>NW_026898976.1:0-677703 GCF_033153095.1 Gastrolobium bilobum
CTCGTGGACCACCTGCAGGGATATCGTATGACTGGTGCTCAATGCGTGGTCGTCGACGACAAATGCCCCTACCCTCCTTCGCATGAGGTGGTACATCAATCTCTGGATCAGGCACATTAACTAATAGACCGGATGGTGCAATTGGGCCAGGCTCTGCATGTGGAGAATGCATCCACCATATCCATTCTACGCAGTCAACCTGTATCACGAAAATCAATACTTGATTAAGATTAACATGAACTACAGAATACCATAAATCATAATTAAAATACATAAAAGGCAAGAACAATAACATTACGTACAACATGGCCAATCTTTGCGACCTGCCTCGTCATGAACCGTCGAGTGTGCCTAAAATACCAGGTCATGTACTCAGAGTTTGGGGACATGATCCCCTGCCACGCTTCGCATGTCTCAATGCGCTCATGTCTAGTGTTCCACAATTGTATGTGGGGGGCCATCTTCGCTTCCCAATTCTCAGTGATCTTACCCCGTAACGTAAGCTCATGTGCACCTCTCAACCGACCAGCAAGTCTAGGGATGTGTTGTTGCATGCCAAATTGCCGCATGCAACGGTCAGGCTGGTGCATCTCGACAATGTGGAAGGTGAGTACAGGTGTAACAGCCCTCCATTTGTTCTGCATGTCAGCATCTGCACCCAGAAACTCATAGCCAACCTCCTTATATGGCTCCCACACAACCTATAAAAAGAAAATATGCATAAGCCACATGGAACATTATAATACGATGCAAATATAAACCAACTAGATGAATCATTCGTACATTGTCTCTACCCATTTGATCAAGCTCAATCCGGTAATCCTTCAGGTGAAATCGGTGTCGCTGCAATACCACGTTGTTAAACCTACAAAAAAATAATACATCCCACACAAATGAATGATAGGAAAACAATACAAAAATACCAAAAAAAGGCTACTGAAACAAATGTTATTGTATACCGTCGTCCATAGTGATCGGCTGGGTCACTTGGTAGTGGCATGGGCGGTGCTATGGTAGGAAAACGGGTCCATGCCCATATCTGTAACAACAACGTACATCCCCCAATATCACTGGCCCCTGAAGATGTTGCCTGACATAGCTCACGGAACAGTACTGCAAGTACCGCAGATCCCCAACTATATGTATTGGTTTCCTCAAAGTCCCCATCTAATAGTTGAATGTATCTACACCCGACAACTGAACTTGACTTGTCACACAGCAAGAAACCTCCAAACAGACGGATCAGATAGGCACGAGTGTACCTAATCTGTCCCTCGTGAGTACCTGAATGCGTGGCCCAATGACCCCAATGATGAGTCAACCAACTCATCTTAAGGTTTCCACCATCCAAATCGTCTTCAAGTGGAGATCTTCCCATATACTGCAGAATTACGTCCTCCCAGTTGGCATGGGTAAATCCGGAAACTACCCGACCCTCAGTGCGTAAACCCAAAATGGCCTCAACATCCTGTAAAATGAGTGTCATCTCTCCCACAGGCATGTGGAAAGTGTGAGTCTCCGGCCTCCACCTCTCCACCAGTGCAGTAATCAGCCTATGGTCAATCTGCATGTGAGAAGCGTAATCGTAAAAATATGCATAAAGGTCGTTATTATTGGTAACATGTAATAAATAAAATAAAATTCATAAATGAAACATACCGGTAATCTTCTCATGCGAGCCGCATGCCAAAAACCTGCACGCACCAAATGCTGCTGCAGGTCCTGGGGGATGTCATCTGGGTCGTGTACATCTCTGTTTCCCCTACCCTCTGAAGCTCGTCTCACTCTCAGAGACTTTAAATGTCCTTCGTTCCACACCACCTGGGATCTATGACATTGCTGCACATCTTCATCTAGTACACCCCACTCTTTCGGACCGGGGTCAATGCGAGGTCCATCACTAGCCATTTAACTAACAACAATTTGTAAAATTTATCAATTATTATAGGGACTACATAATTAAGGTACTATTGCAATTACTATTTAATAAAATATGACTGCAATTGTAATAACAACAGCATATACTAAATAATTACAAGAGTATTTATTACTTTACTATAAAGTTTCATGTCGATTTAATTAACCTTGGCAAATATACAGTCATTAAATTTACGTTTTACAAATTTTCATTGATACTATCTTATTTTTACACACAGGTCACTATGCCATTGCTAAGACAAATTTTATTAATACTAATACAAATATGAATTACTATTAAATCATGCCAATTACATTAATTAAATTACCCTAAAGCATTTTTGCAACATTGTAATGTTAATAAATTATTTTGTATAAGGGATTTAATAGCATGAATAATATTTAACTAATTCACTAAATGGTAATGGCTATTTATTTACTTTTTTAATAGTTATTAAATCAACTTAATATGTTTTTTCTTAGGTTTTATTCATTAACATGAGATCTGCAATTATATAATTATTAAAACAATTATTACGATTTCAATAATTAATAATTGTAATTATTATAAATATATTCAATCTAAATTACTATTTCAGATTAATGTTTATAATTTTCAATATTAACAACTTAGTTTTGTAACATGGTTTTTATAAAGCATTGTAAATTTCAATATGATTACTATTAATCAGGTCACTAATTAAAATCACAACATAATTATGACATTAATCACTTTTTACCAAAAGCCAAAATTACATTGATTAATGGCCAATCTTACGAATAACCTAGCTTGATGCCTACTAAGGATTCCAAAATTATTTTTCTTAATTAATGCAGAATATTTGAAAAGGGCTTTAATGACATGATTATTATTTAATATGACTAAGTATGTGCAGGTTTGTTATAATTAATATATTTGATTAATATTAATATTTATCTTATTTATTAATTACGCAAACAAATGGGCCACTATTTACTAATTAAAAAAAAAATTACTAATTAAAATTGCATTTACTAATAATTATTAAAAGAACCGTTTCATTATTTCCAAAAAAAAAAAAATTAACCGTTTCATTTCATGCCACCACCGTTTGCTGTTCTTCAAATTCAATTGTTCATATATGTTGTAATTTCAGTTCCTTTCATGCCACCACCGTTTGCCCTTTTTCAAATTCAATTGTTCGTTCATATATATGTTGTAATTTTTGTTTGACAGCGGACTCCATTACAAAACTATATGTCCCAAGAGATTTTAAAATCAAAAAGTGAGGCAATTTTTTTAACAGATATATAACAAAACAACTTGAGAACACATGAATCTGTCCACTTCAATACACCACAACATGCAAAAAAACAAACATGTGGTCCCCGGAAAAAAATTAACCAGATCATGCCTATAAATAATAGTTCAAACACAAACACCATACAAACAACAACATAACACACACATATAAAAATCGAGCCAATAGGTAAAAAAAATACAATGCCAAAATACCTGTGGTTTCGTGACTAAATGGAAAGATGGGAACGCACACAGTTGCTCCGATGGAGGTGCCAACGGACTGGAGAACGATCTTTGGACCCAAAAATTTGCTTGCTTCACTCTCTGACTTACGAAAATGGAAAGAAACAATGGAGACAAACGGAGAAGAAGAAGAGGGAGGGAACAAGAGGGAGGAGGGAGAGAGGCACCGGTTCGGGAAGAGATAAGATATGAACGGTTGTAAAGGAATGCCGCCAACCAGTGTTACAAGACTTTGGCCACGTGGCTTAGTCTCGCCAACTGACATGGCGGGACTGGTACATGTCACAGCAGGTGGTGGGATATGTGGAAAACACGTGACATGGACTGACGCGATTGGTTGGGCTTCCTACGTGGCTTCTGATGTCGTCTTTCACACTGGCGGGACTTATCTCGTCAGTCAAACCTACGTGTTTGACTGCTCTACATTGGTCATTCTTTTGAAAAGTGTTTTACGATGGAGATACATTTCAAAATTAACGTTAGTACGGATTTTTTGCCGCAATGTAACATTATTAAACCATTGTTTACAGAAGGACTGAGGGGTCAAGGACTCAAGCGAATATAGCGTATATTTTTTTTAAATTCTTTTTCTAAATTTATGTTTTTCATAATCCTTTTTCGAATTTTAATTTTGGCTCCTCCGATTCGATTGTCAATTCCTGTGAGCCTTGCTGGGCCATTTATACCTGTTTTTGGAAATTGGATCAAATCACCCTATGTTTAGTTTAAGTTGGAAAAATGTTAATCTAACCGAGTTTTATATGGATTATGGGCTATATGAGTTAATTTATTTATTCGTATTTCTCATTTTTATTCTTATTATTATATTATAGATTTATTAATTTTAAATAATTTATTTAATGAACTCAAACCAAATAATTTTCATTAACTTATAAAAAATATTTTGTATTAATTTATCATTATTATTATTATTATTATTATTATTATTATTGAAAATTGAGGGAGTTACATATTTGTTTCGAAATGACATTTTAGTAAACTTTACAAAGATTTAATAATTTATTTTGATGTTTTTTTATTTACAAATCAACTCACCTACCATAGGGCCTAGCAGAGTTTATATGGGTTATATCATAGTGAAATATATTCGGGTGTTAATTTTGTTGACTCATCTCACTTATTTTATTAGACTATTTTAGCTAAATCATCAAACATTATCTGTTTTGACACCTTCACCTCAAACCTTTTTATTCTAATTTTGTTTCTTGATAAGTGCCCGAATCAATCATTCGAAACGAAAAAGTGAAAACTTTTTAAAATAAAAACTACAAATAAAGAGAAAGAATATAATTTTTCCACCTGTTAATCTGTTATTCTTTTTATCACTAACTGCTTCGATCTAGATATTAAAACATTAAATTCAGTCCACAAAAAAAAAAAACATTAAATTCATGGTAGAATATATAAATCCTAAAAAATATGCGTGTATTTCAAGAAGGTTTCACTTGAAAACTAGGTAACCTGCAACTTTCTTTCAACCTAATTAATTTGTTGAGCAAACCAATAAACGCTCTTACCAGAAAACTGGCGTGTCTGGTAATTCATCCCTACTTCAGCACATTTTCCACACGATGTGAAGGGATTTGTTGAATATTAAATAAAAGGAAAATTTTCAAAAAATACTTTACGGGTTTTCTTAATTATTACTTATCCTTTCATAAATTTTTTAAATTATTTATACTCTTATTTAAATTATTTTTATCATTTATTTTCATGACTTAAAATTTTTTTATCACTTATCTCCCTCACTTAGAGGGGTAAATGATAAAAAAATTTCAAGTCAGAAATATAAATAATTCAAAATTTTAGGAAAAAAATAAATGATTATGAGAAAAGTTATAAAGAAATTTTTGAAGTTTTCCCTAAATAAAATCCTAGTCTCGTTTTCTGTTAATGCTAAAAAATAATGCCGATAACGTCCCAAAAAAATAAAATATAATGCCGACCATAAATTAACCATACATCCAATTCGTTTAAGATTCATTTCTATAATTATACGCATCTTTTAGAGGTGATCTGCAATTTTATGGACTATCTCGGTTAAACCCGGGTTGAGTTGGAGTAATCTGAAAAAAATAAAAAATAAATCAAACTAATCAAAATAATGTTTTGTTTAAAAGCTGAATCAAAACGAACAAACTCAAACAAAATTAGGTTGATGGGAGTCATCAGCTTTTGCAATTATTATAAATTCTTTAAAAAAAAAAAAAATCTGCATTCTATGGGGAGTGTTGCACCGAATTTTCGTGGATCTTGTCGTCCTCTTCGGTCTTCAGCCTTCACATAGTGCCACATCGAAGTTCAACATCTGCACGTCGCCACATGCTGCTGCCGACGCTAGACGGGGTATGCTATTGCATGTCATCACTGAATTTTTGCTGCTGCACGCATTTAAAGTTTGAGAATATATAAATCCAAAAAGGAAAAACGTGTCTCAAGTTTGGGAATCGAAGGATGGCATCCGCTACGCATTACACTCCGTTTTGACATTTTTTTAAAAAGTATACATATGATACTATGCATTCTATTTAACAACTGACAATTGGATTCCATCGGATTTTATAGAATTCAATTTGATAAAATGAATTGACTTAAATAATTTATATATATATATATATATATATATATATGGATTTAGTGTATGTCATTCGAAATGACACAAATTGTGTCCTTTTAGTGATTTACACAGAGTACGACCGGTCGTACACTGTGTAATTATGAAAAGTTATTTTTTTCACTTTGCACGTCAGCAATGTGACTGGAAAGAGAAAAAAAAAAACTTTTCAGTTTTACACAAAATACGACACCTAAAATGACACAAGCTTGTGTCATTCAAAAGGATACTTCTTTTCTCCTATATATATATATATATATATATTGCAATTTTTTTTTCTATCAGACTAAGTGAGTAAGTCCCATAAATATTGTCTTTTTTTTATAATCAAATTCACACACTTTTATATAAATATGAAAACATGCTTATGTTGACTTAAATAACTTGAACATGTAGTGGAATCCCTTAAATATGTATCTTCAGTCATATTATTAAAATTGGAACGAACCGTATCAGTGCGCCTCAGGCAATTAATTGGTTCCGTAAATAAACTGGTTCAGAATTGCTAAATTTAATTTTTAACTTTTTTTTATATCCAAAATGAATTAATTTAATTTGAGCATTGACATATTCATATCCTGATGGTTCTTTCAATATTATTTTTTTCATTTACATAATTTGAAATTGAGACATGTAATTAAGAAAAATAAATTTATTATCACTTGAATTAATAATTATTAGTGATATTTAACTTTAAATTTAAGTTCAATGGTATTAAATTGATTGATTTTTTAAAATTTTATGTTAAATTTTCAATTGACAATTTTATTCAAGTGATTAGACCGGTGATCTATATATATATATATATATATATATAAAATTAACCACTAAACCACAACTATATACTTATTAAGATTTATGGGTATGAAAAAAAAATATTTATCTTTTTAAATGACATAATTTATATCATTTCACTCTTATAAAGAGGTGAGATCCACACCTTTATTTTTTTTGTCAACTCTCTCCTCTTTTATGTATCTCTTTCTCTCTCTTTAAATGACATAACTTTACCTCTTTTACAATGAAACACATTTTTTCCGTGAAAAAATAATAAAAGAATTTCTTTCTTTCTTTCTACACTCTTGGAGGAAAGTAGTAAAACAAGACTTAATAGAGTGATATACATTGACGGATGGTGTGCCTAAGAACGGAATGGAGAAGAGGTATAAGCATGGTGGAGGATTAGATCCGTTGTTATTTCTATGTTCCAAATAGTCCATTTTTAGTCTTTTTCCTCTTTATTTCCCTCTCTTCTTCTTTTTCCTTTTTTTTTATTACTTTTATATATATATATATATATATATATATATATATATATGAGGTAGGATCCTTTGACATCAGTGTCAAATTTTAAATTTGACACCTCATCTGAGAGCTGTTAGATCAAAAAAGATCAACGACTCTGATTTGTAAGCATATGACATCATTGATCTTTTTTGATCTAACAGCTCTAAAATAAGGTGTCAAATTTGAAATTTGACACTGGTGTTAAAGGATCTTACATATATATATATATATATATATATATATATATATATATTATTACTATTTTATTTTATTTTATTTTTTAATTTTATCTTTTTTCAACATTTTGATATCTTTTATTTGAGTTTATCTATCCCGATCCCAATTAATTTGAGATAAAAATGTAATTGACGTTGATATTGTTACACTCTTGATCATATCCCATCACGTGACAAGATTTTTATTTTTTTTAAAAATGACATATTTTCATCCTTATTCATGAAATCTACATAACATAAATCTTGGTTATTTTTTATTTTTTATAATCAAAATCAATGATTTTCGCCCCTCAAAGTTATGTTGAACAATAATTGTTTATAGTACAGTAAAGATAACACAATATATCAATATCAATTGTTGGTTGGTAGTGGCAAATCATATTCCAGGCTTGCAACGGCAACTTGGCTGACTAAAAAAACGCATTCCCTCCACCAAAATCTTGTCAAAGTCTTATCCGTTCTATCATGAACCCATTGGAATCTCGAAACAGTGACCAGGTTCCGCTGTTTTCATTTGCCTTTTCCCACTTCCTCTTTGACGCCTCAACCTTCTTTTTAATTAAACAACCCTCCAAAAATAAAATAAATAACTGAACCTTGCTTGTTTTTTTTTTTTATTCTTGATTTTCCCTTGTTTGATTTCCAGCTTAACCCATTAAAATTAAAATGGATTTTTTACAACTTACCCAATTATAATTGTTTGCTTGAATAATTAAAGTGGAAAAATACTTTTATTAGAATATATCAAAGGTATGAGCCCCTAATGATTTGGATGGAATTCCGAATACAACACTAGTAATTTTAGAATTAATAGCCTAGCCTCCAAATGACTTGTATTTTAATTTATAAAGTTACTTTTGACCAAAAAAAAAACACTTGGAATCAAATATTCATTTCCAGTGTTTCTCCGAGAGAACAGAGGAGGTCCACACCCTACAGCCATATCTAACGCATGAATTCCAATGGATCTTATAAACATAGGGTTTTTGACCACTATAGCCTTTTTTTAATAATTAATTATCAAATTGACCCTATTTATAAACTATTTCAAAAATTTAACCTCTCCAGAAAACATAACACCAATCTGCCCCTGTTTGACCGTTGACCATGAAGCCTACCCGGATACACCCCTACCTACCCGGGTAAATTTTAAATTTTTTTACCTACCCGGGTATATTTCTTGAATCTGGAAAATGTTTGAATTATTTACCCGGGTAGAGAGGGGTGTACCCGGGTAAATAATCATAAACTGGTTGTGTGCGCCCATCCTCTTTGTGTGAACAGCAAATGAAAATCTCTAAATTGAAGGACTAACGCATGGAGAACAAAATCTGAAAACAAGTTATTGATGAAAGATATTCCACTGGATCATATGCCTGAGATTAGTGAAGCAAATAATCAAGGTTCTGCTCCAACAAAGGATGCTATTACATGTCACCAGTCAGACAATTCAAAAAAATGTTCAGAATTAGAGGTGAAGGAATTGGGCGTTGACAAGCTTGAGTTGTGGAAAACTGTAAAAGAGACAACTGAAGATGGCAAGAGGAAGATGTTGGAGAGGGTTGGCTCAGATGCTCAGAAATTGGCCATTCTTAAAATGACTCTGCAAGGTTTGAAAAAGAAACCAGAAACAAAGAAGAAAAGCAAGAAGAGAAAAGCTTGAGTTATGATTATTTACCCGGGTACACCACTCTCTACCCGGGTAAATAATTCAAACATTTTCCAGATTCAAGAAATATACCCGGGTAGGTAAATTTTTTTAAAATTTACCCGGATAGGCTTCATGGTCAACGGTCAAACATGGACAGATTGGTGTTATATTTTCTGGAGAGGTTAAATTTTTAAAATAGTTTATAAATAGGGTCAATTTAATAATTAATTATTAAAAAAAACTATAGTGGTCAAAAAGCCTATAAACATATCTCTTATATGCGATACTTACAAAGTCAGCCTGACCCATGTTATCCGCTTCGCCAATAAGCAACAAAGTGGAGCTAGATAATGCAAATCAACAATAATAATAAATTATGATATTACTTTATTTCAGATTTTTCAAAAAGCTACCATTTCCTGCATAATAAAATGTATTTTTTTTTCATATTTTTTTTAAAAAATTTATTTAGTACAAAACTTTTTAATCATTTTTCTTAATTAAAAACCGTTTTTTCTTAAAAAAGTATAAATAACTATTCACTTCTAATTCGATTCTTATTCAAATTCAATTTTAGAGTACAGACAACGAGGACACAACTTGCAAGTGATAATTTAAAAAAGACATATATTTCTTTTTTTAGCAGATGTATGAATAGTTTAAAGTATAAGATAAGATTTGTTCAAGATACGCTCTAAATACTGACCAAGTGACCACGGTTCCATTGCCATTCGCCACCTATCTCATCTCATCACGCGAGCCATGATGTGTAAGGATATAAAATAATCAAAAAACACCCAAACGTATAAAATATTGTTCACCCAATTTTGGTTGATTATCTTTCCCTCTTGCAGTATGAATGTATTTCCAATATCCACATATCCACTTTAAGAAAACAAAAACAACAAGAAAAGAAAAGAAAAGATCAGAGCCCTGTCATTATATAAACTATGAAGCTTTCATTACTTTTCTAGACCCACAGGATATGCACGGTATATCCTTTTAACAAAGCTCATTCTTTAAGTTTTAACCAAAAAAATAAGAAGAGATAGATAAGTTTGGTTTTTTTGTTTTTGTTTAATACAGTTACTTAATAGTTAATACTAATAATTTTATTTAATAACAACAACATTAACAAAATAATAAAAGAAAAACTCTATGTTAAAATGTTAATTAATTAATCATCATCATCATCATGTTCTTCCTCGTGATCATGTTCTTGCAGATCTGCAAGAGAAAAGCTCCTTGACTTGAAGCTGCCTAGTCTAAGCCTCATGTGAGCAGCGTAAGATTCAGGCAATATTCTGTTGGGACGCAGCTGCTGCACTTGATCCTCTTGTTTCTTTTCATCTGTTAAGGAAGAAGAGGAAGATGAAGATGCAGAGGGAACTTTTCTAGCTTTTTCTTCTTCTTCTTCTTCTACTTCTTCTTCGTAATCATCATCATCATCATGGTCCTCATTAACAGGCAAAAGAGGCATGGATTTCGGGTTGGACCAGGAATAGAAAGATGATCTTCTGGACCACTTAGATGCAATCAGAACCCTTCTTCTCTTATTGAAAGGACTCTCTTGTTTCTTCAACTCCTTCAAGGTGCTCACTTGTGATAGATCTGTGAATGACTTCGATTTTCCATTGAAATGGCTCGACAATCCCCTCCTGCATCGCTTACCATAAAGTCCAAAACATCCCCCATCAAAATCAAAATGTTTTAAAACACACACACACACACACCAATTACAACAGGAAAAGAATTAAAAAATGTTCTTACCAAAACCTAAAATTTTACAAAAACATTTTATAATTTTTACAAACCCAAAATAGAGAGGGAGAAAGGAACTAACTTGATGGGAAGAGAGTCCTCAAGAGCATCCAAAGAACCCAACCCAGCTCGTCTCTTCAACTTGCTTTGCACTTCTTCCTCCTCCTCCTCCTCGTTGTCACTGTCATCGGGAGTTCCGATCGACGACGAATTCTCCGACTCCGACGAACCTCCGGCGAAAAACTTTAGTGGTCCGGAGATCCGGAAGTTCGATTCGTCCTCTTCCGGGTACCTGTCTACTCCGTTCAAGAAGAGACGTTCGCCGGTCTCGCCGCTCGGCGGTGGAGACGACGGAACATCGATGGTAAAAGTTGAACCCATCAAAATCTCCATTTTTTTTTCTTCTTCTTAAAATTCTTAAGAAAAATGAAGCCCCCCACAAAATGTGATGAGATTACTGATTACCCTTGTCCTCTTCGTCTTCTCCTTCTCTTGGGTTTCCAATTAATAGGGTTGCTAGTCATCAATTTGCAGACTCAGACAAGCACAATAACTGAATCAACTGTTTCCATGATATTGTAAATCATTCACTGTTCCCAAAAGAAAGACTATGTAATCAGTATGTAACTATTAAAACTTATGATGTTCTCACAGGAAGAAAGAGTGGTGGGTGAGAGAGAGTTACAGAGAAAACACCGAAAAATGAGGTGATTTGAAGAAAGCAGAAGGATATATATAAAAAAATAAAATTGGAACGGAGAAGAGAGAGAGGGGGGGGGGGGGGGGGAGAGAGAGAGAAGGAAGGGTTTGACACGTTCCAGAAGACGTGGCAACGACAGAGACCAAAAAAAAAAGATGCGTTTACCATGTATGTGTGTTTAATGTTGTTCATGATGGGGTGTCTGATACTTATCCTCATGTTTCCTTTTATTAGATCAGACGAAGCGCATGCTTCCTTATTTAGGAATTTCAATTTCGGATATTTCAATCATTTTTCTCTCTTTAATTCTAAGGGGAATAATAATATGTATAGAACGAATGATTTCCGGAGGAAAATCATTAGTTTTTTTTTTTATACACTTATGTGAATTCGTTTGACAAAAGAAAAAACAATGAATTTGTTCTCGTTAGTTTCTAAATCCTGATTTTTAAAAACATCAACTTTTAAAATTCCTTCTAAAATTAGTATAATATTAATAAAAAACGTGAAACTACATTTTTTAAGCATAGGAGGTGTTTGATAGAGAAGAAATTTTTATTTTATTCAAAAAATTTGATTTTCAGAAATTAATGAAAATATTCAGTTTATGATAATATTTAAAAATTAAAAATTTAGAAAAATTTTGTTTCCGAAAATCCTACAAAATACTTTGTAACAAACGCCCCCATAGTTCAACAGCATGGATAAGATGTATCCCATCCTAATTAACCTGAAAAATTTTAATTAAGAGAAAGGTTCAATATTTCAATGTAGGTTTTTTTCATTACGTTACTTTACAACAAATGTCAATAATTATGCCTGGGTTTTAGTAGAAAATATTTGTATTTTTTTAAATGTAATAATATACTTTATTTCAAAACTAATAAGTATAAAATATTTTATTTGAGAGAATTTCAATTTTTAACATTTAATATATTTAACAGATTATTCTTTTAACAATTAGATAGTGAATATTAAAATAAAAACTACTCTTTTTTTCTTAACTATTTGGGATATGTATTTGTATTTAATCATGGCATGAATGATTTGTATTTAATAATGGCATGTATCTCAAGGGCGGATAAGAACTAAGAAGTATTGAGTGGATCAATCATGACATGAATGATTTGTATTTAATAAAAAAAATTAAAAAAGGACTGGTTTATGTAAATAAAATTGCTCGAGGATACTCAGTAGTAATTTAAAAATTTTGAACATGGTTAATTCAACAGTAACGCTTTGAATTGAGGAGAGAAAATACAAAGAGATGAACAAATAAAAAAAAATTCGTTTTACTGCTTGGGATAAAAAAATTGAGAGCAATGAAAACGAAATGAATATTTCTTATTGTTTCGTTTTATAAAGCATGAAAAAATAAAATAAATAAAGCTTCATTTTTATCATTTTTTTTTAAATTTATTTATTCTTTTTTTATCTTCTGTTCCAAACAAAGTTCAAGAGATTATAAGACTATATGTATGTTTATTATATTTACCACCTGATTGAAGTTAATTACCTATTGTTTTCTTTACACACACACTTTGATTGTCCACCCATATTTGCCTCACGTGCATTGTAAGATGTGTTTTAAGTATTCCAAGTTCCAACCCCCCCCCCCCCCCCCCCCCCCTCCTTTATAGCCCCACCAATATCAGTTATTTTTTTCCTATTCTAAGGTATTAAATAACCTTGTTAATTATCGCACTGTTTGAAATTAGGGGGGACAATTCGGATAAACATGACACATACAAATTTAAAATTGAGTTAAAGCTTTCGAATCAAATATAACTTACTTATTTTGAGTTGACACACCACAGAATAAATAATCTAGAAATTCATAATATATAATTTGTTATGTAAGTTAACACAATAAAAGTAATGTATCAATTTCAAACTGTGTTATTTCTTATACAAATTGACACGATACGACATGATAAGATATAAATAATTTATTTATTATATGACACGATACGAATAGCCTACTAGAATATTAACGCGGGTTAATTTTGGATTCACGGATTAACATGTGACACGACACGAATTTTTTTGAATCAACTTTTACCAATACAAATTTAAAAATGAATCAATCTAAATATGAATTTTTCACGTCATGCTCATATCATATCAGTAAGTCATGTTAAAAATTATCACTCCAATTTAAAAGGACAGTTTTGCAATAATACTTGCGAGATACCATTAAAAAATGAAATAAAGAACTAGCTGTTTAAAGCAGAAATTGGCGTGGTAAAAAACTTTAATTTTAATTTACTGTCAGCATATGAATATTAATATGTTCAATCATCTATATGTTTAAACCTATTAATAATAGGGAGGAGGTAATACTGATAAACTTTTTTTCTTACAAATTACATTAATCAAACTTTAATCAAGAATGTATGATTGATCAAACTTAATGTAATTTGTAAGAAATTTTTTTTATTAATATAATCTCCCCTTTAATAATAATGTAAAAAAAATGACCTTAAAATAAATTCAATCGGAAACAAAAGATATTTTTTTGGTTGTAGATAACTCAGATTTTATTACTGGGGTGAAATGATGTGACTTTAGGGACTGAGTTTGTTGTTAGACAGATAATGCGATAATGTTTGAATTAGTCAAATTGCTTGGTGGATTAAAATTATGGTCTGTAGCGTTATATAAATGACATGGCATGTGTGTGTATATTATATATCATGTTAGCACCCTAAGTCTCAACTTGATCCAAATCATAATTAAAGCCTAATAATGAAAAGCAATTGCCCACAGATTATAGATCACACCAATAACTATGTACGATACATGCCTTTAATATTAATTTTGCAGTTGTCAATGTCCCTGCTAGTTGGCAAGTTATCCCATTATTAAATGAACTCTCTTTTTATGGGTATATGTGTTAATAAGATAAAGAGATAAGCATATTAGGTGATTGATTTAATTAAGCAACGAAGAGTGAAGACCTAGAAATGGAGTAGTACAAGGCCTCGTCAAGAGTGGGGGAATGCCTATAAATATCGAAGCTTGATTTTGGTGGACTTTGCCTTATTGGCAGACAGATATTCCAAAATAAGGGAATTTTATAATCAAATGGTTAAAAATACTGCGATGAAATCAATATATATATATATGATTGGAGAAAATGGGGTCAATGTGAGAAGCGACTAGTGGATGCTCTTCAACTAAGCTATTTGCGATTGAAGACCTACCTTATCTCTTTGGATAGAGTAATTTAATCAATCATTCACCAGATTTGGTGGCCCGGTCATCCCATCCAATAAAATCACTGTATGCTTAAGCAAACAACTTGTAATTGTAAAGCATCTCGATTGTAATGTTGTAGATAAAATTATATATACATATGGTGAATTTTATTTTTTATTTTTGCCATATATCCGCTAATTCATTAATTATTCAATTAATTCGATTCGATTATTGTCGAATTCATTATAAAAGTAATTATTTCAAAATTATTTATTTTATTCTCAAAATTCGAATTTAAGATCTTTGATTAAATAAAACAAGTTTATTGTATTCTAAATTTTGGTCATTAATTTATTGATAAAATATTCACCAAAAAAAATTATATAAAATAATTTAATTTTTAATTATGTGAACTATTATATATATTATAATTAAACATATTTCATTAATCATTATGCAAATCTTATCTGATAAGGGTTCGGAAGGATCTTTAGGAGGCGTTTGGTACAAGAGAAATTTTTTTTTGTCTGAGAATCTCGATTTTTAAAAATGTGATTTTTACATTCAGTTTATGATAATATCCAAAAATTTAAAATTTTAAAAATTTGGTTTCCCAGAAATCTGAAAAAATACCGCATACCAAACGTCCTCTTAAAGCATTTTGGAATCCAATGAACTATGCGATAAACCCAAATGATAAGGTTAGAACTGGTTCAAACTAATTAATGTTTAATATTCGTTTTCTTTCAATCTTTTAGTTTTAAGCTTTTATTTTTGGTTGTGAACCCAATATATAGTATGTTATCCTCGTTGAAAATTTATAGTAAATTAGTTTGTTTATCTTCATCTAAGTGGGCAAATAAAACTATTAGTCAAATGAGATTAGAATCCAATGTTATTGCACGTGGAATCCGCATCTTTGCAAACATAAAGGACAATATAATGGATGGGCGCTTAATTGTATTAAGATTTTTTGTTAGTGTCATGATAATAAAGAGCTTATAATTATCCTAATTAAGCATCTTACCAAATAGCAGACTGTCAATCAAATTAATAGTACATTCGCTCTATCTATCAACCAAATAAGTATTCCACGGAAGATAATCATGGTTATATGCGATGCCATAGTTATGATCGTACCTTAGTCATACTTTTGATGCCACAGTATATCCAAAGTAGAAGCATGTGCTCATCTATTTCACCGTAGGAATTTACTTGAATAATTAATGTATCTTTAATTTAATTAGAAAAAAATGCAAAATCATTCATGTCACATTTGGTGTATAAAATGATTCTATAGAATAAAATTATTTAATGAGCTAGATTGAAATAGCAATTCTTAATTTCCAGTTCAATAGTTTTTGAGATTCGATCAATGGTTTTTATATCATTTAGTTATTTAGTACATAAAATTAGTATAAAAGATAAAATTTAATTTAAATGACATATATAATCAATCCTTATGAAAAGAAACAAAGAAGTTAAGTTTTCTCATTTGTAATTTACAAATTCAATTATTTTATAACAATAATGTATACAATGATTTGGATCAAATACACAACTTTTTATAATGTTTTCTTTTTATAGTTTACATAATGATTGTGCATGGACGTACCACTATATTATTATTCTGTCAATAACTTTTTATATATTTAAAAAATGTTCGCTTTTTCTGCAGTTACTCATATAAGTTATCTGCAGTAAGCTAATACGACGTCGTTTTGGGACGGAAATCATGGTGTTTTTGTAATTTTAATTTATTTCATGGTTATAATAGTCTTTATATTTATAATTTTTTAAGATTTCAATACCAAAACGATGTCGTTTTAAGAATAAATACAGCTAATTTATCTGTATTAACTGCAGAAATATTTTTCCCTTTAAAAAATTATTGTTATTTAACCTAGTATTTAACCTACTATTCATGTCTTATGATTATTTTAAATTTTTGAAAACAAGTTCTAATTGTAAAGCATGTCAAGTGATTAATTATTATTAATTAAATCTCATTCCATGAATTATTAGGTCATCAATCTCACCTTTATAGGAGGGATATCGGAATTATGATTCTTAGTTATATAAAATGAGGTATGAACTTAAATCATTATTTCATTAACTCATCCTGTGACAAACATGAGAATGCTCATTCAATGCAATAAAACATAAAATGAGTTCACCACCGGTATGAAACTTAGGGAGCGTTTGGTAGAGGAGAAATTTTTTTTTATCTGACAATCTCGATTTTCAGAAATATAATGAAAATATTCAGTTTACAATGATATTCAAAAATTTAAAATTTAAAAAAATTTAATTTCCCGAGAATCCTACAAAATACCGCGTACCAAACGGTTCCTTAAATCGTATTGGAGGTACAGATACCTCCTGTGTGAAATTTCAATTAGAAGCTCCAAATTTTATAAATTATTAGTGAATATCCCGTGTAAATTTTTAGTTTAACTAAAAATTTAAAAATAAATTAAAAGATACTACATTAAAATCAAAATATAGGACATGAATTGTTTGAACTTTTCAGTACGAATTAGTGCTTCAATAGAGTGAAATTTTATGAGAAATAAAGATTTAATTCCGTGCCTCATTTTACATAACTAAGAATCATAATTCCGATCCCTCCTATAAAGATGAGATTGGTGACCTAATAATCCATAGAATGAGATTTAATTTATAATAATTAATCATTCGACAAGCTTTACAATTACAACTTATTTTTCAAAAATTTAAATTAATCATAAGACATTAAAATTAAAATTTTAAAAAAGATACATTTAATAAAGAATAATAAATGTTGCAGAGTAATAATTGGTTGGATTATGCGCAATAAACCTACTATAAGTACATCACAAATAATATGGACTCCTAATGAGACAATTAATTAATTTACGAGCTTATTTTTGCAAATTTATTAACCATTCATCCAATTATTTTAACTATTTTCAAACAATAATACAATTAACCATTCCACCATTTTAGGATTACTACATGTTTAGTAATGGTTGAATCAATTTAAAATTAATGGTTAAAAAATGAGAGAAAAAATTAATTACTGTTAATTTTAAATTAATCTAATAATAAGAATAATAAATTTAAATTAATAATAAGTATAATCTCCCCTATAAAAATTAGTTTAAGAGAAAAGCAAATGTTATGTTACATGAAAATTTTGTTTCCTCCTACTCTTATTTTGTTTTCCGTAAAGTTTTTTTCTTTATTTTTTTTCTTAATATTTGTTGGATCTTACACAAACATGTGTCTGTAACATGATATATTCATTTTCATGTTACATAACATTAACAAAACCTTAGTCTAAAGACAAGAACAGTCTCTTTAGAAATAGCATAAACTATCGTGCTGACTATAGACTCTGCTAGCAATCTACAAATCAACAACATATCCAATAGAAAGGACTTCAAGGCCTGCACGATTGTGACTTCAACCGTCCTTGGTCACTATGTTAGGTTAATTGAGTAGACATTCACAATCAACTACAACCAAAATTGAATACAGTGATAAACTAATTATAGTTTTAGAGAAAAGATTCAAATTCAAATTAAAAAAATCAAAATGTTTTTTAATCCCAACAGTACATGCAGTTTAGTCTTATCCTAATTCAAATAGAAATGATCAGCTGATAAAAAAAGTTCGTATAGCAGATGATCAAAGGATGATATGTCCAAAATAAGAGTCTATAACAAATCTATCCGCATACTTCAAATCATTTTAGAGATCTATTTATCTCATGTTACATTAGATAATTATCTCATACAACAAAAGATAAGATAATGGGATCCATCATTTAAAAAAAAAGACAAAATAATAAACTTCACTCTTTTATCTCTATTGCATGAAATAATTATCTCATGATGAGATAATTATTTTCCATCGTTTTGCTCACCATCTCCAACTTTTCTGAATTTTGCAACAACGGTAGCAAAACTAGCGAAGGACTCAACTTTTGGGGCAAAAGGTACATGATTTGTGGGATCTTGATATCAGTGTTCACTAAGTCAGATTAGTTAGGCACACACAAACGAGGAAACGACTAACTTCAGCTTTGGCTTAGATCACCAAAGTTGCAGTGCAGTGGTCTACATATAAGCGAAACTTTTCATGCCACGAGGAAAGAAAAACCGGCGAGTAAATTCTCTTGACCATAACTTGGCACCTTTTACTCGACATTTTTAAATTTTACTAGATTCTGTGCCGTGTATCGAACGCATACATCAGTGTAAAGAACCTTGGGATACATCACTCTAAAAGTTAGCTCGAAGGGTGGGAGTATCCAAGACCTTATAAACTCCAGATTAGTTGCACATACAACCAATGTGGGACTATATATCTCAACATGCCCCCTCACACAAGAGCCCATTGGGCTTGAAGAGTGGACAATGCAACAGGCCCAGCCTACCTGTGCTAAGAAACGCCACAAGAGAAAGTGGGAGGCAGCGAGGCTCTGATACCATGTAAAGAACCTTGGGATACACCACCCAAAAAACTAGCTCAAAAGGTGGGAGTGCCCAAGACCTTATAAACTCCATATTAGTTGCACATACAACTAATGTGGAAGTATATATCTCAACAATCAGTTAATGTGAAGAGAAGATTTTCATCAAAATAAAAGTTATAGGCAAATGCTGTTGAGATATATAGTCCCACATTGATTGAATGGACAACTAATATGACCTTTATAAGGTCTTTGACACTCACACCCTTTGAGCTAGCTTTTAGAGTGTGTATTCCAAGATTCCTTACAAATGCCATGTAATTAGCGTCTCGTTCTACCCATAACTTATTTAATAATTTTTAAAAAAAAAAAAAAAGTATGGAAGGCTTACAGCCCAATAGAACTTATTATAATTTTTAAATGCTAGAGCAAATAGTATAAATATATTATTATTTTTTATATTTGATCAAAAAATACACGAGTATTCAGTACTGCACTGAAAATATTTTCCCCTTATAGGCAAGGCAAGAGGGAACACGAATATAAGTTAAACCACACAATTTTAAATGTGTATTTGAATCTTATAAAAATTCTTATTTTGAAAAAGACTACTTTTAAGCATGATTTACTTGAAAGATTAAACTTCCTGCTTAATCTTTTTGTATAAAAAAATGGATTTTATAATTCTCATTTAACATGAGAATTTGAATTTTCCTACGCACACTTCGATTTTCGTGTCAACGTGGGTCATACACATAATTTTTTTTAACATACGGGTTCCACATACTTTTTGTCTCTACAACATGAGAATTGAATTCTCATGTTGAATGAGAAATATAAAACCCTAAAAAAATTGCACAATTACGAACATAAAACTAAAAAAGTGACATCATTCGAAGTATACAGTTGGGAATTGCAGCATTCTCTGTTTTTGTCTCTTTCTACGTTTAAGAGAGAGCGCGTCAACCCTTGAGATGCAACATCGTAGCACCCCAAATGAATGATGTGAGTGTCCTACAAGAAAACTTGTTTTGGCTAGAAAAAGCAATCATTCTGATGGAGGCCGATGCCTAACTTTGACAAGAACAAATATAATCAATAGAAAAATAGGTTATCAGGCTTTTAGGGAAACTTGTTGCATCACACCATACTAAGTTTCAACGTCCCCCTAAATGTATAATGGCCATGAATGAAAAAAAAAAAAAAAAAAAACAATTGCCATCCTGAGATTCCATCTTAGTGTGTCAGAATAAAACAATGAGTTGAAGTAGCACAGAAAAATATATATATGTATAAGGAGAACTTCATATCTATATTTGGCATGTGACTCATGTGAGACTAATTAGTCGCAAGCTTGCCGTGTTCTGGTCTTATAGGCACCCAAATCAGTAATTGATTTGTGTAAATTGTGTAAGCTATATTAAAAATGCATCTATTTCTAAAAAATATCTGTACATATGATAAACTCTGTTTAATAAAATTTATCCTCAAAGCAATAGCATCATGAGAAAGTAGTAGCATCACCATCAGGGTAATGAGATGCACTCTCCCTCCATAGCTCCCTAGTGAGATCCCTTAGCCCCTAAGCTTCCCCAGTGGTAGGACCTACACTGCCCCATAAATAAAGCATTGTGTTGAAGTAGCACAAACATGAACTTGAGACAGTGTTAGTATTTGATATTGTTGTGGGCCAAAACACACTTTTGTCATCAGGACAAAAATGCCCATAATAGAATGTTTTGGGTTGATGTGTATTTCAGCCTTTATCTGTCCTGCTTTCGCACATGATGATGCTATTGCTTTGAAATATTTCAGTTGAGATACAAAGATTTACACTTATAGTTGGGTTAAAAAGTTAAACATGGTCCTTCTCAATGACTTAAGATAGCTATGTCTAGATTCAAAGAATTGCGGGGACGCATTTAGTTTGAAGTTACAACGCCTTATATCATGGCACCAGCTTCAGATGACGGTGGACGCCAACTCCCAAAAGCATGCCATTATCGCTGTCATAACAGTAGGAAAGCATAGCAAAAAGGAGAAAATAGAATTGCCACCACACACCAAATAGATGGGAGTAGGGTTTTTCTGAAGATATTGATTTAATTCATTTTTCAAAAGATATTTCATACTAATATGGTCATTAATACGGTCAATCATATGGGACATGTTTCACGTGTCAACCATGGGAGACCTAGTGCTAATATGAAAGTCTCGTGAAACAAATGTATCGAATTTTATAGGACATTTTAAGTCCCGCATTACAAATACATGGGAGTCTCGTATGTTTCCATTGTCTCGATCAACTACATGATCCACTACAAATGCCTATTTTAAAATAAATAAAGGGTTTTATAAAAGTTATGTTGTAGGAAAAGTGATTGTGTTATGTTAAAGAGATTCGTTTTGCGTGTCGTAATTTTTTTTTTCTTCAAAACATGCGGGCGCCATAAAATGTTGTGTGTGTAGAAAACTTTTTGTGATCATGTTAAATGATAAATGCAAACCCCATAATTAAAATAGAACATTTATTTTGCTCAAATGCATTGGTATTAAGAATATAAATAAGTTGGGCTGAGTCGGATGTCTAAATAGGCCAGGCATATATATGCAAACTATTTTGTGTTTAACCTAACCTATTAACTTGGTATAGGCTATATTATAGGTTTGGTTTGGCCTGTAATTAAAATCCAAAAGGCCTCAAGAAACTATTAAAATTAGAAAAACTATATATAAAATAATTTTTTTAATTAAAATTATATAAATCATTATTTTATTTTGTTTCAATTAAAATAAATAATATGATATAAACCGACTTATAGATTTATAGGCTAAGGGGGTGTATTAGATTAGGATTTTAAAATACTTTTTTGAGATAAAAAATCTTACAGATTTTAAAAGACATTTTAGAATTGAAGAGACTTTATAGACTTTTTTAAAAGACTTTTTTTACAATCAAGATTTTATAGGATTGGATTTTAATAGAATTCATAAGATTTGAAAGGACAATATGAATTTATAAGATTTTAAAAAACTATATGAATTTTTAACAAATATTCAAAATTACAAGAGTCAATAAAAACAAATAACAAAAAAATACAATGATATTAATATAAAAAAAAAGTAAGCATAACAACGGGTTGAAAATTATCTCAAAAATTACTAAGAAACTACTTTCCACATATCAATAAAATCTAATATAATTTTCTCAATGAGTTTAAGTTTGATTTGCGAAAATAATAATCATATATCAACGGTTAACTTCCAAATTAAATATTAATTAATGAGTTTGATTTACAAAAATAATAACCATTGATTGACGAAAATCAACTGTTAAGATATGGATGTAAATATAATATTTCTCATAAAAAATAACAAATAAATACAATGAAATTAATAAAAAAAATAAAACCTAATATAATTTTCTCAATCAGTAAAAAATAATATAATTTTTAACAAACATTCAAAATTACTAAACAACAGTTTTTCACATATCTAATGGTTGAAAATTATCTTCTTCATTTGGTATCAAAGTTATGCATATACGATTGTAAGACCCAATTTTTCTTATTATAAAAATAATTCTAAATTTGCATATAAAACCTAAAGTTCATGAGAAAATTTCGTTTGAAATTTTTTGCAATTGATCTTGAAAACCTTGGGGATATGCATATTTTCATTGAATATTCTAAGAAAATTTTGAATCTGAAATTTTGGGTTTAATTATATGAAAGTTTAGAAAATTTCTCAATTTTTTTTCAGTCGATACATTAAAACTTTAAATTGCTTTGAGCTTTTGAGAAATAAGTTTTTAGTTATCTATTGACACAAAAATTGTTTGAAATCGTTTCCTATAGCGAAGGAATTTCGTTCATGAATGTATTGTTACGAAATATAGGGTTCATATTATGAAAGTTTCAATCTTTCTTTAAATTGATATTGTTTCATTGATGTAAAACGAAAATTGATTTAAGGATTTTAGTTCGCCGGTTATTTTTTCACTGTTTTATGTTGTTTTTAATACAAAAATCACACGTTTTTGTGCCAAGAAAAACCGCGACCCATAGCTTGAAAATCAGTTTTTAAACTTTCAAAATTTCTCAAAAATGGCTCAAAAATATGTTATTTTTGAGATGGATTATATTAAAATCTCGTTGGTTTGTTGTTTCTGGTTGTTTTGTGATGAAAACAACTCAAAAATATATTCTCTTTTTTAGTTTTGATGAAGCTTCCATGGCAGAATCTAATTTCGAGCAGTCAACCTGCCAAAGGAAGAAGAAAACACTGCAATAGAAGAATTTCAAGAAATCCTAGGGGTTAGGGTGATATTGTGAGAGAGACATCCTATTTATATTTTTCACTAAAGAGTCTCACGAAATTCACACCAATAGAAAATCTGTTAAAATCGTCGAATTTTTGAATACCACGAGATTGTGATTCCATTATTTAAAATCCTGATTAAATACCAACGGATTTGGACGAATTCTAAAATAATCCTTTAAAATCCTAATCGAATACCACATGACTTTTTTCAATCCATTAAAATCCTAATTGAATACCAACAGATTTTTTTAACCAAAAACAATCCATTTAAATCTTTTGAAATCCCAATCCGCATTACAAGTACATGGGAGTCTCATACGTTTGCATTGTCTCGATCAACTACATGATCGACTACATGATTGACCATATTAATCTGAAATGTCTTTTTTAAAATAAATAAAAGGTTTTATAAAAGTTATGTTGTAGGAAAAGTAGTTGTGTTATGTTATAGAGATTCGTTTTGCGTGCCTTAGTTTTTTTTTTCTTCAAAACATGCGAGCGCCACAAAATGTTATGTGTGTAGAAAACTTTTTATGATCATGTTAAATGATAAATGCAAACCCCATAATTAAAATAGAACATTTAATTTGGCCAAATGCATTGGTATTAAGAATATAAATAAGTTGGGCTGAGTCGGATGTCTAAATAGGCCAGGCATATGCAAACTATTTTGTGTTTGACCTGACCTATTAACTTGGTATAGGCTATATTATAGGTTTGGTTTGGCCTGTAATTAAAATCCAAAAGGCCTCAAGAAACTATTAAAATTAGAAAAAATATATAAAAAATAATTTTTTTAATTAAAATTATATAAATAATTATTTTATTTTGTTTCAATTAAAATAAATAATATGATATAAACCGACTTATAGATTTATAGGCTAAGCTTTATAAAAGTAGGACTAAAGTCTATCTTTTAAACAATTTCTTTTAAGACCTAAGCCTATTATATTTTACTAAATATACTGATTACTGACTACCGTAAGCTCTGAAGCATTTATACCCCTAATTGGTATGATTAAAAAACAATAAAATTTGTGTTTTCATCCAAAAAGAGGAAGAGAACCGAATGAAGTCAAATATACATTCAATGCAGAAAATTTATTGACAAATGACAATAACCTATTTTTCCAAGCAAACTGAAGCTTGGCATAATTATTCAAATCAAGTATTATTAAAGGTAAAAACGTCCATTAATTAGTCTATTCTGTTTGGGTATTTTGTTTTCTTCAAAGAAAAAGAAAAAGAAAATTGTTGATACCAAGTGAATCGCCTTAGAATCGAATCATAAACATACACATATATATAGTAGCAGGATATTCTTACATCGGTGTAAGAGTGAAAAGTCTTACACTCAATCTTGACCATTGATCCACTTGTATCCAATGGTCAAGATTGAGTGTAAGACTTCTGACTCTTACACCGATGTAAGAATATACTGCCCCTATATATATATATATATATATATATATATAGCAATGGAAGAAAATTTTATTCCCTGAATATTTACCAAAACTAAATCTATATTCAGGGATTGCTTGAAGAATAAATCTATATTCAGGGATTGCTCACTCTGACCTTTTTCAATGAAGCCATCAGTATTTGAAGCTCCTCTGAACTAAGATCATCAATTGGGAATTCACCATCTATGACCTTGTTTCTGTTCAGAGCATTTTCAAGTATCTCTTCCTTCCTCTCCACCTTTAGCCGGTACATCAGATCCTCATTAAATCTATATTCAAGGGTAGCTCAGTTGGCAGCTCCCAAGGGATTGCTTGGTGCAGGGATCAAACCCTGCTTCAAGCAGTTTCTTGGAAAATCTTTGGGGGCCAGAGGATAAGCCAAAAAATCTTCGGTTGGGGGATTAGTCTCGTCCTTTCTCTGGTTGCGAAGCTTAGTGCACCCACTGTTACAATGAGGGGCTAGCCCAAACGGGCCGTACCCCGAGGGCATGGTGCCCGGAGAAGGTTGAATGGGGATACCTCCTGGCAATGTACCAAAAAAAAAAAAAAAAAAACAAAGGGCTAAAACACCATGACAGATGATCTAAACAATTCAAATTTTTTGGATCTCCTGTAATGAGAGATCTGTCATAAACAGTAAGCAAACAATAGATTTGCATGCTGCAAAGATTTTAATTTATTTGACCAACCCAATGATCTGTCTTTTATTCCCATTTCTCTGCGAGGCAAAGCAAAGTCGATGCTGCATCAGTCTCATTCATGGGCAATTTCAAAGTATCTCTGAGCTGAATCAATTCATCTCTGACCTTTTTCAATGAAGCCATCAGTATTTGAAGCTCCTCTGAACTAAGATCATCAATTGGGAATTCACCATCTATGACCTTGTTTCTGTTCAGAGCATTTTCAAGTATCTCTTCCTTCCTCTCCACCTTTAGCCGGTACATCAGATCCTCATTAACATCACCATCTTTTGAAGGTTCACCTTGGCCTTGTCCTCGGTAAAGGAACCTATTGGTCACAAGACTCAACCAATAGATATTATAAATTTTTTTTGTTAAAGTATATATATATATATATATATATATATATATATACACACGTGTGTGTCTATGCGTGCATCTGAGTGCGTGTATAAATTTTCAATTTACTTTAAATTAAATCAAAAGCAGGTCTCCATGTACAATAAAAAACTGTACATAAAATCTAGCATCTTACAATGATCCTGCTGCCACAAAGCAATAGTCCGCATACTGTTCATGTTCTCTTAACCAAGAATCCCCCAAGACATCCCCAATCTTTACTCCTTTCAAATGCTTGTACAAATGCCAGTGATTATTCATAGCAAAAAAGTTGGACAGCATAGGATCTTCATATGCCTTAATCCATGACTCCAAATTTAATTGAACAGCTGTCATTATGTTTAAAACATCATTAATAAGGAGTCCCTCCTGGAAACTCTCATGCTTCCAACTTCGGTGAATCACCAGAACATGAGTCAATTTAGGCTTATAGTCCTCTCCTAGGAGTTTATTACAGTAATCAGTAATAAAGCTAACTAATTTTGGCACATTTCCATCTAGAGGGGGTGGGTTCTGCCTCTGAAACTCTACCTGAACCAGAAGTTCCCAGAAAATCTCTGCTCCCCGTCAATTACTCTCTTGATAAGATACCCCGTCAAATTCTAGATTTCAACACATGCATCTCCACCAAAAAGCCGGTTGAAATTCAGTCTTAATTTGTTCAAAGATGCAAATATATCCAACAACTTTAAAAGTTTAATGGGGGTCTCTCTTACTTTCTGTAACAGTCTTCCCAAATTGAAGAAATGCAAGTATATCAGCCTGGTGGCAGCTATCTTTAAAAAGCAATCCATCCACGTGGCCAATCCAATCCTCTCAAATACATCATTACAAAGCTTGTACTCGGCTTCAAACAAATGTTTCACTGCAAACTCTAATTGCTTTCCCCACTGGGCTATATAGCCCTCTATTCTCAGCACATCATTGGTTTCAGATACTGAGAGCTCAAGGTAATCCAAATTGAGCCAAATAGAGAGCCTGTACACTTGCTCTCACATCAGAACTACGGACTTCAACATAAATTGATATGCACTTGCCAAGTTTATTAGTAGCAATTAATCTACCAAGAATGGCTTGCAACTTGTGTATAACACAGACAGGTAAAGGTGAATAGGCAATGCATGCTTGATCACCAAATGAAGGCGAAGACAACATTTGAAGTGGCACACTGTTTTCAGTCAAGAGCCACCGGAATTCATTTTCTAACTTATTTAATGCTGCTTCTAAAATCCCACCATGCAGCTGCGCCCTTTCCTTATCATTTTGCAATTCACGAAGAATTTTAAATGACTTATTCAAATTTGAGAGATAAGTTTCGTTGGCAACAGTATTATCCTCCAAGCACTCCACTATATCCTGCAACCATTGAATTGCCAATCCACCGTTGTTACCCAAGATCCTCAGTGGCTCTTCCAGGCGCTTTAAAACAGACAAGTAGCCAGGGAGAGCATTTCGCGGATCAGATAAGAGTGACTTTTCCAGGCCATGAACAGCATCAAAAACCTTAAGCACAGCAGCAGCAGGACCTACGGCTCGGTTAATGTGACCACCTGGGGCAACAAGGGCATCCTTGTCTGCACAAATGGGGATAACTGCGGATTGAAGTGAAGAAAATCTTTGGTTAATCTCATCCAATCTTCGCCTCAGAATGGATTCTCTAGTGTTAAAATTTTACGAGATTCACGAGATTTTTATATGTATCTCTCTCTCTTCACATGTATTAAATAGGTGATAGCCAATTACAATTAATGGGAAAAAAATAAACACAAATTTTTTACATAAACAGGTTATATGAAATTTTAACATGAGAGAATCTACTCCCTCTTGGCATTGCTTGATGTAAAGCTAACCCTAGGGACTTTCATTTCTATAGGCTAAGTTTCAATAACTTGGAAGCAGCAATCAAATTCTCAATTCTACTATCCCCAATAACATTTACAGAATCCGCCATTCCAATTCAAAACACCCAGAAATCAAGTTTGTGGAATTCAAACTTCTTAAGCCCAGTCAAATGAAAGAGAGCATAATAATTATAAAAAAAAATCAAGATTAAAAATTTGGCATGAATAATTATTTTTCATCAATTTGCATCAAAATCAACCATGATTCGAACAATGAAAACGTTGCATATATAACTTCACCAAAGCAAACACTAGAAAGACTCGAAACTCTTACCGAATCCACTACAATCCACCAAAAACATAAAAAACAAGAATTTCCATGAGAGTGAAGGCAAAACTTACTGGTAAATACAATGAACTCATTTGGCACCAGAACGAAAGGGAAGAGTTACGATTCTAAATCTGGATTCCAATTCAAAGATAGAGAAACCCCAGAGAACTATGCAACTGTGAAGCAGTACGAAACAAACTGCCATATTCACCTCACCAATGTTGTCCTTTTCTTTTCTTTTCTGCTTTTTTGGGTTTTGGTTAAAATATATTTTCATCTTATACTTATATGTACTTTTAATTCAGTTTTTATTAAGATTTTAACTTTGTTGTTATAAAATGCTGTTGTTATCATATTATGACAATTGCATAGGATTATTAAAAAATATAAGAAAATTTAAAATGAATATATTGATTTTAATACATATTATTATTTTTAATGTATTATAATTTAACTAACAGTTGTATGGTAATAAATAAAACTAAAATTAGCAAATATATTTTAACCTAAAATCAAAACTATAAATATTAAACTATATAAAAATAGCGAATATATTTTAACCTTAACTTTTTAAGTTTTGAATAATATTTTATTATTTTTTTTAAACATACTTTATGTGTTAAAAAGAAAATAAATTTTTTTAATACTTTAATATATTAAAATAAGTGATATTTTTATAATATTTAAAATGAACAATGAAATGATGAATATTGATTTTTATTTTGAAAAATTACTACAAATAATATTGAAAAACAAACTAAAAAAAATAAAAATTGATAAAAAGATTGTGTTTAAAGTTGCACTAAATTAATAAAAAAAATTAAATTTGCAATATATGGTAACAAACCCTTTTGCATGTGCAAAATTTCACTTACTATTATTTCATTTATTAATTCTTTTTTTCATTCCTTCTCTCTCTTTTTTCTCACCAATCCACGGCTCAGTTTACCCTGTGTATGATAAGATATCATTTCAATTGACCATTACGAATGGCTTCTGAGTGCCACATGCATAATCATAGTAAGGTAATATTGAGATTGGGCAACAAAACATAAATTATTCAGTAAGGATCCTGTCGTTGTATTTACATTTTCAATAAAATTTTTATTAAATGTATTAATTTAGTTTTTGAATTGAAAATTTAAGTTCTTTAACTAGAATAAATTATTATTAGGTTTATTAAATGTAAGGCCCATGACATTTGAATTCCTTGTAAGGCCCATGGAATTTGAATTATATGTAAGGCCCATTACAAACTTCAGGTGTCTACATCTTAAATTTAGGACATGCCCCATTTGGAGTATTTGAACAGATCCATACATTTTAGTGATATTACTTTCCTAATTTTCGATTTTGTCAATATAGTATATATACTTTGGAAAAAAGTATTTCTCTCGTCACTGGAGATAAAGTTATCTCCAGTGAACTCAAAACGACGTCATTTTGAGTTATAAGATTAAAAAATTATAATGATAAAGACTAATATAACCCTACAATATATTAGAATTACAAAAATACCTTGATTTCCGTTCCAAAACAATATTTTTTTGGACTCACCGGAGATAATCTGAAAAAATATTTTATCCATATACTTTACTTAACAAATGCCTCAGACTTAGAGCTTTAATTTACTGTACAAATAGTCAAAAAAAATTGCGCTTTTGATTAGCAGAAAACGTGTGGGCACAGAAAAAACCAGAAAACTTAACACATGTTTGTTTTGGTTTATTTAAAAAAAATCATTTTTTTGGTCTAAAAACACTTTTAGGAAACTTTAATAAATAATTATTGAGGTAGGTTATATGATAACCTTTTATATCCCTGCAGATCAATTAAATTTTGATCCAACATTAATGAAAATGAAATAAACTGTGGTAATTTTGGAAGGAATTTAAAATCTTGATTTTAAATCCGCCCCGAACTTATGGAATTACCTAGGGGGAAAATCTAAAAAAGAATAATAATAATGAAAATGATTGTAAAAGGTTATAAGAAAAAAAAGGAGTTTCTCACATTTGTGGAGGGAGAAGAGCTAGGTGAACTTGGGTCCACCACACACGCGCCCCGCCTCCGGTTCAGTTCGGTTCGTGTTAAATAATAATTATTTCTTCAAAACAAACTAATCCTAACATACACTTATTTGGTTATAATAATTAACCTATAAATATGAGGAAACGAACCTATAATGAAATTAACGAAAGTTAACTAATAGCATGTTTAGATATGAGGAAACGAGGCTTTTTGACCCTTATAACCCTTTATTATTAATTAATTACCGATTTGACCTTGATTATAAACTATTTCAAAAATTTAACCCCCTCAGAAAACATAACACCAATCTGCCCCTGTTTGACCGTTGACCACCAAGCCTACCCGGGTACACCCCTCTGTACCCGGGTATTTTTTGAAAATTTTTGTCTACCCGGGTAGGGAGGCGTGTACCCGGGTATTGTTCTTCGTACCTGAAAAATTGCTTGAATTATTTACCCGGGTAGAGAGGGGTGTACCCGGGTAAATCTTCGACCACCCATTTGGTATTTTTTCTCTCTTTTTTACAGCTAATGAGATAGATCAGTATTATCAAGTTAAGCATGCCTAACCAATTTGAAGAGCTTTTAGCTTTGAGAATGGATTTGGAATTTCCATACATCAACACTTTACTGCTCATCAAAGCGGTCCCTGTTCGTATCGATTATGATGGGGTCTACTTTTATGTACGTCAAAATCGCGCTCCTATATATAAATGTGGTACCGGGTCTATTGGGGAGAGTGAGACGGAAAGAAAATAAAGACAGGGTTCATGGTACAGAAATTTAGTGTGAGCATGCAGCTTTTCATTTTACTGGTAAATGATGAATTATCACGTTCAGGGAAGACATGCATGAGACAAGGTTTGTGGTTGTGGATTTATACTGTTAACTGAGAATTCTCTTTCTGAAATAATCATTGAAAAATATTTGTGTGCTTTACAGACCCAAAAAAGTTGCAGAGGCAGAGCACGTGATAGTCGGTGCCTCCATATTCAAAGCTTGGAGAAGAAGAGTGCATGGGAGATCCAAAGAGTAATCATACCGGGTGGTTGAAGATTTACCCGGGTACACCCCTCTCTACCCGGGTAAATAATTCAAGCAATTTCTCAGGTGCGAAGAACAATACCCGGGTACACGCCTCCTTACCCAGGTAGACAAAAATTTTCAAAAAATACCCGGGTACAGAGGGGTGTACCCGGGTAGGCTTGGTGGTCAACGGTCAAACAGGGGCAGATTGGTGTTATGTTTTTTGAGGGGGTTAAATTTTTGAAATAGTTTATAATCAAGGTCAAATCGGTAATTAATTAATAATAAAGGGTTATAAGGGTAAAAAAGCCAGGAAACGAACCTATAATGAAATTAACGAAAGTTAACTAATAGCATGTTTAGTTTGTACACTTCAAACCCTAATTTAATGTGTGTAAATTTAATTTAATTTACAAATAATATGTTTTTCAAAATTATGATCAGATATGGTTTAAATATAATTTAAATATCAAATAGCGAAAGTGAAAAGGAAAAGAAAAATTGTTAGAATAATAAGAAAAGTTTTTTATTTTATTTTATTTTATTTATTTTTATGCGCTCCTAGTCCAAACTATGGTAAACAGTAATGTAAACATGTTAGGAGTTTGAAAATTAGGAATCATTGATAAGAGATTTCACTTTCTATATATTTATACAATTTTCCAACAAAAAATTATTCAGCAAGCAACCAAATTTCAAACTTTTTGTTTTTTAAAATGGGAACATGCAACGAACCATTGAATTTGTCAAGTCTTGTAACTTCTAAGTCAAGAATATATAAAAGTATTTCTAAATAAGAAAACAATATGGTGCAAGGACAATAATTGAATTAATAGTCAAAGATATAATAAATCTACCGAAGGAATATGTGGATTTCAATAAGCAGGTGTTGGGGAACTAAGCAAATAATGTTTGTTTGATATGGTTGGTTCTCATGGATATGCTGGAAACAGAATAGGCATAGATTGACACAAATCTCCATTTTGAAATTGTGATCAAGAATATCAAGTCGAATTATATACGTTGGGCGCACGTTTAGGTCATCTTTATTTAATAGTGCTCGTCGAATATCCTGAGGTGGAATGTGGGAAGAAGAAGCTTTGTCAACCACTTTTGAAATTGGAGTAATAGCTGGCGTTTTTGTTGAACCTGTTTGTTAATTGCTTGAAGGACAGAAAAAGTCGCAAAGAGATAGATTCACATTTATATTAAGGTATTATGCGTGTAATAGGAAAATAAGGATAATGAATTGAAGTCAGCAGCATATTAAAGAGTGAAATCTACGCAATAAAATTTAAACTATACATGCATAAGACACGGAAGCTTAAATTGCATGAACCAAAAGGAGATCGAAATATGCTCAATTTGTATATAAGTATGTTGATTTAACTACTCTAAGTATTTTATTCATAAAGTTATATTAAAAGCCTTTTTTTCATTTATATTTTCATCAAAACTCAACACATCATAACAAACTTATACAAACTATATATATGAGACAAGATTAATTTATATTTATATAAGAAAAATAAATATTACATTCAATTTTAATCGTTGATTTCTGTCTATCAAACGATTATAATTGATTGAATTATTATTATTAAATAATTATTAATTTCTAAAAAATTATATAAAAATTAAATGGTTAAAATTGGATATAAAATTTATTAGAAGATTCTACCTTATATGTATATATTAACTAAAAGTAGAAGAATTATCCGTTAAAAAAAAAGGAAGGAAAAGTTGGCGGAAGGAAAGCTCACTGTTTATTTTTGACAACTTCAAGAGATGAATAATTTCAGCCAATAAGTCAATTGCATAGACTATTACTATAAGTCAACGCATTCCAATTCCATATAATCTATCTTAAAATTAAAACTTTGAATTGTTCTTTCATCCATAGGAAGCGTAAAGACACAAATTCTCTAATTTGCTCTCATAAACACTTTTTGAATTCTTCAAGCTTTATGTGGAGGAAAATTCTTCCTTGACAAATTTATCCCCATTTCAAAGTTTGAAAATTCTTAATTTCTTTTGAAAAAAAAAATCTGCTGTTGATCAAATGAGCAGAATAAAATTCATGAAGGACCAATAGAAGAAAATTGGACGGAAGTAATCGAAATGGAATAGAAGTGAAACGCAATTACACAAGAGCAGCCAAAAGCAAGAGTGTAAATTAATAAGATGAATATCAACCAAATTTTCCATTCTGCTTAAACATCTCACTATCACAAAACTCTTATTTCAAATAGCAAAGTTTCATTAAAAAATAAAAAATTGTTTTGCCGTTTTAACTCATATAGTTAATTAGAACATACAAGAGTACGAGATAATTCCTGCATTTTTAAGGGCAAATTTTTCTCATGTTCCAACATTTAAGATTGTCATAAAACTAATGTAAATAAAATCCACAACCAAATTAAGCTCAATTTATCAATAAAACCAACTCATAAAAGATGAAAAATAAAATTTAATTTATGGGAGTAGTGATTTTTTATGTAAAGAAAAATCGGAAGTTATTAAAAGTATTTCTCCAAATCATGCAACCTTCGTACAATCTAATCAAAAAAAAAAAAAAAAAAAAAACTAGGTATAAATTTGAACTTTCAAAAGCTAATAACTTATTCCATTACTTTTAAATTTAATATGCAATATACAAACTTGACAAACTTAATTACTTATGCTGTATCTGGATCCGAAAGAACAAAATAAGGTTGAGATGTCACTCCATTTCCCCGTCACGAAGCATCATCTGCTTAGATTGGGACCCTTCACCAGTGCCAATTGAGCGACCCCTCCCCTTGTATCCAAGTATCCAACTATTCATTCAATTAAGAAAAAATTGTTGATCGAGGATCATCCTCAAACCACTTTAAAAAGTTGTCTTATATAAAATAAACAATAAATAATAAAATAACAGGTAAGACTTTAGTGGGAGAAGATTAAGATTCGAAATTTCCACCACCCTATAATATTATAATCTTTAGAATCAGAACAAATTTACATTGCAGCTACCGCTTTAATTCCGATTCACGTTTTTTGCTCCTACTACAAAAAAAAAAAAAAAAGCCACCCCAACAGCTACCCATTTTTAATTGCAAACTCGCGTTGACTCAAATACCAAACCCCCATTCCCAGAAATGTTCTCCTGCATCGCGGCCTGAATCGCGTGACGGTGTTCCCCCTCGTACGTCACGATCAGCATCGTTGGATCGTCCGGAGCTCGTTCCACGTGTTTCCTCGCCGGACACCCTCTCACCGTGCTGCACTTGTAATAACCCCTGACACAAACAAAAACAACGTCAAAAAAACATGCCTTTTTGAAGTTTGACCAAAGTCAAAACCCACAAACCACACATAAACTCACCTCGGGTACGGAGACCCCTTGATCGGTTTCTGACCGTACTTCCTCCACGAGTACTCGTCCGGCGGAATATCGGCGATCTTCGAACTAATCGCCGGCACTCTCATCGTCTTCTTCACCCGATTTTTCCTGAGAAAATAAAATTATTTATTTAATTATTTTTAAAATATAAAGTAAAAGATATGCCGTCGTTGCTCACATGTGCCAACTGCCAAGTGCGTGCTTTGGTCAACAGTCAAAAACAATAATAAATAAAGAAGGGAAAAAAAGTGTAATGTAAGAGTGTAAACGACAAATTGCTGGCGGGGTTTAGTTTGGGAAGTTCCGTTTTCTTTGTCTTTTTTCTGATACAGCATTTCTAAAAATTAGCCAATTGACAAACGCGGCACAGGACAAAACTCAATGTTGTCACTGTCACGCGTGGTTACTCCATCTTAATGCCTTTAACCGCACCACTACCGAAATCGTTGACTTTCACCCAATACCGAGTCACTTGGTGATTGGTTGGTTTATTCGGCTTCAGTTCTAACCGTAACCAAAACATTTTTTTATTTTATTTTTCGATTTAGGGGAATTATAGAGTGTGACGCAGGGTGTACCTTCTCTTGATGCAGTGGCACTTGTTTGAGCCGGAGATCTGGCCGGAGACGTCGTCTGTATGGTCGCGGTGGTCGTGGCACCTCTTCTTGAGCGGAGCCGATGAAAGTGGAGGCTTTCCGCCGGAGACTGCCGGCGCCGGGGGAGTGAGGAAGATCTTGCCGTTGGAAACGCTGCCGTCTCCGGTGATGGCGGAGGACATGAAGGAGGAGTTGGAGGAAACGCTGAATGTTTCCTTAGAGAACTCGAGCTCCAGAGACTTGGCGTTGGAGCTCAAGATATTAGGCTTTGTGAAATCGAGAGTCAAACTCTGCGGGTGATGAACGACGGCCGGATTAGCCGCCGGCGGAGAGGTGAAGTGGGCCGGAGATGGAGTGAGAGTGTGGGATTGAGGGAGAGAGAGGGAAGAGGGAGAGGAGGGAAGCGGAGCGCGGCGGAAGCGGGCATGGCCGGTGCGGTTGAGTAAGGAGATGAGTTTTTTGAATTTGGAAACGGTGACGTCAGTGAGGTCAGCTTGTAGAGGAGAGTGAGAGGGTTGGTGGGAGAGGAGATGAATGAGGTGTTCCATGCCCTTTAATCCCTCAGAGGCAGCCTCTTGTATTGCTTTCTGTTCATCCATTTTTGGGAATCCCATAAGCTCCACCGCCATTTCACCGAGAGGAGGGTTTTTGATTAGAATGATGGAGAATGAATGGTGTAGGTCACAGGGTCAAAATGCCATAAGAAAGAAGAAGAAGAAGATGATGTATTGGGAAGGGGGGAAACAGAGTAAAGGGAAATTAGGGAGAGGGGTAACATATATTGGGGTGAGGGTGACTGGATGACCGGGTAAGAGAGAGAGAGATATTTTTTTATTTTAGTCAAAATGGGTTTTTCCTTTCTTTTCTTTTCTTTTTTTTCGGAGGGGTGAGATGAGTTTGAAGATTTGTAAACGGTAACAGACAGGTGAGGAATTAGTAGTGTTTGTTCAACGTTGAAGTGGGTCCCTCGGTCCTAACTTCTAAGCGTGGAATGCGAAGAAACTGAGTCCAACGACACTTCTAATTAATGGGATTTCTTTCTTTCTTTCCTTTTTTACTTTTTTTTAAGAAAAAAACAACAACACACATCTCTGGAATGAAGAGTTACGCGGATGGAACTCGTGGAAAAAGTGGAAGGCCTTCAAAGATTCAATTTCCCATTTGCTTTTTCAGTTTTCTTTTCTATTTTTTTTTAATATAGGAGTTTTGGACTATGATACATCAATGTTTTAAAAAACTTAATGTATCGTGTCTGACATTGCAATATGTGTTGCAGAGACTTAAAAGGAAAAATTTTAAAAATTTGTGTTGCGTTATTTTTTTAATTTTAAATTTCAACTATTAAATTTATTGAATTAAGATTATTATTTTATAGAATTTAATATAAATATTCGAGATATTGTAAGTTTCTTTACAATTGATGAATATTATAAATTTAATTTATTTTTTTTAATTATTGAATATTAAATATAATATATATTACATAAATTAAAAATATTATTTAATATTAAAATATATTCTAACATATTAAAATTAATATATTAAAATATGTCGTGTCTCGTATCCATTGCAACATAGGTTTTGGACCGGTGGCATGATTCATGGTACAGTAATTAATTAACCATGCCAATGAAGCTAATTGTCAAAGCTCAAAACCTCTCAACGTCTTATCACTCAGCACACTCACAAATGTGGCATCACTCGATTAACGCGTCCTTACGCCCGCCACCTTGGCCGCTTAAAATTGGCGCACATCCCATCACCACAGCCCACAGAGAACTGCACTAAATTTCTATATTTAGAAGTGCACCACCAGACTTTTTATTTATGAACCCTCAATAGTCTTTGCCTATCATCACAAAAAATAATAATAATAATAAAATAATAAAATAAATCAGAAAATCATACCGAACATGAGATTATATTTTCTTATATAATATTTTTTTTTAATAACATTCATGTAGAGTAGAGACTATATTATTTGGGACAAACATTTTGGTGAGATACGATCAATTCTATTTATTTCATTTAAAAAATTGAGTGAAAATTCAGGAATACCAAAATAACTTATTTTGAAAAATAAATTACCCAAATGCCAAGTTTGTGAAAAAATATGTCAAAATATCACATTTTATAGTTTATTATCAGTCTCAACAGGTCCAATTTGTCATGTGTCATATCAACAATAATCCACTATAAAAAATAACTAGTATATGACTTGTTGGTTCTGACCATGTGTAATACAACACGTGACGTACAAAAGATGTCTTTTTTTATAATTCAAAAGGAAAAAGAGTTTTTATGCAATTGAATCATTATGGATTTTATAATTCTCATGTTGTAAAGATAAAAAGTATGTGGGACCCATGTGTTAGAAAAAATTATATGTAGGACCCTTGTCAGCACAGAAATCGAAGAGTGTGTAGGAAAATTATAATTCTCATGTTAAATGAAAATTATAAAACCCATCATTATTTTATCACTTGTTGTTTAAACAATGACTCACTGTTAGAAATAACATATCCAAATGGTATGTGACCAATTGAATTTGCCAAAACAAACATGTCCTGGAACATTAGTGTCATTTTAATTCTTCTCCCCAAAATTTAAGTTGGAGTATGTTATCAAAAAAAAAAATTTAAGTTGGAGTATGTCAGTGACAAAGTCACTTAGCGACTGGGTGAATCTTAGTCCGGATTAAAATTATAAAATTATAAAATTAACCACATTTTTAACACAATTATTTATAACCACATTTTTAACGTAACTAAATAATTGTGGCTAAATTTTTTGATAAAATTTAATATTAGGTTCACTTAAATTTTTGTTTACCATAATTCAATAAATGTACTAGCTCCACCACTAAGTATGGTGGTTTCTTAAATTGAATTTGAAGGGTGTGTTCGGTATCTGGTTTGCCATTTTATGAACTTGGGTGATTGGATATTCGGATATGTTTTTGGAGCCTTGTCGGATTGAAAAGGGCATTCCGACATTTGGACTTGGTGAATGAACAGTGTTTTATGTTTATTGTTTTATGTTTATAACTTTATATTGACCATTTAACAGCACGCGAGTTGAATGGAAATTCAACTTTCTTTTTCCGCTAATGTATTTTGTCTGAATTCTACTTATTTTGTAATTGGTACGTAAAATATTAAGTTTTCCAAAATATCCATATATCGCACCTACCTTTTAAAATTAGAAAAAAAAATTGTGACGAAAAAAAAAATCATGAGTTGGGGTAAAAAAAATTGACATATAATTATTTTAATAAATAATTATGAAAATATTATCATTTTAAATCAATTTATGAATTTATTACATTCAGTTTCACCTAATTTAGACAAAACTAATCTCGATCAATTTGGGTGAAACACTAAGGAGTCTTGCCTAATTTAACCGAAACTCAGCAAGTATTTATATACCATCTTTATTATTAAAAGCAATGACTGTATGACTATATGACACCCTGGATTATTCATCTTTGTTGGAATAAAATGGACTTACTCATAACAAAGCAATAACTACATCTAATAAAAGGTCGAATGCGTTGTAAAAAAAAAAAACTAAATACGAAAAAACATACGTTATATTAATCCGCAATATAATATTTCTTAGCAATAGTAAACTTTAATCATTCTTCTACATTCTTACAATGCTCTTGAAATGGGTTGCAATTTGAACCTACTCTAAAAAAAGCACAAAAATGACAGAGTTGATGAATAATAAAAAGAGGAAACTTATACCTTTTTTCGGCAACTTACATTTTAATAATAAGTTATACTCACCATTCTCCTTAAGAGAAAAGCAATAGAGAAAAAAAAAAATAAATTATAAAGAAAAAGGTCTCATTCATGTTCAACAAAAATCATGGCTCTATAGATATAAATTTAAGCAAGAAATGTGTTATATTGAGTTTTATTTTCGAGCATATTATTTATTATACATATATATATATATATATATATATATATATATCATAAAATATGTTATATTTTTATATTTTTAAGATAAAAATAATAAATATTTTTTTTCCCAAAAATTCTTTATAAGCACAAAATAAATAGAATTATTTTTCTTTAAAAACAATATCAGAGAACTTGAATAATTTTCAAACAGCAAAATGCAAATATGACTAACAATTTTTTCAATATAGAATAATGCTAGTGACAAAAATGAAGCAACCCGGCCATTAATTAAATATCCTTTACATTTAAAATATATTTTTATTTAATATTTTTGATTAAATATTAAACACTCTATCAAAAGAATATTTTAAGAAAGATATATATCATCCTAATTATTAATTTGGGTGGAAATAGCGTAAGGAAATTAAGACCACAACTTTATATATAGCCAACGTCATACTGGACAAATTAAGAAACCATTTACGACATATTTGACCAACCTGAATTAATTACGCAAACAACATTGTGGTGGAGCTCCTATTATAACCTATTAATTTCAGGATTTGATCATCTTTGTTTCCTTTCTTTATTTTTTTATCTAGAAAAAATTTCATTTTCACCCATTGTGGTTTTGTAATTTATCATTTGACCTCCTGTGATTTTAAATTTATCATTTAGATCCATTGTGCTTAAATTATATATCATTAACCCCTCGTGGATTCAAACTTTTACTTAGACACCTTGTGGTTAGAAAAATTTTTACTTAGACCATTTGTGGTTACAAAAATAAATTTTTTTAAAAAAATATTTAAAACAAATGTTCTCTCTTTTTTATTTTATATCATCACCTAATGCATTTAGGGTTTAAAAAATTCAAATGAATTTTTAAAAAATTCACTTATTTTTATCAAGAAAATAAATTCAATTCAAATCAAATATTATTTTATTTTATCTATTTTTTACCCTATATCGTTATAAAATTATCTAAAGAAAGTAAATATCTTATTTTGATAATACATATTTAATTTATCTTAAATAATATTTTTTAATTTCAAATATATTTAAAAGTATAAGATAATTTATGAATTAATTTTAGACTAAATAACTTGAAATATTTTTTAAACCATAAATACATTACATGAGGATATAAAATAAAAAAGGAGAAACTTTATTTTTAAAAATATTTATTTTTTAAATCACAAGGTGTCTAAGTGAAATTTTTGTAATCGCAAGGGGTCTAAGTGAAAATTTGAAACTATAGGAAATTAAATGACAAAATATTCCAGCACAGTGGGTCTAACTGATAAGTTTAAAATAACAGAAGGTCAAATGATAAATTACAAAATCACAATGGGGTAAATGAAGTTTTCTCTTTTATCTATTTTGATTCTAGTCATATAATAGGTAATAACTTGCCTGTTTTTTTTTTCACAACCTTAAAAATACATGACATTGGGTTTCCTTATAAAATATCAAACAGTAAACTTGATTCCTAGAATTTCAATAATAATACTTTATCAATTCTTAGTTTCTTACCCATTTTTTTTAATACTTTTAAAATAAAAACTACAAAAATCTTGAGATATCACTAACTTTTAAGCGTGAAAACATTTTTCATTTTACATGTTGTTTTCATTAGTTTTTAAATACTTGGGTTATAAATAAAGTTCATTATTGCTAACAAATATTACATTGCGGATTAGTATAACGTATGTTTTTTCATATTTAATTTTTTCCTTTTTTAAAACAACTCATTTGACCTTTGTTATGAGTCGGTCCATCCTATTTTACCAAAGACGAATAATCTAGGGTGTTATACAGTCATTGCTTTTATTAATAAAAATGGGGTATATATACTTGCTGAGTTTCTCATGAATTAGGCTAGATTCCTCTAGGTGTTTCGTTCAAATTGAGCGAGACTAATTTCGTCTAAATGGGATTAAATAACTAATTTTTTGTAATTTTAAAATAATAATATACCAATTCCCCCTTCCCCCCGTTAGTTGGTGTATTCGTTGCTAAACGTCTGATATTGAGTTCAATGTGAAATAGCTTTCCGATAACTTTCGTCTTTGACATTTTGTATGTAATAAATGTTAGATTTAATCAGTAGGAATATCACCGTCACTTAAAATAATTAAATAGTAATAACAACGTAAATATTTCTTAAATGTACATTTTAAAATAATTAAAAATATTCTTCTCACTTGTCCTACGCCTAATCTGTAAATATATGGAGATGAAAGTTCAATAATATTAGTGCACAACCATCTTATGATTGATTTAGTATATTGAAAAAGGGTTAGGAGATAAATTTATATTCAGTAACTTAAGATTATGTCGATGTGAGGGTTGGAAAAATTAATGAAATGTGTTTTAGTAAAAAAATTATAATAAATAAATAAAATTTTTAAAATATCCATCATTAATTCTATTAATTCCCAAAATAATTTATTTTGATATTATTGAAAATAATTTTATCTCTTATGATAGGAAAAATATTTTTCCATTAATAAAAAAGGAAAGAAAACATCGGACCATTTTATTCTCTCCTTCCACGTGCTTTTACGTGATTCAAAAAAACAAGTACCATATAAAAAATTGTTAGATGGCAGCATAAGATTGTTTCATATTTCAATTAACCATTTAGTTAAAGAAATTCCGTCGAAAAGTTCATAAAATATAAAAAAAAATTCTTTATTTTTTCAAAAGTTTTCGACGGAATTTCTTTTCCGTCGAAAATTTTCGACGGAATTGAAATTCCGTCGAAAAATCCACAAAATTTATTTTCTTTTTCTTTTTCTTTTTTTCAAAAATTTTCGACGGAATTCCTTTTCCGTCGAAAATCATCGACGGAATCGAAATTCCGTCGAAAAGTCCACAAAATTTATTTTCTTTTTCTTTTTCTTTTTTCAAAAGTTTTCGACCGAATTCTTTTTTCGACTAAAATCTTCGACGGAATCGAAATTCCGTCGAAAAATCCACAAAATTTAATTTCTTTCTCCTTTATTTTTTTTAAAAATTTTCGACGGAATTCCTTTTCTGTCGAAAATCTTCGACAGAATTTCTTTTTCCGTTGAAGACTTTCGACAGTATTAGATGTATATAGCTTAGTTTGTACCTATAGCAGCTGATTACTGCTGCTCTTGCTATCAGTTAGGTTGTTACAAGTTTGTTAGGTTTGCTGACTCATCTCTGAGTCAGCTTTGTGCTCTATATATAGAGCTTGTACTCTTTCACATAATATACGATTCATTTTGACTCTGAAAATACATTTTACACATTAACTCTCTCTCTCATGCCTCTCTCTCGATCTCTCTCAGTTTCTCACATTTTCCTTCAATGGAGGAATTCTGTTATGGTATCCAGAGCCTTATGATCCATACACAGTAGTTAATCATGTCTTCCGCAATCAATACAGAAGCCAGCGCAGGTGGTCAAAGCAAATCCACCTCCAAAACCACGATGGAACCTAAAAATCCATCGTCTCTCTTCAATTTTCAGATCTCTGCAAGGTTAACATAAGATAATTATCTCTTCTGGAACCAGATCATAGAACCAATCATTACTTCACATCAACTACAACGTTTCTTAGTGAATCCAAAAATTCCTCGAAAGTTTGAGACAGAAGACGATCAAGAAAACGATGATTTTAGTTCTGCATACTCTGAGTGGTTAACACAAGATCAGATGCTCTTGACTTGGCTGTTATCCACTATCTCTGAGCAAGTGGTGAACGACATTCTCCCTGTGAAACACTCTTTCGAAGCTTGGGAGAATATACACAAGTTGTTCCATGGCGTGATGAAATCCAGATCCAGACAACTCAGATCTGAGTTGAAGACAATGAAGAAAGGTACGAAGACTGCAAGAGAGTACATAACTCGACTCAAAACGATCTGTGATTCTCTTAAATCAATTGGAAATCCAGTCTCAGTTGAAGAGCATATTGAGACGATACTTGAAGGATTGCCTTCTGATTACAATTCGTTTGTGATGATGATACATGGACGTGACAGAGCATACTCCGTTGCAGACTTAGGAGTAGAGCTTATGGCTCATGAACAGCTTTTGATCAAGCAGAATGAACAACTACTGAATGAAGGAGCATCCCTGAACCTCACTCAACGTGTTCAGGTGCAGAAGAAACTTGAATCTGATGAAGAAGATGAATCTGTTTCTGAAACCAGAAAACAAAGTCGAACAGAACAACCTGCAGAAGGTCATTTCAACAGCTCAAGTGGTCAATACAGAGGAAAAGGTAGATCTCCAATGAGATTTAATCGAGGTAGAGGACGTGGAACTAGATCAAATGTCCATTGTCAGCTATGTTATAAGTTTGGTCATGATGTAAGGGAGTGTTGGCATCGATTTGAAGAGAACTTCACTCCAAGTTTACCACCACCACAAAATATATCATATCCTCAGTTCTTTCCTCATCAGCAACCTCAATGAACAAGATCCTTTCAGTACAACAGATCACAGAACCAACCACAGGCATTCATCTCAACACATCCTGCTGGCTCTTCAGTTCCTCACTCAACTCCACTAGTTCAGTGGGTTCCTGATTCTGGAGCATCGAACCATGTCACTGGTACACCTCAAAATATCATTCAAGGTTAACATCTCAGTGGTACTCATCACATTCTGATTGGAAATGGACAAGGTTTATCCATAACAGCCACTGGTTCCTCTTCAATTATATCTCCTTTCCATTCTAATTCCTTATTGCATCTTGAGAATTTGCTCTTAGTCCCATCTATTACCAAAAATCTGATCAGTGTCAGTCAGTTTGCTAAAGATAATTCAGTATTCTTTGAATTCCATTCTGATGTTTGTTTTGTGAAATGTCAGGATTCTCATCAGATACTTCTTCAAGGTGCTGTTGGAATTGATGGCTTATACTACTTTCCAAATTTGCAGCTCACCACAGATTTTGTCCCAGTCAAAAATATCTCTTGTACCAGCCCTCATTCTATCAACTAGTTTGTCAATCTAGTTAGTACTAGTAGTAATACCAATGTACCTTGTACCAGTACTGGTATTAGCATCAATAATACAACATGTACTTCAACTGATTCCTTGTATTCACTGTGGCACTGCCGTTTGGGGCATCCACATCTTGAGTCTCTGAAAAGTGTACTTAAATCTTGTAATATACACATCAATAATAAAATAGCAGAATTTTGTTCACCTTGTTGTTGTGCAAAGTCTCATAGACAATATTCCCCATCATCCAAAACTGAATATACTGTACCTTTTACTCTAGTCTTTAGTGATCTTTGGGGACCATCTCCTGTCAAATCTTCTCTTGGTAATACATATTATATCTCTTTTGTTGATGCTTGTACTCGATACACTTGGCTTTATCCCATCAAACAGAAATCTGATGCTATTGTTATTTTTAAACAATTTCATACTATGATAACCAATCAATTTCAGCTGCCCCTAAAAGCCTTACAAACAGATTGGGGGGGTGAATTTCGGGTGTTCACTCAATACCTTAACCAGCATGGTATTATCCATCGAGTTACATGTCCACACACTCATCATCAAAATGGTGTTGTGGAAAGAAAGCATCGTCATGTTGTGGAGACTGGTCTAGCTCTCCTTTCACACTCCTCTCTTCCAATGCAGTATTGGGACTATGCTTTCTCTACTATTGTGTACCTTATAAACAAACTTCCCTCTTCTGCCATTGCTTTTAAAGTTCCTCATACTAAACTCTTCAAACAACAACCTGATTACGTTTTTCTTAAGTCTTTTGGTTGTGCCTCTTTTCCCTTCTTAAGGCCATATAATAAGCATAAAATGGAATTCCGATCAAAAGAATGTGTCTTCCTTGGTTACTCATCACATCACAAAGGCTATATCTATTTGAGTCCTGATAGCAAAAATTTTATCTCAAAAGATGTGTTATTTAATGAGTACAGGTTTCCTTTCAAGGAATGGACTACCAAGAGGATCAGTACCACTCCTCAGACTGCTCCCACATGCTTTATTCCCTTATATGTTCAGCCCTCAAGTGGTTCCAACACTGGGATTCCAAGCACAGATGTCACTTCCAGCATCCAAACAACAGCTCCTGCACATGTCTCTCCAGTGACTCACACTGACAGCAATGCTGATACGTCTAATGCTGTGTCTCCTATTACACCTCATGCTAATGTATCATCCTCTGGTAGCAGTCTTGATTGTCCAGCTATTGCAAATGATTCTGCCCTTTGTGATGGATCACCAGGAACTGCATGTTCTCCTTTTCCTTCACTGTCCTCACCAACCAGTCCTGCATCATCAGATTCAAAATATGCTCCATCCACTTCTCTGAGTTCTTCCTCTCCTACTTGTTCAATTATTACACGGTCCAAATCTCTGGGCAGGAATCTTGTATTGCTCACCCACACAGAACCTTCTTCTGTTAAGCAAGCACTCAACAGTCCACAATGGCTTAAGGCAATGCAAACAGAATATGCAACCTTACACAGCAACAGAACCTGGTCTCTTGTTCCCTTACCTCATGGAAGGAAGGCTATTGGGTGTAAATGGGTGTTCAAAGTGAAGGAAAATTCAGATGGAAGTATCAACAAATACAAGGCTCGTCTAGTGGCTAAGGGGTTTCACCAAAGGCCAGGGTTTGATTACAATGAGACCTTTGCTCCTGTTATCAAACCTGTCACTGTTCGGGCTATTTTAGCCATTGCTCTTACCTATGATTGGCCTTTGAGACAACTAGATATCAACAATGCCTTTCTAAATGGAGACCTAGAGGAGGAGGTGTACATGGTACAACCTCCAGGCTTTGAGGCTAAGAACAAGTCCCTAGTTTGCAGACTACACAAGTCTCTTTATGGCCTCAAGCAAGCTCCAAGAGCTTGGTTTGACAAGTTGAAGAATGCAATATTGTCATTCGGTTTCCAAGCAAGCAGGTGTGATCCATCCTTATTCATTTATAAGGCTGGAAGTTTGAGAATCTATATGTTAGTTTATGTAGATGACATTATCCTTACGGGTAACAATGCTCCATTTATTCAGAAATTTATCTCACAACTTCATACCTCTTTTACTCTAAAGGATCTAGGGGACTTGGACTTTTTCCTTGGTATTGAGGTTAAGAGGCTGCCTACTGGTTCTTTGTCTCTCCATCAATCCAAGTACATCAGAGATCTCCTTGCTCGGGTCAATATGCAGGAAGCAAAGGCCATCTCTACTCCTACGGCTTCTAGTTGTAAACTCTCCAAAATTGGCTCAGCTACCTTTGATGATCCTCATTTGTATCGTTCTGTGGTTGGTGCTTTACAATATGCAACCATTACACGACCAGAAATCTCCTTTTCTGTCAACAAAGTTTGCCAATTATGAGTCAGCCATTGGTAGAGCACTGGAAGGTTGTAAAACGCATCCTACGATATCTACAAGGCACTACCACCTTTGGTCTTCATTTTCATCCTGTTAAGTCTCCTCATGGATCTTTTCCCCTTACTGCTTATTGTGATGCTGATTGGGGAAGTGATGTTGATGATCGTAGATCCACTTCTGGAGCCTGCATCTTTCTTGGTTCGAATTTGCTCTCTTGGTGGTCCAAAAAATAGCCACTTGTAGCACGGTCTACTGCTGAGGCAGAGTACAGGAGTATGGCACTGGTTTGTGCTGAGATTTTGTGGATTAAATCTCTTTTTCATGAATTGCAACTGTCACTATCTGTCCCTCTTATCTTGTGTGACAACTTGAGTGCTGTGGCCATTGCCGACAATCCTATTCTTCATGCTCGTACCAAACATCTTGAATTGGACTTGCATTTTCTTCGAGAAAAGGTTGTTGCCAAGGATATTACAGTTAAGCACATTCCTGCTGCAGATCAATTGGCCGATTCCTTTACCAAACCACTATCCCTCTCCACGTTTGCTGCCTTTAGAAGCAAGCTCAAAGTGTTGAACTCGCCTCCTCATTCCACCACTATTGACCTTGCGGGGGAGTATTAGATGTATATAGCTTAGTTTGTACCTATAGCAGCTGATTACTGCTGCTCTTGCTATCAGTTAGGTTGTTACTGCTGCTCTTGCTATCAGTTAGGTTGTTACTAGTTTGTTAGGTTTGCTGACTCATCTCTGAGTCAGCTTTGTGCTCTATATATAGAGCTTGTACTCTTTCACATAATATACGATTCATTTTTACTCTGAAAATACATTTTACACATTAACTCTCTCTCTCTCTCTCATGCCTCTTTCTCGATCTCTCTCAGTTTCTCACATTTTCCTTCAATGGAGGAATTCTGTTAGACAGAATCTTTTTTTCGTCGAAAATTTTCGACAAAATCTATTTTCCGTCGAAATTTTGGACGGAAAATAGATTCCGTGGAAATTTCCGTCAATAATTTCAACAGAATTTTTTCCGTCGAAAAATTCCGTCGATAATAAAGACATTTCTAGTAGTGATAATAATATAAAATTATGGATGAAGGATATTGTTGATCAATTTCAAAACGGCATTAAAAAGGTGTACAAATTGTCCGTAAATCATTGAATAATTAACACATTCGTTAATATAACAACGCCATCCTACAAAATCAGAATATTCTTTAGCAAAATAAAGTTTTCTTAATGAATGCTTATGATAATATTTACAAATGAGACGCGAATGAAGAACACCCAGGAAAAAAAATCTATAATTTTTAATTAAAATCAATGTAATTCAATCTTATCAGTTGAGGCAATAAGTATTACATATTCATTCAACTTAAATTTCAGTTTTTTTTTTGGTAACAACTTAAATTTCATGTTTTATTTGAAAACACATTCCATGCTACATCCGGATTTAATCTATTTATTTAGCATTTTGGGCACTCTTTTACGAAAAATAAGAATGAGTAGAACTCATGTAATATTAATCATAAAAGAGTTAATAAATGTATATTGGTGATTTTTTTATTTTTTTTAAATGTATTCTTAAATGCATTCTTTGAGATTATTACACTAGTCCACTAAAATCATAATACCCAGCAAAACATAACCAAACATGTCAAATAATTAAATAACCTGACAAGGAACAAGAATCAACAACAGATGCCCACACGGGCTGGTGTTGGTTTTGAGAAGAACAACAAGACTTCGGGCAACAGGGAGTGAGGGTATTTTGGGATATTGATTTGAGAAGAGGAAAAAAAGAGAAAAGGGGGGAAGAGAATTGTGTAAAAGAAGATGTGGATTAAAAAAAAAATGTTTTTAAAAAAAAAATGACAAGTGAGTGGTTAAAAAAAATGAGAGAAAAGAAAATAAAAATTAAAAATTGAAGATAAAATTATTACAATTTTATTATATTTATTTAGGTAGTGACAAATTGTAATTTTAGCCATAATCAAATTATAATTAGCTATATAATTATATTTTTTTGAAACAAAGATAGTGTCAATGTGGCTACGCCACTAGTTAGCAGATGGAAGAGAAGAATGAAAAGAGAGAGGGAGTGAAATTAAAGACTAAAATGACATATGAGAAAATTACGAGTCTTCTTATAATAATTAAGTGGTTGTAAGATGTTGTAAATATAATTCTCTCATATATATATATATATATATATATATATATATATATATATATATATATATATATATAGAAAAGTGTTTGTCATTTTAAATGACAGAAAATTATATCATTTTAAAAGAGATACAGACACAGAAAATTTGAATTTTAAATTAAAAAAACCCACTACTTTCTCTCTCTCATGATTTTCGTTTTTCTGTGTCTATCTCTCTCCTAAAATGACATAACTTATGTTATTAAAAATGACAAACACCAAACTCATATATATATATATATATATATATATGGGTTTTATAATTCTCATTTAACATGAGAATTCAAATTTTCCTACACACCCTTCGATTTCCGTGCTGACATGGGTCCTACATATAATTTTTTCTAACACATGGGTCCCACATATAATTTTTTCTAACACATGGGTCCCACATGCTTTTTATCTCTACAACATGAGAATTGAATTCTCATTTAACATGAGAAAATCAAACCCCTATATATATATATAGATTTTATAAGAGTTATGTTGAAGGAAAAGTGATTGTGTAATGTTATAGAGATTCGTTTTGCGTGCCGTAGTTTTTTTTTCTTCAAAAAGTGTGGGTCTCACAAAATATTGTGCGTGTAGAAAACTTTGTTGTGTCATGTTAAATGACAAATGCAAACTCTTATATATATATATGGAAGGATCCGTTTACAAACTTTTTTTATAAATTTTTGCAAATTACACTATGTACTCCCGGGAGAACATAGTAAAGCTAGTGTTCTCTCGGAAGAACATAGTGTAATTTGTAATAGTTTGTAAACAAAAAGTTTGTAAATATAAGCCTCCTATATATATATAATATATATATTTGTGCTATAAAAATTGCATAAAAGTAATTATGCATATATTTTTTAAAATAATTTTAAGTGATTTTTTTTTCAATTTATTTTTTTAAGTAATTTTTTTTACATTTTTATTTTAATATTTTACTTGAAGAACAATTTATGAATATTTGCCGATATATTATAATACCCTATCCTTAATACCGATTTATTAAAAAAAAAAGTTGAAATTGTATTAGGGGTAGGGGGTGGGGAGGAATTTGCTAGTTTTGAATAGCAATTGATAATATTTGAATAATAAGTCGGTCAAGATTTCTAGAAAAATATTTTTTTACTCTTCCCATACTCTTGAGTTTGGAGTTTATTTTCTATGCTCTAGTATAGGTAGGGGTATTCGTCAACCGATCCAAACCGATTCAAATCGCGGTGACCGAACCAAAAAACTGATAACCGAATAAACCGAAAACCAAAAACCGAAAGCCGATTAAAATCCATAAATTTTAATTGGATTGGATCGGTTTTTGTATGAGTTGATGATAACCGATCCAATCCAAATCGATCCAATATAATGATTTTCCTCTACCTACTTGGGTCTTTCCCTAATCATAGCCTAAAAATTTCTAAACCCAAGACCTATTAACCCATCAACTAAACCCAAGAAAAAATCTAGTCACATCTTATCAACAAAATTTTATCTTTATAGAGCTTCTTATCTCATTGCCCAAAAAAAAAAACTATATTATAGTTTATTAATGTTTTGTATTTCAAAAAAAAATACATTTACGAAGCCAATATATACAAAAGATATTATTTGCACAATAATCATGAAATAAATTTTAAGATTTTCCAAAAACTGAAAACCGATCCAATCCAAACCGAAAAAAAATTGGATTGAATCGGATCGGATTTGAAAAAAAATCAAAACCGAATGAATGATTATATGATCAAACCGAAAGGATTGGATCAGATGATTTTTGCTTCCAAAATCGATCCAATCCAGACCGCGAACACCCTTGAGTATAGAGATGTATAGGGGCTTACGGCCTAACTTATATTAGGCCAAGCTTAATCTATTATAAATAATAAAATAGAATAGGCGTAGACTTTTAAAAGAATCTATTTAGAAAATAAGGCCTATAAACTTACATGCCGGCCTATATCATATTATTTATTTTAAATAAAAAAATAAAATTATGATTTTAATAATTTTGAATACTAAAATAATGGTATTTTAGTATTCTTTTAATTGTTGAATGTTTAATAGGCTCAAACAGGCTAACACGCCTAGATCAAGGCTTTTTTTTTTTTTTTTTTTTTTTGATAACAAGGCTTTTATTTTTTAAATATAAGTCATGTCACTCTTGTAATTTGGGGCATGGACAGGCTAACAAGTAAGGTCCGATAAAATATTTTTTGCACAAGTCTGACCTAATTAAACTAAAACCTAATCTAGTCTAGCCTATTTATATCTCTACTCAAGAAGCACATACATTTTGTACAAAAATAAAAAATATTGTGATATAAGTGAAAATAAATATAAAGAAAAAGAGAGTATAAAAATGTTATTTTTTACTATATTTAATAAAAATAGTACTGAGTACTCTACTCTATCAAAAATACTTTCCTAAAGTTTGCTTAAATAACCTTGAGATTATAAAAATTAATGATTATAATATTTTAGAGTTTGAGGCATTTCAACTCTACCTTTGTGGGTTCAAAGTGGGAGCAGACATACAGGAAGTGATATATTATATTAGCCCCATACAATTTGACTTTAAGCCTGCGAACTATCTAGGCAGGAGAAAAGATCTTGCAAATCTCTACAACAAACCTTTATGATCTCTATATGATATATATTTTTATTTGGGTTTTATAATTCTCATTTAATATGAGAATTCAAATTTTCCTATACACCCTTCGATTTTTGTACTGACATAGATCTTACATATAATTTTTTCTAACACATGGGTCCCACATACTTTTTATCTCTACAACATGAAAATTGAATTATCATTTAACATGAGAAAATCAAACCCCTTTTTATTTATGCCACTTATTTCAAATCTAAATTTATTAGTCGACATGATTTATCTCTATGTTGAACTCTACCATTTTAATTGGTTTCAAATCCGCCATGCGTTTTCGCCAAATAAAATAAAATAAACTAACCTTATAGTAAGGTTTATGCTTTATTTATGTATAATTTATGGGTAAAGGATTTCTTTAGTTAATGGAGATAAATTATTTTCGATGAGTCCAAAATGATATCGTTTTGGGACGAAAATCAACGTATTACAATTTTAATATATTGCAGGATTATATTACTTTTTATCATTATAATTTTTTAATCTTATAAACTCAAAATGATGTCGTTTTGAATTCACTTGAGATAATTTTATTTCGAATGACTGAAAAAATATTTTTTTCATATTTTATTTGGGAGAATGTTTTCTTATGTTGCTGGAAGTAATTACTGTCCACTCACAGTCACACGAAAATATGATTTTTATTTTTTTTAATAAAAAAAATAATGCACATAGATCCCACAATTTTTCTCTGTACAAAAAAATTGGAGTGTTTCCGAGTATCAGGAGAAACTTAAGGCCTGTTTGATTGTGTTTTGGTTTTTTTATTCTTAAAACTGTTCTGTAAAATAGTTATGAAAACAGTTGTTTTCTATATTTATTTTTCTTTGAAAGTTAAAAACCAAAACAGAAAACAAAAACAACTCAGACATGTTCTCTAAATTTGATTCTAAAAACAAAAAAACAGTTATAGTTTTCAAAACAGTTTTTACAAAACAAGCCTTACCAAACGAATTTTTTTTGTTCTGAAAACTAAAAAATTGTTTTTGAAAACAATAAACAAACAGAGCCTTAAAATCCCATTTTATTTTGATCAGATGCATGTTAAAATGAATCAAGTGGTTTGAAAAACAATAAATGTCAACAATAGTTTGTCTGCTAGTGATTACGTGGTTCCCTGCAATGAATCAACCTTCTTCCCCCACATACTTATTCTTCGTGTTTTTTTATTCTTCCAAAAAAAGCCCCAATATCATATAAAATATTCTGAAAACTTTGATTATTTTTTGGTACAGTGAAATCCTTGATCTGAAAATTTACAATTTAAGAGAAACTGAAAATCTAATATGATAATTATGACTAAACTATAACCTATGGAAGATTTTCATCTTTCACATCAAAACAGTTCAATTTTTTTTTTACAATACATATTGAAAGAATAAAAAAATACCAATCGCTCAACCTCTGTTGTAAATAATGAAAATGACTGACTATAACGTTTATAAGTTATTCGGTTATTGCACGACATTAAAAAACATTCTAAAAGGATATGGTTGAGGATTTGATTCCTAGTTACATATAATGTCGCCAATAAAAACAATTATCACATTTTCTCTAGTACTGTTTGAGAGGACCCCTTATATTTTAATTCCATTTCTTGGCTATCCTATGACGTTTTCAATAATATTAAAAAACTCATCAGAATCTCAAGCACAAAGTCTAACTCATATAGTTGCGATTTATTCATTTATTATATTAATCAATATGGCATCCCATTGTGTAAAAGTCGTTTGTCCACCGTCAACATAAAAGCATATCTAATGAATATATTTGAGATTATTCTAAGACCTTGACCTAAATGATTCTTAAATAAGAGGGGAACACTGTCTGTAGTGCACTAAGGAAAAAATTATTGGACCTTCCGCAAAGTTGCAATTATATATAATGAAGATTCTCACATTAACTGTTTATAATATAGGAAAATATGTCTCTCAGACGGCAGGAAAGAGAAATTATCTGCAGGAGATACGTGTTTTTTAGGATATGAAACTATATCCTAAAAAGCATGTGTTAGTTGCAGATAACTTTTATGCAGCAACAGAAAATTAATAGAACTCTATAATATATATAATCAAATTGGTGAACTATTGTATGAATATAGAGCTTTAAGGTTAAAAAATGGAAGTTGTTTAATAGTAATTTATTATTTATGTTTATGATTGCTAATGACTTGAATCGCCACTCAAGGGGCCTGTGTAAGTCAGCTGTCAATTTGGCCAATAAAATTAATAAATTAATTTGTTTAGTAATGTTTTGTCCTTTTAACAATTTTAATTATGAATACCCAATTGATTGTGGTAGGTCATTTCTCACTAGATGCGTTGAGTGTTCCTTTGTTTTAAGCTTGGGGGGTTGTAATCCTCTTTTTGCGGTGTTAATGTTTGGCTGGTAGGAATCAGCTGAATTGGCGATGGCAATTTTTTTATCAGTGTTTGAGCAAGAATTTGTGCGATAACAGTTTTGGAGTCATATAATGAATTTTCGTCATCGTGCACTAAATGATTAAAAAACATACTAGAGAATTTCTAACAGAAAATGACGGAGATTGTTCAACTTGGTCATTTCTACTGGCGGCTACATCGTAAATCTTAATATATAATACATTAAAAAAAATTCAAAGTGATCACTGATAAACTGAATTTTTCAATTTAATTAGTAATTTTAAATTCAGGTTGTGAGTAGTTATATTAATAACTTGATAAGAGATCAGTTCGAGCCGGATTGATCCCATAATTAATAAATTAATAGATAAAAAATAACTCAAATTCATTACGTCTGACTGAGCATAATTATAATCTTGATATGAGTAAAAGCACGTAAATATGAGTTGAAATTTTGGTACAGAGAGAATTTGTTATCTTTGCATGGTCGTCTTCAGTTGAAATTTAGAATAGTCAGCGCCATTAATAATCGAATACCGGATGATTTACACTACTGAACTCAATTTCTGTTAGTGCGAAATTATTTAAGAACTCAATTTTAATATACTGTTAGTGTGAAATTATTTTATACTATTATATGACTTGGGTGTTGGGCCTAGATGTTATACCTTCCTGACATCTGACTCTGTTAATGTCCAAACGACATGGTAAGGCTTGTGGATCGTTGACGATAACATAGTTTTAGATGTGGTAAAACGGATTGAACCAATGGGTTAACCTATCAACCCGTCAAAACAGGACGGGTTGAGATGAGATTTTCAACTCGTTAATCCATTTCAAACCGTATAGCATAAGGGTGGGTCAAAGAGTATTCAAGAGGCTGGCCAACTCGCCCTACTTTGTTTTTTGTGGATCGGTAGCGGCCCAACCCATTTACGACTCGCTCAAATCCAAAGCCCATCAATTCTACACAATAAGGCCCAAAACAATTAAAAAAACACAACTTTAGGTTGCTTTTTAAAGCTCGTTATATGATCTTGGGCTAAAACTGATTTGTTACATTGTGCGTCTGGGTAGAATAAAGAGATGTAAACATTTATTCTCTTGTGCTTTTTCACCTTTTTTGCCTTGGCTCGTTAAACGTGCTTAGAATTCTTAGGAATATTTTAAAACTTGAAAATACCATAGATTATTTAATATAAAAGTTAGATAAAATATAAACAAGATTATAGTTTTTATAGAATATAATATTCAAATTAAAAAATATTGAAAATGCAATATTTCAATACTAATATATGATTAGTTCGAGTGACAAGGAGTTTGATTATCCTTTGGTAAAGGAGAGTACTCTATTCATATTGTATCAAAAAAAAAAAAGGAGAGTACTCTATGGTGTAGGAAGTATGGAGAAGGGGTTAGAGAACGCGATTTCATGGCACAAATTCCTAATTACTTGCTGACATTTTACATGTCGTACGTGCAGAGCGCAAACTACAATTAGGAAACTTGTATAAGGATAATATCTATTCACATTCTTCACATAGGGGAGTGTTGGTAAAAATAGAAAAAGAAAAAGAAAAATATGATGATGATTCGTTAGACATGAAGAATGGGGAAACATGCTTTTGTTTATATAGCATTTCATGGACAATGTCTAGAAGAACTATGCATCAAATTTTGAGTTCTTTAGTCAAAAAGTGCTTACATTATGTTATTGAGATGCGATGTTGCAAGTAGAAAGAAGTAAGGTTGATGAGTTGACCCGCAGAGGAGAAATTCTTGATATGACATTGCATGAGAAGGAATCACAACTGAATTTGCTTGAAGTGGAAGAGACTAGAACGGGAGCTAGCACAAGCTCGGAAATTTCGGAGGTAGAACCAGTGGTCTTTTTATTTATAGTTTTGCTTGAGAAAAAGGACTTTGGAGTTTGGATATTAAGAACTATTATTGATTTAGGTACACTGCGTGTTTACTTGTCTACAGTCCCAACACACATGAATAAATTGTTTTTTCTTTAATTATAGAATATAGAGATAGAAGAGGGTATATGAATGGGAGTGCTGATTGGCATAGGCCAATATCTACATTGAGTCCATCATCCTAGACTCTGCAATACAGAGTAAATCATACTAGTACTGGAATTTGTATTAAATCCAGTTCAAATAAATCTTCTGTCAACTAGATTTTCAATATAATGAAACATGAAATTTATACTTATTGTAAGAAACGTGTGTTGATGTGTAACTGTCTAGGTTCAACACTTATATAATGAGTGAATCTGGTAACTGAATTAAAATTCTTTCTAGGCATGATTGGAACTAGTCATGACCACCAACTTTCTCATTATATTTGAATTCACGCAAATATATGTTAGCAGTTTGAAAATTTAGGTTTTACGGTGTAGTTCTCTAGGATAAGATGTGTACCTTTCACCTCGGACACCTCATCTTTTCCCAATGATTGATTATGATAATGAGGGGTGGAACCAGAAAATTCTAGGTGAGGTTGTAAACTGCTAAATATACACTCACTCACATGCACTAAAACTTTAGAAAAGGGTGTAGGTTTCATCTATTTGAGGGGCTTAATTAAAAGATTGCACATTGTACTCGAGGATAAAATTTTGGCACCCACCTCAACAAATAGTTTTGTTCCTCAAATGATTTTTAATATTTGCTTTGTAAAAAAACAAATCAGTAACCCATGTCTACGAGTGGTGATGTGAACAAATGAAAGAGTTTATTTTTTTGGTTGACATGGCATTACATGATGATCCAAATCGACCTTAACATGAAAATTATTTGAGTACAAGTTGGGTGGAGGGGGTTCATTCTAAACCAAAGAAGTGTTCTCTTGATTTAGATTCCCTAGGAAGAACCAAGACTGCACTGACACGACACTAGAAAGTAGAAACAAACATGTACTAAAAAAGAAAGCAGAAACAAACACAAGGTGACAAAGGTCCTTAAAGCTTAGAGGCGTGTTGTCTTGAACCTTCCAATCCTAAAGGGCTTCAAGTCAACTCCGTCTGCCTCCCCGTCAACCGCAAGTTCAGTCAATATCCTCCCAATCACTGGAGCCATCTTGAACCCGTGACCCGAAAACCCGCCACCAACAACCACATCTTTCCCAAACTCCCCACCCAAGAAATCAATCACAAAATCCTCATCGGGCGTCATGGAGTACATGCAAGATTGTTTCATCACAGGCTCACTGGAATCAACCATCCCCATGAACCTCTCTTCCACCCATTCTTTCAACACGTCTATCATCACCGCGGGGCCCCACATCCTCTTATCCGGGTCACACGGGCCACCCCCATTCACCGCCACCTTAATCAAACCCGGGTACTCAAACGTTGGTGTTCCGTACATAATTACCTTCCCCCAGCTCGCAAATGTTGGAAAATCGCTGCCGATGGTGAATTTCCCTTCATGCCCCTCTTTCACCCTCCAGTAACAAAGGGTAGTCTCCAAAGGTTGTATCGGCAGTTCAACCCCACTAACCGTTTTAACTAACTTGCTCACCCAAGCCCCCACAGTCACCACGCATTTTTTACCGCGAAACATTTCACCGCTCGCGGTGAAAACCACGACACCCTCTGTGTCTCTCTTGATGTCTGTTACCTCGGCGTTGTCCTTTAACACAGCACCGTGGTCGGAGGCTAGTTTCTGGAACATGGCCACCGCCTTTGTGGGCTTTATCACGCCACCGTACTCGTTGGACAGCCCAACCCAATTCACCGGAATGTCGATGCGGCCGGAGAATTTCTCGGCGACCTGGTCGCGGCGGAGGATTTGGTGGGGGAATGCTAGTTTGCGGCAGTTGTCGATGATGGCGCAGAAGGTGGGATCATCGGGTGAGCCCATATCAAAGTTATGGGCCTTGAAGTAGACCTTGTAGCCAACTTGGGCCTCAGCCTCTTGCCATAACTTGTAGGACTCGATGACCAAAGGGTAGTAATAATCTTGTGGATAGGTCGCTCGAATAGTGCGAGACTCACCGTGAGAGGAACCGCGTTGGTGAAGGAAATCGAACTGTTCGAGCAAAAGGGTCCTTAGACCCCTTTTGGCAGCTTGGTAGGCTGTGGAGCTGCCCATAACGCCACCTCCCACGATTATAACGTCGAATTGAGAACTCTGCATCTCTCTCTCTCTCTCTCTCTCTCTCTCTCACTCTAGAAGAATCTGACAGGGAGGTGTAGTGAATATTGTTGAATATGTTAATATGTAGATATAGAATCTTCTTCCACGTAGGGCTCGCCAATGTTATGGCATGACACATTGACACTCGCCCATTTTTTGTTTTTATTTTATCATAATCTTGTATTTAATGTTTTCTTAATTTTAAAAATACTAAATGCTCATAATTTCTTTATTTACGTAAGTAAGAAGACAAATATTTAATATAATAATGCGAAAATATAAATATTTAAGGTGAATTATTAAGATTATGAAGATAATCAATAAGGCATATGGTATTTTTCTTTTAAAAAAATGGAATAAAAGTATCTTATGTTCTATTTAAAATAGGGGATAAATTAAGAATTTGTATAAATTGGTTGATTAGATTGATTCGGCTTACCTTATTCATATATGGGAATAGCTTGTGGATATGATTGATGTGCTTTCACAAATTGCAGTCCACGGAAACAGAGGATAGGATTGAGTGGGAAGGAAGTTGAAGGCTAATCATCATATAGATTCTTTGCAGCCGAAGATTAAAAATATGGATCGCTAAATGTTGATATGGAGGAGACTGAAAGGAGAGTGCCGATTACTTTTTGACTATTGTACACCTAATTAAATAAAAAATAATTATTATGTCTTTGTTTTTAAATTATTTAAAAAATATTATATTTTTTCTAAACATAATATCAATTTGTTTTTATTTGACTGTTGACTGATCCTTGTATTCAAGTACGTAACCAACATATTTGAGTAAATCACGTGTTATGAGTTTATATTCGAGTATAGGATTCTCGTACTTAGTATGAGGGTCATGTAATCAAATATAAGGAGTTTTTATTATAAAATTTCAGAAAACAATAATTTTTAGCTAAATGGTACGAATCAAGTGATTTTTTTTTTATTTCACATAACATTTTTAGATCTATATAGTAAAAATTCTCGGAGGATTATTTGCAAGTATTGGAAAGTAAATATTTAAATAACATCATTCACAAAAATAAAATACGCCACACAAATTATTTGTTAACTCTCAAAAAGTTACCTGGATTAAAAAAATACCTAATTTGTACATCTGAGTTAAAAGTTACGACCTTCTGAAGTTTTACAGTAAAATAACCAAAATTTTGTAATAATGCAAATAGGTCTTGTGTACCACAAAGCCGCTCCACAGATCACCCGAGTCAAGTTCAATATTATGAGTATATGACCATTGAAACTTGTTTGATCCAAAAAATATCGTGGAAAAAATTTATATGGCTCATTTCATTGAAGTAATTGATTAAAGTATGCTGGTGTAATCGATTACGTGGATATTATAATAATTTATTTGGTCTAGTCAACGATCAGGAATGTGTGATACAAGGATTTAATAAAAAAAAACCCAGCTTATGAAGAATACTCGAGTACCCCACCCGCATGTACTCTAATACATAATGTTGGAAAAAGCATATGGAAAACAATAGTCGAGTACTCAACCAGTGTACCTGAGTATAAACTGTTTTGTGAAAAATACTCGAGTGTCAACCACTGTACTTAAGTACATAACTCGGTCAACGGTCAAACAGGGACAGACAGGTGATATGTTTTGATTTCGAGGCATAATGGTTATTTTTTATTTAATTAGGGGCACAATGGTAAAAAAACCCTATTCTTGCAAACCTTAGAGCTATTACCTTTGACATAGAACAGTTAATATTAGTTACCATCGTCTTTCTCCATCATATTATACATGTCTTTCCTCTTTCTCTTCTGTGTCTATTCTTAAGACTACATGTGAAGCACTTTTACATTCCTGATGGAGATAGGCTATGATTATGAAATGACTGCTCTTCATCACAATGGCACCTGAGATCTGGTTCATCTTTTGTCTGTGAAATTTGTTGTTGGCTGCCATTGGATTTATGCTTTTAAGGTTGATCCCGATGGTTAAATGGATTGCCTTAAATCTTGCTTGATGGTAAAGGGTTTCACTCAGGTATTTGGACTGGATTATGGTGACACTTTTTTCTCAGTGGCGAAGATGTCTTATGTCCGTCTGTTTATTACCATGGCTGCTATCCGCCACTAGCCTCTTTATCAACTTGATATTAAGAATGCTTTTCTTCGTGGTGATATTGTGGAGGAAGTTTATATGGAACAACCTCCTAGATTTGTTACTCAGGGGGAGTCATATCTTATTTGTCATCTCCGCAAGTTTCTATATAGCCTCAAGCAATCTCCACGAGCTTGGTTTAGCAAATTTAGCAGTGTTATTCAATAATTTGGTATGACTCGGAGTGAGGTTGATCATTCTTTCTTTTATCATCATTTAACTTTCGGGTCTATCTACTTGTTGGTGTATGTGGATGATATTGTCATCACAGGTAGTGATAATCATGAGATTACTCAGTTGAAACAACATTTTTGTCATAAGTTTCAGACTAAAGATTTAAGGAAACTTTGATATTTTTTGGGAATTGAGGTGGCTCAATCTAAAGATGGTGTTGCAATATCTCAGAGAAAATAGGCTCTAGATATTCTTGAAGTGACTGCTTTGTTAAATTCCAAGTCTGTTGATACCTTTATAGATCCAAGTGTCAAGCTTCTACCAAATAAAGAGGAGCCATTTTCAGATTTTGAAAGGTATAGAAGATTGGATGAAAAACTGAATTACCTCATAGTCACTCAACCTGACATTTCATTTGTAGTCACTGTGGTAAGTCAATTTCTTAATTCTCCATGTGAAGAACACTGGAATGCCATCGTTCGTATTATCAAGTATATCAAGGTATCTTCAGGAAAAGGCCTTGAATATGAAGATAAAGGTTATGTTAAAGTTGTTGGATACTCTGATGCTGATTGGGCCAGTTGTCCTACTGATAGGAGATATATTACTAGATACTATGTTTTCGTTGAAGGCAACTTGGTTTCCTGAAAAGGAAGAAGCAAAGTTAGTTGCCAGATCAAGTGCTGAAGCAGAATATTACTCCATGACTACTACTACTTGCAAGCTCATTTGACTTAAGCAACTTCTTGGGGAGCTCAAGTTTTAAGACACTGGACCAGCAACTCTCATTTGTGATAACCAAGGAGCACTGCAAATTTCTTCCAATCTAGTGTTTCATGAAAGAACCAAGCATATTGAGATATAATGTCATGTTGTTTGAGAGAAGGTCCTCGTTGGTGAAATTATGACCAGTTTTGCACCCTCCAATGATCAATTAGCATATGTACTTACCAGGTCTTTCAGGGGTCCTTGAATAGAGTATATATGTAACAAGCTTGGTGCTTATGATTTATATGCTCCAGCTTAAGGGGGAGTGTTGGAAAGAATAACTGTATTATTTATAAATATCAATTTTCTTATTTCATTAGGATTTAGGTTAAGTCTAGTTAAGCCCATTAATGTTTCTATATATTGTACTCTCCTGTATCAATTCAATATACGTATTCATTCAATGTTCCTTTCGTTTCTTGTTACTCCACAAACCCAATTTTAAAAAAGAATAACTTTTATTTTTCTAAATTTCTTAGTTATTAAAATATAGAAATGAAAATTATGATAATACTACGTGGGAGAGCAATCCATCACTAGTGGCATTACACTTAAAATTCATGCTTAGCTAGCGAAAAAAAAATGCTAAAACTTGACTCATTTATAATTTAATTATTTTTATCTTTATTAAATATCTTTTTTAGTTTATTATTTTAGTATTTAGCGTATACTTTTATACTATAATATGAAGTAAAAATAAACAAAGAAATAACACAAAATAATCTTTGAATATAAAAGTTAAATAATTATAATAATGTTTTAGATAATTATATTTTGGGCTTGTGTTTTCTAAAGTTACTTTAGATAACTTTATCTAATGTTCATTGAAACGACGTCGTTTTGGGACGGAAATCATGGTGTTTTCATAATTTTAATTTATTTCAAGGTTATAATAGTCTTTATCATTTTAATTTTTTAATTTTTCAACCACAAAACGACGTCGTTTTGATGAACATTAGACAAAGTTATCTAAAGTAACATTAGATACTTTTTTCCCTTATATTTTTTTGCCACTTACACACAGTATTTTTAAGAAAACTTTCTAGGTATTTCCGAGTAATTAGCAATTAATTGTTTTTTTACTTTGTATTACTGAATGTGTATTATTTTAATTATTATATTAAAAATATAATTAATTAAAGTGAGAAACAATATGCTTTTTATAATCCAAGTTTAATGCTACAACTATTTTTAAAAATATAATCCACATTTAATGGTTGCAATGTTTCTCTTCTGTATCAACTTTAATGATGATACAAATATTGTTGCAATATTTCTCTTCTGTATCAACTTTAATGATGATACAAATATTTGAGAGACTCTTAATTATTTTCTTCCAATGGCGGGTTCGGATCTGTATGAACAATATTTTTGAGATAAGACCCGCGTTGAATCCATGTAGACATGTCAAGTTTTTATTTCGAGGCTTGATGATCTTTCTTTCGGTTAGTTAGACATATATATAATATAGAGTTTTATATTTATCATGTAAAAATTAGAAATCGAATGATGTGTAAAAAAAATTTACTTCTCATGTAACAAGTATAAAACCTTATAATATATAATAGTTTAATTTTTTTTTTTAAATAATCCTTTAATATTGCATTAATTAGTTTTTTTTTCCCCTACTTAGTATCACAAAATCACTTATTGCTGTTTTTGTGTTCATTCGCTTTGCTCTGTGTTATCTGTCACTAGAAAAAAACAAATAGAGGTCTTGGCTGCATAGGACAGCAGAACAATGAGATGTCAAGATGTTGAAAGTAGAAAGAAGTGGAAGGACCGCTGTCATGACAGCTGCTGTATAACCCGCCTCTATAGCATGCATCGTCACTTTGTGAAATTAAGGTGTATGCAAAGGCATCTTTGAGGTTGAGAAATTGTTGGCTAGTGCTTTTTTCAGTATTTTCAAAATCCGAGGGTGATCGTGGTCTTGTATGAAAGGTAACAACACATGATTTGGAATATTTTTCAATGATGATTATTGTCGTTTACCGTTGTATCCATGCATGTATTTTCAAGAGTGTCTTTGTGCTTATCCATGTTATGGGGTACGTAGGTCGCGCGGCAGAGTTGTATTCTTAGCTTTTCTATTTGATGTTTAGTGAATGGTTATTTTAAGGGAGTTTTCTTGTCTGATGTGCATAGGATGCGAACATATTCCTTGTACCTCAAAAACTTGGTACATATTCTCAAGATCAGGAAAAATGACCGTATTGGTTTAGAAAAATAAATGTAATTAGTTATATTTAATTAAGTTTATGTTATCTGCTTAGTCACAACCCATTTCACAGTTGCAATTCTTTTTTTTTTTATCCTAACATCAGTCATAGAATTATTATGAATTTTTTGCACGTCATCAAGCATATATATTATCAATGCCAAAAACAATAGCAAGACTAAAATTGCATTATTACATGGTGATTCAATCGACCTTGACATGAATTTATTTTATTACAAGAAGGTGGGGGTTTATCATGTAAACCAAAGAAGTTATTTAGAATTTCCTGGGAACGATCATGACTACTACACAAACTCACACGACACTAGAAAGTAGAAACTAATTAACACAAGAGGACAAAGCGAGATGAGCAAGGGATAGACATGGAAGATACTTATTAAAGCTTAGGGGCTATCTTGAACCTTCCAATCCTGAAGTGTTTCATGTCAACTCCATTTGCTTCCCCATCAACCACAAGTTCAGTCAATATTCTCCCAATCACTGGAGCCATCTTGAATCCATGACCCGAAAACCCGCCACCGACAACCACATCTTTCCCAAACTCCCCACCCAAGAAATCAATCACAAAATCCTCATCGGGTGTCATGGAGTACATGCAAGATTGTTTCATCACAGGCTCACAGGAATCAACCATCCCCATGAACCTCTCTTCCACCCACTGTTTCAACACACCCATCATAATTCCGGGGCCCCACACCCTCTTATCCGGGTCACAAGGGTTACCTCCATGCACCGCAACCTTAATCAAACCCGGGTACTCCAACATTGGTGTTCCGTATACATAAAACTTCCCATAGCTGGCAAATGTCGGGAAATCGCCACCGATGGTGAATTTCCCTTCATACCCTTCCTTTATCCTCCAGTATAAAATCGTTGTCTCCAAAGGTTGTATTGGCAGTTCAACCCCACTAACCGTTTTAACTAACTTGTTCACCCAAGCTCCCACAGTTACCACACATTTTTTACCGCGAAACATTTCACCGTTCGCGGTGAAAACCACGACACCCTCTGTGTCTTTCTTGATGTCTGTTACCTCGGCGTTGTCCTTTAAGACAGCACCATGGTTGTACGCTAGTGTTTGGAACATAGCCACTGCCTTTGTGGGCTTTATCACGCCGCCGTACTCGTTGGACAGCCCTACCCAATTATCCGGTATGTCGATGCAGCCGGAGAATTTATCGGCGACCTGGTCGCGGCGGAGGATTTGGTGGGGGATGGAGAGTTTCCGGCAGTTGTCGATGATGGTGCGTAAAGTGGGCTCGTCGGAACGGCCCATATCAAAATGATGGGCCTTGAAGTAGACCTTGTAGCCAACTTGGGCCTGAGCTTCTTGCCAGAGCTTATAGGACTCGATTACTAAAGGGGTGTAGTAGTCTTGGAGATAGGTTACTCGAATGGTGCGTGACTCACCATGAGAGGAGCCACGGTGGTGAAGGAAATCGAACTGTTCGAGCAAAAGGATACGAAGACCCCTTTTGGCGGCGTGGTAAGCTGTGGAGCTACCCATGACGCCACCTCCCACTATTATCACGTCGAACTGGGAATTCTCCATCTCTCACTCTCTCTTCCTCACACTCACAAACACAACAACCGAAAAACGTGACAATGAGGTGGATTGGCATTGTTTAATATCTTAATATATAGGCATAGAATCTTTTGTACATGTACTTCCGGGAATCTTACCATTCTTGCTCGTGATGCGACATTACACTCGCAGTTTTTCATGCTTATAATCAGTGTTGTTAAACCTGACCCGCGCATTGACCCGGTCGGGATACTGGGTCACTGGTCGGATCGGTTGACCCGGATATATATAGATATATAAAAATATATATAAATATAAACATATAAATTCAATTATATCTTCCATATCTAAAATAAATTAAACAAAGTTCACTAAATAAGTTTAAAAAATGAAGCATAAATAAATAAAAGTGCATGCTATTACTATGTCAATTTAAATGGCAACTCAGAATCTCCATAAACATACCTCTCAATGACATTGAACTCATATTTTTCAAATTCAACTACATTAAAATGACATATGTTACATTCTCTAATTTATTATTCCACAAATTACTTTAGTATTGGAAACTAAGAGGTCATTGTAGAAGAGTATACTAGCAAATAAAATTATAAAAATGAGTTTTACATTTTTTTCATAAGATGAAACAATTTTGATTTTTTTTTTAAATGCATAACCCGACCGGGTCGACGGGTCACCGGGTTTGGCCGGGTTTGTCTGGGTTTTGACTGGGTTTGACCGGGTCGATGCATGACCGGTTCAATGCTTAACCCGAACCGGTCTGATGACCGGTTCACCGGGTTCCGGGTTTGAGAACCGTGCTTATAATCATTATTAGGAATAGTGACTATTTTGCTACACTTTATCAAATTATTATTATTTACCACACTGCCACTGGGGGTGAAAATTTCTGACACTACTCGCTAACCCGACTCGGACCCGATATGAAATTTTCGTGTTTGGGTCAACCTGTTAAATGTTCAGGTTGAAGAAAAATGACACGAAAAATTTCGTGTCGGGTTCGGGTCAACCCGTTAACCCGCTCTGACTCACAAATAGTTTTTGTATAAGGTTATTATAGTCATTTTAATGAGTGGTTTAAAAGAAATAACATACACTTAGCAGTGGCTTTTATTGGATGTACAATCAGTGCCTAAATACAGGTTTTGAATGTGAGCATTCTAAAACTCATGTCGGGTCGGGTCGGGTCGGGTCGAGTCGAGTCGAGTTAACATGTGTAATAATGGGTCATGGTTACATTATAAGGTTATTCGTGTCGTGTCATGTCAACCCTTAAAATAAGCGGGTCGTGTTCGGGTTGAGGTTTTTCGTGTCGTGTGAAATTCGGGTGGGGTCATGTTGACACGAATTGCCACCCCTAACTGCCACGCTAACAGTAAAAATTCTCAGAATGCCACGCGGCATAATTCGCTATACTATGTAGCGAAATACGCGGTCAAAATGTCAGAGTGCACAATCAGCAACATGACACGTGTCAAGCAGGCAGTAATTCGCTACACTGTGTAGCGAATTACTCATCCATCTGAACTTTGCCACATCATCTTGCATAATTCGCTATACAGTGTAGCGAATTACTGCCTGCTTGACACGTGTCATGATGCTGACTGTGCAGGCTGAATCTTGATCACGTAATTCGCTACTCTTGTAGCGAATTATTCAAACTAATTATGATTTACCACATCAGCAAGAATAATTCGCTACACAAGATAACGAATTATGCCACGTGGCATTATGAGAAATTTTACTGTTGGCGTGGTAGTCTGATAAATTTTTTGTTGAAGCGTGGCAAAATTGTCATTGTTCCTCATTATTATATATTGAGTTTGTTTTTTCTCATGTTGCATGAGATAATTTTTCTCATGCAACACAAAAAAAATGAATAAAACCCACTTTGAAGAAGAGAGAAAAAGAAAAAAGATGGATCTCACCCATTGTTTTGTGTGTTGCATGAGACAAATTATCTCATGCAACATAAGAAACTCATTTCTCTTATATATTATAAACGAAAGTTAAACTTACAATCTCATCATTCTTATTAACCACTATTATTTAATATTATTTTATAATTATTAATTTAATTTTAATCTAATAATCATAATAGCATTGTAAGAGATTATAAAAGAAAGAGTAAAGTTTTTTTTGGATCCTCACAGTCACATGACCCAATATAATTCCTTAGAAAAAAATTCAACCTCAAAGAAGACTCACATTAATACCTCAAAACGATTAACATGGGTCTATATTGAATTTCAGTGGAATCATAAATCGATTTTTTTTTCTAAGAGATTAAATTGAGCCCCGTAATTTTTGTTGAGGACTCAAAATATACTTTACTAAAAAAGAAAAGAAATTCTAACAATAATCTCTCCCTATTTTCTATACCTATCACATATTCCTCTTCAACATCGTAAGATCATAATTTCAAAAAAAGAAAAAGAAAGATAAAGAGCAATTAGAAATCCTGATATAATAATACTGAAAAAAATGAGTAGAATATATATGAAAAAAATAGATATAATATTAAATATGATTGAGAATCGGTAAACATATGAATGCGAGTTGTACAATATTTTTTGAACAACATTCTAATAATAGCTTACGGTGTTTAATAAATTTTTGTTAAAAAATATATTTAGTATTTTAATACTTTAAATACATTTATACTTTTTATTGATAATTAAAGTATTAAAATGATTGCTTAGAAATTTTCAATATTATTCTATATATAAATATGTAAATGTCTTTATTATTGGGGTTTGATTTTTTTCATGATGCATGAGATAATTTGTCTCATACAACACATAAAAAATAGATAAAATTCACTTTGAAAAAAGAAGAGAAAAAAAATAAATCACATTATTTTTTGTGTTACATGAAATAAATTGTGTAACAGAAAGAACACATTTCCCTCGTTATTTACACATTGATTCGGCGCAGATCCATTTACCGGTTCTATGAGTCATGATTTCACTATATTTTATTTTTTAGTTTGGAAGTATGCCACCAACTGGCTTTGTGCTGTCTTTTCGCCCGCGCTATTGTATCATTACGACACAGGAAAAAACAAACAACTTTCCTGCCGAGCCAGCTCATAATTTAAAAGAAACATTTGTAATTAATATTTCTGATAGTGATACAGACACAAAAAGACATTCTCTTTCATCAAAATAATTTTTTTCATTCCATCATAGTATTTTCTTTCATCTCTTATTGTGTCTCTAACAGAAAGTTTCTGTCATCTAAATATTAAGGATTATTTCTCTCTCATTTCAAGTGTAGAAATAATACTCGCTAAAAAACATTATATAAATGTATTTAAAAATTATTTTCAATATACCCTCACATTTATCCTTGAATAACAAAGAACAGTGACTATTTTGTCACACTTCATCAAATTATTTATTACACTATCACGCCAACAGTAAAATTTCTCGAAATGTCACGCGGCATAATTTGTTATACTCTGTAGCGAAATACGTGGTCAAAATATCAGAGTGCACAGTCAGTAATAGGACACGTGTCAAGCAGGCAATAATTCGTTATACTATGCAGCGAATTACTCATCTAACAAAACTTCGCCACATCATCTTGCATAATTCGCTACACAGTATAACAAATTATTGCCTGCTTAACATGTGTCATGTTGCTGACTGTGTAGGCTGAATCTTGACCATGTAATTCGCTACTCTATGTAGGGAATTATTCCAACCAATTGTGACTTGCCATATCAGCAAGAATAATTCGCTACACATGATAGCGAATTATGCTGCGTGACATTCTGGAAAATTTTACTGTTGGCGTGGCAGTCTGGTAAATTTTTTATTTAAGCGTGGCAAAATGGTTACTGTTTCGACTAACAATGTGTCGCACATATTATTATTTTTTAAAAAGATCATATCATAATCCTTAATATTTTTTAGATATTAATTGGTATCCAAAACTCTAACAAATCGGATTAATTTGATTTTGAATTGAGTCTATTCGTAAATTAAATTAGTCTTTCAAACCGCTTAATTTCCCCCCGTTAATATGAATACAGTCATATAAAGGTAATAAAAATTATAACATCAAGGAGTAAAGGATAATGTAATCTATTTAGTTTTTTTAAAAATAAAAAAGTTCAGTCCCCGCCAGGCCGCCACTATAATGGTGGTGTTGAATGATGATCGTTAATCTGTCGGATGATGATTAACATGCTTATCACGTTGTATCTTTTAATTTTTGTGATAACGGATCTTCAATTCTTCATTCTTCGACGGGAATATGCTTAAAAAAAAAAAAATACCAACCTTTTAAGCCCGGGTTCTGTAGTTGTTTTGTATAATCACAAATTCGATAATAAATTTAAAAAGTTACTCAAACGATAATTTATAAACTTACTACATCAAGAGTTTTTAAAAAAAAAAAAAAAAAATAGGATTTGAAAATTTAACAATTTATACATGTTCATTGACCACCACTTATATCAAGAACTCTCTCTTTTTTTTTTTTTTAAGGTTTGAAACATAAATAATTTATACAAGCCCATCGCACAAAGAGCTCTATTTATGATTTGAAACATATTTTTTAATAAAAAAAATTATGGTGGCAAGAATTAAACTATAAATCCTTTATTGATTCATAAAAAATCTAATATTGTTTGACCCCAGAGGATCTATATATCCAATATAAGGTTGATATTTGTATCTTGAATCAGTACGTTCACACGAGTCCATGAAAGAGACATTGTAAGGAATAACGGATCACTGTGTACAATAATAATATTGGCATATAACCAAAGGCGTAGGATGTGTGCACAGTAATAGACAGGGAATTCATAGTGATTAGTGTGTATCTGAAAGGCTTAACCTTTTATTTAGAGAAGAAATTACCTGTAGGTGTAAAGTCTTCATAGGAGTCTGGATGTTGGAGATAGGATGATAAGATTATCTTTAACTCTTTAGTCTATCACCGCTTGTTATAAGCCCATAAAATGGGTTCAAAACAAATACCATATAAAAAATTAATTCATCTTAAAACTTAAAAAATTAGGTAAAAACATGTATATTGTTTTATATTATATTATCCATTTACAGAAAAAGTGTATTTTTTCTTCGTTAAGGTCTCGTATTCAAGCTTTGGTCTTAAAAGGTTAAGTTTGTATTTAAATATGTCAGCCTGACCTAGCCTGTTACTTTTTATGAATATAATTATCGGTCTGTGGCCTGTCTTATTTATAAAAATTAATAAGTCTGGTTGGCCTGTTTTAAAAAAAAGACAACAAAAATTGATTCAAACAAAATATATGATCCACAACACTAATAATTTCACAAAGATTCATAAATTCAATCTATATCCAAAAAGCATAATATAAAACAAAAACATTCAAAAAAATCTATTTAACCAATAAAATGAGATGAAATGAGTTGAGGAGAGAGAGAGGACTATTATGAATAGTATAAAAAATAAAATAAAAAATAAAAAATTTGTTCTATAGGCCAGCTTGAGAAGCTCTAAGGCCAAACTTTTGAATTGGAGCCTGGAACCTTCCTAATAAACGAATTTTTATACAAGTTCAAGTCTAATTATAACAATCAAATTTAGACATGTAAGCTCAGATTTTCACGAGTCGAGCCAAAAATCTCTGGTTCGTTTAGCACCCTATTATTAAATGTACATGACAACAACTTATAAGCCATGTGTGTATGTTGTCATTTTGCTATTATTATATGGGGAAAGATATTGTAACAACTAAGTTGTGTTACTACCATGTTACTACCAATCAATCTCACCGTTCAATCAATTATGTTGATCCAACGGTTATATTTATTTTCATTTTTGTATGGTCATGATTTCCTAAATTTAATACTTAATATTTATTTTCACCTTTGTATGGTTATGATTTCCCATATTCAATGCTTTCACTTTAAATATGGGAAATCATAACTATACAAAGATGAAAATAAATATAACCGTTGGATCAACATAAGCGATCTAACGGTGAGATTGATTGGTAGTAATATGGTAGTAACACAACTTGGTTGTTACAATATCCTTCCCCTTATTATATTTATTTATACTTTTATATAAATTTAATTTATGTGGTTGAATGATCGATCCACCAACTAAATCAATCATCCGTTGAATAGCACCAATCAGTTTAATCGTCAATCCAAATTTAATAACATTATTCTAAAGTGACTTAAAAAATATAAAAAATCTCAGATAGAAAAACACAAATATTGATAAATATAATATTTAAAGAGGTAGGATATTCATACTACCAAATTTTTCTACGACCACTCTAATCACCATTGGATTTAAAAGTTATTTTTCTTTTATCTCTCTTAATTCAACTTTTCCTCTAATCCAATGGTGATTAGAGTGGTAGTAAAGTGTTAGTAAAAAAATTTGGTAGTATGAATATCCTATCTCATATTTAAATAATGTATTATATAAGTCAGTTTGATAAAATTATACTCCTTTCTCCATTTTTTAGTCATTACAGTTATGGTGTAATTATTTGTTTTCAAAAAACCACATCAGAAATTTATTATACGTTGTTATCAAATTACGAACTAACAAATAAGTGAAACATTAACCATTAAGTATACCTTTTTGATTGTTAAATTATTTATATTTATTATGAATCTTTACCTAAATTCAATTTGACCGATTCAATCGGTGATTGATTAATAAACCAATAACTTATTAATCTAATATTCCGACCAAATCGATGAACAATCTATATTTAATAACATTGTTTGATAGTATAGAATTAGCATTTTATAAGAGTTATGTTGTAGGAAAAGTAATTGTGTAATATTATAAAGATTCGTTTTGCGTGCCCTAATTTTTTTTTGTTTCAAAAAGTGCTGACCCCATAAAATATTGTGTGTGTAGAAAACTTTTTTGTGTCATATTGCATGATAAATACAACTCCGTAGAATTATATAGATAGAAGGTTGCCCCAAAAAAAGGTTATGACTCAAAACAGAATTTTATACAGTCCAATCTTACTTGTATATCTAATATTAGTTAAAGAAGATGTATAAATTATACGGAAATACTTTTTATAGGAAAATAGTTATCTTATATTATAGAAATAAAATTATAAGTGGGATTCACAAATAAGAGGAGAGAGAGAAAAAAGAGTGGTGAGATCCACCCTTCTTTTGTGTGTTTAGAAATATTTTTTCTCTCATGTAAAATGAGATAAATATAACCCCAAGTTATATATATATTTTAAATAAAGCTAGAAATGATTACTCCGTTTATTAATAATGATCAAGAATTCCATCTAACTGGGGGAGAATATGGAAGAATTCAACAATATTCACGTGGTGGCATTAATATGAGAGAACATATCATAGCAAATGTATGATTTTTTCTATAATATTTTATTAATACGTCATCATTAGGTATGTTTGTCGAAACTGATGGCTGATGGCTGATGGCTGATGTTAAAGTAATTTAAGTTCTTATTCAAGTGTTGGCAACGATCGAGATAAGAGAATATGCCTTAACAAATTGTGTGGGTCTAGATCTGAATTAAAAGGATTGAATAGCTATCATAAAATATTTGACTCTTTTATAATATTTTATTGATCACAAGTCATTTTTAGCTATTTTTATTGATCGAAACTTATAGCTTTACTTTAAAATATAATAACTTTTATTTGTTCCAAACTCCTTATATATTAAAAAATAAAAATGAAAATCATGTCAATGCTAAGTGGTAGAGAAATCCATCACTAGTGGCATTACACTTAAAACTCATTCTTAGCTTGCGAAAAAAAAAATGATGTTGAAACTTGACTAATTTATTTAATTAAATGAGCCAAATTTAAAGTTTGGACTTAATTTGTTTAAAAAAATAAAATTTCAACTTAAATTGTCTAACTCATTTATATAATTTAATTATTTTTCTCTTTATTAAATATATTTTTGAGATTTATAGTAGAATATGAAGAAAAAATAGACAAAGAAATAAAACAAAATAATCTTTGACATAAAGGTTAAATTATTATAATTTTTTAGAAAATTATATTTTTATGCCACTTACACACAGTATTTTTAAGAAAATTTTATAGGTTTCGAGTAATTAGAAATTATGTGTTTATTTTTTTTTTACTTTGTATTCCTGAATGTGTTTATTTTAACTATTTTATTAAAATATAATTAATTAAAGTGAGAAACAATATTATTTTTCATAATCCATGTTTAATGGTACCAATATTTTTCTTCTGGGTCATCTTCAATAATGATACAAACATTTGAGACCAAGCAGTTTCGTACTCCTAATGCCTTTTTCGCTTCCGAGCGCATTTTTAATATACCGGACCACCAAATTTTGGGTAGTGTGTGAAGGTAAAAATATGAATAAAAAAAATATATTGCGACTGAGAGCATAAAATTAGCTGTTAAGAGAATATGACATCTTGAGATATATAGTTTCACATTGGTTGTATGTATAACTAATGTGGAGTTTATAAGGTTTTGAGCACTCCCATCCTTTGAGCTAGCTTTTGGGGTGATGTATTCTTTACACGGTATCAGTGCTTGAGTGACTATACGTAGGGGTGTAAATAGGCTGGGCTTTGGCCATCCTGGCCCAAGCCTACGTCAAAAAAACTTCAGCCTATTTGGCTTACTGACCTATTAAAGACTTTATTTGTAGGCCAAGCCCGACCCATTTTCAAAAATAAGAAAGCCTGACATGGCTTACAGGCCTTGTAGGCCTCCTACTATATATACTAAGCAAAAAAAATAATTGTATAGAGCAAAGAAAGTTCCATTCATGCATGCACTAATACTTCCCATAAGAAAAAAATGACAAACAAGAAAGAGTCAAACAAATGAGAAAAATAAGAAAAATACAATTACTGGATGCTGAAATAAAGTCTACAATAGAATGTCATTCATCTAAAAATCTTTAAACCACCATCAATACAAGGGAAAGAAGAGTATTATTGAAAAATCTTCATCAGTAACATCATAGGTACCCATTGCTCCATGGTATTAACCTGCAACAACATGTAAAATTTGGAGACATTAGACAAGTTTTTCTTTCATAAAATAAAATAGCACAAAAAGTAATAGATATTGATATTTGGTACTTTGTGTCTTTGCCACATAAAATAAATATTATTTTATTATTTTATTTTAATAAATTAAATAGGCCAGCCTACAAGGCTGTAGGCCGGGCTTGACAAAATTGGCATATGGCCTATTTATTAAAAAAACTTTTTTATAAGCCTAAGCCTACTCTACTTTTCTGAAAGGTCGGGCCTGGGCTGGACTCAATGTAGGCCGGGTCGTAGGCTGGGCTGGGCCAGCCTGGCCCATTTACACCCCTAACTATAAGTAACTAATGTGACCTTTATAAGACCTTGAAGTGACTTTTGGGTAGTATATCCCAAAATTCTTTACAAATTTACCAATAAAAAAAGAGAGAGAATATGGCGTGTAGGGATGTGTATGGAAAATATTTCTTTCATAAGACACTACGTTGGATCCACGTAGACATGTCAAGTTTATTTTGAGGGAAATTTATTCCTCGGTCCCTCTCCCATTTTTCTTCTTCTCTCCTCTCTCCTCTTTCTGCACGGCCCACAAAGACTGGGAGCTCTTAATATTGTCTCTATTTCGAGCGTTGATGGTCTCTCTTACGATCAAATAATAAACGTTTCAAGTGCTCAACTTTTTGAATTAGGTTGGAATCAAATAACTTTAAGTAAATAAATAAATGGAGAACCCACCCTTGTAAGTTATAATGGATTAGAAAGTGCTCGAACTGAAATTAGATACGTAGTTTAGGATATGTATATAGTGTTTGTGATTTTAAAGTGTATAGAATTATATAATTTTAAGTGAGAAAAAAATACAAGTAATAAAAATTATGGGAAAGAAAGTGAATGATATTTTTTAATTTAAATTTAAATAAAAAATACTAGATTTAAGTGTGTACTCCCCGGGTATATAGTTGAGTTTGTAAACAAAAAATTTGCAAATATAACTTGACTCAATATATATATATATATGTATATATATATATACACACACACACATTTATTGTTTTATGTTGTAGGAGATAACTTTATCTTCTACACAAATATAAAAGTATATGAGACTTATATTTTCTTTTTCTCATTCCTCTCCTTATATGGGCCACATGGGCTCCATACACTTTTTATATGTGTATAGGAGGTAAATTTATCTCCTATAATATGAGAAATAAGGTTTAATGTTTCCACGGTGATTGGAGATAAATTTATCTTCAATGAGCCCAAAATGACGTTCTTTTGTAGTTGAAAAAAAAAGTATTTTTATAATTTTAATTTATTTTTATATAATTAGTCTTTATTATTATATTTTTTCAATCTTTCAACCTCAAAATGATGTTGTTTTGGGTTTACTGGAAATAAGTTATTTACATTGACTGAAAATACATTAAACACACACACACACACACACACATATATATATATATATAATTTAAGGGTAAAGGATTTCTTCAATAAATGCAGATAAATTATCTCCGGTGAACTTAAATCGACGTTGTTTTGAGGCGAAAATCAATGTATTTTTGTAATTATAATATATTACAGGGTTATATTAGTCTTTATCATTATAATTTTTTAATCTTGTAATCACAAAACAACTACGTTTTGAGCTTTCTGGAGATAACTTTATGTCCAGTGACTGGAGAAATACTTTTCCCATAATTTAAATTCCTTTTATTTGTTAGGTGGAGGTTTGTATTAGTTATTACATAGGTGGCAAAATAAGTCGACTCGACACGACACGAACACGAAATCGCTCAACCCGTACATGACATATTTTCATTGATGATCAAAACTCGAACCGGACACAACCCGCCACGGGTGTTGGGTCTACGCGACATGACATGACATGACAAAAAAATTAAGAATTTATACTTTTGAAATAAAATACCAAAAAAAACTGAATTTGATATGTCTATCTACGAATTAACATGACATGACACACGTTGATACAACATAACAAAACATAAATAGAATTTTATAATGTGAATTATAAAAAATATCTCCAATATAAGTTAACATGCGGGTCATATAGATCAACTCGTGGTTACACACACTATTAATTAATGTCAAAAACTCAAATCCATACACAATCTGTTTGAATCCATTTATCGTCACGACACATATTTTGATATGTTGGGTCACCTGTCAACTTGCGGTTGATAAGCTATTTTGCCATCCTCAATTAACATTAGTGTCAGAGGTTATAGAGTATTCTCTGGTGACGTGTTGTAGCCTGTGTTTGTTTTTACTTAATTGGCCCCGCGGGATGCGTTAGATTTAAGGTATATGTTACGGCAAAACGACCGTACTACGGTCAATTTTCAAAAGTATCTCCAGTTGATAATACATTTGAAAAATATGACCATTGTAGAGCAGTCAACCGTGTAAGTTGACTGACGGATTCAGTCCCGCCATGAACACTGGCGGCACACTATGCCACTCAAGCTACGCGCTTCGAACGCTCCTGCTCTCGCCATGAAATCTGACGCATTGCAAACCCGTCAGTCAAGCTAACGCGTTCCAGACGTGTGACTCTGCTGGGTCAGGCCAGTCACCATACTCCCGTCGTCTATATTGACGGGACTGTCTTGTGTCAGAACGACTCCTTCTTCCTTTCTTCTTTCTTCACTTCTGAGTTATCTCTCTATCTCCTTCGCGTCTTCGTTCTTTCCTTTCTTCGTTCTCCATTTTTGAGTTTTGTCCATTTGTGCTACGCGTTGCATCTTCGCCCCTTGTCCTCCGTTGTGTTCGTTGCTCATTCTCCCTTGTTTTGATATATTTACGAATCAAGTGGCAAATTTTAATATGCTAAACACTGTTTTAATTATTCTGTAATTAATGACTGCTGATAATAATACATAACAACCTAAGAAAAACCTATTGAGCTAAATAAATAATCATTAATTGTTAATTAAAAAATTAAATAGTAATAAATATTAGGCTTATATGTAAATATTTACTAAGTTAGTAATTTACGTTTTCATGAGTGGTAACAATTAAAATGGTAATAACTAATTTAATTATGTTGCAATTAGTGATTTAATCATAATAAATAACACAGTAAGAAAACACCTAGTAAGATTTATATAGTAATCAATAGTGTCATAATTCATCATTAATCATGTTATTGAATAACTTTTCAAATTTAATTAAATAATGAACAGATTTTTTTTTTGCAGTTACTGCATATAAGTTATCTGCATTTACTCCCAAAACGACGTCGTTTTGGGATTAAAATATTAAAAACTTATAATTATAAAGACTATAATAACCTTGAAATAAATTAAAATACAAAAATACCATGATTTCCACCCCAAAACGACGTCGTATTGAGCTTAATGCAGATAAGTTATCTGCAGTAATAGCAGAAAAAGCGAACCCAATAATGAAAATATTTTTGGACAAGCCTACGCATAGAATAATTTTGCCTCAATTAATTAATAATCAATTTAATTTGTCTTTTGGTAAACAATATACAATGTAATTATGATGTAGTAATTTAAAATAGTGTTTTAATTAATAGTAATCGTATTGTAATTTACAATGTCATAAAACTTAACTGTAAGAAAAATAAGTAATAAATATTGAAAATTGTAAACATTAATCTTTAATCGTAATTTTGATTTATTATATTTATAATAACATTAATTAGTAATGATTAAACTCATAACAATTGTTTTAAGTATTATGTAGTTACATATGTAAGTTTAGTAATTCAAACCCTAACAATTTGATATTATAAGTTAAATTATTAATTTTTAGTTATAAATTAAATAATTGAATAGTCAGTAGTTTTGGTCACGTTGGGTTGCTTAACGCGTTCATTCACATCATTAGGATTGACGGGTCTGTTGTCGTCTGATTTCTTCACCAGTTCCAAGCACGCGGCTTAGGTGGCATGGTGTGCCGCCAGTGTTCATGGCGGGACTGAATCCGTCAGTCAACCTGACGCGGTTGACTGCTCTACAATAGTCATACTTTTCAAATGTATTATCAACTAGAGATACTTTTAAAAATTGACCGTAGTACGGTCGTTTTGCCTATATGTTACATTACACTTTTCAGTTATCACCAGTTTGATATTTAACAGGTTGTCACCTTGGCTGAAACTGAATCGTCTTAATGTTAAGTTTCTAGATGTTAATTAGTTTTTTTTTTACATAGACCTTAATTTCTTTTTTGAGACAAGTTAGCTTTTGGACATTTTCACAACCTTCAATTTTTTTATTCGGCCATAAAATTAATCTCGAGTAGAGATTTAGTCCATGTTAATTGAAGTTCTTCACCACTTTACAAAAACATATTTGTGGAAATCAAACTAAAATTATCTTTTTACCTACTCAGTCTGTGTTGCTAGCTGAGATACACTTGTTGGGTAGTTTTTATTTTTGTACATACTTAGTTATCATATATTGAAATTTTTATGAAATGAAAGGTATTTTTATTATCGGAAAGGTGTTTATCAATAGTCACTTATAAGAGAAATTAATATGCTATAAAATATATAATTATTAATGTATATTTATGATTTAAGCTTTTAGGTTGAGGTGCTCGTAAGTTTAATTCTTATTACCCCAATGTTTTACTAAAAATGTCCACAAAATATTGTTAAAAAGGCAACTTAGGGATGTTAAGAGACCTCAAAGAAATAAAAGTTGCCTAAAAAAATAAATTGAGGTTTGCTGGAAAACAAATGTGACATTAGAAGTTGCGAAAATATATAACTCACCAACTTTAGAGAATTTCGCATTAGAAAAGCGACGAAAATGTCACGGAGAATGAAATCAATCTGATACCATATTAGAAATTTTATAAAATTAAAGTTATTTTCATTAATGGAATAACGTCTATATTATATATAGACGAATATTAGTAGATAAACAACTAAGACAGTAGCAGTTATCTTTATCCTCATTCCTAATTGGCTAATACTACCACAAAATCAATAGCTTATTGTTGTATTTTATTCATTCGCATTGCTCTGTGTTATCTGTCACTAGAAAAAAACAAATAGAGGTCTTGGCTGCATAGGACAGCAGAACAATGAGATGTCAAGATGGAGAAGTGCATGCATGGAAGGATTTTCACGACATTCAGATTCAGCCAACGTCCTTGAAAATGTAGAAAGAAGCGAAAGGACCACAGTTGTGACAGCTTCTATCTATAGCATGCATCGTCACTTTCAGCCTCATCTTAATGGCCAAAACACTTTGCTGGTTGGTTTCAGACATGAGGTGGTAGTTTCCCCAAAGGAATTCAAACATGTGGCTACTGATTTAACTTTTAATGTCTACCCCACTAGTACAAAGGAATACGAGTACGGTGATTCTTTTCTCTGTTACAATATGTACTTCCCTGTAGACTAATTATTTAAACAATATTCTTACTCATGTACATTTTTTAACACATTTTCCTTTAACTAAAAAAAAACAGAAGTGTATGGATAACATTATTGTTATCTAAACTTGAAAACTAATGCACTCAGGTAAGATTAGCGAACATTGACAATTCATCGGAGATATATATATCACCAAGTACGTGGATCAACTAGTGAGTGATTGTTTCAATTTAACTAGTGATCTTGTGTTCGAATCCCTGAGAACGCAAGCAGCTGTATTAAAATTTGATAGAGAGAATTTTTGTTGTCTATGTGGTTCTATTCAGTTCAAATCAAACTAATTGAGTAATCCATTAATTGATGGATAATATATAAAGAAATATGTCTTATTTTAACAATAGAATAGAATATGAAGCTTTCTCTGCGTTACAATATATACCTCCTCTACTTATACAAAAAAAAATAAAAAAAAATATATACCTACTCTAGAGTAGTTACTTCAACCTTCATCATAAGTACACCCAGATCCGTTCCGTGATTCTGTCTGAGTATGATGGTATCTCTCAACAATTATATTTAAAGAGGCTTTCTTCAATGAACTGTTTATCATCAGTAAAAGGTATTAAAATTTCAAAGATTTTTCTTACCTTTAAATTAAATTACAGAATGTTTACAAGTTCACAAAATTACAAAAGAATGACTACGCAAATTGCAAAAATAACAGTGAAAATATTAATATCTGAGTTATAGTCTTTCAATAGAAATAAAAATTTAGATACAAAGGTCAAATGAAAAGTTCAAAAGGTGTAAAGATCTTCAAGTTTTCTTGTTGGGCTCAAAGACACACTTGATTTATGGAATCTTCGATGGACCACAAGTCCGGGAACTCCATTTTGAGTTTGGATGCGTCTATTTCACTGTTAAACCTGGGAGCAACTATGACCTTCGTAATTAAAATTCTCCCATTGTTATCAAAAAAAAAAAAAAAAAAAAAATTCTCCCATTCAAATTGTGGATCAATGTAATTATTGTCCAATTCCAATATCTCATTGTGGCTCTCCAAGTGTGAGGAATGAAGTTCTACATTAATTAGAAATGTATTAAGTGATAACGATATAAGTGGAAGGACAGATTAATCTTGCCGTAAGGTGAATTTGTCTTAAAAGTGAGCAAGTTATGTGCACTCTTAAATTTCGTTAGGTTACTAAGAGTAGCCTTGTCCAATGGAGAAGACACATCATCCCACCAATCAGGGTCTATTAGTACATTGTCATTTTAAGTCCTTCCTCCCAAACAAGCAGCCAGAGCTTTCAATCATCTAAGAAATATCTCTAGGCGTTTGAAGGTATGTCTTGAACAAACCCAATAACTTCTTTTAGAATTCAAATTAAAGACCCTGCAGATGTTCTGTGTCAAATCTAACACGCCCATTTCCTTCTTAGTGCCAATATTGTAGACATGGCCAATCACTTGTCTACCGTGGCGGATCCAGGAAATTAATGAAGAGTGAGCATTCAATAAGTTAAGTATATATAGATTTGGGTCTGGTCTGAAATGCGACTTGCGAGCAGCGGTTGGCTGGCTGAGTCTGGTTGAGATCTAGATCTGGACGAATTGCAACTCAACTAGACCCATGATGGACGAAGAAGCAAATGTTCCAACTTCCAATAACTGAGTATGTAGATGCAAACGATGAGTCTGGAATATAGCTCTTTGCTGTAAGGTTTGGATAATGAAGATGGAGGAGAAAAAAAAAACTCACAGGAAAATAAAATAGAAGGAGGGAAATTAAAGGGGGTAAGATATCGTAACAACCAACTAGGGTTACTACAAATCAATTTCACCGTTAGATCGATTATGTTGATCCAACGATTATATTTATTTCTATATTTGTATGATTATGATCCCCATATATGAAAAATCATAACCATAAAAAGGTGAAAATAAATATAAAGTATTAAATATGAGGAATTATAACCATACAAAGATAAAAATAAATATAACCGTTGGATCAATATAATCGATCTAACGATGAAATTGATTGGTAGTAATATTGGTAGTAACCCTAATTAGTTGTTACAATATCTTATCCCAAAATTAAATTGAAAAAACTTGAATTTTAAGAAAAGAGTATTTTTGCATCATATTTTAAGGGTGGGCACTTGTCTCCTTTCTCCAACCTAAACCTGTCTCTGCTTGTGTATGAATTGTATGCTTCTTCAACCCACAACAGAGATAGCTCTTCACATTGGATCCAGTGCCATGTATATAGCCAATTTCTCACTTTTCATGGTCAGAACTCAGAAGAATGAATTTGGGGACAAGATTTTTCTATGAAGTTAACTTCCCACCTTTTTCTTTTTCTCCATTTTTTTTTTGCTGCAATCAATGACCTTGGTTGGGGGAGTGGAACGTCATTTCATGTGTTAATTAACATGATCACGTCTTGTGAGAGGTGAATTCTTTTTTGACAAGAAGAAATGAATCGAGACATGTCAGTATAAAATAAGTTTGGACTAACAAGATAATCTGAAATTTTTAGCTCACTCTTGAGGTAGGACGGACTAATTTATTTTTTAGTGAGTTGATGTGAAGGCGTGGCGTTTGCCCCCCTCTAAGTGTAAAGCTTCTCTTTACATTTCGGAACATGAGTTTAAAATGTAACGGAGTTTGTAACGAAAGATAAAAAAAAAAGCGTAGAGGTTATTTTGGGCATTACAAAATCTTAAATGACAGAGAGACCTTTATTATAGTCTATAGACTCGCTATATTACATTTGGTTTGTTCGTTAAGAGTTCGTAGCATTCTGTAAAGTGGTCGAGGCTGCTAGGGTTTATCGTTTTTTCTTTACCACATCGCTTCAGGTTCAGATTTCTCTTCTATTCTAATTTAGTATTCTTTTCCCTAACCGTAAGTCATTCAAACTATTAATATGTTTTTTTTTTAATTTATTCGAAGATTTGTTTTTTTTTTTTTCACCTGCAATTTGTTTTCTTCATTGAAATTCTCGGGTTTGGGTTTTTTCCCCCTTGCGTTTCTGATCAACCCCCCCCCCCCCCCCCCCCCCCTCTCCTGCAAGATTTTCACGGATATACGAATCAATTGCATCGTTTTTTTAGCACATGCCATTTTGTACGAATTTAAATTCGAGTTATTTAATTTGTGTTGTTTGTGACCGTGTAGGTTCTTGACTTCTTGTGAAAGGCTGAAACGATGTCTCGCGTTTATGTTGGTAACCTGGATTCTCGAGTTTCTGAGAGAGATCTTGAAGATGAATTCCATGTTTTCGGAGTTATACGGAGGTAGCGGAAGCATTATTTATTAAACTTTTTTATTTACATATTTAAAGAATTAAGGTGAATCTTGAATATGTTAGTCTTTGTTTATAATTCTTGTCATGAAATGTATGCCTTTCCTCTAGATATGGTAACTTTTTTTTGTTCCTGGTTCAGGATTGGAGTCCGTATACTATTGTGGATGAACTGGGAGTACTCTCTGTAGTTATAGAGTCATAGATATTAACAACTGGGCCTAACTGTGTTTTCTCTCCCTCTAATATTGTAGTGGGGAATATACAAAATAAAACGGTTTTACGAATTGTTTGGTGGTCTCCAATGATAATTCATCTTTTTTTTTTTTTGGTCTCTTTCATTATATTAATTTTTTGTCATGTGGTTCAGCTCAATTTGATAAAGAGGGAATTATATGGGGGTTAATACAATTCAGCGTGGAAAACTAGTTCACAGAAGCTCTATAATTCCTAGATAGGAAGTCGACTAGCTTTCTAGGCCTGAAGTTTGCATCTCTGCGTTACAGTGAATTAGGTCACCAAGCAGTATCATATTTCTCAATTGAATTTTAGACTCGTCAACTTTAACATTTTCTTTACTAGTTTGAATGTTGATGGAAATTTTGAATGGATTCTTCCTGTTAACTGTATCTTTTAAGCTTCATACTTCTTTATAATAGATATTAATTTATCTCCAATCTGTCATTTATGTAGTGTGTGGGTTGCACGGAGACCTCCTGGTTATGCTTTTATTGACTTTGATGACCGCAGAGATGCACAAGATGCTATTCGTGAATTAGATGGTATGTTTAGAAGCATTTTTGAAATGTATTCGAATGCCATTATTTATTTTCCACATTTTCAAAGTAGTTGATTCTTCTTGCATGCTAATGTATTATTGTTTCCCCTTCTTTTCTGGTTGATTTGTTGAAGGGGTTTGCCTCAACTTCACTTCCTTTTTTAGTCTCCTATGAGGAAGCAGATGCTCCCTTTCTTTTACTTCTGCATTCTAAATATCTTATACAAGAAGGCGTGCAGTAAAGACTGCTTTGTACAATATGACTGCATGTAAAGGCTAATGAGAATTTAGAATGTGAACAGAGGAAATGCACTGCTTTGGAGGGTTATGGCAAGCTACACATCTGTGACTTAATTCGTTTGTTTTTATGAGATGTGTGCTACTACAATTAACCTGTGGGCCATGTGCATGCTGCCTGTGTTCTGTATATGTTCCTATGAGCAATTTGTGCTGCAATAGGTCATTATTGATCATTGGTCAAATGAGCTTCTGAAAATAATATGGTAACACGAATGCTGTTTTGTAAAGAACCAATTCAACCCAAAAACTTAAGCTATTGGGTGAGGTTACATTAATGATTTTATATATCTCTAACACGCCCCCTCACATAAGAGTCCATTGAGCTTGAAGGATGGATGATGCATCAGGCCCAGCCTTGCGCTAAGAAATTACACAACAGAAAATAGGGGGTGGTGAGGATCGAACCCGTGACCCTGAGACTCTGATACCATGTAAAAAACCAATTCAACCCAAAAGCTTAAGCTATTGGGTAAGGTTACATCAATGGTTTTATATATCTCTAATATGTCTTTGCTCAGAATGATGAACTTGTTCTCCTATATGTATATATGATATTTTATCATTTTTTGAACCGGGGGCGGGGGGGGGGGGGGCGGATTATGCCACCAGTATAATTTTCTTGTCTTACTGTTTATTTTGTACTTATTTAAGTGTATGTCATCTGTGTTTTTAAATAACAAGTATTGTTATATAATTTAAATTTCTTATAAACTGATCTTTCCTTTTTGCTAATCATTGTATATTCTGTTTTTTCTTCTTGCTGAAACGATCAATCTAAAGATTGATTTGTTTCACACGGTTATGGTTCCATGCCACCAATTTGTCCTTTTCAATATTTATGTGCTTGAAATTTATCTTCAATGTGATAATTTTTTTGGTAGTAGTACTTTTTTGTTTAAATTATCGAATATGATTCTATATTTCTTTTACTCTAATCAACGGAAAGCCATTTGGGTTGATTGCATTTCCCCTTTTATTTACTGTGCCTTTTCATTTTTCTTCCATGGAGCAGGTAAGAATGGATGGAGGGTAGAGCTTTCTCACAACTCTAGAGGTGGAGGTGGTGGTCGCGGCGGTCGATCTGGTGGTGGTGGTGGTGGTGGTGGTTCTGATTTGAAATGTTACGAGTGTGGTGAACCAGGTCATTTTGCTCGGGAGTGTCGCATGCGTGGCGGTTCTGGAAGACGCCGGAGCCGCAGTCCACCTCGATTCCGCAGGAGCCCAAGTTATGGACGAAGGTAAGATTTCTTTCTTTTGATACTGTCTACAATTGTATAGATATTTGTATTTTCCTGAAGACAAAATTCATGATATTGTTTTCATTATTTTTCATATCAAAGTACAACTTGTTAGTTGAGTCACCTGCTTTTGTAACAATGTTATTTGTTATGGTTTAAAATTAAGTCTACCTGATCAGATGATTCTGAAAAGTAACAAAAAATTGAAAGCTTATGTGGTGCGAATAATTGTTCAATGCATATTTATTAAAATTAAGTCTACCTGATCAGATGATTCTGAAAAGTAACAAAAAATTGAAAGCTTATGTGGTGCGAATAATTGTTCAATGCATATTTATAAGTGTTATATTTTCTCTGTTATGTTGTTTCACCACCTTTAATAAATACAAACCAGGAGTTACAGTCCTCGTGGGCGATCCCCTAGGCGTCGCAGCTTGTCACCTCGTGGACGCAGCTATAGCAGGTCACCTCCTTACCGTGGGCGTGAGGAGCTAACATATGCTAACGGGTTAGGTTCCTTCTCTCTGCCAGGATTTATCTTGGTATTACTTCATGGTTGCCAGTTTAAATAATGCACCTGTGAACTGTTTTAAATATTGATGGATGTGGGTAGCGTATAGTTTTACTTTTTCATTTGTAAGGTCTTCTAGTTATTTATATAATTGCTGGAAATTGTTTTTTTGCTTGGTGTTATTTGTAATGATATTAGGGTGGGCCTGATTTTCTATTAGTTATTTTTTATTTTGTTTTCAGGAGAATCTCGTAAGATAGTTTGCATGAGCTTTACATCAGAAAGTTATGTTGCATGAGTCTAATTTGTGTTGAAGTAAATAGTGTTTTTAAGATACAAAAGGAGTATTATGCTCTGGATAATACCCCTACACTCTTTTTTGTCCCTTTTTACAAACTGCTTGAGGTTGCCCTAATTTTTTGTGGCATTTTGTCTTTTCTAAGTCTGTTAGCTGTACAGGTGAATGACAAATAAATCTGCTAACTGGAGTAGGACCTGGGTGTTTGTTTGTTTTTAGTATGAATCCTTCATGCTAAATTGTGTGCTTTTAGTTCCTTAGTATTAATTCTGCAATCACTGTTGTTGCTATGCTTTTGTGCTGATATATGATAATGTTCAATAATGTGCAGAAATGGCGTAAGGGATCGACAACGAAGCAGAAGTTGATTTTAAGAGTTGTTAACCGCGACTGTTAAGTGGATAGTGAGATTTTGTTAATCTAGTGTGCTTCAACTGCAGTATACGTCTGTTTTATTGGGCAATGCCCTGAGCTTCTACTCTGGGATTGGTTTAGTTACTTTCTTGATTTCTTAGCTTGTGTTCTTTTATCTCCTCGGACTTCTTGTAGTTTCATTGCAGGTAAAGAGAGTCTTTTTAAGTTATTTGCTGCAAATTTGTTATGAAGAGTTCAAGATTTGCTAAAATATATGCTTTTCTTCTGTGTTGAGGTGTCTTCTGGTACTGCTTCCTTGGTTTTGTGCTTCTGCATTCACTGGGATATCGTCCCTGGCTGCCCTTCTCTGGGATGGGATTTTCTATTTTTGAATGGTTGTTAGTCCCAGCCAGCTACATGCTTCTGTTTCATTGAGTCTCGCTACTTGTGATGTGCGCGCCTCAAACTCTAATAGCGTATGTTTTTATTAAATTATAAGGGGTTGACGGGCTGCATCAAATACTTCAGGGAGGTAATTAATTACATATGTTCTACAGAAGTTGGGCTTATGGGTTTTTTCTATACATGTGATATATAGATCATCATAATGAAACGGTAAAGTGTGTTTAATGGATAATCAAAACTTGATGCTATGTTTTTTTTTAGCATTCAACTTTATTCTCATAAATTATATATTTTGAATTGAACACCTATGTCCTGAAAAATCCTAGCAAGGTTGATTATTTTTTTGAATTTTGCATCAATTTCGGGTCCCTAGTTTTAATCCTTACAGTTGCCTGACCTTTGTTGATTATTTGGTTAGCTCTGCCATGTTATGTGATTTTTTTTCTTGAAGAGCTCGCCCTGGTGAAGAGGTGATAGTACACTTTTGATTCAGCATCTGGTTTGGGTTCTTCCAGCTGGATGATTTGACCTACTAAAATTTGATATTCACCTCGGTTTGATTTAATATTTACAACGGATATTGTTGGCTAGGAAGGTGAATTATGTTGAGATGGGTTCTGAGTTGTGGCTGAGCTGGGCATCAGTTTGTGCCTTTTTTGACTTGTGGCCTCTTCTCATCTGTGTTTCCGTGGCCTATACATACTACGTTATCTGTCTTTAAACTGGAAAATCTGAGTCGAAAGGGATTCTTTACTCCGTGTTTTTGAATAGTAAATAATTAACAAAACTGGAGTTTACTACAAGGTTGGTACTTTATTGTGTTGTAATTATTGTAGTTCATCAAACATTTTATGTTGTTTTCACCAAACAAGATGTTAAGCTTGCAATACTGTTACTGAAGTCTGATATTTATGGTTTAAGAATGTTGCAGAATTTACGTGCCATGAATTTACTCCCTCTCTCTGGTTGAGTGTATAATAAGAACAACATTTAAACTTCCAAGTTCTGCAACTTTTTAATATTAAACGGGTAAATATTTGGTTTATATTATAATTTTCATGTGAAGCAACCACTCGTTCGGCCTCTATGGGAATCAAGATCCGTATCCTTACACCTGAAATCTGATCGATCATTGAGAGAATTTTACCTCAAAAGCTATTCAAGTGATACGATGGTCTAAAGTTCATATAAATTTTACATTTGTAACCCATATAATTATTGTGCGACTGCAAGTCCTATATTTTGAGTAGGATTTTAACATCCCATCAGTCTTCGCAGTCTTTGTCTTGGTGCTCACACGGATTGGCTTTGTGATAGTCTTTTATTAGTCTTGGGTGAATACTGCAATACCAGTGTCACTATCTGTGCAGCTCGATTGTAATTAAGAGATGTAGCGGAAGGTTGTAATACTAATTGATATGAATATTGAAAAAACCTCATTTCAAAAATTAGGTCAAAAAGTAGAAAAGCCCTAAGTTTATATAAATTTCATATTAGTAGTGAAATTTCAAATCCCATACCTTAGTAGTAGGATGGTAACAAAATCCCACTACTCCAATGGACTTATTAACCTCTGCCATAGAGCATGCAACACACTATCAAAGAAATGGACAAGCTGAAGGGTGGGGAAAATATCTGCATTGTAGCCTGATCAAGAGCCCATCTTTCAATACCAAGTAAAGCGGGCACCCAAATCAGTTAAGATCCAGCCTCGTAAATTCTAACAAGTATCCATCGCCAATTGGAACTTTGTAAGGCCTTATACGTAATATAAAATTTGATCTTGATTTAATTTAAAATAAATCCTGAATTTAATTTATTAAAATTTAAAGTTAAAAACATTTTTATTTGTATAATTTTAAAATAAATTTACTTGAAAAAAATATTACAAATGAACATTGCTGTTTGGTAATCGACTGGATGTGCGCCAGCCCTATTAATACGAGAAGTGATGTCCACATTCTCTTGTCACATTAAAGAGAGAGGGTACCGTAGCTCCCACTAAGACGTGCTTCACGTTTTTTCTTTTTTTAAATTTTAGAAATGGGCGTTACAATCCAAATTAAAATTAGGATATACTACAAAGTTTGAATGAAGACTTATAGTGATATCTACTGTTAATCGGTAAATGAAAGACTAACACAAGAATTATACCAAAGAATAGACCCATTAAAGAAGGCAATTCATTGTTACAACCGAGTTAACTTTAGTTGGCTAACTTGCTCATTGTAATCAAAGATTTCCACTTTATATTGATATTATTTTTATACTCAATAGTTTCTTGCACGTCTAGCAAGAATATTGGTCACATTCTTGCCATTGATTCAGAGTCATCAAGATTTAGGACCCACTCAACTATATTTAACTATTCCCTTGATTATTTTACTACTCCCTTGATTATTTTACTACTTTCTATGTAGTACCGATACTGACACGGGTCATGTGACACGATACGACACGACACTCCGACACGTTAATTCTGAAAAATATTAGATTTCGACATGTTAGGACACGTTTTGATATTAAATAATATTTTTAATTTATGTAGTGTATGTTATATTTAATATTCAATAATTTAACAAAAAAATGAAACTAAACTTATGATATTTATCAATTTTGCAAAGAAACATAAGATATCTCAAATATTTATATTAAACTCAATAAAATGATAATCGTAATCGAATCTAGTAATTGGAACTAAAAACTCAACACAACGAAACCTTTGAACTTTTTTTTGAATTTCTATAATAAGTGTTAAAGTGTCGAGGAGTGTCGGAGAGTGTCGGACACGACACATCATGATTTTTGAAGTGTCGGTGCTTCATAGACTACTTTTATATGTTCAATGTTGTTTTTAAGAAAACACCGTTTACTATATGAGTTTTATTAATCTCATGTTAAAGGGGATAAATTATCTCATGTCATAAAGATAAACTTGTGGGCTCTATCACCTGAAAAATAAAAGGAAAAGAAAAGAAAAAGGTGGCGCAGTTGTCAAAGGGTGTGTAGGAAAAAATGTATCACATGTAACATAAGAGTAATTTTTCCCTTACTATATACATTTGAATTAACATTTGATATGTGCAAAATTACGTTTTCTCTTGCCAATTTCCCTTTTCTGTTTCTTTTCTTAAAAAACAATAATTAAATCCAGGAAAAGACAGTTATATTTACAAATTTTTGTTTACAACTTCTTACAAACTACATTATGTATTCTGAATAATACACTTACTTAGAAATATACTCTGTCCGATGTATATTGTAATTTGTAAACAAAATTTTTGTAAATATAATATTTTCCTAAATATAAATATTAAATATTGATTTAAAATGGCTTCTTCTAAGCGGTTAAATTTCTCCAAAACAGACAGATGCCTATGAGCTATGTCTAGATTTTATCTTTCGTTCTTAGCATGCTACATCTATGTAGAATATTCCTGAAAGTAAACACATAGAACTATGGGAAAAATATGTGTCATTTTAAAAGATGTAAAGTTGTGTTATTTTAAAAGAGAGAAAAAGATAAAAAAAAAAAAGGAGAGAGAGTTGACAAAAAATTAAAAGTGCGGGTCACACTTCTTTGTGAGAGTGAAATAACATAAATTATGTCATTTAAAAAGATAAACACTCTTCCTTGAACCTATCTATGAACGTACAAAATAAAATGAAGTTAACAGAAGAGCATGTGCTAGGCCTAACTACGTTTTTGCCGCTACTCATGTTTTTGTCTTCACTACTACAAGTCTACAACTATGACTTGTCATGGTTCCCACGTTCCTGTTACACTTTTATTTATATTTACAAAGTACATTGCTGGTTATTTTGTTGGGCATGACTTAGCAATCAGATAACAATTTTATTTTTATTTTTTTTGTCATTGGCGGGATAAGTAGAAAGCTAACTGGGGTTCCGCTGTCAGATAAACAGGTGAGGGTCTAGGGAGCCGCCCTGGCAGAGTCCGGGGGGAAGTGCCCTAGACTAGTAGAGTCTAGGTACTGTCTCTGATTTATTATAATTTTATTTTTATTTGTAGTTTAGACTTGGGCCTATGAATAACTGTTATTAGAATTTTTTAATCTTATTTATATTCTCCTTGCAGACTGAGGGACTTGTAACTAGGGGTGTAATGGGTTAGTCCGGTCTACAGGAGCCTACGGTCTCTCCTATATTAGGCCAGACTTGGCCTATTACAAAAAGTAAAATACAACAAATATAAGCTTTTAAAAAAATCTATTTAGAAAATAGGTCATAGGCTTTTTTGCACATGTCGAGCCTATCAGCCTACTTGACGACCTATATCACATTATTTATTTTAAATAAAATAAATAAAATTATTATTTTAATAATTTTGTATAACAAAGTAATATTATTTTAGTTTTTCTTTAAAGGGTTCGTTTTTTTTTTTTGCAGTTACTGTAGATAAGTTATCTGCAGTAAGCTCAATACGACGTCGTTTTGGGGCGAAAATCATGGTGTTTTTGTAATTTTAATTTATTTCAGGATTATTATAGTCTTTATAATTATAATTTTCTGATCTTTCAATCCAAACCGACGTCGTTTTGAAAATAAACACAGATAACTTATCTGCATTAACTGCAGAAATATTTTTCTGTTCTTTTAATTGTTGAATGTTTAATAGGCTTAAACAAACTAACAGGCCTAGCCAGAGCTTTTATTTTTTAAATATAAGTCAGGTCAGACAAACTTATAATATGGGGCCTATATAGTCAAGGCCAAACTCAATGTTTTTTTATACAGGGCTGACCTATTTAAGTTAAAGCGTAGCATAGTAGTCTATTTATACCCCTACTTATAACTATTGACGGATGAATATAATATAAACGAGGTAGCCTATATTGGATGAACTAGGTAAATCAGTGTGTCATCTTTTCTGTTTTATCAGTTCGTCTCGATTTCCAACATATATAAGTTGTGTTAGTGGGAGGCCGTTTTGGTGGTTACTTTTTCCGTTGTCTGTAGAAGCAAGTCAACTGTCAACCCCGTAATCATCCAAATCCAAAAGCCAAATATTTGAGGGTTGAATCAAAGCTTATCTCTACCCGCATTACTCCACTTTTCCCTTTTCTTCAAAAGCAAGGAAATTTCTGTTTCCCTCTCTCTATTTTGGTTGCAGTGGAAGTACAAGACGCGTTTAAAGGAAACGGGAAACCAAATAGAGTTTGCTTTTCTTCAATGTGGTGTTGTAACCTGCAATGCACTCCTTACTACTAGTTTCTGTGTGAGCATTTGACAATAGTTCATCATAAGAATGGAACTCAAAAACGAGAAGCTAGTCAGGTTAAGTCTCTACCATATTCTCTTTTTTTGTTTTTCCATTCCCATTACAATTTTGCATAGATTTGATTACTGGGTTTTAAAATCTTACAGGTTCTCCAATGATGGAAAGAAGAATCTTGAACATCCTTGGGAAAATATAGACAACGCTCACAAACCCCATGAGAAGCCATTCCCAGTGTACAAGATTCAGACAGCACTGAATCCTGAAGGGAAAATTAGAAGTGGTGATAAGAACAGAATGAATCTCAAAATTCCCACGCTTGGAAAGTTTAAGGTTTTCCCAGAAAATAATGAGCCATGGAATAAGAGAATTATTGATCCTGGAAGTGATATGTTTTTGGAGTGGAACCGAGCTTTCCTATTTTCTTGCATACTATCACTGTTTGTTGATCCACTGTTTTTCTACCTTCCCTCAGTAGCAAATGAAGGGAATTCATCATGTATGGCTACTGATTTGAATTTAGGAGTTGTTGTGACATGTTTCCGGACATTTGCTGATGTTTTCTATCTGATGAACTTGGCCATAAAGTTCAGGACGGCCTATGTGTCACCAAGTTCAAGAATTTTTGGGAGGGGTGAGCTTGTTATGGATTCAAAGTTGATTGCGAGGTGGTATTTGAGATCAGAGTTCTTTCTAGATCTTGTGGCTACACTGCCTCTTCCCCAGGTACCACAACTGCTTGAATAATATGTTTAATGTATAGGAAATTGAAAACTTGCAATATTATGTTTACTGACAAATTCATAGTGGTTTGGAACAGTGGAAGCTTTAATAGTTTTCATATGCTCTATGGGATAACCTCTGATGATTAGACCATAGTTTGAGTAAATTAATAATGGAATGGATATAGTGTTCTTTTCTTTCTGTGCAAGGTTGGAATATAATCTTATGTTTATGCAATAACAGATTCATATACCTTTCGGCCTCTTTGCTTGGTTTTGTTATCTGTCTTTATATTTTGTCCCTGGAAGTGATGATAAATGACATTGTTGGCTTTTTTTTTGTTGGCAGATTATGATTTGGTTTATTATGCCAGCAATTAGAAGCTCCCATGCTGATCATACCAACAATGCTCTTGGACTCATTGTTCTACTTCAATATGTCCCCAGATTATACTTGATTTTCCCATTAAGTTCCCAGATTATTAAAGCCACTGGTGTAGTTACAAAGACGGCTTGGGCTGGAGCTGCTTACAATCTTATGCTTTACATGTTAGCTAGTCATGTATGTTAAGTTTTCTTCAAATAACAATTTGCCTTTCATAGTTTAAAAAAGTTAGTTAATTATCTCTCAGCATTTCAGATATTTACATTGGTCCAACTCCTCTTCTTGTAGGTCTTGGGGGCATCATGGTACTTGTTGTCAATTGAAAGGCATGCTACTTGCTGGAAATCTGAATGCAGAAATGAAAGCCTCCCTATAAAATGTGTTCTTAAGTACTTGGATTGCGGTACTTTAAATAATGATGATCGCATGAAGTGGGCAAACACTACTTCTGTGTTTGGTAACTGCAATCCAGAAAATAGCACCAGTTTCAGATACGGAATATTTGGAAAAGCAGTGGAAAATAATGTTGTCTCCTCTGCTTTTATAGAGAAGTATCTCTATTGTCTGTGGTGGGGTTTGCAGAACTTGAGGTTTGATTCTATGTTTTGCTATTTTTCACTTGAGTATGGTTTGGCTGAAGGAGTTCTTTAAACAAAGACTATGGCTATGGAAGATGATGATCTTTATTTATCCCAAATTATTTTTTGTTTTAGTAGAAGCAAAAGCTTTGGTTCTAGATAATCAAATATCTTTCTTTACAGATGAAACTTAGCTGAACAGCACATGTCTATCTTCACTGATTCTTTGTTTGTTCACATTTGATTGATCTATTCCTTTCTGTATTTTCAGTTCCTATGGCCAGGGTTTGCCTGCAAGCACATTCGTTTGGGAAACTTCATTTGCAATACTCATAGCTATTCTTGGTCTGGTTTTGTTTGCCCACTTAATTGGTAACATGCAGGTAATTGGATTTTTTCAAATCCTCGAATCTGTAATGTCAAAATTATATTATTTTTTTAATAAGAAGTTATGTTGCTTTTACATTTCTTTACTTGCTCTAGTGCTTGGAAGTTCCATCCAGTATCCGTTTATGTTTTACTAAAACCATGACATCTGTGAATTCTTATGTCTTCAACACAAATTCTGAAACAGTTGCAATGCTTTGTTTTCTTTGGCATTCTCATATCAAAAAAGAGTTAATAATATCATGAAACAAGTTCTTCTTAGATTACAATGCTTCCCATGGACATGTCAAGAACAAGCTTCCAGGTATTGTAATTATATCTACTGGCTAACCAGCAACCTCAGCTCTAGAAACATATCAGTCTTTTGATTTGTTATATGTGTATAATCTACTGAAAATATTCCTGGAGGTATCCTGACTCTACAACCATCCTAAGCACTCTTGAACTTGTCAATTTTTGTTATTTGGCGTTGTTGACTAGAACACCTTGCCAGAATTTGCTATGTCATATGGTGGAACTTCAATTCACAATGGTAAAAATATATTGACGATTTGACGTGTATGGAGGAACACCTAAGCATGCTGAATCTAATGCAGGCATTGATGCACTTAAGTCACCATAAATTATTACAACTGCAGACATTTCAGTTTTAAAGCTTTTTATGGATTTCAATAATTGCAGACGTTTCAGTTTGCATGACTTTATGTTTTGTTTATGGTTATTTCCGTTTTGTATCAGTTTTTAAGATCATTGATAGTCCTTTGTTGTCAGTTACTTTTTGTATTGCCTTTAAAAGGCTGGTTAGAAGGATGTGAGGAAAGACTTTTTGATTATTGAAGAATGATAATATAGCAGAAAATTTCTGTATTTTCCTGAAAGCCTATTTTCCCTATAATTTTGCATCAGACATATTTACAATCTATTACTGTGAGGCTTGAAGAGTGGAGGCTCAAGCGACGTGACACTGAAGAGTGGATGAAACATCGCCAGCTTCCACAATATCTCAGAGAGCGTGTCCGAAGATTTGTTCAGTACAAGTGGCTTGCAACTCGAGGGGTTGATGAAGAAACAATCTTACGAGGCCTTCCTACAGACCTACGTAGAGATATCCAACGTCACCTTTGTTTGGACCTTGTTCGACGTGTAAGTTCCTCTAAACAAATATTCATTGCATCAAACTTTGGAACTTTGAGCATGAAATCAACATGTAGAAATGTTCAATCATTTTTTCTCCATGCTTTTGAACTATATTAGTTTCTTGAAGTTTATGATACATCATGTAATGGCTTTCTTTCTCTACCAATTATAGGTTCCCTTTTTCTCACAAATGGATGGCCAGCTACTTGATGCAATATGTGAGCGGCTGGTATCATCCTTGAGTACTCAAGGCACATACATAGTTAGAGAAGGTGATCCAGTTACAGAGATGCTTTTTATCATTAGAGGGAGACTTGAAAGCTCAACCACAAATGGAGGAAGAACTGGTTTCTTTAACTCTATTACATTGAGGCCTGGTGATTTCTGTGGAGAAGAGCTACTTGCATGGGCATTGCTTCCAAAATCTACTCTCAACTTGCCTTCTTCTACAAGAACAGTTAGAGCCCTTGTAGAAGTGGAAGCCTTTGCATTAAGAGCAGAAGATCTTAAATTTGTGGCCAATCAGTTTAGACGTCTCCACAGCAAGAAGTTACAGCATACCTTCCGTTTCTACTCTCACCATTGGAGGACATGGGCTGCTTGCTTCATTCAGGCTGCTTGGCGGCGGTACAAGAAGAGAGTGTTGGCAAAGAGCCTTAGCTTGAGGGAATCTCAGTCCTTCAATGATGATGAACAAGTCAGGGATCAAATGGAACATGAGGAAGAAGACCACAGTGCTGTGACTTCAAACACTGCACAAGTAAAACAGAACCTAGGTGTCACTATACTGGCTTCAAGATTTGCAGCAAACACAAGAAGAGGGGTTCAGAGGATCAAGGATGTAGAGATGCTCAAGTTGCAAAAGCCTGAAGAGCCAGACTTCTCAGTAGAGCCGGATGATGATTAGCTTAGTGCTGCAATATTAATTAATTGATACAGCTACTATTTCCAAGGGCCAAGGTCTAGAGTTCCATACCATCTTCCAGAGTTAGAAATATCATTCCTCATACAAATAAGCTGGGTCCATACTATAATATGTGTGCATTATTTGTTTGTTGATGGAGAAGCTTTCAGGTTGTCTCTTAACCTGTAATTTTTTATTTTTGGGTACATAAGGCCAGGACTATACTTTTGAATTGAGATCCCATCAGAATTAACATGGTTGATGACCATAGGCATCAACTTCTTGCAGGAAGTTGCTTTTGTTTGTGTTGTCAGCTCGCTACTTCTCCTTCACAAAATCGATTTTCCTCTTGTATATTAGAATTCCTTGACATACTTTACCATACAAGATTGCTTGTATACTATTTAGTTAAATAGTTATATCCTATTTGTTCCTGTCTTGCCACATAATTTTAGTTCTTGTTTATCTTTATATTTTTTCTTGTAATTTAAACATATAATTTGCTTCGGTGGCACTTTAAAGTACTACTTTGATACATTATCATAAACTTTTTCATGTCATGTTCAGATTAAAGTGCTCATACAGTTTTGAATGCAAAAATTATGTTATCATTCTTCTTTTTCCCCCGGCTTTAGATGCAGTTCAATATCATGACCGATACATCCATCCAAGGGCCAATTCTGTCCTTAAGCATGTTAACAGTTGGTAAGCTGTGGCGTCAATAGATTCACAATACCATAAAGCATATTGGGTCAGTGATGTAATGTAAATCTCACCTAAAAATCAGTTTTAAGAACATGAATCTGTTAAGGGGCCACATCAGAACTAAATGATGAAGCTACTTGAGATTTTTTCCTTGCTATTTACCTGCCGACACCATTTTATTTATGAAACTCATAGTCATGCAATTCAACCACAAATCATATTGCGTAAGTAACAAAAAGGAAAAAGGGTGTGAAATAGAGTTGGGGGAATACAATTTATTGTTTACATTAGAGAACAATGAATGTACAGAAAGATGTCCTGTTTTGCACACCCCATTTACCATGAAGGCACCTATGACTCAAGACGTATCAAGCAAGATGCATTCCACTCGTACATTTGGAATGGTAAAACAAGAAACTTGAATCGGAACTCCCAATCCCAAATACAACCCAAGAACACAATGAAGAAAATTGAAGATTTTATACACCGACCTATAACAGATAACAAGAATTCAGTACCTGTAAGAGTACAATGACCAGTGTCCTATATGGAATACTTGTGATGAATCGTGTGAATGCAAAATGGATAGAGTTGAATAACAACAGAGAAACCCTGTAGGGTACTTGCAATCAATTATGTGTTTGCTAGACCTGTACTACGAATTTCAGAAGAAAAAAAGGGATTTAACTTTCCTCTACTTCATTGCTCATTTTGCTGCTGGACTATAACTGGCTGATAAACCAGTAGAAGGAGTTTTCCATTTGTCTCCTCTTAACTGTTTTGAATGAAAACTAGCTCATCTGCTCACCAATCAAATCAAGACCCACAAGGAGGAAGGTCACCCCTTGGAAAAGCAGAAAGTAGAAGTGAACTCCTTGTGCAGATAACAGACTCCTGACAGAAGCTGTGAGAAGGAGGAATGCCAAAGTCAGCTCTTTCTTATATATCTTATTAGCTTTCTTGACAGGTGCTGGAGCTGCTTCTTTGTGTTCCTTAAATTGGTGTGACTCAATGAGTTCACTGTCAGAAGCTCCTCTATGAATCTTTTGTTGTTCTATTGACTTACCTTCCTTTTCTGCAGCAGCCAGTAAGTCGGACTCTGATGACCTGCCAGCCTTCTTTGTGACAATCCATTCATAAGAGCTGCCCAATTGGAAGAGTCCAGATACCATTGCATTGAATTTGGTGACAGACATGGTATTTTCAAAAAGGAGGTAGGGAACAATAAAAGGAAAAGATTTTGGGGCAGGAAGAATGTTAAGGAAGGACATAAACACAGGTACATAGCAGATCACCCATAAAGGAAGTTCTGCCTCTGGGACAAACATGGTTAAAGGAAGAATAATGCAAAATAAGGTGAAGGAGTAAAAGGGAAGGATTAATTTCCTTAACAGAAAAAATAGCAGTATTAAGTTTGCTTTCTTCCATGCTGACACCTGCAGTTAAAGAGAATTTAAGGCCCTTAAGTGTTGGAAATCGACAATCACACAGAATCGAGAAAACAGAAAAAGAGATAAGAGTAGAGAGATTGACACGATGATTTACCCTGGTTCACCCAATATAGGCTACGTCCAGCTTGTCTGTACTATATTCACCTCACCGCCACTCGTTACAAGTCTCTCGGTTTACAAGGCAAATATAAATAGGATTACAAGAAACCCTAACAGCAGCTATTCATGGGCCCAAGCCCAAACTGCTAAGAAAATTACAATAGAAACAGAGGCCTAAACATTACCTAGCCTCTACGGGCCTGGGGGCGCTGCCCCCCGGACCCCCGCCCGCTCACCTGGGAGCGGGACCCCAGTTGCCTTTCTGCTGACCCCAACAATTAGGGCCAACATCATCATGTGAAGTATGAGTCATACCCAACATTAAGGCAGTGCATAATACAAGCAATACTTGCAAGCTATCAGAATTAGCTCCTTTTTGTTTTTTGTTTTCTTCTAATTACAAAAAAAAAAAAAAATTGCTTTTCTTCATCACTATTCTATTTATTACTTAAAGCTGAGTATCAGATATACCTTAGATCTTAAAATTGCTGGAAGACACAACCTGAAAAGGTGCATAGGACCTGAGTGCCAGCGGTGTTGCTGCTTCCTATAAGCTTCATATGACTCAGGAACTTCACAAAGTACCTGAAATTTTACAAATTTAAGGAATTCAAGAGAGTACTTCAAGGATCTGAGGTGAACATAAAAGTTTCAATTCAAGAAGGTGACAGAACTAGTCATATCATGCATATATAAGAATATTACTCTACCAGTACATTATGCACTGCAACATAAAGGAGACATGGTTGAAAAAAAAAACTGTCATTTATGATCACCTTTACATCATTTAGGAAGATAAATTTCCAACCATTGAGATGAGCTCGGACAGCAATGTCCATATCTTCTACAGTTGTCCTCTCCAGCCAGCCTCCAGACTCTTCTAGGGCTTTGATTCTCCAAACACCGGCAGTTCCATTGAAACCAAAAAAATTGAGGAATACCCCATTCACCTGCTGTTCTACCTCAAAATGGAAGCATAAATTAATGTTTTGGAGACGAGTCAACAAGTTCTCATCCTTGTTCACAAAAGACCATCTAGCTTGGACCAAACCTAGCTCAGGATTGTCCTGCAATAAAAGGCATGGACAGATATTAAAATATGCTAAACACACTTTCCAACAATCTTTATTGAATATGTTTCATGCTCTTTAGTTAACCTTGAAATGTGGCACAGTTTGCTTAAGAAAATCAGGATTTGGTTGAAAGTCTGCATCAAAAATTGCAACAAACTCATAGTCTTCAACATAGTCACAGCTCATTGCAGATTTAAGATTCCCAGCTTTATATCCAGTCCTGATTAAGCGATGCCTATAGATTATGTTGATTCCCTTTTGGCTCCACTTAGAGACCTCCCCCTTAATTAACCATTGTATGCTCTCATCATCGGAATCATCAAGTACTTGAATCAGTAAACGATCCCTTGGCCAGTCAATTTGGCAGACTGCAGAAATAGACTGCTCATACACCTGCATAAAGTCGGTGCATGCAAAGTGAAAAAGAAATTATACGTTTATCCAGTTAACTTTGTATATTGTCATAGATTGCTTAAAAGAGTTAAAAATTCCTCAACACAACATAACATCACGAGGAAACTCCCCCCACTACTGATAAGATAAAACTTATCTTCCCAATTATTAAGATATGGAGTGTAAATAATGCTATCGATACTATACATTGTTTTCACGAGAATTCTTCTAATTCTTTAAGCATTGCAAAATTCTAAATTCTATCTTCTTAACATTAGCAAAATTTATTCCTGACGAAATAAAAAAAAAAAAAACTAGTTAAAATTAGTATATTGAAATTTGCTGCTAGCTTAAATACTAGAAACAAACAACTTGAGTTATTCAATAAGCAAAAGTGGAATACAGAAGTTTGGTGTTATACCTCCCTCTCGTTGCACATTGGAATTTGAACCAGAACCATGGGGTAATGGCATGCAGATCCTTCGACATCATCAATTTTGAAGGGATCCCCATCAATCATTGGCTTAACCTTCCTGTATTTTATCCAAAAGCACCCCAAGCAAAGAACCATACGATCCACAGATTGGATAAGAAACAAAACAACACAAAACTTTGAAAGTGCCTGTATAAGTGGAGCAATGTACTCAGCACGAAACGTTAACCAAGCAACATAAGCCATGTGGAGCAAACCTTCCAAATCCGAAGTACGAGGAATGTGCAACCTAGGATTCCCAAAATGCCAACCTTGTAAGTAAGCAACAACCTCAAAGGTCAGCACTGCCAAGGAAATCACTAGGAACACTCTAATGACTCTAAACAGCAACTTTCCTTTTTCCAACTTGTCACTCTCATTCTCCACAGTTACACCTTGTCTATGAATCAACCTCTTCTTAATGGCTCCGAGCAATGTCCACAAAACAGTGGCAACCCAAGTGACACAGCCAACAGCATGATGAGCCTTGAGAAGCAACACCCACGTGACTTGCTTAGCATTCTTGCCGCGGCTTTTCTCTACTGGCCTGAATGCAGCATCTGCACTATTAATCTCCACAACAGAGAAAGTGGGGTTCTCCATTTTCACCACCAAGGGTGTTCCTTTCTGTGTATCCTTGATCCACCAATTGGAAAAATCCAATCTTGGAGCCATTCCAACAGTGGAGGAGGATTGGATGTAGATTAAAAGTTCACACACACAATAAAACAAATATATTATGTGTATATATATAGATATTCACAGACTCAAGACACCAACTTCATCAATCTTGTCGAGTACACATGATGCTAAAGAGTAAAAGACTCAGATCTGGAAAACCCATGAAAGAAACAAACACAGACCCACAGATTCCGAGTTGCTCCTATTGGAACTGAAGGAACCCTCTTGAAGGCTCAGCATTTAACAAAATGCAGCATTTAAAAGCAAAGAACGTGAATTGAGTGAGGCTCTTTTGTAGCACTGTGATGGAACTCTAGAAGGAACCTAACATGGGAAAGCCACATTATGAGGGAAGGTATCTGCAGCTGTAAGACTGAGACACTAACTTCCAAGTGGGGTTTTCCCATCTATTTGACTCCCCAAGAATAAAGACAATTACAACGTGATCATAAGCTAATCAAAATTAGCAACACTTTACTATGAGAAAAACACCTGAAGGAAACACTGTTGAAATGGTTCACTCACTTGCAAAATATTTCATAAATGTGTGAGTTCAAATTTTGCTGACCAATTTAAAAGACTTTATTGGTGGATGATATATAATTTTTTTAAAAATCTTTTGAGCTAATGAGAGACTGGTATCTAATTTTATTTAAATTTAAAAAAATATTAAAAACAATTATTGTTTTAAACTGAACATATAAAAATATTTTATTTTTAATTTAAAGTGTGTTACACTTTTCATTAATTAAAATTTAAAAATAAAGAACTTTACTTTCCCTTTAATAAAAGAATTTTTCTCATATTTTTTAAGATATCCACGTTAGTACATTACAAAAAGAGATCATATGTCGACCCACTTGATAGAAGGAATTGAAGATTCGGGGAACAATGTGATTTATGAACTTCGCAATTAGCATAACAATCTTTATTTAGAACATTTTACTGATATAATGACAATAACAATGATAACGAGAATAATAATAATGCCAATAGCCAAGGTTGGGATGCGAAGCGTGTAAAAGGCTAAAAAGTTTACGGTGAATGTGACAAAGACCATGTACCTAGAAAAATGACATAATAAGGTTAACCGGTGTTTGGTAGGAGTTTTTTCTCAAGATACTCAAGTTGATATTGATATTTCAAATGGTTGATGTTTGGTATAAGTTTTTAAAAAATTCATCCAGTAAATTAATTTGTTCATTATTTCTGGTTTCTTTGAAAATTGTGATGAAAAATACTGTTTAAGAATATCACTTTCAAGGTGATATTTTGAAATTACTATCAAAATGAAAAAAAGGAGCATGAAGTTGATGACAAAAATGATCCTCTTCTAATCCTATTCGTGTACTGTGCAATATTATCTAGTTTGTTTTCATAATTTCACACTATTTTTCAACAATATTTTACTTTTAATCAAATATAGACTCAGAAAATATTTTCCGATAATATTTCAGCCTACCAAATAACATTTTTTTAATTTTCCTAAAAAACTCATTTTTCCATCATATTTTCAGTAATTATAATTCTCCAATAAAAAAAAATTCTCCTTTACCAAACACCCATAAAACTTTCAACATATTTTACAGCTACATTTCATTATTGCTTGAAAATGACACCTAGATTTGGACGATTATAGGCCTCGAGGGGTTAATGTGCATTTTTATAAATGAAAAACACTATTCAGTGAGAAATGGAAGCTTCTTTAGGAATATTCCTTTCTTCTTTTTAACATTATAGTCAAGGCACCAACATGGATAAAAAGAAATATTTACTAAGACACCTCACTCCAGCTCAGGTCAAGCCATTTTGTGCATTTTAAGCTATAAAGTTATAATTATTAATTAAAAAAGTAAGAACACAAGTTTTAATAATTTTATAATTTATATGTATCATATAATTCGATCTTTTTCAACAAAATTATCACATAGTAAATTTTAATGATTAATTTTTTAATCAATAGTTATAAATTATAATTCTATACATTTTTAAAGGGACATGATCATTTAATACTAGTATCAAATTTTCTAGTTTGACACTAAATTTCAACCATTGAATTATGTCAATTAACAATTATAATTTATGGGATCACATTTATTATTTAATCAGTAATTCTTAATAAATTATAATCGTCAATTGACACAAATTAACGGTTAGAATTTAATGTCAAATTAAAAAATTTGACACCAGTGTTAAAGTATATTATCCCTTTTTTAAATTGCAATTCTTTTTATTTTAATATATTAAATTACAATACCCAAAGTTGTTGGATAAGCATTGTCCAAAGTTATTGATGCTAATTTACGAACATGCAGTGTGTTCCTTGTGAAACTGGAATGAAAAGGAAACGTATAAATTAAGAAGGGACATGACAGTACAGCTTTGTTGCTGGATCCAAAGTCTAGACTCCCGAGTGAATATGTTGCAATGAGCACATTTAGTTGCCACCAGAAGAACATAATTAATGCTAATGTAACCAGAATAATAAAGTGCCACCAGTTTCAGATAAGCAAATAACTGAAGCATTTATTGCGCTAGGCATTTACACATTATAACAAGATCATGTAATTAGAGATATTATGTTGATAAATTTTGATGCAAAAGAACTAAATAATAGTAATCAATCAAAGATTACAAAGTCAGTCACGTATGGATGGTTCATTCATTCTCGTTTTCATTGTTCATCGTGTAATCTTAACTTATCTTATAATCAATTAGTCATATTATTGACGTTATATATACTATTACTTGTTGTAATTAATAACACCTCAGAATGGCAATATATAGTTACTCTATTCCAAAAGCATAGAAAAATCCAGAGAAAAGAAATAGAGGTAATTTTCTTTAAAAAAATAAATTGATGTTTCATATATGTTTAGGCTAAAATAAATGTTTACCTAATTTTTTATAGCAATTCTTCTTGGTCTTGTTGGAGAGTTTATTGAGAAAAAAACGTGAAAGGGAAGAGGCAGAAGAGAAAAGAGAGGAAGGAAAAAGAAAGAAAAGTATTTGATATTTGATGTGGTTTGAAATTAGTAACAAGAACAAAAATGGTGTATGATGTCTCTGTTGTAATAGGAGTATCGTCAATATTTTGGCAAATCTGACTTCCATGCATGTGATACTAGATTGCCCCCAACAACCTAAAATCTTGACAGGTACTCTCTGAGCTGGATTTCAAATGTGTGTGTTTGTGTCTGTGCCTTCTCTCACATCAATTCTATGCTTTGTTAAAAAAAAAAAATTGGTAGATAGTTGAGTTCCTTAAACATGTTGATAGGGGTTCGATTCTTAGCCGAGCGTATGAAAAATGCTTTATTGAGAAAGATTTACTCACTTAATGTGATCTCTTGCCTCAAAAGAATTAGTTTTCGACTGTCGGCGGCTGGAGGATACCTTAAGAAACTAAAAATAAAAAAAATAAAAAATAAAAAATGAATAGACACTTAAATATACAGAAAATACTTCAACCCAAATTATAAACCAGGGGAAATCTTTACTATTACAATTGAAAGGGGGTCAAATCAATTCATAAGCATAAGCTATGAATTGGTTAATAATTCAATAAATAATGTTTACAAGCTAATAAATTGAACTTGATAACGAATAAGAAAGTAACAAGAATTAATAATTAAATGTAATATGTCTTAGATTTATTCTTATCTTAAGATAAGAGGAAAATGTGTGTTCTTACCCAAAAAAAGAAGAAGAGGAAAATGTCTGCAGAATTCTTCTCCTTCACTAAAAAGAAAATATTCCCTGATACCAAAAGCAAATAATAAAATGATAAATGTTTTTTCTTTACACCGACATTCACAGCTATAAGTAAAATTATAATAAGGAGCTGACTCTCATATAATTTTTTTTTAAATAATTTGATAGTCGATACTCAATGTTGTGCATAAGTCGTAAAATTGCGTTTTACTCATTAAATATACTTTTTTTTAATTTGATAATTTCTTTGTTTATATTTAACGGCTCATACATCTAATAACTCAGTTAGATATAAATAAAATTAACGATAAATGTAATGCTCATAATCATTTTTTAAATCAAACATAAAACCAATATTTATGTGTTATGTGTTTTTTTTTTAACAAATATAATGCACCGTAAGAGAACCGCACAAAGCTATTTACGTTTTACAAAAACCGTATTGACATGTGGACCAATCTCTGTTTGGACTCTGAACCTGATGGCTTTAAGGACGTTTGTTTATACATGAATTTAGTTGATACCAAGAGATATAAAAATATAATAAAAAATAAATTAAAAATATATATTTTTGAGTTTAAATCATAATACAGCTGTGAATGTGAATCTTTGAAAGTCAATAAGAACTGGTAAGGGTAAACTCAAAATATCTCACCTCCTATTTGCGGATGATTTGATGCTTTTTCTAGAAGTCAGTGAAGATCAGCTTAATATCATTTTCAGATGTTTGAATTTGTTTGGAGACATTTTTGGGCAAAAGGTGAATATTCAAAAATCTTCTATTTATTTCTCAAAGAATACTCCAGATGAGTTAGCTACTAAAATCACAGAAGAGAGTGGATTTAAAAGACTAACAAATATAAGAAGATATCTGGGAGCAATGATACATCATGGTAGAGTTACTAAAAATTTATTTGCTGGTATAGTTGAGAGAGTTAAGAAAGATTATCTAGCTGGCATTCCCAGTCTCTCTCAGGCGGGCAGTGTGATTCTTTCTCAATCTGTATTGTCTCTTATGTCGTATTACTTCCTGCAAAGCAATATGATTCCTAAAGCTGTCTGTAATGAATTGGAATAGCTTCAAAGAGCCTTCATATGGGGTGATACAGAAAGAAAAAAAACATGTGCATCTTATTGGTTGGGACACAATTACAAGACCAAAAGCAGATGGAGGGCTGGGGTTAAGGAAATTACAAGTCATGAATGAAGCTTTCTTCGGAAAACTAGTTTGGAATTTTGTTAATGATCCTGATCAGCTTTGGGTGAAGGTACTAAAAGCTAAGTACACAAATTCATCCAATACTCATACTGATTTAACTTGGAAGAATGGTAATTCTCGTCTTTGAAAATTTATGTGTGATGTTTGGAATAAGCTTAAACCCAAGCTGATTTGGGATGTGGGTGATGGTTCTTCTGTTCTGTTTTGGGAGGACCATTGGGTGAATATTGGGGAAAAACTTGCAAACAGAGCTATTGCTCAAATTTTTCCAACAGAGGCTGGTAAGAGAGTAATTGATTATGTTACTCATGATGGAACTTGGGATTGTGAGAATATATCTAATTTTCTTCCTGATGATTGTGTTCAAATTATTAGAAGCATGCTGCCTCCTCATGAATCTAATGGTATGGACAGAAAATGGTGGAATTTAGTTGGATCAGATGAAATTTGGGTTAAAAATATTTCTTTTACATTGCTAAATCAGAATAGTTCTAATAGTATTGACAAAAAATTCTGGTCAGCCATTTGGAATTTAAAAGGGCCCAATCGGATAAGTTTGTTGCTTTGGAAGACTGCTCATCATCTTCTATCAACTAGGAGCTTCCTGGCTAACTTTAGATTGTGTCCTCCTAACTGTCCTATTTGTAATTTTCACGAGGAATCCATTATTCATATGGCACGTGAATGTCCCAAGATTAAGAAAGTTTGGTCTGATCTTTTGAGGCCAAATTTGATAATTGATTTCTTTGATACTGATTTAGATTCTTGGTTTTCCTTGAATATTCAAAATGTATCTATTTTGTGCTTTGATGCCCCCTGGTCGTTGGTTTTTGGTGTGGAAAATAATGGGAAAGAATACAAGGTGCATTCCGTAGAGAGTCTGGTTCGTGAGTATACACAAGCCTGGATAATTTCTAAGGGGACGAAGCTGACCAAGAATTGCATTTCTATTCCTATTAGATGGTTACCTCCGGACACAGTTTGGGTGAAATTAAACACGGATGGTGCAGCCAGGAGTGATGGTAGGGGTGCTGTTTGTGGAGGAATTATAAGAGATGAAAATGGTTATTAGAAATAAGGGTTTTCTTACTATATTGGCCATTGTTCAACTTTTGTTGCATATTTATGGGGCGTTCTCAAGAGTATTGAATTTGCTTGGGCTAGAGGTTGGAGACGCTGCATCCTAAAAAGTGATTCAAGCTCAGTTATCACTTTGCTCTCCAGCAGTGGAAGAGCAGCTCGAGAGTCTCGCTTAGTGACTCGAATTCGAGCATGGTTACAAGAGAATTGAGAAGTTCAACTGGTTCATGTTTTTAGAGAAGGAAATAGTTATGCAGATTGGCTTTCTAAATATCTTTTAGACTATGCTGTTGAGGATAATTTCTGTGTTTGTTCAAATCCTCCCCCTGGTATTTGGCCTTTGTATTGGGTTGATTTGTCTTTATCTTGTAATTTCAGAACGATTTTATTGAATTGATCTCTTTGGGTGTTGTTAACCCCTAAGATTACCAAAAATTAATAATTATTTTTTAGATTTTTTAATTTAAATTATAAATCAAACCTTTATTTTTTATATTAAAATTATAAATTTTGATTAAATTTTTATATCTTATGATACTCGATACGTATTGTATCGTATGATATAATATTATATTTTCCTATATAAATCTTTTCTGATATATCTCACAATATGTATCTCTATACTTATGAATCGAATCGTAGTAAAGCAATCATATCGTGTCTATCGTAATTGTTCGTTACGTCGGTGGAAGGAATAATTGTTAATTTAAGATGGCTCTTTTTTATTTTCTAAAAAATTAAAACGACATTTTTTTTTCTTTTGCAGCAAAAAAGAAACAGGCTGTATACTTTTCTACATTTCTCTTTGTTTATATATTTTGGTGAAAGAGGCACTAAGTTTCTAGCTACCTGCATCTAAATATGGGAATTAAACTGATTTAAATTTCACACCTTTCTAGTTTCCACCTTTTTCTTTTTGTCTAAATTTGATCCGAGAAGATCATTTGGAGAATGAAAATGTCAATATTAATTATTATAAAATAAATTAAAAAATAGTACAGACATGTCACACAGAGACAACTATAGGTTTCAAGAGAACTGCAGACAGTACATAGATGGCACAGCAGAACCTTAATTATAGGTAATGTCATGCATTCATTGATACTGCTTAACGCTTGCACTCTAGCCTTCTCTACCTTGCCTGTGATGTGATCATGACCACCTGGGCATCACGGGATATGTCCCATCCCCCTTTTATTTTATTACTCTTTATTCTATTTTTTAAAATAAAAAAATGATGGCAAGGATAACCTATAATGCACGGACACGGACACTGGACACGGGACACGACACGCCGACACGTTAATTCTAAAAAATGTTATATTTCGACACGTTGGGACACGTTTTGATATTAAATAAAATTTTTAATATATATAATATAATTTATATTTAATACATATAAGAGTCCATAATAAGTCATATAACCAATCAAATATTTAAATTTCATAATATGAATATAAATATAAATAATTTTTCTTATTTTGTTAATTTTTAATGTCAAATTTCATAACAGAAAAAAATTTAAATTATTTCTTTTATATTTAGTTAACAAAATAAAATTAAGATTTAAAAAAAAAAACGTATCCGAGCGTGTCCCCAAATATTGATCGCATGTCCCCAAATATTAACCGCGTGTCGGACCGTATCGAAGAGTTGATTGCGTGTCCCCAAATGACCGCGTATCAGACACATGTCAGAGCGTGTCCGTGTCCGTGCACATGAGAGGATAACCTACATCAAGACTATTCACAAAAGTGTCAATCACATTAGACTTCGACTTGCTGACAAATTAGGTGTAGCAGCGCACCACCTTTGTGCAAGATGCCATCTTTAATTCCTATACAAGGTGATATATAAGTAATATGGGGAAGGGAACTATGTATCCCTGACTTAATTTACAAATTAACTTGAAATTTAGTTAACTAAAATTCCGAAAAAAAAAAAAAAAAAATTTAGTTAAACGGGAAATTTGAACCCATGGTGATAAGAAATGCTAATTGACATTTATCTATTTGATATGTGAACTGAATTTCATACCTCTTCGTAGGTGAAGAAAAATTCGCATTATTTAGCACCAATACTCTACGTTCTGAGTTTGGTGGCCTTTCGGTCTCTTAGCAACGCACAATTTCTATTGCTAGTTTGGTTGCCTTTTTGGGATAAACGATAAAATATTACCCACTATGAATCCATAAACACTAAAACTGCTTATAAGAAATAAGTTAATTTGTTGGGGCCATTATATTGTAGAAGTCACTTTTTCAGTTATTCGGGCTTAACCCAAGCTACAGAACCTCGGGCTATAGTAAATTAAAAACTTTAGGTTAGTTTGAATTAATGAAATTTTATTAAGGATAGAATCCCAAAACGAGGCTAGTTAAAAATAAGAATTTCAATAAAAAATTAATCACATGTATCAAATAGACTAAATCTTAAAAATCACCAGAAATATCAAAGTTGTAACATTAGAGAATCCAATTATTGGGTTCTTAATCACAACAGTACTTAAAAAATTAATTTCATAATAGTGTTAAAATACCTTGATCAGAGACCTATAAAAGCTAAACTATTTTCGATTAGGGCATTCAGGCTTAAACTAAGCTGATAGTCCAGAACAATCCAATAACGAGTTAATTCTGAAATCAAGTCCATGTTTGGCAACAATTATTTTTAGAAAAATAATTACTTTTTTTATTTTATTTCTTTCAAGAAAGTTTATTGTTAAAAACTTAAAATACAAAATAAACTAATTCAAACACACTAAACTTAATTGTCAAAATTGAAATGGAAGGGGTCTGGATGATCAGTGATCACACACATGTACAAGGATGCCAATCTGCAAATAGATACAAGGGGCCGGAACTAAGCCATACTGTAGGTAACACACTTTATCACAACCTTTCCAACAATTATCAATTTCTGTGTTGAGAGAATAGAGCGTAAAATAAGATAGAGACCACCCACAAATGGCATAGTCTGATATTCTGTATATATTTCCACAATAAAAGTACAACTGTTTTATTGAATTCTGCATATGTCGGTCTACTACCTCTGAGGCTCTATGTGAGCCTGTAAATTACTGTAAAATAATGAGAGAAAGGGGGCCGGGGGGGGGGGGGGGGGGGGGGGGGGAGCTTAAATACTAGTGCTTATAATCATAGTAAATCAGAGTAAAGAAACAGTTATGTAACTGTTAGTTTTCACAGCAACTCATCAATGCCACTTCTATTTACGATGAGCCTCCACATCTGTTACTAGCTTCACTGTCTTACTTTTTTTCTGCCGATATTTAGCATATGAATACCACACACCACCAGCTGTATTGATGACCAATCCAGTCACATTCAAAGCATGAACTTGAACACCACCCAGTAAGACGAAACCAAGGGTCTGAAGAAGCAACATGAAACAGATTTAATGTTTACAGTTAAAATTAAAAGTTCAAAGAAAAGATGGATGGATGGATGATGTATATGTATCAATATTCAGTGCCAGGGCATTATTCCAAATTCAAGTTTTTGTGCTGTGACAGAAATTTTCTATGGGAAACACAGGATCACTCCTAGCTTACCGTGGAACCAACCCCTTTGAGAACGCCAACAATAGTTGTAGTTAGAGCTGAATTAACTATAGTACACAAGAACATGGTGAAGTTGAGAACAATGCCCATCACCAATGAAAGAATAAGGATCACCAAAAATGAAAAAGAATAACTCTGCAAAGGAAAACAAATTTTATGTTAGATATTAGCTTTCGCATCAATATATGACTAAATAATATATATGATCCAGCTATGCCATATTCATCAGATATATACAAATTTTTAGCTTTCCAAAATAAGTTGCCAGGTATGGCTTCCTTTGTAAACCATCACAACTAAGTTTCTATAATCCTTGATTTATTCTCACAGAATGACTACTAAAGAATACAGTTTGCCAGGACTTTGATGTAGAAGAATTAAAGAAACTGAATCAACTAATCTATTAATTAAAATTTTAATTAAAAAGCATTCTGGCATATTGTAAGAGGGCAAGTGTTTTATAACTGGGAAACAGCCCCATCTTAACAAACCAAAATCAAAAGTTGTTCCCACCAGATTATCTTGCTTTCCACTATACATCAAGTGATCTCAGCTTGATCCCCCTTTTCTTTGTCCTTGATTTTTGTTTCATGCCTAATCTCAACAAACTCACTCTCTCCCAAATCCCCCCCAGGTAGGGATTGTTTTGCAAGAAATGAACCTCCTGGATTCTGACAAAGTTATCAAATGCAGATTGCGGCATGTCGCGGTTAGCCTCGAAAAAAGCTATAGCGCTATAGCGAGTTGCGGTCGTGGAAATAGCGGAATAAATATATGACAGAAATAATGACAAAAAGAAACATTTTTTAAAGACAGAGATAGCAAAAGTGACAGAGAGAGACGCAGATAGACTAAAAAATCCTTAAAAATTTTCTGTTACACATTTAAATTTAGGACAAAATTGATATTTTGCCTTATGACAGCAATATGGCCGCGATTTGGCCGCAAATGCTATCGCAATGGCCGCTATTGCGTTCCAGTGCGGCGTGGCGCGGTTTCTTGCGGCAAGGCACCACAATGCCCATACGGCGCTATTGCGGCGCAATTAATCGTAATATTCTAGAGTGGACAAGTAAGTAGAAAATTAGCATGAAACTTTTCAATGGGAAGTATCAGACAGAGGAAGGGACGAATAGTGCTGATGTAATTCTTCTTGAATTATCCAACAACTCAGAAAAACTGTCACAAGGAAATGAATGACTACTGAACATCATTTCCTGTTGGGGATAACCTAGTAGTAGCAAGATCAAACCATTATGGGGGCTTTTAGCAGTTCCATTTGAAATCATGGTATTTACTGGGTTGTTTAGATTGAAAACAGAACCTGATAAAGAATCAGGTTGAGATTCTCACCTTTGCAAACAATACTGATAAAGAATTTGGGAATTCCCCTGTGGCTATGATGAGAAACATCAAAAATGGAAGAGATAAAAAGCTGTTATAGAACATGATTTCCACCGATGAAAGTCCATCCTCAGCACCAGATTTTTCCACCAGCACAAGGTACATGGTCTGCATAGATGAGTAAGCAACACTATGAGAAAAGCATGCACAATTACAGTGTCCATTACTCCATTATAAGATAAAGAACAATAAAATATCAGCAAATCACCTGGAAAAAAACAGAAATGAAAGCCATGCTATACCCAAAAAGGTCAAAGGAAAAATCCCCAAGGGCTGCAATGAGAACTCCAGCAGCAGTCAATATCACCGAAAGTGTCACCTGAAATTTGACAGAAAGGTAAACCATGTTCTATTGTGTGTGAAATCCAATAAAATTGATAGCCAAATAAAAACTTCAGCACATGCATTAAATGCAATTGTATTTTATATTAAGATTCCAAATTGGCTGTTTTACAAGGAATTGATAAAAATAAAAACAAGTGACAGAAAATCCAACATCAAAAGCCTCTTTCATAGCTGAAGAGAGGGAAAGAATAAAATGCTACCAACCATCATAGTAGGCACCCAAGGGCCAAGGCTAATGAAATGACTTCTAAGCAAAAAACAACAGCTTTGGCACTAAACACACATATTATTTTAATTATGTTCTCCATGTCTATGTATGAGAAAACGAACATCATATGTTATGATACAGTTCACCGTTGTATAAGGTACCTTCTCCAATTTTGGAGACCACTTGGGATTAATCTTTCCACAAGAAGATCAAAGTTTTTTTTTACTGCAATACCCCCTTGCTAAATCAATACAGTTCTATTACAAATGGTTCTTCTGCCTCTTTAAAAGCCAGCGAATGCTTTTCTACGAACTCTCTTTGATCTCTGTGCACCCTAGTTCAACCAAGAACTTTGATTTTTCTCATACATAAACTATCTTCATAAGGTAACAGAATAAATAAAAACTTGACAATAACAATAAATAAACTGAACAATAAAATTATAAAAACTCAAACCTGAGCTGTAGGTCTCCCCTTTCCCGAGTAAAACCCAGCGATAAGAACAGCAAGCGGTGTAAGCCTCTTTATAGCAATATACATTGGGATATTGACTCCTTTCAAACTTGCCAAAGCAAAAGCAACATTGGCATTGTAGAATATCGAAATCGGGAGCAATTGCTTGGCCGTTGCCATATCTACTCCTTTCGCTTTTGTGTATCCCATTCTCCTACCAAAGTGTATAAGCAAGGTGGTTGCCAGTTGCTAAGAAAGACAGACAGATGCAGTTATCAACATTATCGGAAACAACAAATCTTATAATAGTCAGAAGAAGAAGAATAACCAAAGCCTGAGGTTCTGTGTTTTCTTTAATTAGCAATACCTGCAAAGTGAGGAGAGTCATCGAATGTGCATACTGCATAAGAACAGCCTTATTGATAAAAACCATAGCCATTGAGGAAATTCCATATGACACGGCTGCGAACAAACTGTGAGATAACAAATTCATGGTTATACCATAAGAGCCTTGAATATTCATGATTTCAAACAGCAACATCAGCGATTCTAGTTAAGACATGTTCACTACAATTATCGAAAATTTCAATTCCGATCCAGTGAAATCCAAGCAAAGTAAACAAAAAGGATAGAAGCATATGGAAAACCTTGAAAAGGAAGTGGTTTCTGGATCGGCACGGATATCCATGGCCAATTAACGGCGAAAAGTAGATCCAATAAAATAAAACCTGAATCCAAAGTCAAGACCTGAGAATCGAATCAAATCAAAACAAATCAAATTAAACCAAATACTACGCTAAGAACGCCACGAATCAAACAAAACAAAACCGAATTGAGTAATTAAGTAATCAAATATAAAATTATAGAGAATAAACAAATAAGTAAATAAGAGAGAGGAAAGCGTTACCTGGTAAAGGCGAATTTACATGTCTGCTGGTAAAGAGAAAAGTGGAAAGAGTGATAGGAAGAAGGAAAAAGGAGGAGGTTACCGTGGAAAATGGAAGGAAATGGAAAGAGTGCGTGAAGTAGTAAAAAAAATGAATGAAAGATGAAAAGAAAAGAGGGAGTGAAACAGCTGGCGTATGGTATCGGCATGACAATGTTGTTGTTGTTGAGATTTGAATTTCTTGGCTGGTTCCCTAAAATTCGAGCAAGATGGAGACTCGTGATACCTTCTTCTCTATATTATATTTCTTCCTTTTCGGTATCACTCTTGCCATCCTATGCATTCCGGAAAAATATAATAAATAATAATATTTATTTTTTATATAGAATAAAAAATAAAATCAAAACTTATCACACTTGGACGAATAAATCCTTCGATTCAGTACATCTGCCATTATTATACGTGGACAAAAAATATTGTTTGCAAATGAGCAATGTGACATTATTTTAATCATAAATTTGTTTGCAAAAATTTCACATTAAATGACCAATTGTTTGATGTATTGTAAATGAAGATATAATACAATATAACGCATATATGTGAAGGATCATATATATATATATATATATATATATAGAATTATTTTACATCGGTGTAAGACTTATAATTCTTACATCACATCTCAATCGTTGATTTCCGTACATTCAACGGTTATAACTTAGGAAGTCATACGAATTAATCAATATTAATTAATCATTAATTACACTTCAAATACCTATCGATGATTTCCGTCCATCAATAGTTGAGATGTGGTGTAAGACTTGTAGTCTTACACCGGTGTAAAATGATCCTGAATCATATATATATATATCGGTTAGGATCATTTTACACCAGTGTAAGTTACACTCTTAATCTTGTACGTTGATCCCACTTATATCTAATGGTTCAAAATTTTTAGTAATGTGAGCCATTGGATACAAGTGGATCAATGATCAAGATTGAGTGTAAGACTTCTAACTCTTACACCGGTGTAAGAATATCCTGCCCCTATATATATATATGTGTGTGTGTGTGTGTGTGTGAAAGTTATATTTACAAACTTTTTGTTTACAACTCTTATAAAACTACATTATATCTGACCGGTCATACTTCAATCAAGAGTGTATGACCGGTCAAACTTAGTGTAATTTGTAAAAAAATTTAGAAATGGATCATTCTCCATATATATATATATGTATGTATGTATGGTAAATTCATTTCCACAGCCGTTTTACGTACAACAATGACACATGTATGATTATGATTTTCCATATTTAATGCTTTCATGTATATATATGGCAAGTATTTGACTGTTGCACGTACAACAGCTGCAAAAATGTAAACACACACACACACATATATATATATAGGAATAAGTTATATTTACAAATCTTTTGTTTACAAACTCTTACAAATTACATAATGTACTCTCAGGAGCACACTCCTAACTGAGTGTATTCCTGGGAATACATAGTGTACTTTGTAAGGTTTGTAAAGAAAAAATTCATAAATATAACTCTTCGTATATACACACACACACACACTATTAGTCCAACAATAATTGAGCTGAATCACACATGGTTGATCTTGATACAAAGTTTGCCTAGATCTTTGTTAGAATGAGTATTGGTGGCTTTGCGAGATGAATGATTTGAGGTTTAATCTCTTGATTGATTTGGATGACTAGAGGAGGTACTTACAATACACTCTGAGACTCAAGTCTATGTACGAGTTATGAGCTTTACTTAAAATGGAAAAGATAACCATAGTGGGCTTTAAGCCTTTGTTCTTATAGTGGTTAAGAATTCTACTTATGTCGTCTTAACATAACGTCATTTAATCTCATTGGTGCGGAAAATTAGCTCTTGTAAGTTATATGTGCGTAATGTTTATTTGCGAACTACCCTTCATAGGGGTAGCTAGAGGGTGCTTATCCCTTAGCCATTGCCTATTAATGTGACTGTAAAATTCTGGGCTGCTGATGTCGTGTAGTCGTAGCTCGTAGGAAATTTAGCTGCTAATTTCGTATGTTAGTGTACTTACGGAATAACTGTGTTTCCTTAGGCTTGAAGTTTTAGTTCTTGGGCTCTTTGGACTTTATATATATATATATATATATATATATATATATATATATATATATATATAGGGGCAGGATCATCTTACACCGGTGTAAGAATAATAAGTCTTACACCAAATCTTAACCATTGATTTTTTGCATCTAACGGTTAAGATTTATTAGGTCTCACTCATTAATTAATTCTTAATTCCCAATAAATCTCAACCGTTAGATGCACGGAAATCAACGGTTAAGATTTGGTGTAAGATTTATTATTCTTACACCGGTGTAAGTTGATCCTATCCCATATATATATATATATATATATATATATATATATATATATGGTTAGGATCATTTTACACCAGTGTAAGTTACACTCTTAATCTTGTCCGCTGATCCCACTTATATCTAATGGTTCAATTTTTTTAGTAATGTGAGCCATTTGATACAAGTGGATCAATGGTCAAGATTGAGTGTAAGAATTCTAACTATTACACCAGTGTAAGAATATCATGCCCTATATATATATACATTAGCGGACCTGCACTGTTGCCTCTGTGGGCAAGTGCACACAGTAATTATTATTTTTTTCTATTAAAAAGCTGCAGTTTGATTTAGTTTAGATTTACTAAATTTTTACTTTATGTTGTCATAATGGTTGGTGTTGTGGTCATATATCCAAAAATCACATTTTTTATTCTATTTAATATTTAATATCCCTCACCATGAAATTAATTAATTGCATGTAATTAGGCAATAAATTTTATATTAGTAGGTTGAATTAGGTAAAATATCTAGTTAAGTGAATTGTGGTCACTTTTGAGGTAAAAAGTGCAGTCAGTAAAAATTATGGGGTAAAAATGGATGTAGGCCAAAGTACCCAAAATGTAAAAATAAAAGTGAACATATTTCTAGAAAAATATTCCAGACCTTTGGGTAAAGTTTGTTGGTGAATGGAGTTGAATAGATAGATGAGCTTATACCCAGTTAAGATAACTTAAGTTAAGTGAGGAAACATAAACTGAACCCCATTTCATCTTCTCCTTCACGTGGCTTCTTGAGAAAACAAAACCCTATGGTTGTTAAGCTCCAAAACACAACTCTCCTAATACTCAATGGAATCACTTGATGTTCGAAGCAAAGATGCTTGGTTTTTCCTTGTAAGTGTAACCTATAATCCAAAATCTTGAGAAACCAAGTGTGTGGAGAGAAAGCCCCTTGAGAAAGTGGTGACCCATTATTGATTGGGTGTCTTGAAGTGGTCCATTGCTTGAAGTGAGGCTTGGAATCTCTTCCTTAGGTGATTCTAGGTGAGTTAGTGTTAAGAAATTCTAAGTTTCATTTGAGTTTTGTGGAAGATTAATTTCTAAGTTTTCTATGCAAATGGGTCTTTGAATGAGGTAGTTAGAGCATGATTAAGGCTTAGGCCAAGTTGGGAAAAGTATTTAGATGATGATTTTAATGGTGAAAATGTATTTGGATGATCATTTTACTCATCTTCATCAAATTTCAAAAATTAGGCCTAGATAATGTGAATTCTTGCATTTCAAGTAGTGTGACTTGGATTGTTGGTATTGATTATGTTCATGGTGCTTCTAGGTTAGATGCAAGTGGACCTATCTTGATTGATTAAGTATTGGAGGAGCCAATGGAGCTTGATCTTGTCACTTGAGATATTTCAAGTGAAGGTGAGTTCATGACCATATGAGTGATGTATAGAGTTCCTTGTGTTGGTTGTGAATATATGTTAATATTTACACGGTTGCAATTGTATCTTGTCAAGTAGGTGATTATTTGGCAAGCTATTGATTATTGATTAGAGAGCAAACTTGTGGTTGTGGAACCTTGGTGCTTAGACCAAGCATTGTCTAGGGAGCGTTACAAGGTAAGCCTTCGGACCTTGGGAATTGATCCCTTTATTGTTCCACCAAGCACGGAATGGATAATGGTTATTGATAGTGTATGTAAATGCAATAAGTAGTTTAATTTTTTGTTATACGTATGTGTATGCTTTGGGTGTGTCATATGATGGTGTTTCCCTATGTTTTGTATGTTGCATGACGATGCGTAATTCATACTTGGTAGTTTAGCTGGCCAATAGGACTATTTTGCATCTGAGTATCCTTAGGATAGCATGAGAGCTCGAGGGATGTCTCCTAGAGATGTTTTTACACAATGCATGGATATGTATTTACTGCATTATTTACGATTATTGCTATTATACTGTGAGTGAACTATGGGGTGGAGAGATGCTCCAAGGACCCCTGGTTTACTGAGATGTATTCGTATATCTTACCCCGTGTTGTGGGGATCCCCTGATACAGATGTTGCATGAGCCTCTGGTGGCAAGTGGCATACTTGGATTAGATTGATGCATGGGGATATTGCATTATTTTGGTTATGCATGTCATTTTGTAGTTCCTATGTATAGGATTTATATTTGAAAGTCATTGATATGTGTACACCATGTTTATTTTGGTAGACTTAGCCTATGCTCATCTCTTCTGATGTCTCTTTTGTTGATGGGAGCCAATGATTTGATCATAGTGTTTTGTATCTAAGTCCCATGATTATGTATTAAAGACATTTGGATATTGAAATGTTGTACTTATTGTGTATATGATGGAAGGGCATGGATGCCTATTTTGATAAATGTGTGTCTCAAAGTTGTAAGGATAATGTCTTGTAGTAGTTATACAATGCCAATTAGGTGAAAGAAGACATTTAGCTTGGGAATTAATGTAAAAAAAAGATGTCATGTCTTGTTGTCCATTTTTCATATCCTATATGATAGATTTGGACCCTTGTGTCTTAATGAAAGTTGTAGATCTTTTTCTTAGCTTCCCATCAAGACCAAGATTGAGTTAAACAGATAAGTATAACTAAAGTTATGGGAAAAATATCAAAATATAATGAAATCTTCAGAACCATGGCGCTCTTGGCGCCACCAAATAGTGGGTTGGCACTGTCGGCACCGTAAGACACGAAAGAGTCAGTAAGTTGGCGTTATCAGCGCGGGTTTGGCACTGTCAGCGTGGGACCCCTGTGAAAATTCTGCATTTTTTCTTCAAAAATTTATAACTTGAGCTACGATGCTCCGATTTGAGCGCGGTTTGAACCCACGCGTAGCTAATGAAAAAATATATAACATATTGGAAAATGAAGACCATAGAAATATTATAAAATTCCTTAAGTTAACTAAAAGGAGGCGGTTTTTTAGTGTTGAATAACGATAAAAATGAGTTTTAAGCCTTGCTGGTCTAAGAGGACTACTTGGCACACTATGATAGCAACATATGGTCTAAATAAAACTTACAATAGGTGTTACACATATAGTTTAAGTTATGATCACATTTATGGGAATTGTTTTTATTACGGAATTGATTTTAAACAAAAATGTTTATAAATAAAAAGAAAAAATTTTATTCGTACTTTAATTCAATTGTTGTGATTGTAACTGCGCTTAATGTCGTACGTAATGTTAACAAACCGATTCTAGAACGAGGTTTTACAATATTGGATATGATCGAACATATGCTATCACCCTCACTTGCTCAGTTCCCTGGCACCAGTTTAAGATATTTCAAATAAAATCGAGTAGGATAACTTTGGAGATGTAAATTTAAAAAAAAACAACCTTTACTCATATGTCTTTTTTTTTTTGTAAAGGACACTTATATGTCTTTGCATAGGATAAATTACACTTTTTCTCGGACGATTTTTATTTGTTCAAATCAATTTCAAGAAAAACCCTTATTTACAATATTGCGTTGATAATATATATGAAATAAAATAGTCTCATGCACATTCATAAAAAAAATCATTAAAGAAAAAAGAAACAAAAATTCGACCTCGTCTGGGTGTGCATGACAATCATTCTATTCCCTAGCACTGTTTCTAAAAAGAAACAATTATTTTCTATTTCTGTTCCTTAGAACAGTTTCTGAGAAAAAAAATGTGTTTGATAACATATTCAATTTTTATTCTGAGAATGAGAATTGTGTTTGATAACACAACAAATAATATAATAAAAAATAATTCATATTAAATATAATTTTTTTTTGGATCATCACTTTCTTTTCCATATGGTGTGGTTGTGGTGGTGGCGGCGGCGGCGGAGGTACGACAGAGGTGGTGGCAGTGACGTGGTGATGATAGTGGTGCTGGTTGTGACGAGAGTGGCTGCGGTGATGGCGGTGCTAGTGATGGGGATGGTGGTGGTGGAGGTGACAGCAGTGGCTGCGACAATGGTGGTGGGGTTGGTGGCGGCGACAATCGTAGCGGTGGCATTGTGGAGGTGGTTGTGATGGCATCATGGAGATGGTGGTGGTGGTGGCAGTAGCAGTGGCTGCGGCGGTGGAGGTGGTGGTAGATGACAGTGGTGGTTGCGGTGGCGGTGTAATGGTGACGATGGTGGTGGTGGTGACAGTAGTGGCTGTGACGATGTTGGTGGTTGGTGGCGGCGATGGTGGCTGCAACAATGATAGTAGTGGTTGGTGACAGTGGTGGTGATGGTAGCGGTGGCGTTGTGGTGGTGGTAGTGGCAGTGGAGGTGACAACAGTGGCTGTGATAATGGTGGTTGGTGACATTGGTGGCAGCGACAATGGTAGCGGTGGCATGGTGGTGGTGGTGGTGGCTGTGGTGGCGGCGACGATAATGGTAGTGGCGGGGTGGTGTAATGGTGGCGATGGTGGTGGTGGTTGGTGGCGGCGGTGTCAATGGTGGCTGCAACAATGATAGTGGTGGTGATGGTAGCGGTGGCAGTGGTTGCGATGATGGTGGTGGTGGTTGATGGCAGTGGTGGTAGTTGTGGTGGTGGTGATGGGTGGAGGTGGTGGCGGTGGCATCGTGGTGGTGGGGGTGGTCACGATAGCACTAGTGGTACGACAGCGACGACGACGATGGTTGCAGTGGTCGTGTTGGGATGATGGTGGTTGTGGTGATGAATGATTGTAGAGATGGAAAGTGATTAAGAGATATAAATGTTTCTCATTTTGTGCCCGGGAACAAAAAAGCAAAAAATTTCTGATTCTTTTTTCTGTTCCCCAGCAAAAAAATTAATTCGGTTTATCCCGGGAACAAAAAAATAAACTGATTTTACCAAACAAGTTTTCTATCCATTTCTGTTCCCGGGAACAGAAATTAAAAAAAAATGATTCCGGGAAAGTTGTCATGCGCACCCGTAACATGAAAAATATATTTCCAGGTATTCAATTTTATTTTGCATTGTTGGCTAATAAACTACATAACATTTAGGGAAGAGTTCAAATACCCCATGTGGTTTTCCTTTAAATCACTCATTCCCATTGTTTTTTTTACCCCCTGTGCTTTTTTCCATCCAAGCCCCTCACTAACAAGAGTTAAAAACTTAATCAATATGCCTATTTTACCCTTCTCACAAAAAATGATAAAATATCATCTAAATGGCTGAGGCAAAAATTATAGATTTATAAAAAAATAAAATAAAAATATATCGAATGCCAAAGACATCAAATAGAGTTAGTGGATATTGCAATGAGAAGAAAATAATAAGAATAATAAACTATGGAACTCAAACTATATAATCCTACAATGGTAGGAAAGCATAGGTTAATGGATGTTATAGAACAAAAAGTGAGCACAAAATCTATCCAAATACAAAGAGCTTTTGTTGTCTTTTAATATCTACAAAGAATTATATATTTCGATCCAGTGACTAAGATCACGTGTTCTTTTATTTTCAAAAAATAAAAAATAAATTAGAAACTAAATTGTTTTTTTTTTCTGCTTGGCTATTGTCTGTGCGTTGGCTGTGCAGAAGTAGATTAATTATTTTATAAAAAAAATTATATTAGTAATTATTATAAAATGATACTTGATGCCTTTGCAATTTGGTATTTGACTCTCATTTTTGTAAATTTATAGTTTTGACTTTTGTCATTTGGCTCATTTCAAGATAAAAATGTGGTATAAATTCATCAAATAAATCTAGAGTTTTGGTTTTTGACATCCGACTATTTTCTTTTTTGTAAATTTTATCTCATTGCAATTGTTTTTAAACGACATAAGATTTATTGTTGCACATATCTTATGTTTGATGCTTCTGTTACCAATCATGTGGAGTGTAACAGCCCGTTGTACACCGGTATTGTTAACATTAATTATGATATTAAGCGCAGTTACAATCACAGCAGTTCATTTATAAAAATGCGATAAACTTTTTCCGTTTATTACGCGAGCATTTAAAACCGTAAAAAGCGTAACAAATAACAGCTGTGATCATAATTGTAAACTCTTGCGAAATACTAGATTAAACTATTTTTATATCTTATTTTACTTAATATAAGACACTAAGGGGTTCCCATAAACCCATTGTACCAATTTCTCAATCTTACGTTTTTTACCTACCCGAACATGGTCCGATAATTATTTTACTGCGGACACACCGCACAAAACCAGACCTTCATCTTTAGTTATATTTTTTTCTTACTTAAATACCTTTCTAATGAGCCATCACACGAGTCATTTCGATCTCGTTTGCTCCGGATATCGCCGTTTGAAGTTGGACAAGCAAAACTGCCAACCAACACCAAAACAGCTCAAAACGTCTCTCACTCCACGAATTACTGCAGAAAATCTATTCATCCAATTGCTCCCAAATTCTTACACCACAAACTAGACACATCAACCTTCAATTTAATATATCATACTCTTAATTTGACTGAGAAACGAAGCGGGAATAAAATTCCCAAAAACTGCCAAAAATAGCCCTTGCATAGGTGCGTTCTGGACAGTCCATGTTCACAAGATTCTACAGGGCTGTATGCAACCCGGAATATTCTAATATTTTAACAACATATAGGGGACATCTCAAGCTTCAAAATGGCGTATGGCACGTCTCTATCGGACCTCTATGGAGGGAGATATGCTCTCCCGAAGTTCGTCTAAAATCTGCCAATTCTATAGAAAATTCGCCAGAGTTTCCTTTTCCCCCCCTAAAATCCCCAAATTTGTAAGAGATCTCTAGTACCTCAAATGTAACTAATAACCAATGAGTGGCACACACAAGGACCAACAATGCCTTGGAGAACTTACAACCCAACTCAGTTTATATTTATTACACAATAGAGCTCACTTGATAATCCTTAACTTGTTTCAATCACCAAAGTCCATTTTCATGCAAATTCTCAACATACAAGTAATCATAAACCTAAAATAGGCCTAAAGCCCTTCCATCATAGTATATCATGCATCCATCGTAAACTTACAACATTTAACTCACATGTTACAACTTACAACTTCAACTTTAAATTACAACTTACAAATTCACAACTTTAATTTACAACTTGAAACATAAAACTTCAAATGACATATGCACTAGACTTAGGCAAAATGACATGAACAAATATGACTATGAAACTCATCCTACATACATATGGAATGTTCATGCCCTAAGTCTAGCCTAAGCCAAGTGGCCACCAAAATGCAAAATAATAAAAGTGCTCCAACTAGTCATCCTACGGGCTTCTTGCCCGCCGCTCCACTGTCACTGCTACCTCCTGAAATAAAGCCCCCAAGACGGGGTGAGATATACTTATATCTTAGTAACCCTGAGGTTCTGGAGAAAACTCCGTGCAATGGCTTACTTCAATACATATAAGTAATATAAAATAACCACTTTTGAAACTGGATAAAGCAAGGGATTTAGAGAAACTGGGGAATATCGGGATACAAAATACGACGAAACTGGAATGGTAGCTACCAATACCAAGCAACGTCATCGGCATATATAAGCCTATGGGTATCACCCAAGGCGTGTTCCTAGAACATCCAACCAAGGTACCCCTCCCATCCATATACACCCGAGACATTCCTAGTGTGCTCCTATCTGGATCACACACCACGATCCTAGGTCAACTGGAACTCCCTCTCGGAGACCTATCCAGTGGAAGTCCGAACTACCCGAAGGCTACACTGTCTACTGGCCAGAGACTTGGTACATAAGTACCCTCATAAATACTACATGCATGCTCATGTTATTCTACACTACTCATATACATTTCCTACCATCACCCTCAACGGATATGGTGGAACACACAAGGGGAACAAGCCCCAGTACCAAGAGGTTACCTCAATATGTTCCTCCACTTAGCTCCACAACAGCTTATTTTCCAAACTTGTTATTCAACAGAATGCCTACACAAAGGACATTCCCAATTACTCAAAAACTCATACAACACATGCCAATTTACAATTATACATGCATTGATCCAACCACTTACCTCAATCCACTTGGTCCTGGACCAAGGGCAATCCACCGACTCACAGTTCGGGGTTCAAATCGACGTACGACAACCTACATATCCATGTACGAATCGTCAGTACACGACAATTCTATCAAAACACGAAAAACGTCAAAATCACCCCCTTCCTCTTGAAGGTTCGGCCAAACAAGGCTTATTTCAAAGTTTTTTTTTCTAAATTTTCTTTCTTATTTAATTACACATCCTTAGGTTGCTACGAGGCTATACCAAGTGCCGTTTTTTCATTTTACGTCTTTTAAACATCGTTTTGCTTAATAATTCACTCTAGGCCCCTTTATGAACCTTAACACCATTTATTACTTTTCATTGATTCTTTCACTTTCCAACCACCACACAACCCATCTAAATACCATTTAACACTTGAAACATCATCCAAGCAAGACTAACAACATCAAATCCCTACACTCCCCTAAAGGGCCGAATTGGTACTTATGGAATTCCAAGAGATTTCATTCAATTTTCAACCCTTCCACACTTCACACAATACCATTATATCAACATATAATCATCCAACCACTCACCAATAACATCTGAACATATTTTCCAAAATTCAAGTCATGACACCTCAAAATATTCTAAGTTACAAAATCATATTTTTCACCTAAAATTTTCATTGCATTTATAACTAATACACATTATTCTAAGACACTTTCATATACAAACTTTTCCCAATTGAGCTCTCTAACATCACACATCAACAATTCAAGGTTTAAGGTTCATAAATATAATCTACAAATAAACCATGGAAATGTGGTGGAAACATACTCACAACCAAGGCTTGATACTCCTCCAAGACTTATCCAAGCAATGGAAGACCAAATGACTCCATGAACATCACTTTTCTTCAAAATTTCGAATCTGATTTTGGCCAAGATCTCCCCAAGGAGACGGTTTCAAGGCCAAAGAGTGCTACCAATGGCTTTAGGAGGTGTTTTCCATCAAGATTCAAGACAAAAATTGATGGATTCGATGGATAAATGACCAAGTTGTGATGAAATGAAATTTTGCACAAAGATGGGGGAAAGGGGCTGTTGGCTCGGGTTTGAGGGAGAAGGGAGGGAGGGATGATGATGAATAGTGAAGGGGTGAGGTGGCCTTAAGTGAAGTTTAAGTGGGTGGGTCCCACGCCACGTCACGCGATTTAAAATCCATCCGAACTTTCACTAAACGTCCAAAAATTCACAACCTATTTAGAAACTCTAATTTTTAACATTAACCATTGTCCTTTAATTATACTTGATCAGATGAATCTGGAGTTTTCCGGTCGTTTGGAGAAAACACTGTTTTAAGCTGTTGCGCGCGCCGTTGGCACGCTTCCCCAAACTAACTTAATTCCATCAAATTTTATCAGAAATCATATTTTCTAGTTCCATAAACCATTTATAACTCATATTTGAAACCTAGAGCTCAAAACTCAATCGACACGTTTTACGGTGCAATCGTACCGCGATATTTTTACCCGGTAAAAACACTATTCACTGATTTTTCTGAAACTTTCCTATCCACTCAATTTATTGTTCTGAATCCATTTCCAGGGTTTTTTTTATCATCTGTGAGGCCTTCTGCTCAATTTTTATCTTCATAGGATTGCGTGTTGGCTAATTACCGTTTTGCCATTTCTTTGGATTTTGGCCTAATCTTTAGGATTGTCACTAATCCATCACTTAATTACTCATTTAATATTTTAATATTTAAACTTAGAATTGCGAGATGTTATATGGAGCAACAATTTTCTTATCTCGATTTGTGGGTTATGAGCGTGACAATACATATGTATATAAAGCATGAGCATCTATATTCATTTGGGTTAGCATAACTCAAACACAACACACATACTCAATCTAAGATTATGAACGAAAACAATTTTGGAGATGTATCTGTATCTACTAATTCTAGAAAATAAATTTGATCACAGAGGAGTTGAGAAAGAAAATTTGATACCTTATAATAGTAACTTTACAAATTTTGTATGAAATAGAAGAAATTTAATATGGTTCAAAACCCTTGCAGATTGAGGAAGAAGATGAAATAAGAAATGCTGAAATATGTTTTAGTAAGTAAGAAAGGTAGAATCATAATGTTAATTAGAAACTCTAACTCTATCAGTAAAGGATTTGGATAAAAAAAAGCACGAGAGATAAATACTAAAAAAACACATAAGAAGGCGTTTAGTATAGGAGAATTTTTTTTTTGTCCGGGAATCTCGATTTTCAAAAATATGATTTCAGTTTATGATAATATCCGAAAATTAAAAATTTTAAAAAATTTAATTTTTCGAGAATCCAAAAAAATGCCGCGTACCAAACGTCCCCCAAAAAGCAAATCAGACGAGATATTTAAACTTTTCCCTAACATTTATAATGATTGTTTCTTATATTTTTTAGCAACCGAGATAAATACTAAAAAAAAGCCACATAAAAAATAAACCACCCGGGGTATTTGAACTTTTCCTAACATTTATGATGATCGTGTTTTAACGTAGTTTAAAGCGTGAAGTGATGGTGTGTACTTAGTACAAGTGTGGAATTAACTCGGTCATTTATTGTTTCCAAAAAAAGTAAAAGTAAACGGGTTTTACCCGATCCGAACAAAAGATCCGAGTCTCGCGGGTTGAGTTACAGTGGAAGTGAATGGACATCATTGGAATGAGGATTGAGGAGAGTGCAAAATCCGAAAACGAATTGGGACCAGCCAATACCCACCACCGCCACCGCCATCACCATCACCACCTTGTCTTGTCTTGTCTCAGAATCACGGTGAGAAAATTCCCCTTCCAATCTATCCGCTATGCGCTCCAGATTTCAATCTCCGATTCACGATTATTATCATTTTTATATTATTATTATTATTATTATTATTATAAGTTTCATGATTTCTTTCAATTACGAAATTCTCGCTATAATAATCTGTATTATTTTCTCCCTTGGTTTTCTCTTCTCAGGAAGCGAATCATCAATCAATTAATCTCTCTAAATCGCGGGATTAGGAGAGGAATATGCAACAGAGGCTCAAGTTGCAGCAGCAGCAGCAACAACAACAACAAGCCCTCATGCAACAAGCCTTGATTCAGCAGCAGCAGATGTATCACCCTGGCATGCTCGCTGCTGCTATGTCTCAGGTAACCTTTCATTCTCTCTTTTGATCTTTTCTTTTTTCCAAGTAACGCATCAAACGCTACATTCGTTCATTAAATTTGTGCATTTACAATTGCATTTGCGTTGTTGCATTTCCATAAAAAAAGAAGAAGGAAGATAGTGTATATGAATGAACAGAGAATACACGATTCATGTTACAGTTTCTCGGTAAATTTATTTGAGGCCACTTACTAGCCTTGTACAATTGATATCTATAGTGTTTCTTGCTTCCTTTGTTGGAATAATTAATGATATTTATATTGTTTGTTTTAAATTTATTTGGTGCGTATCCATCTAGTTTTCTTTATTGATGAAATTGCTGCTGGCTGTTGCAGTGATCTATTGTCGTCGTTTGGAGTATTGTGATGGCTGCTTTTAGTCGTTTCTTATTTTTGTTTTTTCATTTGTCTCTCCATTTTTATCATCCGCTGATAATAATCCTGCAAGTCAGCCAATCTTCTAGTGGTCAATTTCATATAATTTTTTTATTATATTACTGACAAATGACTAGTGTATTATATGTATTTGCTTGATTTGCAAGTTTTTTTGGGTCCAAACTTTTAGGTCTTTAATATACCAACAGAAAGAACCTAATGATTGCCAAAAATTCTTTAAGTGTATGAAAAAAATGTGAAGAATGTTTATCCCAGGGACACATAAATCATACATATTGTTGTCTCACTTAATGCATGAGCTATAAAAGATTTATTTATTTATTTTCACAATTATGATATGAAATTAAATTGTTTTATGCAATTGATTGCTTTACCATTTGTTTTAATCTGATAATTTGGTTTGTTGGAGTCATATGAAAAATAGTTCATTCTTTTACAATGAATAAAAAATTTTAAATTCTTTTTTACTTTTGATTCTATTAAAGGTATCTTCCTATAGGTGCTTGGACCTTCTTTCTTTTTCTTCCCTTTGTTTATTCTTTGTAGTTTTGAAATTTTTGCAGATGGAGCCTGTTCCTGGTGGAAATCTGCCTCCTGGTTTTGACACTTCTGCATGCCGTAGCGTGTGAGTGTTGGATTTCTTCTGCTTTGAGATGTTTTTTGCCCTTAGTTTCACATTTTTGCCAAAGTGTGAAGTCTTCCATTTTTAACTGGTCTTAATTTCTGAGAGATAATTTACTACTGAAATTCTATATGGTATTAAGTAATCACTGTACCAAAAGTAGTTTAGTTTTCTTACATTGACACCTAATTAATCTGAAGCTGTGTGCTTTCAGTTATGTAGGAAATATTCATGTAAATGTCACCGATAAACTTCTCGCGGAAGTTTTTCAGAGTGCTGGTCCTCTTGCTGGGTGCAAGCTCATAAGAAAAGAAAAGGTTTGATTCAGCATTGAACTTAATGTTCTCCATTGATGATCATTATTTTCTTTTTTCTCATTATTGGCCTCTTTTAACTAGCCCTGTCTTATAAACTAAAAAAATTTGTTAGTTTTCCGATATTTCCATAATATTATGAATACGTTGGTTCTTAGTACTGATAAGTTTTTATTATTTTTTTAAATTTTTTTTTGCGTAAGGATTTATAGTTACTTTGCTCAGAATTTATTTCAAGGAATCTTCGTGGAATCTTTATTCTACAAAGGTGATAGGTTTTGAAGGAGTCCTAAAATGATATGGATCATATTCCAGAAAAAAAAAAAAAATGCATATCAGTTCAAAAATTGTTTGGTGAAGCTGGCCTTTACTAACAGAGAATTAAGAGTTTTACAGTCTCCCTTCTTTAGAATCCTCTCTTGCTGTGATGAATGGGGTGGTAGTACCTTCTCCTTGTTGTCGTAATTTATGACCACTTGTCTATCATGGTGTTTAGCAACCTTGGCAGTGTAAGATGGGCATCTCTAACTTGGAATTGTGTATGCCGAAAGCTGAGAGCTTGAGAGAGAGAAAATGCCGCAGCTATGAAGGTTATAGATTGCTTTAGATCCTGCTTGTGTGTTATATGACAATTGGCAGTCATCAGTCCTGCCGTGGGGTGCTCAGTAAAATTCCCCTGACAGTGGCTCTTGGTTTAGCATCTGCATATACTATATTCTTTTCCTAGTCTTTATCCCTACTATCTGTGCTCTCTACTTTCTGGTTTATGCTGATTTATTCGCCTTTTATTGTGAACTTACTGTTGCAGTCCTCTTATGGTTTTGTGGACTACCATGATCGAGCATCTGCAGCCCTTGCAATAATGACATTGCATGGACGGCAACTGTAAGCATTATGTTGAATACATGGTTATTCTAGTTCTTTGGTATATTTGCATAGGATGTGAACTGTAAAGGCATTCTCCATCTGGCATTGATGGAGATAGAGGAATTATTATCATTTTTCACTTTTACAGTCATTTTTACTAATACACTTATCACTGAGTTGGCAATGCACATGTTATCATTAAATTTTGCAATCTTGACCAGTTCCTTTGAATTTTACTTAATTAGTCGCAATCGCAACATTCAAATTATTTATTTTCTTTTATTTCCATTTGCAGATATGGTCAAGCACTTAAGGTGAATTGGGCATATGCCAATAGCAGTAGGGAAGATACTTCAGGTTACTTTTAAAAACACACCATGTATTGTTGTTTTGATTTTTTGCTTCTTGGGGGCATTCTTTTTCTTTTTTATTTCCAATTGTATATTCCTTTAATTTTAGTTTAAAATCATCAGGACACTTCAATATATTTGTTGGTGATTTGAGTCCAGAGGCTACTGATGCAACTTTATTTGCATGCTTCTCAGTCTATCCTAGTTGTTCGTGAGTTCCTCTTTGCTTTTTCCCCCTTGTTGCAATTTTTGTGGTCACTAGAACAGGGTATATTCTTTTTTATGGTGACTGTACTGTAGTCCTTGTTAGCGGTGACAAGTTGAAGAAAGATAACTGATGTGGGGGAGTTAACTTTTCAATGAGTTACTTAGTCTTGCAAGATATTTTGGTTTATGGAATTTACTTTTCCACTTTCTCTCTTATTATTTGCAGTGATGCAAGGGTTATGTGGGATCACAAAACTGGTCGCTCAAAAGGATATGGTTTTGTTTCTTTCCGTGATCATCAGGTATTGCTTATTCTATATACTAGAATGTCCTGGAGAGATAAAAGAAAACTATTTTCTTGAAAGATTGTTATTGTTGCTCTCAATGCCTTTTCCCTGTCCTGTTAGATGTAGTAGTACAAGAATAAATTTATCCTTATAAAAAAACCATTAAAATGTTTCTGTTCCAAATTAAATTAGATCAGCATACTCAATGTTGCTTAGAACACAAAATCTTATTACAAATGCTATACAAATTGATTTTTACTGCTTTTTTTGTTAGATGGTTGAAAGCAATCTGAACTTTTGTAACATCTTCCAAGTCAAACCCAATCAAAAGTTAGTTTGATTTAGCTATTTTAATTATGTGCTGAATTAGTGAACTGATATTTCTATGCAATTGAGATGCAGGATGCCCAAAGTGCTATCAATGATATGACAGGTTAGGCATTTTATTATTTATTCTCTTCCTGCTTGTTCCCTGCTTCTCTTTGTCATTTGTTTTTGTTCCTACCAACTTATGGTGTTTCCTACATCTTATAGGTAAATGGCTGGGAAATAGGCAAATACGATGCAATTGGGCAACCAAGGGTGCTAGTGGCAGCTCCAATGAAGAGAAGAACAATGACAACCAAAATGCTGTTGTGCTTACAAATGGATCTTCAGGTATGTACTTCTAAATAGCTGAGAGCCTGAGGCCGTATTTGTGAAAACCTGGAAAATATAGATGAAGGTGCTGGGTTAAATTTTTTTATTTCTCCAGATTTGGTTTTTACATTGCCTGGAATGTGTTTAATGATTTCATACTAATTCATAATCTATTTTGGCTGTTCACATTTTTTAGACACAAGCCTTACCTTCTAATAAATGGCACTGGAGTTCTACTAGCTTGATTTGTTGGACACCAGTTTTGATGCATGCTTGGTTAACATGATGGGTTTGTTGTATTATGTACTTTTATCATAATGTGTTCAAAAGACATGGGTAGAGGAGAATAGCTAAGGTAGATCATAGAACAAATAGCAAAGCTAATTAATTTAGTTTGAGAGAGACGTTAGTAAGTCTTGTTCATATACATGTTGAGTAGTCTATTATTATTTGTTAATATGGATTTTCCATTACTTCTTTGAAATAGTGTTTCTGCATCTATGTTTATAGAGTAGTTAAATGATTATAGCGACTGGAATTATTTTGTAATTGGGACCTCACTTAAGCTCTATAACATCATTTGCTTCTCTATTTCCTATGCACTTGTATAAACAGGCTTGGAATTATAGGATTGCTGACTTATGATTATAATTGTTTTTTTGTGTTCTACAGATGGAGGTCAAGATAATAACAATGAGGATGCTCCTGAAAGCAATCCTTCATACACAACAGTTTATGTTGGCAACCTTCCCCATGATGTAAGTTATATGAACTGAAGAATGAAATGTTATGGTTATTGTTTGTACATGCATGGTACGTGACTTTAATTTCATTTCTTTGTTCACAAATATGGAAAAATATGCAGTTATTAGCTGGGATTGGTTTGGTTTGTTAGAATTGGCTTTAAACATAATTTTGGAGGAATTATTAAATCATGCATAATTTTCAATGATGTATATCTGAATTACCCTCGTATTTCTGGTTATGTTATATAACTATCAGCTTGACACTAATGAAATCAAAGTGCCAGAAAAATTGCATAGCATATGGAAGACAGTTTTCCGTTGCAATCTTTCCAACTGTGTGAGTGCCTAGTTAGTTACATGTGATTAGGGATACAGACATGCCTTGGCCTGTCAAGCCTTGTATTGACTTGAACTTGAATTATTGTATTCAAAGTTCAAGCATAATTTTTGCTTGGTGTTGACTTGACTGGTCTCAAGTAGGGATATTAGTGGTCCGGTTTGTTTCGTTTTGAACATGATGTGTGTTGGAAATCGACAATCGCATAACACACAAATCGAAAACGAAAAGAGAAAGGGAGAGAGAAAATTGACACAGTGATTTACCTGGGTTCACCCAATGTAGGCTACGTCCAGCTTGTCTGTACTATGTTCACCTCACCGCCACTCATTATAAGTCACTCGATTTACAAGGGAATATAAATAGGATATAGAAAACCCTAATAACAGCTATTCATGGACCCAAACTCAAACTACTAAGAAAAATAAAATTGCAATAAGTCAGGGCCCACAACAGTACTAGGCCCCTTTCTGCTAACCCCACCAACAAGGGCCCTTATCAGTATGCGAAGTATGAGCTATACCCAACAATGTGTACTTTCAAGTTTCAATCAATGGTGGATTCCGTGAAACATTTGTTCTAAAAAAATTTAAAATTTATTCAGTGGTGTAGGATTGAACTTAATTTACATAATTTCAACAGATCCTGACGCTACTTATTTTTTCCACCCCTAGCAGGGACTGATTCAAAAGGGGGGAAGCAGGTCCCCCCACCCCCCCTTAATTTTTCTTTTCTACTAATTACATGTAATATGTTTTAATGTTAAATATATAGGCTTTTCCTCTAATTTGCAACAATTTGCACATATCATTTGAAAAATTGATGTAGTCATTAAGTTAATGGGTCTGTATTTTATAGGCTATTTTAGTCCATTAACTCAATAAACAAATAAATAAGTTTTTACTGAAAGGTACACACAAATTAAGAGTACTGTGCTCAACTTTGATTTAAACCACAAAAGTTTTATTTAAATATCTTAACTTTTACAGTAAACATCCTGTTTGATCCTCCAAATACGTTCTGGCATCACATTTTCCCTCTATTTATTAACAACATAAAAATGGTCCTTCTGGTTCCACGAAATTGATCTTTCATTGGACGAAACTAATGACATTAATTACTATTTAAGGACCAATGTTGTCTCCCATAAAAAGAGAACAGATGTAATATCAATCATATTCTAACTTTTTAATTGGCCCCCTCACTAGTTACTTTCTCTGGATCCATCCCTATCCGGCTGATGGGCTCCCAAAGTATGTTTATAAGAGAAAGAAGGCTAGGAAGGGTGGTCAGGGGGTCCAGGCCCAAGGGAAAGTGGGCTTAAAGGGCATGAAAGGAGTGGAAGGAAGTGTTATAAAAGAGAACAACATGTTGTAAATATTAGGTCTTTTATTATTATTAGTATTTGTTGTATTGGGCCAAGCCCATTAGGTCAAGAATTAGGGTTTTTGGTCTCTATAAATAGAGACCTCTTTGTATCATATTAATTCACAATTCAATAATATTTCAAATACCCTTTTCTTTCAAGTTGGTATCAAAGCTCTCGATCCTGAGGGCTCTGCTTCCGCGCCTACGAAACCTTTCTATTCTTTTTTACGTCTCTCGCTGCCATCAGCCGCCACCGGAAAATTTTTTCCGGGGACCTCTTGGACCGAGAAGACCATTGCTTCACTGTTCCTCTTTCTTTTTCTTGTCTATTACACAACCAGAAACAAACGTTCACAGAATCAACGTACAGAACCACCGTACAGAACCTGTTCATCGCGATTGGAACCTTTTTCCGGTGGATTCTTCACTCCGAACAGCCACAGAAACCATCGCGCTCGCCGGACGACCTTCGCCTGAAAAACCCAGCACCATCGGAGGTCAGACGCGCCTCCACGCGCCGCCCTTGTCTCTGCGCGTGAATCCCACGCGCCGCCAGCTTCACCGGCGCGTGACAGCGCGTGACGGTGGTTCTCGGCCGCGGACCACCACGGTTCTGATCGTCTCTCCAAGCCGGTTCTGGATCTGTGCTCTCTACTTTGATCGGACATCGTTTGGTATTTTTTTTCAGAATTTCTTGGCTTCTTGGAGTTTGTTCTTTCACCAATTTCTTGCCTCCGACCAGATCTGACGTTGTTTGGTATTTGTTCCGGTCACTGTGTTACTGTTTCGGCCGCTGTGTTACTGTTCCGGTCAGATCTGACGTTGTTTAGTATTTGTTTGTGATTTTGTGGCTTCTTGGAGCTTTTCTTTGACCATTTTCTGTGTAGTATGGCCTCTTCTCAAAGGAGTTCTTTTTCAAAATTTTATGATGGTACCTCTTCTAGACCTAAGAGAAATGATCGATGGTGTTCTTATTGTAAAAGAACAGGTCATATCAAGGATTTATGCTTTCGCCTTTATGGAAAGCAAACTGTCTTAGAAAAGATGGCAAGGATGCGTGGTCAAGCGCATTTTACTTCTTCTGAAATAACCCCTGCACCTAATGAGACCCAATCTGCATTTCGTCCAGATGAGTTGGAACGACTCCGAACCATTCTTGATTATCTGAGTAAGCCATCTGATACTAGTGCTTTGGCTATGACTGGTATGAGCTCCAAAACTCATTCTTTCATTTCTTCATGTAATGATTTTAAACATTCTTGGGTTGTTGATTCTGTGCTACTGATCATATGACTTGTTGTGCTGACTCCTTTATTTCTTATCATCCTACCATTGGAACTCATACAATATCCATAGCTGATGGCTCACATACATCAGTTGCGGGTTCTGGTGACATAAACTTACAGCAGTCCTTACATCTTAAGGATGTTCTTCATGTTCCTAAACTCTCCACGAATCTTCTTTCTATTCACAAAATTACAAAAGATTTGAATTGTACTGTAACCTTCTTCCCTACCCATTGTGTTTTTCAGGATCTCGCCACGGGGAAGACGATTGGTAGTGCTAAAGAGCAAGGTGGGCTGTACTATCTGGTGTCACAATCTCCCGCAAATAAAGTAATAGATCACACATTCATGTCTCATGGTCAATCAACTGCTGATTCTTTAATTTGGCTGCATCATAAGCGTTTGGGTCATCCTCCATTTAGTTTACTCAAATCTTTATTCCCGTCATTGTTTTTGTCTAAGTCTGTTGAGTCTTTTCATTGTGATGTTTGTGAATTTGCTAAGCATCATCGTGTGTCTTTTCCTTCTAGTATTACTAAGAGTGTTGAACCTTTTGATCTTATTCATTCTGATGTTTGGGGTCCTTCTAAGGTCCCTCATTCTTCTGGAAATAAATGGTTTGTTTCTTTTATTGATGATTACACTCGTGTCACTTGGGTTTACTTAATGCGTGAAAAGTCTGAGGTACCACAACTGTTCTTTCAATTTTATAAAATGATTGAGACTCAATTTTGTAAAAATATCAAAAGACTAAGGACAGATAATGGTACTGAATATGTCAATCACTCTTTTTCTCAATTTATACAAAATCAAGGTATGATTCATGAACTTACTTGTGTAGACACCCCTCAACAAAATGGGGTTGCTGAAAGGAAAAATCGTCACCTTCTTGAAGTTGCTCGTGCCTTACTGTTTCAAACACATGTACCCAAATGCTATTGGGGAGATGCCATTCTTACTGTAGCGTTCTTGATCAATCGTCTACCCACTCGGGTTCTCGATCATGTAAGTCCTATTCACTCCATGACTTCTTTTTTTCCTTCTGTTCCAACTTTGCAAAGTCTTCCTCCTCGAGTGTTTGAGTGTGTTGTCTTTGTTCATATTCATAAACAGCATCGCAGTAAGTTGGATCCTAGGGCTCTTAAATGTGTCTTCCTTGGTTATGCTCCTGATAAGAAGGGCTACAAGTGCTATCACCCTGGAAGTCGGAAATTTTTTGTTTCTATGGATGTTACATTTCAGGAATCTGAGTCCTTTTTCCAAGGTCCTCATCTTCAGGGGGAGAATAATTCACCAGAAGACTCATCACCTTCCTTCTTTGAATCTTCAGTGTCTACTCCTTCACCTGTGTCAGTGTCTCTTCCTCTTGTTCCTGTTCCTAATGTGTCTATGTCTGATCCTCCTGTGACTGATCCTCCTATGACTGATACATCAAATACACCAGAGATACGGAAGATTGTAACACCTGAATTGGTATATCAAAGAAGGAAACAACCCCCATTGCCTCAACAACAACCTCAATCGTCTGAACCACTGGTAAGTCCTGAATCTCATATTTCTGATCATGATGTTAATACGTCTGATGACTTACCCATTACTACTGTTTCTGATGACTTACCCATTACTACTGCTTCGGATGATTTACCCATTGCTTTAAGAAAAGGAAAAAGATCTTGTTCCAAGAAAACTTGTTCTTCCTGTCCCTCTTGTACTCAATACCCTATCTCCCATTTTGTTTCCTCTGCTAATCTTTCTGTGCAGCACAAAAGCTTTGTTTCAGCACTAGATTCTACTTCAATCCCAAAATCAGTACATGAAGCTTTGAAAGATGGGAATTGGGCTCAAGCCATGCAAGAGGAGATGAATGCGTTGGAGAAAAATAAAACATGGGAGGTTATTGATAGACCCAACGGAAAGAAAGCAGTAGGGTGCAGATGGGTTTATGCCCTGAAATATAATTCTGATGGCACTCTTGAGAGATACAAGGCTCGATTAGTCGCCAAAGGTTACACTCAAACCTATGGCATTGATTATGAAGAAACCTTTGCTCCAGTTGCAAAGATGAATACAGTGAGAATCTTGTTGTCCCTTGCTGCTCATTACAATTGGGATATAAATCAATTTGATGTGAAAAATGCTTTCCTCAATGGTGAGTTAGAAGAAGAAATCTACATGGAAATCCCGCCTGGTTTTGATTCTGTGAAGGGGGAAAATAAAGTTTGTCGATTAAAAAAGGCCTTGTATGGATTGAAACAGTCACCTCGTGCTTGGTTTGGAAGGTTTACTAAACTAAGGTTATGATGACCTTAGGATATAGACAGAGTCAAGGAGATCACACTCTTTTCTTCAAGCACTCCCAAAATGGGAAGCTTACTGTGCTCCTTGTATATGTTGATGATATTATTATCACAGGTGATGATTTTGTGGAGAGACAAATTCTGCAGACACGACTTGCCTCTGAGTTCGAAGTCAAAGACCTTGGGAAACTAAGATATTTCCTAGGGATAGAAGTAGCTCATTCAAGCAAAGGAATTTTTATCAGTCAGAGGAAATATGTTTTGGATCTTCTCAAAGAAGCAGGAAAGCTCGGGTGTAAACCCTCTAATACTCCTATTGAGCAGAATCACAAGATAGGCTTTGAAGAGGAGAGTCCTCCAGTTGATAAAGGACAATATCAACGGCTAGTTGAAAAATTGATATATCTGGCCCATACTAGGCCAGACCTAGCTTATGCTGTTAGTGTTGTCAGTCAGTTTATGCACGATCCAAAGGAGAAACACATGCAGGCAGTAGAGAGAATTCTTCAGTATCTTAAAGCTACTCCTGGTAAAGGATTGTTATTCCGACGTGATGGTAATCTCTCTTTAGAAGTCTACACTGATGCTGATTATGCTGGATCCGTGACTGACCGTCGTTCTACCACTGGTTATATTGCATGTTTCTTTGCGGTAACTTGGTGACATGGAGAAGTAAGAAACAAGATGTGGTTGCCAGATCAAGTGCAGAAGCTGAATTTCGAGCTATGGCTCAAGGCATTTGTGAGTTACTGTGGCTGAAAATTGTACTTGATGATCTCAAAATAAAATGTGAGGGACCTATGAAGCTGCTATGTGATAATAAGTCCGCTATTTGTATAGCTCATAATCCAGTTCAACATGATCGGATTAAACATATTGAGGTCGACCGCCATTTCATCAAAGAGAAACTTGATAGCGGGTTGATTACCACTCCATACATTCCCACTGGGCGTCAATTAGCTGATCTATTGACAAAGGGACTTCCTTCAGACAGATTTCAAGAACTTACTAGCAAGCTGGGAATGATAAATATGTATTCCTCAGCTTGAGGGGGAGTGTTGTAAATATTAGGTCTTTTATTATTAGTATTTGTTGTATTGGGCCAAGCCCATTAGGTCAAGAATTAGGGTTTTTGGTCTCTATAAATAGAGACCTCTTTGTATCATATTAATTCACAATTCAATAATATTTCAAATACCCTTTTCTTTCAAGTCAGCAGAATAGGGGTTGTTATGGGGGGAGAGAGAGGGGAAGTTAGTTGATGAGGTGGACAGTTGGCAAGCGCTGAATGGAGAATTGGAGGTGGGGGAATTGGGAAGAAGGATTCGGTTGCATATACGGAAGGTGGTGAGGAAGAAGTGGGGCATCTGTTGAGTAGCTGAATTGTGAAGTGGGGAAAGGGAACTTTACGAGAGTGGTCTTTTCTTGTAAAGGGAGCAATAGGGGTTATCTTGCTGTTATTGTTCATTTGAATTGTTATTTTGGATCTGGAGATAGTAGTAAGAGTCCTGGAGTCTGTAATTTTTGGTTCACTTTCCTGTTAGCTAATACTGTTTCATTCGCTTGGTTGTGTATTAAAGGTGTTGTTTCCCCAAGTTCCAGTTAATTCTATATAACAATTGAATATTCTGTTTCTCTGGTATCGTCACCGGCTAGCTCCAAGTTTTAACTCCCAACCCCTGGACTCGGCTTTAGAATGATAAAAACTATCTCCGAATTACATATATATTGTTCTTTTTCTTAATTTTCATCATTTGTTAAAATAAGACAAAAAAATATATTTGTTAGTTCAATTTATTCAATACATGAAATCAGAAGATGGATTGCTATAACTTGTTTTCCAGTTTTATTGGATGACTTGTTTTCCAGAAGATGGTGCCATTACCGGCTAGCTCCAAGTCTTTACTCCCAACCCTTGGACTCGGCTTTAGAATGATAAAAACTATCTCTGAATTACATATATATTGTTTTTTTCTTCTTAATTTTCATCATTTGTTAAAATAAGACAAAAAAATATATTTGTTAGTTTAATTTATTCAATACATGATCAGAAGATGGATTGCTATAACTTGTTTTCCAGTTTTATTGGATGACGTATTTTAGTTTATGCTTATTTTATCATGCCTATACATATAATCATTTTGACTGACTCAACTAGTTTGGCATAAAGGTGATATTGATGTTGATACGTATAATCATTTTGAAAATTGTCCCTTTTGTTTGTTGACATTATAACATCATGAGATTGACTTGTCATTTCTGTTATGTGTGGGGACCAATTTGAAAATGACTGTTGTGCATATGGACTAAATTGAAAATGATTATCACGTGTAAGGATAAAAAATATATATTTATAATTTTTACACGCAACACTTATTTTCAATTTGCTCCTTAAACTTGGTGGTGTTATAACTCCAACTGTGATATACCAGGAATAGATGGCGAGGACCAAATTTAAAACAATTATACATAGGGACTAAATTGAAAATGTTTCACATGTAGGAACCACAAATATATTTTAACCATTGTTGTTTGAGGTCGCAGGTAACACAAGCTGAACTCCATATTCAGTTCCATGCACTGGGGGCTGGGGTTATTGAGGAGGTTCGAGTTCAGAGGGATAAGGGTTTTGGATTTGTCAGATATAGCACTCACGATGAAGCAGCATTGGCCATTCAGATGGCTAATGGAAGAATAGTTCGTGGGAAGACTATGAAGGTGAGAAGTCTTTTACTTGTTGCTTATCTGGTCAACTAATTAATTGCATTTCAGTGTTGGGGCCTATGTTGGCCCCCATATAATACCTACACTGGTCTTGTGTTAGTAAAGTCATTTTTTTTTTTTGGATACAGTAGTAAGTCATTTTTACGTAATAGGGATGCAAGTCTTCTTTTTTCTTGCCACTAGCTGACCATGTTCCTCATATGTAGACACAAACATGCTTGCACCTATTCATACCCATACATCGTCCCCACGACCCTACCCCTAAAATGAACTAACAAGCAGAACCTCTGGTAGGCGGGATGGAGGAGGGGGCGAGGCCTTTGTTCTACTTCATTCCTCCACACCTGTCATAGACTGATGGTATATTGTTGGAAAGTTAAAATGCTTTCGAAGTCTAAATGCAATTACATGGATGCGATACACCTCTAAGCACCATGACAAAAGAATAAAATAAATGCTCAATCTTTCTACTATGCTTATTTTTAAAATTTGATGTCAATGGGTAAAATGTATTTTATTTGATTACGCAGTGTTCATGGGGTAGCAAGCCAACTCCTCCTGGAACAGCTTCAAATCCATTACCTCCTCCTGCTCAACCATATCAAATACTTCCCACTGCAGGGATGAACCAAGGCTATTCTCCCGCTGAGTTGTTGGCTTATCAGCGCCAACTGGCCTTGAGTCAAGCTGCTGTATCTGGCCTTTCGGGTCAAGCTCTTCTGCAAATGACCGGACAACATGGCCTAGCTCCTGCTTCAATGGGCATAAACTCTGGGGGATCTCAAGCTATGTATGATGGATATACTGGTAATTCATCAAGGCAGCAGCTTATGTACTATCGTTGATACATTAGCCAGTGCAGATTCACAAGTGCATTCTTGCCTTCTGGAGGGCATTGATGCATCATCACATTTCTCTTTGCTTCTCCGCAGCATGTCCTTTTCAAACTGGGCTTTTTGATTGAGGTATTGCGGCTTGTTATTTTGTTAAATTTTTTAATGTCGTGTTGTAAGTTGTATTGTTTTTTCTATAAGAGGGTTTGATGACTCAAAAAAAGGGATCTATATTGGTTTTGCTAGAAAGAGCAGCGAGTTTTATGTTTGTTTGGGTAGTTTTCGTTAATGGTATTGTATATTATAAGTATTGACGCAAGTTCATGTTAATAATTCTATGCTTCTTGTTTTCCTTTCGCGCCGTTAAAGGCAGAATATCTGCTCCTTCATGGATCAAATACTTATGTGCTAGTGCGTTATATCAGCAACAATTTTTTTTTTTTGGAGGGACTTGTATCCCTAACATTGTTGCCGATGCTTTTCAAACGCTTAGTTTAAACTCATCACTTGAGGTACTTACTATAGGCGCCCTATTCACTTTGGCTTTCCATGATGTGTGAAAATTATTCTTTAGATAATTACTGTTTAGAATTGAATAATCTATAACAAAGATTATAGATAGTTTATTAATGATTTGCTACTTAGCTTTTTAGCAAAAAAGTAACATTTTGTAATAAAATAAAACAGATAATTACAGTTTTTGATGAGGAGAGGAGTATATATGAGGTGAAATTATGACATCTTACCATCTTACCGTTCATGCAAGCTGATGCTAAGTTGCCGTATCAGCTAGTTATGCTTTCGTTTTTAGCTTGCATTCTTTTATTTTTCTTATGAAGTTTGTCGGTATCCTTTGAGTGTGACTTTGATGTGAGATTGATATTTATTTGGAGTATTAAGTTATTTCTCTTCACAAGTGGTTTGCTTGTGGAAGGGTCCTTGGTATAAGTGAAATTGATGTAATTTTTATACACATTAATACCGTAGATGAAGATATACGAGCATGAAGTAACTGCACACTCTGCCTGCTGCCTGGGAATGGAATCTAGGACCATAATTTGGAATGTATATAGCTAGGCAATATTGCATATGCCTAAGGTTTCTAGTACGTGAGTTAAAAAATGGTTGAATTGTTAACAGGAAGACGAAAAATTTAGAAACAAAGAAATAAAATAAAATTGGACTGTTATTTTAACTCGATCCGATAAGCCCAAAGTGAGTTTAACCGTTTCTGCGTGACTGGCTTTTTTTTTTACCAGTTTATATTACCTTAAGGCGTTTGGTACACGGTATTCGACAGGATTATTGAGAAACTGAATTTTTTTAAATTTTAAATTTTTGGATATTAACGTAAACTGAATGTAAAAATCATAATTCTGAAAATTGAGATTCTCAGATAATTTTTTTTTTCTCCTCTACCAAACGCCCCCTAACTGTTAGATCTTATAGTTAGTGACAGACCCACTTGCGGGCAAATGCCCACAAGTGCGGTCACAAAAATTTTAATTTCATTTTTTTTTTCTTTCTTGGTTGTAGGATCTTATTTGTCTCTTGGTTCAATATATATATTAGGAGTAAATATCATTTTAAGTCCCTAACAAAAAACATGGCCCCCTTTTTAGTCCCTTAAAAAAATCGTGGTCCTTCACAAATTTAAAAAAGACCTACATTAGTCCCTTAAAAAGATCAAAATGGGTTCACTTTGAATTTCATAAGGACAAGGTGACTAATTTTTTTTATAATGGACTAAAGTGGGGACCGAATTTTTTGTTAGGGACCAAAAAATATATTTATTCTTATATTAGTTAGCAACGTAGCAACATACGAAGATGATTAAAATAACGTAGCAACGCAAATTGATTAGAGAGAAAACTTATTCTTCCTCCCCTGTCACATACCCATTCTCATGCTCTCTTCATCATTTGTTTCCTTTTTCATTTTTATAAAAAGAGATGATTGATTGCAGGTCTAACATTCTCAAATAAGTTAATATCTAGGGACAAGGCCTTTACTGTGATTTTGCTTGCCTTTTGTACAGGTAGTGTTGACTTTTTTATTCACACTATAATATAGAATGATGATGTATGAATGTGCGGGAGTATATTCTCGTATTTGTTTTGGAGGATTGGTAAGATTTAGGGGAGAAAATAATTGGTCAAACTATTGTCTGCAGCTTGTTACGGAAGAAATTAGATTATGAGCGGGTTGAAACGTTGATTTAAACTTTTTTTACAAAAAAAAATTTCGGAGACGCTGCTCCGAACTCCCGCCACTAAATGTGCGGACATAAATTTTTTTTTGTTCGGTCCGCCATGTAGTGACTTATAATGTTAACTAGTACATTTCTTATGTATTATTTTACATTGGTGAACAAAATGTATTATGTGTCAATGAAATACATTAGCAATGGTCGTTCACCACATAATATTATTACACAGTTGTGGGTATGTTGGATTGTTCTTGCGTGGAATCACAGTCCATCGAAAGATCCAATGTTCACGCTGTACCTGCCGAGTACCGGAAAAAAAGGATGGTATGGTCTTTATGCAAGGGATACTTAGATACGCATGATGTAATGGACATATTCGGTTTAGTCTCTACCGCGTCAGTTATGTGACTTATTAATATTTTCTTGAAATAATAGTTAAAGTTAGTTATATTGATGACTTATACAACTGACACGATGTCCCTTGATTACTATGCATGTCGTAAAAATATGGTTACGTATATACGTATATGTATATATGAATTATCTCTTTTTGTTTAAAACTATGATAACCTATTAGCACTACTTTGTTGCCGAACTACATTTTGAGACCCTGATTTTGTGTTGTGAAACTCTACGTTAAAAAGGTTGCGCTTTTGATATATTTTGTTATGACAAATAATATAAAATTATTCATATGTCTTTAGGTAAGAGTCTAAGAGAAAATTGATTCATGAGATTATATTAGAGTTTCTGTAATTCAAGTGGTCTAGTACATGTTAAATATTATGAGAGAATATGGTATATTTCATTACACAAAAAAAGTCCTTTAATTATGTAGGCATACAAAAGGTATGTACAACATAAGAAATAGTACATACAAAATCAAAATCGCATATCCCTAAAGGTCATTTTCACATCCTTATCCCTAATATAATCTCTATTGGAAAAAAAAAATAAAAAAAAAATACACAACTGGGAGAATCAAGCATGCTATTACATCACCTAAGTAATTTACACTTAATCAACCTCTAGATCAAACCATTGAACAATTAAATCATGGTTTTTTGGTTAAGGGGATCTTGTTTTAACTTGTCAGACACCGACTGATGTGTTTCTTCTAATCTCCTCAGAGTGAGAAAATGTAGGATTGCTTCCATCCTGCAAAAAGTTGAGGCAATATTGAAAAGTTAACATGGTATAATATAAGCTCAACACAGGAAGTAAAAAGACAAAAACAACACAGAAACTTACCAGCTGCATAGAAACATGTCTACTATGGGACAGATTTATAGAGTTACCCAATATATTACTATTTTCAGCAAGTTCTCTTAGCCTGTTGAGTTCTGGTAAGACAACCTTGGCAAGATCAGGTCTATCTTTCCTCCTTAATTCAGCACACTGAACTGCCATCTTTGCAAGATTCAAGACCTCCTCTTGTGGCCAATCAGGCACTGTTGGATCAAGCATCTCAGTAAGATCTCCCTTCTCAATGGCACTTTCAACATGATGAGCCAATCCCATTGGTGTTCTTGCTGTCAACATTTGCAAGAAAATGATCCCAAGTGAGTATATATCTGATTTCACACCAAGCATTCCCGTTTGCTGATACTCAGGATCTATATAGCAGAATGTTCCTGCAGTGGATGTCATGCGATATTGTGTAACAGTGTCAGCCACAGAAGGTGGAACTAGCCTTGCCAAGCCTACATCACTGATCTTGGCAACGTAGTTGCCATCAAGCAAGATGTTTGCTGGTTTCAAGTCCCTATGCACCAGTGGTTCTGGTTTTGTCTGGTGAAGGAACAACAGGCCAGTGCCTATTTCAGCTGCAATTTTGAACCTAAGCTGCCAAGGAAGTGAGGGAGTGTTTCCTTTACGAAATAGGCGATCATCCAAGCTTCCATTAGCCATGTACTCATATACAAGGCAACCATATTCTGGGCATGCTCCTAGTAGCAGAACCATGTTTGGATGCCTTATGCAGCTTAGTACCTCAACCTGTGTAACATAAATGCAAATATCTTATTAGCCCTTTCTATTGTTGAATATCTAGTGTTGCTATTAGGGATATCATATAATACTAAGATTATAAGGAAATATGGAAATTAATCTTATGATATTATCTAGATACTCTAAACTATGTTATGATATATCTTACGGCATTACTTTTCTGTAGTTGTGGCAGAGAAGTAATGCCTGCCACTGCCACGGAGACGAATAAATCTTTGGTACTACTGCTGCTGTACCAAAGATTCAGTAGATCCTACCAATAAAATTATAACATGTTAGTTAAAATTCTTTTTTTTCTGTCAAATTTTTTCTCTCTCCTCTGATATGTAATGTTCTCATTGATGGGATGTACTGAATTTAGGTACAGCAGTAGTACCAAAGATTTATTCCACGGAGACATTCTTTTTTTTAAAAAAAAAGTGGGATCCACCAATGCAAGCAAAAAAATAAAATAAAAATCATTTGCCTATGTACTTCGGGGAGTACACTGTGTGTGGCAGAAAAGTGTTTCTGTAATAAAAACAGAAATAGTTTTCTGATAATCTTAATATTATTGCATGTAAGAGTTTTGTTTTTTTGGCTTACCTCTCGTTGGAATTGTGACCTTCCTTGTGCTGCATCAGGACGTAGAACCTTTACTGCAACAGGTGTATGGTCCAGAAGGCACTTAAAAACTGGACCATACCCTCCTTCTCCAATCTTCAAGGATTCTGAAAAAAAATTTGTTGCAGCTTCAATCTCCTCGATTGAATACCTTCTATACCTGACATCTACATTTACCAAAGCATCAAGTACTTTTTTTTTCTCTTCTGATTCTCTGTGTGCTTTCATTTCTGCATTAAGTCTCTTCTGTGCTTCCAGTTCTGCAATCCTCTTTTGTGCTTCAGCAGCCTCAATGGCTGCTCTAGATTTGGCTTTCTCCATTTCTGCAACGGCCAATGCAGCTTCCTCAGCGAGCCTTGCCTCTTCCAATCTCCTCTCTTCCTCTAATTTCCATCGCTGAAGTTCCACTGCCTGGCTTGTAAAAACATTTCTTAGATACTATTGAGCTTTATTAGAGATAAACCAGATGTTAATTCATACCTTCTGCTGTGCTGTGAGTGCTTCTTTACAGGCTGTATTATACATTTCCATTGTTTGCTTGAGCTCCAACTTCAATCTCCTCATTTCAGCCTCCATGTCATCCTATAATTGCAGCACAGCATTATCCACATGGTAATAGCAATCATAAATTAAAAGAGCAACACATGTTCAAACTGAAATATTTCAGTATTTGATCACTGATTATTTATCCTTTCATTGCATGGTCAATTCCTTTTTGTACATACTACACTCCAATTTTAACACATGGATTCACCTAATTGCATGATCTATACCTATTTTTTTACAACTTCTTCATATGTAGTGCCACTTAAGTCCAAGTGTTATAAGTTAAGCGAGTGTAGTTTGTACTATAAAAGTACTAAAAATTTATCCCTCATGGAGGCCTTATTAGCAATGTCTGAAGCAAGTGAACAGAAAATTACAAGATATTATCATATTGCATTAAGATTTCAGGATATGTAACCTATGCACCTTCTTGAAAATCTTCCTTTTTTTGACAAAATTTACCTAAATTACAAAATTCTTTTGGAGTCCTTATCAGTGCAGGATCTACTAATAGAAGCACAGGAAATGCAGGCAAATTTACATTACATTGCCCGTTTTTCTTACCACGGCTTGTGATGTACAAGATGAATTCCTATCACTTTCAAATGAAAGAGATGTGAATTCTGGAGGAGTGCTGATTTCCGCAGACTTCCTTCCATAATGCATTGACTCAAAGCTGTAGCTTGCATCTGTGTCTGAGCTATATGAAAACCGAGGGTTGGACATGCGGTCTGTACTTGACCTTCCAGAGCTTACAAAGGATATGTCAGTATCTGTCTTTAAAGTTTCACCATAAGGCCTTCCAATGTAACCTTTCCTAGTGAATGGTGACCTGTTTCCCATAGCATTTAGTTTTCATATGATAAAGCAAATGCTATTTAACCATGCAAAGAACTAGTTGGTACATCAAGAATAAGACATTTGCCAAGTAGTACATAATATCACTGACCTGAATGATTCTGTTCCATCCAGTGATTTACGTGGTGGTGTCTCAATGGATCTCCTTGCAGGTTCTGAAAGAAACCACATTTCTTAGTGAGCAGCACACTGACAATAGGTATATATATATATATATGTGTGTGTGTGTGTGTGGTTCTTGAAGAGATGGATCTAACCTTTCACACTATTAGTCAATGGCTCAGTTGAGTCTGATTGGTCTGACTTGATACTAGCTTGACTGACCTGGTTGCTTAGAGGGCTAATGGCTGGAGCAGGACGAGAAGCAGATCTCATTGATTGAATCTTTCCTTTAGAAACCACATAGACTGTGCAGAAATCTGGTGCCCCTTTTGATACTATTCCTGGAATATCTGATACCTTGAATCTTCTGATAAAAAAATAGTTTCCTCAGGAAATGGAATACATACATACTGATATATTCAACGGAAATAGTTTTGAGATAATTATCTCAAGTTAGTGAGATATAAAAAGACGTGCTTGCAATTTTTTTTCTTTTTTATTTTTCTTTAACTTTAACTTGTGGGCTCCACATTTCTTGTTAGTGTAGGAAAAAAAACTTCTCTCACGTTAAATGAGAGAAGTATTACCCTATATTCAAACTAGAAATTTAGGCATTTATTTATGCTTAGTAATACATATTCATAGTACTTTTTTGGTCTTCAACAAATATCACGTAATTCAATTTAATCTCTTAGAAAAAAAAAAGTTGATTCGTGATTTTTTTGAAATTTAAAATAGACCCATGTTAATCCTTTTGAGGGACTAACATGGGTCTTTTTTGAATTTCAGAGGGACCACGATTTTGTCTAACTGGGTCTATTTTGAATTTCACAAGGACGACAAGTCGATTTTTTTTTCCTAAAGGATTAAAATGGGCCCGTAATTTTTGTTACTATACTCTATTCTTTATTATGGACACCTTAAATTTACATATATTGACTATTGCTTGTGTTGTCAGAATGGAAGGTAGAAGGGAGATTCATACTTGAGCAAACCAGTTCTTGTTGAACAGCCAAGAACCAGGTGCTCAATTCCTGCCTGAGCAGCATATTCAGTTAAAGCTTTGGCTACATCTACATCTTCTAGTAGCACGTCCTCGCATTGTATCTATGAAAAAAACACAAAGAGATGGATAAGATTCTATAATAATGTCTGGAATTCTAAATGAAAATCACTGCCAAAATGTTTGTTGATTTCATTTCCACTTACATCTTTCCGTGTACAGAAGACACGATATGGGAGGAAAATGTTTTTGTTTTGGCCATCGGATTCTTTGCATACAGGTGAACTCTGATCACCACTTCCAAATAACCCTGCCCCTACAATCAACCAAGTGAGAAGAAATCAATCTTGTAGCCATTTGGAGTACCAACTCAAACACTATGTCCGTTGGCCTTTCTACTAACATAGTACAATAGTGAGGATTGATTATACGCAACCTTATCCTTGCATGTTTGCAAATCGACTATTTTACAGATTCAAACTCATGACCTTTTTCTCACAAAGAAGTAACTTTATCGCTGCTCCAAGGCTCTCTCTCAACATTAACAAGGTATATGGAACAAAAGAATGATGATATTATTAATGCCAGTTTCATAAGAGAGTATATATGAGGTATACTCACTTGGGTTGAAAAGAGAAGGTGATGAAGAAAGAGAAGGTGTGAGAAGCTTGACATGGATGAGAACTACAGTTGCATTTCTGGTGAGGATATTGTCAACAGCCCATTTTAGTGCACATTGGCTCCCCTTTTCTTTATCTATTGCCACTGCTACTATTCCATTCACACCATCCTTCTTGTCAGAATGATTCTTTGGCAACCACATTACTCTCTTTGTCGTTTTGTTACAAAAACTCTTGAAATCTCTTGTACTTTTTCAATGAAAACAAATGACCAAACTAAAGGAACCCAGAAACCATAACGTTTTATCTCCTACCCCTTTGAAAGAGACCATTGAAAGTTCCTTGCTTTTAGCCTTTCGTGTTTCCCTTATGTTGTTTTTGTTATGTGGTAACCAAAAATTCCTGACGTTGCTTTAATGAAACAAAAAATATAGGATAACTTGTTTCTTTTGAATCTCCTCAGCAATGAACTTTGAGGTATGCGTTTAATTTGTTTACTTTGTTAGTTTGTTGCAGTTTCTTTTGGTGTTCAAAACTTCAAACGACAAAAGAATAGTAAATAACCAATCTTCCTTGAATAATTAGCAGCCATTTTTGGCTTTATTTTTAACTATTTTGAGCTTTTTTCCCAAATGTAACGACCACACAAATTGTTCTATTCTATCTCTTGTTTATCCCCATGAAAGAATAACCAAACTTTGCGGGATGTCTCTGACTTCGTCCTTCTTGAAACCATAGCTCATTCGTGCACTCATTTATTAAGTAATTGTTATTATAAATTGTGTAAGTAACCCCACAAGTGTATAGTATTATACCTCTATTGCCGATACTCAAAAACAAAAGGTGATTAAATTTGTAAATAAAATAAAATAATTTCTGATATACGAATCTCATCACAACTATTTTCACAAAAATCCTTGGATTCAGTTTAACATCTACTAAATATTTTATGCATTCATGTATCTACAGTTAATGGAGGAGATAAGTTATCTACATTTCCTCCCAAAACGAAGTTGTGTTGGGTTAAAAATTATAATGAAAAAGACTATTATAACTCTGAAATAAATTATAATTACAAATATACCTTGATTTTCACCTCAAAATGACGTTGTTTTGGGTTCAATGTAGATAATTTTCTGTGTAGAAATAAATTATCTATATTGATTGTAGAAAAAATGAACCCTTCTTAAAATCATGTCATATTTGTTTACTCTCTATATAATTTTCTGTTTTATTGCATTACTATTAAGTTCTATATTTTGAAAAGAGGTGTAGATGGGTTATTGTTCTAACTTCATTTCTATTAGGCTAAAATATAATTTACCCCTTTCATCTTGTTTAACAGATGTGCTAATTTGTTACTATTACATAGCACAAGGGGTTAATTAAAACAATTCAAAGTATAATGTGATAATTTAAAACATGACTAAAATTCAAGGGAATAAATTGTATTTTAGCTTTCATATCATTTTATTTTATCTCCTTCTTTATTCATCATTCCGTTTTTCTTTAACTTCTCATCAGACAAAATTAATGTATAACTTCTTATAAATTGTCTGATTTACCGGTTGCGATGAAGAGATTTGCGCTTAAAAGTATTTTTTTTTCACGCTTCCTAACGTTTGTTTGAACAAAGAATGTTAAATATCAGACGCGGTGAAATAACATATAATAACTCGGAAAACAAAGTAGCAAATCCAAAATGAAACACATGCAAAATTTAAACTGTTCAATAATCTAAGAAATATATGAAAATAATAAGTTATTTTCCTACACACATTTTCGGTTACAGAAACTCCAGTAATTTATTTATTTTTTTCACCATTAAATTTACTTATGAGTATGTATAGAGTCGTATCAAACTATTATACAGACATGTTCTAAATATAAGCCATACATGCTTTAAAAAAGTGCAAGCCTAAACTTTCTTAAATAGAGTAATTCTAAACTTTCTTAAATAGAGTAATTCTACTCAGACCTTTCCCTTACAAAACTCACCCGATTTACCCCACTCTTAATTTCAAATGGCAAGTTTTAATAGCAGACAGATAGGAAAGAAAGATCTTGGTGTATAAGTTTCTTAAATTTCACAACTTGAATAATTCCATCACTACAAAAGTAGCTAGTTGATATATCTGGTTGCAAACTTCCGGTGATTGAATTCTCTACCAACTTCGGTCTTTGTTGACCTTTTTTCTACACAACTTGGATGAAGGTCATAGTCACAGACATCACAAGAGAATGCCCAGAACTTCCCTTGCATTTTACAGGAATCACATAAATAAGCTTTGGCCATATCCAATTTCAGTACATGTTCATGCTTGACATCCTCAACCTGTTGAGGCAAAGCCTCTCCTTCCTTTCTCAGAGCTGCTTCTAGTTCTCTTACCCGTGATTCAGTAAATGGGAAAGCTTCTGCACCATATGAGGAGACCATAAACTTCCCATTCTCACTAATGACTTTGCCATCTGGTCCAATGAGAACCAAAGCTGGAATCCCCTTTATATCAAATATTCTACAAAGATCATGCCTTGTTCTATCCTCAAATGGGATAGCAAGCCACGGCATAGTACTTATGTTGACATTGAATTCTGTAAGGTCCCTATCTGTTGAGATTAAAACAATCTCAAAGCAGTGTCCTTTTGCAGCATTGAGCTTGTTGTATACATCTGTAAGTTGGACAGTGAAGGCACGGCAAGGAGGAGACCAGAAGGCACAAAAATATAGGCCTATAGTTTTACCAGCTAGTTCAGATACAGGTACCTGCAACAATAAGACATGTCATATGTGTGTAACTACTACATATAAACAACTCCAAGAAGGGCATTAGGCTACCTTTCTATCATCTTCTGAAATAAGAAAGTCGCGTCCTTCATGTGCCAATAATTCTTCCAAATTTCCTTCTTCACGTTTCCTTTTATCAATGGCTTTCAATTCCTCATGTCTCTTCCTTGTGAAAGGAAATGAATCAGTACCATAATCCTCAATGCACCCAGTCAACTCTTCTTCAACCGTTATGCCATCTGAATATAATGGAATGAATGATGGGATTCGATCAACTTGGTATCTGTCAATCAGTCTTCTATGTAAATTTACATCAAATGGGACGGCTAGCCATGGCATATTCTTAAAGTGTTCTTTAAATCCCTCCTCATCACGGTCAAAGGAGATGAAGATGATCTCTAGACTTATTCCCCTCTTCCTCAGTGTTTCATAAAGTTCAACCAGATGGGGGATGAAAGCACTGCAAGGCCTGCACCAGTTTGCAGAGAAAAATAGGCAGATGATTTTCCCATTGCATTCTGACAAGGGTACCTAATCTCATGATTCAAAGATGGAAAGTATTAGATACAATAACCAAGATCACAAACTACGCAAATGATTTTTTCTTCTCTTTTTTTAAGTTGGATTTTACCTTTTTTTTTATTGAGAAAAGAAGAAGGAGAGAGAACCTTCTCAGGATAGTTTAGAAGTTAAACTACTGAAACAGCCAGTTGATCTCAAGTTGAATATATTAACAAGCCTATTGTCTAAGCAACACACACACATAATACAGAAGGATGGTTCTGCAGAAACTAAGCTTACCTTCCCTTCACAAGATAAAAGGAACTCAACACCTTCAGCTGCAAACATATTCAGAATATCATGGCTGTCAACATAAATGGCTTCAAAATCTAGCCCTGCCATGGGTACTGCAGAAAACAGATGTTCTCCTCTCTTTTTTTATAAGCTTCCTTGAAACCTAAATGATCAAGAGAAAAATATGAGTTTTGGAAGCAATATCTAAAATGGACTATACTACCTTATCAATAATAATTTAATTTTTCACACTTGTTTATACTTTTGCAAGGACAGATAGACATGAAGACAAAGGGAAATTCAAATTCTGTGCAAGGGTATCTTTTACTTTTTCTTAAATTCCACAAATTGTCTGAAGCAATCCTTCAATTAAGATTGGAAGGAAGCAGAATGGAGAAATCTTCTAGCTATATGAACCAAACTTGGCTGACAGCAATTTCTGAAGTGGGAAATGGGTAAGAAGACTTCAATTAAACAGAGAATACAAGAAACTGATGAACATGTATGAGAACGAATATGGGGAATATTCCCCTGAAGGATGCTTCAGTCTTTAAAACCAGCCAAAGGGTTGCGTGGACGCATTTCTAATGGAACAGCATCGCATTCTCTAAACCACATCACTCCAATTGGGTTCTTCTATTCATGCAGTGGTTTTGATGATCAATGATTTTATTATAACTCAATAGGAAGATGCTTGATACATAGGAAGAGTCACATCTCCGAAGGTGACAGAATCAAAGTTTGTGTATAAAAGTTTAGGCAAGACCAACTATAATTAGATGTTGAAAACTGAGCAGATATGAAGCGGTGTGTGTGGAAGCGTGTGTGAGTAGCATTACTCAACTCAATAAGTTGGCAATTTTTGAATTCAAATGGAACGTACTATATTAATTTAGCTTCTTCATTTTTGGCGCAAAAAGAAGAGGAAGATAAAAAATAAAAATAAAAACCCTTATCTATTATTCGTTAAAGAACAACTTGATTTTTTCATTGAGTTTCGTCAAACCCAGTCAAGAGCCATGAATTCATTAACAGCAAAAACATCATAGAACGAAGCATCACTTTACGAAAATAATAATAATAACAATCAAACTGCTGCAAAAGCAATCCAAAGTAAACACAAGTGGTGTGTGCATGTTGTGCTGCAAATAAGCAAGAGTTTTCAAGTAATTTACCTTACAGTTGCAGTGGTAGTAGAAGAAGAAGAACACCTGCAGAGAGAGAGAGAGAGAGAGAGAGAGAGAGAGAGAGAGAGAGAGTTAAGAAAGTTGAGTCTCCAAGACGAAAGGAGATGATGGAGAACGGTGGGAAGATGAAGAGCATTTAATTTAATTTAAAGTATATTGTAGTTTTTATTTATTTTAATTTTGCATGCGCCTATTTTATTATTATTTTTTATTTTCTAAATTGTTGGTTTATTTTAAATTAGTAGATAGATTTTAGGCTGTTATTAGGTAAGTATACTAGTGGGTAGTTTGTTTTACTTCAATATTTTTAGTCATGGTAGTTATTATTTTCAAGTTTTACTTTATTTATTTAAACTCTCATCATATGGAATAAAAAATTATGAGATGAATTATTTGGAAAAATATTTTATGCAAGAGGTCAAACTTTTTCAATAAAGCTATTATCATTCTATATATGTAACAGTATAGTATCAGACCTAAACAACAGTCGTAGACAAACGTTTGAAAAAACTAGAAGATATAGTTCGAGCACTGTCCATCCAATCGAAGGAGATGTTTATCAAACTCTCCAATCGACTAGATGCTCTAGTATCAACCACCAAAGTACAACCTCATATCCATTGTCATTGTTTATATTTCATTTATTAGATTTCTATACCCAAACATTTATCTCTTTTTCTTACCACCCCCTAAATACTACCATTGTTATTAAGAATTTGAACATGGTCAAAGTATCTCAATCAAACAAGATCCCTCAATTAGACCCCAACTTTTTGGTTTAAATATGAAATATCCAATGAGAGCTTCATTTCTAAAATTCTTTGAGAAGAGGAAAGAAAGGGTCATTGGCTAAAGGATCTTTTTCAATCAACAACAATGGAGAGGCTAACATAGATATTGAAGATGATTCAATAAGTTGATCTTACTCTTGAGGACAAGAGTAATTTTAGGGGGAGAGAATATTATAATTTTGTTATTTTGTTATTTTTTAAATTGTTGGTTTATTTCAAGTTAGTGAATAGATTCTAGATAGTTATTAGGTAAGTACTAACAGTGGATAGTTTGTTTTACTTCAATATGTTTAGTTATTATAATGGATATTTATTGTTTTCAAATTGTACTTTATCTATTTAAACTCTCAGAATAAGAAATCATAAGATGAATTATTTGAAAAAGCATTTTATGCAAGAGGTCAAGTTTTCTTTAAAAAGCTACATAACACATTCATCAGAATTATTACAATCTTAAAGGGCTCATAATTTCTCTTGTAACAGGAGAAGTTATAAGCTTCCAACATAGAAAAAAAGTGGTGGGTCCCAACTCCCAGGAAAAAAAATATTAACACCCAAAATAAATTATCTATAACATATCAGAAGAGACTTCTATAATATTAGAAGTTTTTTTTTCCTTATTTTAATGTTAATTTTGACAAAATACCCCTCAAGACATTTCAATCTTAAATATACGGATATTCTAGTTGTAAGACGCTGAGACTTCCCTTCCTTTTATTTCTTTCTAGTTTTATTTTATTATTGGTTTTTTCTTGAAAACTAAACACTCAATAGCTTGCGCATATACTCTATTTGTAAAACGGATATGCTGATGATGACTGCATTGGAGGCTATCAGGTGCCGCTGCAGTCTGCAGATACGTGCATGTCTCTTTTAAATAAATAACTAATTATATCGTGTAAAAATACTGTGCTTAAATAATGAGAATATGATTTCTGCTTTTGAAATTAATAAATTTGTCTCTGCCATAGAAACAAAAGAATAGAAAAAGGAAGCATAGAGGAATGAGAGAAAAAATAATAATGGAGGTCACTTCTTTTATGTCTCTATGGCAGATAAATTTATCTGCTTAAAAAGCATATTCCGAATAACTATTTTATTATTCTATTATCAAGGATTTTTCTTTTCATGTCACAAATGATCAAGTTTGTTAAAACTGTTTGCACCAGTCCAACCCAACGGAATGGAAGGGGATTGGCGGATTTATACTTACCAGCCACTTATATTATTATTACCAAATTTTTCAGTGAAAGAAAAAACAAAACCTCAATAAAAAATGATTAATATATTATTTTAATGATGACACAATTTATCATTTAATAACTTTCATTTTTCTTTACAAGCTGCACATCACATCCACATATATGATATATCCTTTCGCATGTCAAAACCAAAATGATTGAATTATTTAAAATGTGACTCACCAAAAATTGAAATATTTTAACTTGCGTATTTAACGAGTTTGGACCAGAACGATCGGTGACTTAATTTACTATAACTTGATTTTTTTTTTTTTTTAGTTTTGTCTTATTGTATTTGAAAATTATAAATATTCTTTATAATATAATTTAAGTGTGATGACTGCAATATAACTTTTGACATTTTGCAACCTAAGTTTAATGTTCATTTTATGATATTTAGTTTGTTTTTTAACTTTTTAATGATTTAAACTGTAAAATCCACAAAAGCTGCGTCAACTTGACCCACTTATATAGCCTTCAGCCTATGATGTGTTGACATGTTTTAATACCTCTATTTGCGTGTTGTCAGCATCTTCGCTAGGGATGCGTAAAAAAAAAACACGAAAAGAACAATAATAAAGGGTAGGGAAACGATGGAGATGAATACTGGAATTCTCAAAATATACACCATACGTTATGAGGGCTCAAAAGTTATGGATATTAAATTCGATAAGATATACTGCATGTGAAAGATAAATTGATAATAAATAATAATAAAATGTCGACGGTACAAACCACGCTATGCGACCCAATGCTTATCCACTACTCGCAGGTCTAGAAAACGATACAATATGACAATGACCCTTTCCCACTAATGGGAAGGGAATATTTTAGCTTTTTTTTCGGGAAGCCCTCGAAAACATTTCTTTTATGTTATGTGATTCTGTCTCCAATTTTACCTTCTTTGCTTGTCTACCTTTCTTGGCAATTGTAACCTTTTTATCATCATTCTGTTCCTGATAAAATTAGCAGTAAACAAACAATTACAATCCAAATTGGCAAAGTCTATATACTCATTCTTCTCGTGTCCCAGTAAATACCTGAAGTTCATTATATAAAACTGAGTTACTTCCTTCACCATTTACTTGTGCTTTTCCAGTAACCTCAAGTATATTTAACCTGCAAAAGCAAAATATCCTCGAGCATTCTTAAAGAATACCATTTGGTTTCTATTGTAACCACAAGGAATATATTAAGTAAAATCTTTATAATAAGACATTCTGAAAGGCCGTACTTAAGATGGTTACATAAAAACTGCAACCAAGGCTCTTCCTTCAAATACTCTCCTAATATAGACACTGCATCAACCACTGCATCAGTAACATCAGTAAGTTAATCAACAGCAAAAGTGTGACACGAAGAGACCAGAGATGCACTTCAAGTATGAAGCCAAGCATCACCATCAATATTTACTATCTAGGGATTGGGGAATATCATAAAAATATAGGTGCTTCAAGTATTTAAATACAAAACTGCACGGGAAGCATTAATATATATAGATGTGTATTTTGCTCATGTACCAACCTATAATTGTTAATTCCTCAAACAAGACAAAAACCAGAAACCACAAGCATGGTTTTCACATAGAAGGAAAGTAGACAACCTATTCACAAAAAGGTTAAATTCAGCTATCCTATTTCCATTTTCCAAATTTAACAACCAATGTAACATATAATTGTTAGTTTTGAATGCATTATACTATCTAATATATCTGTCCAACAATATTTCAGCGTGAATTTACACAAAATAGAAAACCTCAACAGAATAAAATTCTCCAAAAGCAAGAAGAACAGAATGGTAATAGACAATTTACATGCGTCTTTCTCTGATTGAACAGCATAGTTTTTGTCCAATGTGGGTAGTGTCTGTTTTAGCTGACAAACCTAAAATAAGAGGAAAAAAAAATAACAAACTTTAATACAAGTGAAAAGTTTTCTACCAACTAAATCAAAGACAGCCAAACATATACCGAAAGATAAATAGAAAAGTTAAAATGCAACCCAAGTATCCCTTGGGTTACTTTATAGAGAGATACTTGGATCAACAACCAACTCAAGAGATAGACTATGACTCTGTAACGATGCGAAGTTTACAGTATGATAAAATAAATGAGTCTTGTTTCTGTCTTAGTCACATTTACATGAAAAACATTAAGTTCAGACATCCATCTGCTAAATGTTATACCTCCAGAATAGCATATGAAGGATGGGATTTCCTATGCAGCTACATGGTGAATCCAAGTTTTTATTTTTTGCTTTTTTCTTTCTTTCTTTCTTTTTGTTTTGGGGGTGGGGGGATTTAAACATCGTTTTCATGTAAACTAAAAGACAATAAAGGAAATACAGACAACCTTATAGCACAGCCAACGTAGAACCTTTGAATCATCAAGCCTAAAGAATTTTAAGGATCCAACTTCTGCATATGAACAGGGGATAGAAGAGGATAGATTTAGTTACACAACAATATTTAACTACCACAACCATAAAGAAAATATGATCTCAGTACAGTTTAAGTGCAATCTTGTATATGTTTTCCCATGAGACAGCCACACCTTACAGACAGTATTATTACAACATTGCACAGGGAAACTGATGTCGAAGGATAGAATCATATCCTCTACTGATTCACAGAACCAGGCAAAGTAAAAACAAGAAAGAATATGATTAACAATGAGGTCACCATACTTTGCAGTCATCAGCAATATAAAAGACATAAAGCCAACAACAAACTTCTCATTTTCTTTCCTCAATATCTTCCCCATCTATTAATTAAATCATAAGATAACTTGGCAAATTTTCAGACTAAAGTTGTAAATAGAAGGTGTACAAGCATGGATCACCTTTGACGTCACAAACTACTTGCATACAGTTCTCCACAACGGACATTAACTGCTGATATCCAGGATACCCATCAATAAACAAGATCTCATCCAATTGCCTGAACTTCCCAAGATCACCCCCTTTCTGCATGCATTTTAAAGCAACCAGTGATTTTCAAAGATATATTTCTTGATGGGAGTTTAGTCGACCTCACAAATAAGGCATATCTTTGGCTTTGCGTGTGTGTGTGTTCCTCTAAGGTTAAACTTACAATTATTAGTGTGGGTGGACTCTATACATGAGGTGTTAGATGTGCAACTAAAACTTTTATTCCTGCTTCATCAGCAACAGTTGACCAAGAATTTACTCAAATGGAAAACAACTTGGAAATAAGAAATATCTTCCAATTCCCATGGTTGAAAAGATACATATAATTACCTTCATTCTGGCTTCATCAAATATTGGCAACATGATGAAAACAGGATCAACTGGCGTGGATAAATACAGACGACCATCTGTTGGATAACAAAATAAAGACAATGATGACAAAAATTGAAAGAATTTCTGTCAAAAATTATTGTTTCACTATAGTTTCTTCATAAGTGGAAGACCACGAGACTACTAACATAAGAGGAATCATAATGCTTGCATTCAGACTACGATAAGAACAGGGGATTTTTATTTTTTCTGAAGTATTGGTAAAAAGTACAAGAGGATGAGACAAACAGAGCAGGAACAAAAATATCATTTTGAAGAAAAATAGAAGTGAATAATTTCATCAGATAAGAGATTAATGAGAGAAAATAATGCACCACATGACATAAACATTAATAACAATGAAAAATGCATCTTTAGAAAACTGAACATCTACCTTCGCTTATATAATCTCCCAAGAACCAAGATCCATATAAGTTCTTAAACCATTGAAGTTCTTGAAGCACCCCATTTACAAAGAGATATTGCGTCGCATTTCCTGTCAAACAAGTTAAAACATATGAAAGAGGCTAAAGAAGAGACAGAAAGACAAACAGGACATTCAAAAGCCTCAACAAGGTCCAATTCCTCGAGAAAGATTTATAGCAAAGTAGTGTAATGTAATGCTATTAACAGAACTGTATCGAATTCTAACCAACACAGTAATATATCAAGATAAACAAATAAGAATAAATCATATATTTTATATAAATATAAGTATGTAACAAAAACATGATAAGAAGAACATAAAAAAATATTGTATACTCTTTGAATTACCAGATTTGGGATGACGGAGCAATATCATACGTCCCAAACCATTTCCATTTGTACCAGGATCTGCACTTGGAGAAGAAGAAAAGAAGCCATTAACACATGATTGCAAAGTAAGGCAAAAGTTAATTTAAAAATAAAAAAATAAAAAAGATCTCTAAATAGCACAAAGCTTGAAATAACTAATCAGCAACTCTAACTTACCGGGTGCAACGAGAACCCTGGGTTCCTGAACACCTTCCCACCAAGGCATAGCTTTAGCAGAAAAGGATTGAAAAACCCTACCACTACCAGTCACCGTTCCCTTCCCCTGTAACTGTAACTCAACAAAAGGGAACGTGAATCCTGTTCATTTCACAAGTGAATTGCAATGTAGAAAGAAAAACAACCTCATAAAAATATTAGGGCATTTACATTCTACAATAAAGGAAATTACACTGACGAGTGAGGGTGAAGGTTTTCACGAAATAGGGCCAGCGAGGGAGTCTCAGAGTTACATACATAGTCACCATTAAAAATCAAAGGTTTAGGGTTGGTTTAACTGGGTCCAAGTTTCCATTTTTTTTTTTTGGTATTCATTCCATTTTAAAAATAAAGTAATGTGATACACATCATTAATATATATATATATATATATATATATATATATATGGTCAGGATCATTTTACACCAGTGTAAGTTACACTCTTAATCTTGTTTGTTGATCCCATTTATATCTAAGGGCTCAAATTTTTTAGTTATGTGAGCCATTGGATACAAGTGGATCAATGATTAAGATTGAGTGTAAGACTTCTAACTCTTACAAAGAATATCCTGCCTCATATATATATATATATATATATATATATATATATATATATATATATATATATATATATATATATATATAGGGGAGGGATCTTTTGACTCTAGCGTAAGATTTACAATTTTTACTCCTCATCTCAATCGTTGATTTCCGTCCATCCAACGGTTATCTATAACAATTAATTATTTATTTATTTCAAATAAATAATAACGGTTAGATGGACGGAAATCAACGGTTGAGATGGAGAGTAAGAGTTGTAAGTCTTACTCTAGAGTCAAAAGATTCCTCCTATATATATATATATATATATATATATATATATATATATATATATATATATATATATATATAGGGTCAGGATCATTTTACACCAGTGTAAGTTACACTTTTTCATAAGTTACACTTATGACAAAAATATTTCTCTGGTAACTTGAGATAAGTTTATCTCCGGCTACCACAAAACTACGTCGTTTTGATTATTTATTTTCTTATATTTATTGATTCACCTTTGAATGGTTATGATTCCTCTTCTCTCTCTTCATTTATCACCATTGATCCATCTTTGTAAGGTTATGATTTAGTAGCCAGAGATAACTTTATCTCCGAAGATAACTATATACATATAGGGCTTATCATTTCTCAAGCTGCCGGAGATAAAGTTATCTCCGGCTACTAAATCATAACCGTACAAAGATGGATCAATGGTGATAAATGAAGAGAGAGAAAAGAGGAATCATAGCCATTCAAAGGTGAATCAATAAATATAAAGAAATAAATAATCAAAACGACGTAGTTTTAGGGTGACCGGAGATAAACTTATCTCAAGCAGTTTGAGAAATATTTGACACCGGTGTCAAAGGATCCTGCCTATATATATATATATATATATATATATATATATATATATATATATATGAGGTAGGATCCTTTGACACCGGTGTCAAATTTAAAGTTTGACACCTTATCTGAGAGCCGTTAGATCAAAAAAGATCTATGGTGTCACATGCTTACAAATCAGAGTCGTTGATCTTTTTTGATCTAACGGCTCTCAGATGAGGTGTCAAACTTTAAATTTGACACCGGTGTCAAAGGATCCTGCCTCTATATATATATATATATATATATATATATATATATGACAAAATTGTTTGACACTATTCTCAAACTAAAAAGTTTGACACTATATCTAAATTGTTAAATTTTTGCAATCTAATGATTATAATATGGGTTCGCTTTTTCTACAAATGTAGATAACTTATCTACAGTGAGTTCAAAACGACGTCGTTTTGAGGTAGAAATCAAGGTATTTTTGTAATTATAACTTATTTCAGGGTTATAATAGTCTTTTCATTATAATTTTTTAATTTTTCAATCCAAAACGACGTCGTTTTGGGAGCGAATGTAGATAACTTATCTACATTCACTTTAGAAACATTAAAGCCTTATAATATATTGAAAATTAATTAATTAATTAATAAATATAACTCAATAAATTATAATTATTAAATTTATAAAAATCAACAATTAAGATTTGATATTAAAAAATAATTATTTTAACATTGGTGTAAGATAGAGTGTTCGCGGTATAGGTTGGATTTGTTTTGGAAGAAAAAATCATCTGATCCAATCCCTTCAGTTTAATTATATAATCATCTATTCGATATAAATTTTTTACCAAATCTGATCCGACAGACGGTTGAGTTTTTTCCAAATCATTCCTGCAAAGCATAAGCTGGGTTGGGCGGGCCATATATATGAGTGTTTTGGACCTCATCTTCGACAGACAGATTTCGGAGTGTTTAAGTCATCAATTTCAATAGATTGGTCGTCCCTACAATAACAAATGAGTCTGTGATTTGATTACCAACATTGATTAGATATTAGCTAGCACTCACCACTCTGCAGCTTGATACTATTCAATATTCATGGAGAAAATTTTCCTTACTAAAAAAGAGTTAACATACTTGCCTAAACTATATTATCACAAATTTTTTCAAATTTCAAAATACGCACTCATTTGTTCCATTTTTAATTTTATATATATATATATATATATATATATATATATATATATATATAGAATAGGATAAACTTACACTGGTGTAAGAATAATAAATCTTACATCAAATCTTAATCATTGATTTCCATGCATCTACCGGTTGAGATTTATTGGGAATTAAAAATAATTAATGAGTGAGACCTAATAAATCTTAACCGTTAGATGCAAAAAATCAATATTTAAGATTTGGTGTAAGACTTATTATTCTTACACCGGTGTAAGATGATCCTGACCATGATAGTTAAAATCTCGATTTAAATCTGCGATTTTATGATTTTTTTAATCAAAACGATTTAATCAAAAATTCAAACGCTTTTACATTTTTACGATTTTTTACGATTTTTTTACGTTAGGATTTTACGTTTTACGATTTTTTATCCTCCTTCCGATTTTAAGTAGAATCCCGATTTTAACTACCATGATCCAGACCCATATATATATATATATATATATATAAAGTTTGGTGGATGTACAATAACTGCACCTAAGGATTCGTGCAGTCATATAAAACTATGTGATTTTTTAGTGTGAAAACATTAAATATGAGAAATTATAATCATACAAAGGTGGAAATAAATATAAAGAATTAAATATGGAGAATCATAACCATACAAAGGTGAAAATAAATATAATATTTCCATTTTCTACAATTAATTTTGAACACGAACTTCCTTTATCCCACCCAAAACAATGTAGTTTCTAGGTGAATGCATCAATGCTTATTTGCAGTTACATTACAAATCATTTTGTCTCACAGACAGAGAGACAGATAGATATATATCCTCTCAAATTATTTCCATAGCATTGGGATCAAATTATTTCCTTAGCATTGGGAAAGTATTAGCAAAGACAAGGGGTGTAAATGGGCTGGGCTAGGCTAGGCTTTGGTTTAAATAGGCTAAGCCTGTGCAAAAAAACATTGGGTATGGCCTGACCTATTAGCCTGTGTAGGCTCCAAATTACAAATCTGGCGTGACCTATATTCAAAAAATAAAAGCATTGGTCTAGGCCTATTAGCATGTTTAAGCCTATTAAACATTCAACAATTAAATGAATAACTAAAATAATATTATTTTATTATTCAAAATTATTATATAATTTTCTTTATTATATTTTAAATAAATAATATGATATAGGCCGTCCTGTAAGCTTATAGGCCCGCATGTACAAAAAGGCCTATGGCCTGTTTTCTAAATAAGTTTTTTTGAAAGCCTAGGCCTATTCTATTTTACTAATTATAATAGGCCAAGTCTGGCCTAATATAGGCTAGGCCGTAGGCCCCTATAGGCCGGCTTAGCCCATTTACACCCCTAGCAAAGACTGATGAAGTATATAAAATGAACTAAGATCGAGGAGCAGCGGAAGAATTTGTTGACATTTAGGTTATTTTTTCTTTCTAGTTTTATTGCCTTATCTGCGAAATCAAACCTAATTATTGGAGATCAAATTAATTATGCAAATGATTAAGTGTGATTATATAATTTCTTTCTTCTCTTGGTTTGATTGCCTTAATTAATTGTGATGTCAAACTTAATTATGGGAATGATTGAGCCTGACCGTAAATGTGGGTGATTGTATAGTGTAATAGGACAAAATCTTCCTCAATCATCAAGTGACCTAGACTTTAAGGGGAAAAAATCCATCATTATTTTCAAATTGATATCAAAACCCCTATTGGTAGTTTAGTGTTCAATCCTCACTGCTCCTTTCTTTTAAATATTAAAAAATGTTAAACAACTCCCTGTTAAACACCGACTAATAGGAGTACGATAAAGACAATCCTTACCTACCATCTTACTCTTGCATAATTGTAAAAAAATTATTTTTTGGATTTTACCGCTCCTTTTTACTATGAAAAATTAAATTTCAATGTAAAATAAGTGGCTTTGCATGTTATTCATTTATTATCTGAAGACGACATATGTTAGATATAATATAAATATATTAGAGGTATAATAAAAATAAGGTTTGTTTTTTCTAAAGTTACTTTAGATAACTTTATCTAATGTTCATTGAAACGACGTCGTTTTGGGGCGGAAATCATGGTATTTTTGTAATTTTAATTTATTTCAGGGTTATAATTGTCTTTGTCATTCTAATTTTTTAATTTTTCAACCCCAAAACGACGTCGTTTCGATGAACATTAGACAAATTTATCAAAAGTAACATCAGATACTTTTTCCCCTAAAAATAATGCATGTAAAAAATACACATTTTTTTTTCTCTTTCTGGATTTCATAAAAAATAATAAAAATAGTTATAATTGAATCAAAATACATGTAACTATACGTAGAGTTAGAAAAATTGCTTTTCCTCAAATCTTTTACTTAAAAATTAAAAAAAAAAAAAAAGAAAGATCAATAATGGATTTCATATCTGAATCTTCTCCTTTCCTTTTTACCTTTAAAATCATACTAAACAAAGCTTTAAGAATTTCTTATGTAAAATTGACTAGGATTGAGTAACGGCAGATGAATTAGTGGAGATTTTAGGTGATTTTTTTTTTTTTTATAAAAAAAATCTAATTGCCTTTTATTTAAGGTCAACCTTAATAATAAGATAATCAAATTTAATTATGAAAATGACTATAGGTGATTGTATATTTTCTTTCCTTTGTTGATTTGATTGGTTTAGCTGTGAAGTTAAACATAATTAAGGGAGATCAAGTTTAATTATCGGAAATTCGAAATGATGGAGTGTGATTATAGGGATAAATATATGAGTGATTGTATCATGTAATTAGATGAAATTATCCTTATATATTATTTGTATGGTGACTGAATCATTTTGAAAGTGATCTACAATTCCATCTTTACGGTTGATTTCTTTTAGTGAATTAAGTTAAATTTTAACAAGTGGGTTTGTATATTCACTACACTTTAAATTTGATAAAAAAAATATTTTTGGGCGAACGGTTATTATTAGATATAATATATATATATATATATATATATATATATATATATATATATATGACAAAATTGTTTGACACAATTCTCAAATTAAAAAGTTTCACACTATATCTAAATTGTTAAATTTTTGCAATCTAATGATTATAATATATTGAAAATTAATAAATTAATTAATAAATATAACTTAATAAATTATAATTATTAAATTTACAAAAATCAACAATTAAGATTTGATATTAAAAAATAATTATTTTAACATTGGTGTAAGATATGGGTGTTCGTGGTCTGGCTTGGATTTGTTTTGGAAGAAAAAATCATCTGATCCAATCCCTTCGGTTTGATCATGTAATCATCTATTCGATTTAAATTTTTTTCCAAATCTGATCCGATCCAATCCAATTTTTTTCGGTTTGGATTGGATCGGTTTTTGGTTTTTTTAAAATCCTAAAATTTGTTAAATAATTATTGTGCAAATAACATCTTTTGTATATATTGGCTTTGTAAAAAAAAATTGAAATATAAAAGCATTAGTAAACAATAATATAGTTTTTTTTTTGGGCAATGAGATATGAAACTCTACACAGATGAAATTTTGTTGATGAGACGTGACTAGATTTTTTCTTGGATTTAGGTTCTGGGTTAATGCGTCTTAGGTTTAGAAATTTTTTAGCTATGATTGGGGAAAAACCCAAGTAAGTAGAGAGAAATTAATATATTGGATCGACTTTCATCAACCAATCCAATACAATTAAAATTTTCGATTTTTTTTTCGATTTTCAATTTTTCAGTTTATTCGGTTATCGGTTTTTCGATTCACTCACCGCAGTTTAAATCGGTTTGGATTGGTTGATGAGCACCCCCTAGGGTAAGGTGATAGTTTCCCTAAAAAAAATGTTATTTGTCATAATTTAATTTTAAACATCAGTTAGATTCCACATAATTCTTAAATAAAATAAAGAGTTTTATTTTTTTTAAAAAAGTGAACTTTTTCTGTCAAAAATTCTAATTAAAATAACTACTTAAATTTTCACATCCTTATAAAAACATTGTTTTGAAAATTGGTAGAGGTATGATATGCTACCTACCTACTACCACTCTAATATAACTATTATTCTCACAAGTGCTCTTTCTTTTTTCTCCCTCTTTAGAAATTTTTCATAAATTATCAAGTGAAAAAATGGGATTCAACAATAATTAGAATGATAGTAAATAGATAATAAAAACATTTGATAATAAAAATATCCGAATATCCTACCTCCTTAAACTAAGCATGTTGATTCATTTTGGAGATTATCCTAACAGCATTCTCTTTCATTTTCAAATTCGAATTTGTGACTTAACTAAAGGAACAAACTCCTTGACACTTAACCAATAATTATTGGTATCATTTTATTTTTTAAAACTTTTGATAAGTATAATAAGAATAACATTACTGAGGATCGAAGAGGTTCATCAATAATCATATCAGCATTACTACATAAGAATAATATAATTTAGAATTAAATAAAAACAATTCATCGCAAGATGTCCAACAGACCAAGACACTAGAAAATGTTATCCCATTCATAAACCACAAAAAAAACATGCAGGGTGTGTGTGTGTGAAGTGTTGCCTTTGTTCATTAACTAATGACTGTGAGACAAATCAACTTCATAGAACAAATCATAGCCTTCTTCAATATCATGTTCAACAATATCCCTCTCCTTCAACTCTTCAATCCTAGCCACAGCCTCCCTCCAATCCCACCTACTCTCCAAACTCCATTCACAGCAACCCATTCCAATCCTCAACAGCTTCATCATCTCACCCTCACTATTCCTTCTCCACAAAATGTCCTTATCAAACACTTCCCCACTCGACCCTTCCCTCACAACTGAGTTCACCCATGTTGCCAAATCTTCACTTGCTCCCTTCCCATGTCTTAGATAATTTGCTGGGATTTTCCCCGTCAAAACCTCCAGTATTAGGATCCCCAAACACCAAACATCACTCTTCTCACTGGGCCTGTCAAACTGGTTCACCTCTGGGGACTTATAAGCTGCCATGAACTGCTGAGCGTGGCTCTTCTCCATCACTGCCACAAGTCCATACTCTGTCAAACGAGGCTCAAATAAATGGTCCAACAAAACATTGGATGATTTAAGATGGCCATGTGGTAGGTCTTGGTCAGGGAACTCTCTGTACAGATAAGCTAACCCTCTAGCCACTCCTTTTATGATCTTTAAACGTGTTGACCAGTCCAACTCAGAACCACTTGTACCTGAAAATCAATGTCAACATGAGCCAAAACAGACTTCAATTCCGATTAATATGTATCATTATAATATATTGAAGCAAATCTTAGGAGAATGAACCCTCTCATGTTTCTTCTAACAAGACTAGGTCATACGAGACATTTGAGTTATCTAATATAAGTTCATACTATAAGCATTGACAAATCAAGACGGAGTGAGTAACATTTTGGATAAAAAATGGCGAAAGGATAACCATTGATTTGTTTATACATGACTAAAATCGTCTCACATGACTACATTAAATGAGACAAGAGAGGATCCAATATAAGTTCATACTATAACCATACATTACATTACATTAAATTAAATTGCTAGCTTTTTATATTTGTTCTTATAAAGTGTAAAATAAATAAATTAATGTGGTTATGTCATACCATGGAGATGACTAGCCAAGCTGCCATTTTCAACAAAGTCATGAACCATAAGCTTCTCTTCTTTGCTGTAAAAGAAAGCAACAGGAGGGAGTAGATTGGGATGTGTCAACCTTCCAAGCCTTTTCATGTGCTCAAAGAATTCTTTTTCCCCAAGATTGTTCATATGTTGAAACCTCTTCACGACCATAACTGGTTCATTCAAAACCATGACCTTGCACGTGGAACCAAAACTGCCAGTACCAAGAACCTCAACTGAGGCCCTAAGCAAGTCTTGCAAATCAAACACCTCTCTCTCGTTCCTAACAAACATAAACTCTCCATCTACATTCTTCTTGGATTCAGCTGTCACCTCAGAGGATCTGACTTCACTAGAAACTGCACTATTGTTCTGGGGTTGTGCTGTTTGCCTAATTCGACGCCAACGGATAAATGGAACTGCTAGTATTAAAGCCAAAACAACAACAACCGCAACTACAATGGCAGCAATACGAACACGGTGTTTCTTATGTTCTTTTTCTTCCTGTGGAGGATGTTGTTGATCAGAGGTGGAGGAAGGGGGGATGCTACTGCAGGCCTGGTTTAGAGGTTTTCCACATAGACCTTGGTTACCTGTTGCACTTGAATAATTAGATAAAACAGGTGTATATGATGACCTTAGGAAGAAGAAAAAAAAAAATAGTATACAAAAAAACCATGGCGAATTTCTGAGCATAAATTGATTGTCATTGATTGTTTGGTTTTTGCTGTCAAATGCTGAAGGAGAGGGATTATTTGACCGTTTATATTTGATGGTGTAAAGTTTCTTAAATCGTGTAATGGTATATCATATAAAGAGTTGGACTTGTTAATTTGTCACTGTCATATTTAAACTTTGGTTTAGACTCCAACATTTACAATGATATCAAAATATGTCATTGGATTCACCAAATAACTCGAAAATCAATAATAAAATGAGGGTCTAACAAACAACATTGCCAAAAGAATGTTCAGAATACAATCAACTTGAGAGGAGAAAAGGTTTGGTTTTGATATATTTTTTCAAATTTCATATGATGATGGGTAAAAACAAATAAAGAGTAAGCTTATCAAATTGGACAAAAAATTGAGATGATTGTCAACTTACCAGCAAATGAGATTGGACCCTCGTTGCTTAAGCTTTCGGGTATTGAACCCTCCAATTGATTGTTCGATAAATTAAACACTCTGAAATCTCTCTGTTGAAATTCTGGTATGTTGCCTTCAAATCTATTTCCATGCAAGTCCACATCCAAAAGCCTAGGCAAATTAGCAAGGGATGTAGGAATATGACCCGTGAATCCATTTTCTGCCAATAATACTCTCTCCAGGCGTCCCATCCCATCAAAAGCATCATCAGAAATATCACCAGAGAATTTGTTATTGCTCAGAAACAATGCCCTTAAACTCACAAGCTTCTTGAATGCAGGCATTGGACCCTCAAAGCTATTGTTAATGACACTAAAACTGTTGAAATTGGACAATTCCAGCAGGGTGTCTACATTAATCAAGCCACTTAGTCCCATATTCTCTAGTCTCAATCCATGAAATGTCTGATTGAAGCATAATATACCATTCCAGCCACACAGACTTATAGACTCATTCCAGTTCTTTAAAGCATCAGCATCGGACAAGGAGCTTTTGAAGTTGAGCAGAATTTGAGCGTTTGTGTCACCCAATGATGGCAAAAAACAAGTGGCCAACATGAACAACATGAAAAGACAACAGTGTTCTCTTTTGTGAGACATAATTGGATAGATGAAAACTGAGATGATGTGTTTAGGCTAATGAGGTACGTAGAAAATAGAGAGAACGAGAGAAAAAAGAAGATCAGGAATATTGAGAAACGATAGAGAGTATGCATAAGAAAGTAAGATTGAATGATTTATAGGGTAACATTGACAAGGTCATTCCTGCAAAGCATAAGCTGGTTGGGCGGGCCATATATATGAGTGTTTTGGACCTCATTTTCGACAGACGGATTTCAGAGTATTTAAGTCATCAATTTCAATGATTGGTCGTCCTTACAATAAGTTAACAACAAATGAGTCTGTGATTTGATTACCAACATTGATTAGATATTAGCTAGCACTCACCACTCTGCAGCTTGATACTATTCAATATTCATGCAGAAGATTTTCCTTACTAAAAATAAGTTAACATACTTGCCTAAACTATATTATCACAAATTTTTCCAAATTTTAAAATACGCACTCATTTGTTCCATTTTTAATATATATATATATATATATATATATATATATATGGGATAGGATCAACTTACACACCAGTGTAAGAATAATAAATCTTACACCAAATCTTAATCATTGATTTCCATGCATCTACCGGTTGAGATTTATTGGGAATTAACAATTAATTAATAAGTGAGACCTAATAAATATTAACCGTTAGATGCAAAAAATTAATATTTAAGATTTGGTGTAATACTTATTATTCTTACACCGGTGTAAGATGATCCTGACCATGATAGTTAAAATTTCGATTTAAATCTGCGATTTTACGATTTTTTTTAATCAAAACGATTTCATCAAAATTTCAAACGCTTTTACATTTTTACGATTTTTTTTACGTTAGGATTTTACGTTTTACGATTTTTTATCCTCCTTCCGATTTTAGATAGAATCCCGATTTTAACTACCATGATCCTGACCCATATATATATATATATTAATTAATGAGTGAGACCTAATAAATCTTAACCGTTAAATGCAAAAAATTAATATTTAAGATTTGGTGTAATACTTATTATTCTTACACCGGTGTAAGATGATCCTGACCATGATAGTTAAAATCTCGATTTAAATATGCGATTTTACGATTTTTTTTATTCAAAACGATTTCATCAAAATTTCAAACGCTTTTATATTTTTACTATTTTTTATACATTAGGATTTTACGTTTGATGATTTTTTATCCTCCTTCTGATTTTAGGTAGAATCCTGATTTTAACTACCATGATCCTGACCCATATATATATATATATATATATATATATATATATATATATATATATAATGTTTAGTGGATGTACAATAACTGCACCTAAGGATTCGTGCAGTCATATAAAACTATGTGATTTTATAGTGTGAAAACATTAAATATGGAGAATTATAATCATACAATGGTGGAAATAAATATAAAGCATTAAATATGGAGAATCATAACCATAAAAAAGGGAAAATAAATATAATATTTCTATTTTCTACAATTAATTTTGAACACGAACTTTCTTTATCCCACCCAAAACAATGTAGTTCTAGGTGAATGCATCAATACTTTTTTGCAGTCACATTACAAATCATTTTGTCTATATCCTCTCAAATTATTTCCATAGCATTGGGATCAAATTATTTCCTTAGCATTGGGAAAGTATTAGCAAAGACTGATGTAGTATATAAAATGGACTAAGATGGAGGAGCAGCGGAAGAATTTGTTGACATTTAGGTTATTTTTTCTTTCTAGTTTTATTGCCTTATCTGCGAAATCAAACTTAATTATTGGAGATCAAATTAATTATGCAAATGATTATGTGTGATTATATAATTTCTTTCTTCTCTTGTTTTGATTGCCATAATTAATTGTGATGTCAAACTTAATTATGGGAATGATTGAGCCTGACTGTAAATGTGGGTCATTGTATAGTGTAATAGGACAAAATCCTCCTCAATCATCAAGTGACCTAGACTTTAAGGGGGGAAAAATCCATCATTATTTTAAAATTGATATCAAAACCCCTATTGGTAGTTTAGTGTTCAATCCTCACTGCTCCTTTTTTTTAAACATTAAAAAATGTTAAACAACTCCTTGCTAAACACCGACTAATAAGAGTATGATAAAGACAATCCTTACCTACGTTCTTACTCTTGCATAATTGTAAAAAAATTATTTTGCGGATTTTACCGCTCCTTTTTACTATGAACAATTAAATTTCAATGTAAAATAAGTGGCTTTGCATATTATTCATTTATTATTTGAAGACGACATATGTTAGATATAATATAAATATATTAGAGGTATAATAAAAATAATGCATGTAAAAAATACACATTTTTTTTTCTCTTTCTGGATTTCATAAAAAATAATAAAATAGTTATAAATGAATCAAAATACATGTAACTATACGTACTACGTAGAGTTAGAAAAATTGCTTCTCCTCAAATCTTTTACGTAAAAATTAAAAAAAAAAAAGGAAAAGAAAGATCAATAATGGATTTCATATCTGAATCTTCTTCTTTCCTTTTTACCTTTAAAATCATACTAAACAAAGCTTTAAAAATTTCTTATGTAAAATTGACTAGGATTGAGGAACGGCAGATGAATTAGTGGAGATTTTAGGTGATTTTTTTTTTTTATAAAAAAAATCTAATTGCCTTTTATTTAAGGTCAAACTTAATAATAAGGAAATCAAATTTAATTATGAAATTGATTATAGGTGATTGTATATTTTCTTTCCATTGTTGATTTGATTGGTTTAGCTGTGAAGTTAAACATAATTAAGGGAGATCAAGTTTAATTATCGGAAATTCGAAATGATTGCGTGTGATTATAGGGATAAATATATGAGTGATTGTATAATGTAAGTAGATGAAATTCTCCTTATATATTATTTGTATGGTGACTGAATCATTTTGAAAGTGATCTACAATTCAATCTTTACCGTTGATTTTTTAGTGAATTAAGTTAAATTTTAACAAGTGGGTTTGTATATTCACTACACTTTAAATTTGATAAAAAAAATATTTTTGGGTAATTTATATTTAAACATGACAACTTCATAAGAAACAATTATTAAATAAAAGTAATAACATATAACAAAACTGAAATTGATATTTTATGGAAAATTGTTTTCTCCAACTAGGAGATAACTATCACTGAAATTGATATTTTATGGGAAATTATTTTCTCTAACTGTAGGAGATAATTATCTCATATCACAAAGACATAAAAAGATGTGTCTATAATTTTTTTTCTTTAACTTGTGGGTTCCACATTTTTTATTAGTGTAGGAAAAAATTTTCTCTCATATTAAATGAGAGAAGTATTACGCATATTTTGTTTATGTAAATTTAATAAATTGTATTTTAAAATAATTTGTAAAATTATCTTATCCGAAAGAATAATTAAATATAATAAAATTTAAATAGATATTGTTTAACAAGAATAGTGCATTTTTTTATATAAATAAAAATGTTCTAGTATTCTCTTATACTTAAAGGGTTCGTTTGTTTTGTTTTGTTCTTTTATTTTTATTTTTAGTCGATATAATTTTATTAATAGTATAAAAATATTACCTCATTTTTTGTTTTATTAATCATGAAGAGACATAAAAAAAAATAACCAAAATGAAAAACAAAAAGAAGGAGATTGTGGGGAAGCATTATTGACATATCTTAAAAGCCAAATTACAAATAAATCATTGTTATAGGTGGAATTTGAAAAATGAAGATCCAACTTGTTCATATCTGTGAAATATTCTTTCATGTAGTGTTAAAAAGCATGGGGCAAGAATAGCCAAAATACGAGTATAATAGGAGCATCAGTCAACAAAAGAATCACCCTAAGATGATCATCTCGTGTCTATTGAGAATGAATCAAATCAGATGTCCGAGTGGAGAAAAAAAAGGAGGGGTTGAATTAAAAATATTTTCTGGAGATTAATCGATACAAATTGCGACCCGATCTCGCAGATATTTCGATTCCGGCTAGTGATGATGTTATAGCTTCAATACAATTAATTTTGAACAAATTAGTATTTGCATCCAGTAAAGAAATTTGGTTCTAAAAAAAAAAAATTATGTGTTATAGATAATATATATTTATAATATTAAAAAAAAATCTCTCTCCTCATAAGGATGTTGACTGATACGACAGAGAGAGAAAAAATAACTTTAACATTATAATTATATATTATCCATAATATATAGTTATAATCTCTCAAGCACGGACACGCCAAAGTTTGAAAATTTTGCGTGTCGGACATGTGTCCGACACGCTCTGACACCCGTCTGACAAGTGGTTAACATTTAGGGACACGCGATCAATACTCGGACACGTTCGGGCACGTTTTTTTTTAAAAAAATCTTAATTTTATTTTGTTAACTAAATATAAAAGAAATAATTTATAAATTAATTTTTTTCTGTTATGAAATTTGATATGAAAAACTAACAAAGTACGAAAAATTATTTATATTTATATTTGTGTTATGAAATTTAAATATTTGATTGGTTATATGACTTATTATGAACTCTTATATGTATTAATATAAATTATATTATATATATTAAAAAATTTATTTAATATCAAAACATGTCCCAACGTGTCGAAATATTACATCTTTTAAAATTAACGTGTCATGTCCCATATCTCGTATATGTGTTCGTGCATCATACTTTATAATATGTGACGTGACCAAATTTTCCTTCCCACAAACGATTTTTATATTTCCCTACAAATAAATATCACTGGTTCTCGACTTCTCGTATGCCATTTATTCTTCGCTTGGCTGAAACGTGGGAACCTCTCCCAAGACAAAGCAAGGTTTATACCTTTTTTTTTGGTATCCTAGGTTTATACCTTTTTTATATTCCTTCTCTTCACTGTTTTCCTACTTTGATTATAATGATATTTAGACATTAAAAATGTTTGGGAGTGAATTGTCTCGTAATCCAATTATTATTAATGAAAAAAATATATAAATATAAATTTTTTTTACATAATCAGATCATGTGAAAATTTAACAGGATCCTTTTCCAAAATGTTGATATTATTTTTGTACACTACAAAATAAAAAATAACCATCTAATGCGTATTTTTTTAACTTCAACTTTCACTAAAAAAAGTATAAAAGTAGTACATTGAAATAGGCATGCAAATAACATTAACCCATTACTAATATATAAATTAGTATATATTAGTGACAAATCCATTACTCTCATTTCATCACTCTGTTTCTCTCTGTCTCTTCTATTGAATCTGTGATTGAAAATACTCCCAAAACAAACCCAACAATGAAGCCCTCTTCAGAACAAGCCATAGCCACCACCAGCATTGACATTGATTCCTACCCAAATGAAGAAAAACACCAACCCAATGTTCCCCTGCTCCTGCAACCATCTTATGCGAGATCAAAATCTATCACCTCAGACGAACTGCAAAACCTTCGCATGAGCCTTAAATGGTGTGCTCTTGACCACTCTTCCTCCGTTGGAAAATTCATTTCCTACGTTTTGTTCATATTCCTCACCGTAGCTATCCCTCTCCTCACTTCCCTCTTCGTTCGCGTCCCTGCCTCAGCTTCTCAAGACAACAACCCCTTTTCCTTCAACAAGCTTGTCCAACTACCAGAATCAGCCCTCTCCATTATCGGCTTCTTCACTCTCTCCCGTTTCTTTCGAAGGTACCAAAGAGAGTGTAAAAAATGTGTAGACACTAGAGATTTCTTCATAAACAGCATTTATACCACTTTTTCATTCGCGTAACATTACTAAACTTACACACATGCATATCCATATAGTTTTTATCATTTTATACCAGTTAGTCCTATCATATTTTTTTTTGCACTACTTCGTTGATTCTGCCACCTATGATGATGTGACTTGTGATTGAGGAGTAACAAGCATTTTCTGTCCCATTCAACTGCATGGTATATCTTAGAGATGTTATGAAAATATAGAATTATACATATATTTTTAGGATTAAAAATTTGTCTTTTGTATATGTTATTTTAGCAATTTATAACTATATATTAGGGATAGTACATAATTATATTATTAATGTTTTTTTTCTTCTATTTTTCATGTCAACAAACAGTGTCTGAAGTGAAGAGAAAGTAAAAAATATAACTTTAATATTATAACTATGTACTATCCTCTCTTGATACAATTATAAATTGTTAAAATGACATAATCTACGTACTTTTAAAAAGACAAATCATTTCCCCATATTTTTATCTATAGTTTAAACTTTTGGTATAATAGTTGCTGAAATGACATTAAATTTTTTATGACAAATAGAGTTCAATCATTTGAAACATTCTTAAATCATATCAATACTTTTGATGAATCATTGTAACGAAACCTTCAATGTACATATGACTTTGCAGATATGGACTTAGACAGCTTCTGTTCTTAGATGTGTTACAGGATGACTCTATGTATGTTCGACGTGGATACTCACGCGAGCTTCAGAAGGCATTCAGATACTTAGCATGTATAATCTTACCTTCCTTCTTTGTTGAACTTGCGCACAAAATCCTCCTCTTTTTGAGAGTGAAGATTTCAGTCCCACATATCACCCCCGATTTCCCTCTGAATTCGGTTGTGTTTGCTTTGGTATTGATTTCTTGGGTTTACAGAACGGGAGTGTTCTTGTTTGTGTGTGTGCTTTTTAAGCTCACCTGCGAGCTTCAGATACTGAGGTTTGAAGGGCTTCATAAGCTTTTTGAAGAGTGTGGGTCTGATTCAAGTGTGATATTCAGAGAGCATGTAAGGATTAGAAGACAATTATGGGTCACAAGCCATAGATACAGGTTCTTCATAATTAGCTGCTTGTTGACAATCACCGTGAGTCAGTTAAGTTCTCTATTGCTGGTTTTGGAATCGAAATCTGACAAGACCTTCTTCAATTCTGGTGACCTTGTGGTAAACACACACTAATTTTGTTCTTTATATTCTTAACTGGTAAATAACAATGCCTCCCATTTAAGACTAAATTTTTGTTTTGCAGATTTGTTCAGCTGTGCAGTTAAGTGGCTTCTTCTTGTGCCTCATTGGTGCTGCGAGAATCACACACAGGGCTCAAGGGATAGTATCAATTGCCGCAAGATGGCACATGCTGGTGACTAATGCATCTGGCGACGAATCAGAACAGTGGAAAGCCAGTGGCAGTGATTCTGATTCCTCTGACATATACATATCAGTAACCCCACAACTACCCTCTTCTTTCCAAACCAGGCAAGCTTTAGGTGAGTATTATCTCCACATTAACCAAAAGGGTTGAAATTATTTTGATTTATCTATCATGTTGACGTGAAGTGAAGTTCTGTCTTGGGTTGTTGCAGTGACGTATTTGCAGCACAACTATGGGGGGATAACACTATTTGGGTTTCTACTTGATCGAGGATTGCTTCATACTCTGTTTGCTTTTGAGTTCTCTCTGGTGCTGTGGATTCTGAGTATGGTGGCTGTATAGTCTTAACCAAATAATATAGGTTCATTGTTTTTGAAATTGATTGATTCAATATGATAAATAAATGTGAAACAATAATTCGGCTTATCATTTATCAGCTTTTAGTTTACATCACTAGTCAGGCTTCTGTGCCTAGATGCATTACCATGAAATGATCTTATTAACAGGAAATGTTGCATAAACTAACAAGTTTAAACAAGCCAATTCCATATGTGCATGCTAATTATAGTTGAGCAGCAATGTAGAATCCAATAAATAGTACAAAATGATATGTTACTGTGCCGTGCCGTGCCGGATATAGAAAATAATAGAGTTATATTAGTATAATGTTACATGAAAATCAATGTTTGTTCCAGCACAAACATAAAGGAAGAAAGAGAAAACGAGTTTAAGAAAGAGAAAAGAAAAAATTGTGGCCCATAAGTTTTTGTTTGGGTAGAAAAACAACTTTAAATCATGTTACATGATACATACATTTTCCAAAATAATAATAAATAAAAGTGACTAATTTGAATGGAGTATTAAAAGCAAGCCATTCAATTCAACAAATTTGATAATTTCAAAATTCCAAACCTAACTGGCCAGGCATAAAATTCGCTGGTCCTGGCAGGAACAGCATATGTCCAGGTTCATTGAACCCAATTCGATTCGGTAGCTTTCTTTCTATGACTTCAATCACACGCTTGAGTCAAGTGGTTGTTAGCACATAAACGATACCGATTCCATTTTGTCCAGGTTCAATGTATCACTCTATCCTCCACTCCGCACAATCCTCTTCTTTAAAAAGTACATTGTTATTTGTTACTATCTAAAAATATTATTAATTCTTGATAAAAAAATTTTATTAAGTAAATAAATTTAAAAACCCTACTTTTTATTAATGACTCATAAAATCTAGCAGCTTTATTTAGGTAGATAAATTCACAACCTTTATATTAATGACTCATAAAATCTAGCAGCTTTATTTAGGTAGATAAATTCACAACTTTATAATATTTGACATGAATTAATTAGTTAATTAATCAAAATGGACAGCACAGCAAGGGGATCAATGAGAGGCACGTGACGCACATGTTGTGGGGCAAGACCGCTGAATTCGCGTACGGCTCACACCATAAATATGAAGGCTTGATGTAGGGAATGCTTCACGCCTTCACCCGAGAGAAAGAGGAGGAAAAAAGAGTTTGAGAAAGAGAGAGGAACAATCGCAACCCTAATTTGCAAGCTAAACCCTAATCGTTTAGCATTTCCTCTCATTGTTTCTCTCTTGTGCTTAATCGCCGCCGTAATTTCTTCCTCATTTCCTTGGGAAAGTTTCCGGATCCAGATGTAAGAATCCCTTTCTATTTTTGTTAGCCCATTTTCGTGTTTTATTTGCTATTTCACTCCCTAATTCAGCAGTTAACGAATAACACAATGCCGGTGAATGTTGATTGTCCGTTGGAATTTTTCTTAACTGAAATTTATTTTTTTAATGATTTTTATTCCACAATGAAACACTTTATGATCATCTCATACATTTAATTTATGAAAAACTTTTAACTGATACTGGATCTTCTCTCCGTAGTTAAACAGCGATGGTTTTCTGGGTTTTTGGCTATGGTTCACTGGTGTGGAACCCAGGATTCGATTACGATGAGAAAATTATTGGCTTCATAAAGGACTACAGACGCGTTTTTGATTTAGGTAAAGTCCTTCCTCAAATGCTAGTAAATTTTGTTCATGCCATCTTCAATTTGCATAGCTTTTTCAAAGTTGCTTAGACATACTATTTCATTTTTTCAGCATGCATTGATCACCGAGGAACTCCTGAAAACCCTGCAAGAACTTGCACATTGGAGCAGAAAGAAGGGGAAATTTGCGTAAGCGCATATTTTGTTTCTATTAACTGTGGTACCTATAGGTTTAGCATACAAAAATGTATAATTATATGATAAAATTTGGTCCTTACCATTTTGCAGTACTTCATTTATTTATTTTTAGTTAGATTTTTCTCTGTTATAATTTCTTCAATATATTTCCAGTGGGGTGCTGCTTATTGTGTTCGAGGAGGCCCTGAAAAGGAAAAACTGGCTATGCAGGTAAAATTATTTTCACTTCCAAACTATTTCTATAAACCTGTTGCAATAATGTTATCTTCCCGGGCATATGAGGATTCTTTTGCTATTTGAGGCATTATTTTACCCACCAAAATTTTGACTTTCTCTATCCATAAAGGATCTCAAAAATCATTTTTATTAAGTTTCTGAGTATTGGCTTCTAGGTTTTCAATAAGCTATTGATTAGCCGAACACTTTTTAAACCTTCCTAACTGATTTATGTACTTTCTAGCTAATTTTTTACTCTTCTGTTGTGCAGTATTTGGAGCGGCGGGAATGTGAATATGATCAAAAGACTCTTGTAAACTTCTACAAGGTGAGTTACACCCAATCATAAAGTTTTTTTTTTATTGTTGTAAGTCATTGTCATTATAATGTTTAATAACTCTTCCTGCTAATTTGCTATCTTTTTCTTAGGAAGGGGATTCAATGCACCCTGCTTTAACTGGAGTAATAGTGTAAGTTATCATTGCATTCGATTTTCTTGAGCTTATTGATCCCCGTATATAGTTACACAATTGGTTTGTTCAGACTTCAGAAGTTTATTAACGGAACTTATGTCAATTTATACAGATTCACATCTACACCAGACAAAGAAAACAACAAATACTACCTGGGACCTGCTCCGCTGCATGACATGGCTAGGTATAATATTGTACACATTTTCCTCCCCCTTTTATTACGTGGAAGCGGTCACTTGTCTTTCGGTTCCGCTAATCTTTGCTTATCCATTCAGGCAAATAGCAACTGCTTATGGTCCTTGCGGAAATAACAGGGACTACCTTTTCTTTCTAGAAAAGGCCATGTATGATATTGGTAAGTTGTCTATCTGTATTATACAGTCAGCATTATTTGCTTCATGCAGCTAGTACATATGATCTAGCTTCCCATTTGAAATTTGCAAGCACTTGTTCTTGTATGCATTCTGAAGACTTGAGATGTTTGATTTGCAGGCCATGAGGATGACTTGGTGATAGAGCTTGCCAATGAAGTGAGGAAAGTACTTGGAACGGCGAATGTACGACCAAAGGACAAGATATTAGTTGGATCAGCACAACTTCAACACCCTCCTCATGTAGCCATCCCAACCCTTCAACCTATTGCTTTGGATAGATGAGGGGCCAGAGATGGCTGAAACTGATGCTGATTTTGGCAACTAAACTGATTCTCTGCGGACACTGCTAACCATTCATTTTCAAAAAATTAAAAATAAAATAACAGATAGCTGTTCCACGCGCCTAGTTTTACGGTTTTTCCAGCCATTCCCTTGAAAAGGTTAAAATTTATTATCATTATTGTTTTTTAGTTTACAACAATCCTACTGAGTAGAGAGTTTTTTCATAGCTATTTCGAAATGAATACTTATGTTTTCGAGCAAGTACTTATCTTTTTGTGTAGTATGTAGATGTTTGGTTTTGTTTACTTGCAGCATCACAATAGATGGATTTTACTTTAAGGCTGTTTCTTGTTCTTTTGGTTTCACTACTGTAGATTTTGTCAGAAATGGGAACTAGTTTTGATGTACTAGTTGATTAAGTTGGGGTGTGGGGTATATTGACGTGAATCTAATTTTGAAAAATACAGTAGCGCCTGGCAATCAAAGGTCATTCTTATTTCTTAGGGTAGTGCGAGAAAGAAAAGAATTTGTGCCGCTAGCTGATATCTTCTGTTCCACTAATGTAATTTTTTTTGTGTGTTTGGTTGAGGTTTTCTTTTGGATAGATGGGAAAATGTGGGTAGGTATCTCAAAATGCTATGTTTGGTACAAGTTTATGAAAAAAAGTCTAGGAAAGAAGTTTGCATAGGAAATTATATTTCAGTTGATTTTGTGCTCAAATTCACTGTTTAAGAATACTTTTTGAGATGTGGTATTTATGGAAAACTAGGGAAGTAGAAAACTGAACGTGAAAATTGTTACCAAAATGACCCTTCATTTTGTATTAGAAAACTAATTGTGAAGTTGTAGATTTACGTAAACAATGATTTCTCATGGTCATACGCAAGCTATTGAGATTCAAAAATAAAAAAAGGTTACTTTCGTCATTTTATATCATTTTCTTATCAATATTTTACACTCAATCAAACGTAGACTTACAAAATTTTAATCAATTTATCCGGTAATATTTTGTCTAATCAATTAACTTTTTTTACATTGTCTTACTAAATCACTTTCCAATCATTTCTCTAGTAATTATATTTTTTTAGTATTCAAAAAAAATTTCCTCAATCAAACGTCTTCTAAGGGTTTTATAAAAGTTATGTTGTAGAAAAAGTGATTGTGTTATGTTATAAAGATTTGTTTTACGTGTCATAATTTTTTTATTTTTTTTTCAAAACATGCGGGTTCCACAAAATGTTGTGTATGTAAGAACTTTTTTGTGTTCATGTTAAATGACGAATGTAAACTCCTTTGTTTAAATAAATATTACACATAATTATTATCTGTTTGATGCATATGTGACAGGCACCTCATTCTGGTAAATTGAATCAAAATAGGTTCACTCCGCAGGCTATCTCCCGTTAAAATGCTGGGTTTGAGCTAATTAAAACAAAATTACATTTGGGCCTTAATTGGTGATGTGTGTCAACCGTAATGAATTGGGCTAATTTTTTAAATATTGATAAGTTATATTTTATATTTAACATATATTTGTAACAATTTTTGTAATCAGATTTATTAACTTAAGATGTATAATTTTTTTAATTTTCAAAACTTTATATAATTTTTCAAAGACAACTAGTATACTATTAATAATGATATTCGTTGGCTCAAATTGTTTTTTTTTTATTCAAGTTATCTCCGAACCATAATCATCCTTATTTGATTTTATTATATTATCATTTCTGTCGCACATAAAACATCATTTGAAGAAAGATTTAAAGTTTCTAAAGTTACTTTAGATAATTTTATTTGATGTTCATTAAAATACAAACAAAAAAGTGTGTTAGGTTCATATTTTTTCTTCTTCTCTTTCTTCTTCTTACATGGGTCCACATAGACCTCATATATTTTTTTGTATATATTTTGGTAAACATTAAATAAAATTATCTAAAGTAATTTAAAAACTTTAAACCCTTTGAAAAATCTTAAAACCAAACTAATGATTTTCATGTGTGGTTTTTCTTGAATCTTTTTTTTTTTTTTTTTTTGGTAATCGAATCTTTTGTTATTTATGCTCGAAGTTGAATTCTTTTGTTTTTATTAGTATTACTTTTGTATATATTTGCTTTTAATATTTGCAATTTTATACTTGGATTTAGTTTTAACTTCTTTATGTTTAATTATTGAATAATATTTTTAGATGCAATTGCATCTAATTTGTGTCAAAATAAATATACAATTACTATTTCATAAAACAAAGTAACGTATTTTCATTTTAAATGATGTTTAAAAGTTTCTTTTAATTATTTAATAATGGCAAAAAAAAACTAAAATAAAGAGAGACGAGAAAACAAACGGTCATTTGAATCAAATGGTTTATTTTGTACCATTTGAGCATAATGACAAAATATAAAATAGACATTAAAATGCATAAATGAATCCTGTAATTATATCAATTCTAATTCAAAAAATTTAATAAGGGTTTAGTGTGTGTCATTTAAAAGGACACAACTTAGTGACTTACGTACTTTGTGTAAATTTGAAAATTTTTTTTTTTCACTGTGGACATCAGCGATATGACTGAGGAGAGTGAGAAAACAAGCAAGTCACACTTTGTGTAAATCACTAAAAAAACACAAGTTTATGTTCTTTAAAATGATACTTCTTTTTCCCATTTATTAATCATTAGCATTCATTTTTTACTTAGGCAATGGTCCAAAAGCACAAAACATAAGAAATCTTTTTTTTTTTTTTGAGATTACCCCCGATAATCTCATAGGTTTGGAAATGGATCATCTCATGTTAAAGAAAATATATGACATGGTTATATAGAACAATCATAATCACAAAAAGGTAAATCAATGGTTATGATTTAATAACTACCTATTTTAATATTTTCTCTCTCTCGTCTTTTATTACTATTGATCTATTTTTGTATGGTTATGATTGCTCACATGACCATATCATGTCTTTTTGAACATGAGAGGATCCACTTCCTATTAGTGGTGTTTATCAACCGATCCAAACCGATTCAAATAGCGGTGATCGAAACGAAAAATCGATAACCGAAAACCGAAAAATCGAAAACCGAAAAAAAACTGCAAATTTTAATTGGATTGGATCGGTTTTAGGATTGGTTGATGAAAACCGATCCAATCCAAACCGATCAAATATATTAATTTTCCTCTACTTACTTGGGTATTTCCCCAATCATAATTCAAAAATTTTTAAACCCAAGATCCATTAACCCAACAATTAAATCCAAGAAAAAACTTAGTCACATCTCATCAACAAAATTTCATCTGTGTAGAACTTCATATCTCATTGTCAACAAAAAAAAACTATATTATCGTTTACCGATGCTTTTGTATTTCAATTTTTTCTTTTACAAAGTCAATATATACAAAAGATATTATTTGTATAATAATCATGAAACAAATTTTAGGATTTTCAAAAAACCGAAAACCGATCTAATCCAAACTGTAAAAAATTGGATTGGATCAGATCGGATTTGAAAAAAATTCAAACCGAATGGATGATTACATGATCAAATCGAAGGAATTCTATCGGATAATTTTTGTTTCCAAAACTGATCCAATACAGATCGCAAACACCCCTACTCCCTATAGGTTTCTATAAACTAATTCAGAGTTTGAGACGGATCCAGAATTAAGACTTTAAATCTCTCACAAAAATAATAATGGAGAAGATCAAACACATCTCTCAACTTCCTCGCGCCAACTAAAATACTATTATTTGCTAAAATATAAGAAATCCCAATAGTACGAGATCTTCTCACAGCCGAGAGAACAGCTAGGAAAAGGACACTAAGGCTAGGAAGAGCAGAAAACACCTTATAATCCACATCCTCACGACGAGTGAGATGAAAGTTAACAAGCCAATCTGCGTAATAATTTCCCTTTGATGCACTGGACTTTGTTCATGGACTTCCGAATTCGTTTTTTACTTAGACATCAAACGAGTATAATCCACTGTATATTTTTTTTGTTTTAATATTTTATTTTATTTAAATTTGTAAATGATATAAATTAATTATTAAAGAACATGTATATATTTTGGAGGAAGGATATTTTTACTACCAAAATTTTTTACTACTAACTTATTACCTATCTAATCACCATTGAATCAAAGAGAGAGAATGCTAAAAAAAGTTTGAAAAAAGAGAAAATATTGATCCAATAGTAATTAGATAGGTAGTGAGTTGGTAGTAGAAGATTTTGGTAGTAAGAATATCCCTCCTCTATATTTTGACTCAAAAAAATAATGTCAAATAAATCATAAATTTTATCATATTTTCTTTGAAAAAGTTTTAAAACAATTCATTTTTATTATTTATGATATATTAATTTCATTGTACATGACACATCTACTAATATAGTTTTTCATTAAACTAAACTCTTGTACTGTGTGGAAACTTAAATAAAATTATTTTAAACTTTTTTGATTAAGAATTATTTGTATAAGAATGATAGAGTGCAGATTAGCGTTGTATAAGTTATGTAATTTAGAATTAATCTTCTATTAGATATATATAATTTTTTTAATATTTATTCATTAAGCTAAACTCGTACGTTGAGTGGATAGTTAAACGAAATTTTTTTAAATTTTATTTTGCTCGAAAGTATACAAGAATGATCCAGTATGCAATTTAGATCGAAAATAAAGTACATGTTTATAGTATTAAAAAAATTTATTTTTTTCTGCAGTTAATGTAAATAAATTATTTGTTTTCTCCCTTCAGAAATTATCCAAGTCATTAGGAGTCATATTCCTCCTCATGAATCAAATGGTGTTGATAGAATTGTTTGGAAGCTGCGGGGTGCTAGTGGGGTCACAGTCAAAAATATTTATAATGCTTTAATGAAAGGTTTTATTAATCTCATGTTAAAGGAGATAATTATCTCATGTCATAGAAACAAATTAGTGAGCTCCACCAACTGAAAAGAAAAGAAAAGAAAAAAGTGACACAGTTATCGAAGGGTGTGTAGGAGAGAAAACTTATGTCATGTGACATAAGAATAGTTTTTTCCTTTAATGAATCACACGGACGAAGGTATTCATGGTCACAATATTTGGTCTTTAATTTGGAAGTTGAAGATTCCTAATCGGATTAGCTTGTTTGTGTGGAAAATGACTCATCATAGGCTTTTAACTAGGAGCTTGTTCGCTAAGAGAAATATGGTTGTTGCTACTTGACCTTTGTGTAGTTTAGATGATGAAACTATTTTGCATATGACTAGAGACTGTTGTGCTGTAATACTAAAAGACTCTGGCAGGAGTTGATTGGGCACCCTGAGAATGATGAATTCTTCGATGCTGATCTAGATGTTTGGCTTTTGGGAAACTTGCAGAATAAAACTCAGGTTCGATTTAATGTTTCTTGGTCTTTGATTTTTATTGTTACTATTTGGAATGCTTGGTGGTGGAGAAATGAAATTGTTCATGGAAATGAATTGAATTACTTTGCCTACAATATTAATTTTATTGAATCAAAAGTAAAGGAATTTTCTGTAGCTTGGGGGAATCATCATAGTATGAGAGCCAAAAATTCTCTTGGATTCATTTCTGTTAGATGGGACCCTCCAGATTTTGGTTGGATAAAAATAAATATTGATGGGACAGCTAGAAGTAATGGTGATGGGGCTGCTTGTGGGGCTATTTTAAGAGATGCTTCTGGTGTTTGGCTTCATGGATTGGCATATCACATTGGGCATTGTTCAGCTGAATTATGGGGTGTTCTAAAAGGTCTTCAAGCTGCCTGGAATGGGGGTTGGAGACGTTACATCTTAGAAATTGATCCTAGCTCTGTTATCACTTTGCTCACCAAAGAGGGGAGAGCAGCTCGAGAGTCTCCCGTCTGGTGGCTACTGGCTCGCATTCGAGCATGGTTACAAAAAGATTGAGATGTTCAACTTGTTCATATCTACAGGGAAAGTAATAGCTGTGCTGATTGGTTATCTAAATATCCACTTGATCATGACGTAGATAATAATATGTGTAATTTTAGTTCCCCTCCTCCTGGTATTTTGCCATTGTATCTGGCAGATTTTTCTTTAGTTTGTAATTTGCGTAGGGTTGTTCTGACTTGAGTTTGTTTTTTGGGGTTTTTTCCCCTATTGCTTACCAAAAAAATATATATTTATATTGAGCCTAAACTAATGTTATTTTGGGACAAAAATAAGATATTTTTATAATTATAATTTATTTTAGGATTATAATAATCTTTTTTATTATAAAATTTTAATTTTTTAACTCAAAATAACATTATTTTGGGTGTAAATATAAATAATTTATTTACATTCAAAGTTGAAATATTAAAACCTTAAAAAAAAAAATTAATGGTAAATTTGCTTTATGCCTGCTAATGGTTATGTGGTTTCTTTAGGCATTTTCTTTTTAATTATGGAATTTGTGTCTTTTTATGGATAAATGCATTTTATCTTTGACTTATTTTTTCATATAGTGTAAAGAAATTTATATTATTTTTAGTTTTTCAATCACTTCATATTTCGAACTACATTCAGTTCGAGCACTTATTAGAAGGGATGACAAAACGGCTCGACCCGACCCAACCCAAAAAAAAAAATTGGATTAAAGTTGGCTAAGAAAAACGAGTTAGAAAACTCAACTTAACCCTACCCAAACCGGATTGGCTTGAAAAAATGGAACAAAAATAGCCTAAAATAAATAAAAAAACATAATAATTGAAGTAAGATAAAAAATATTAAAGCTTAAAAAAAATAAGTATGATATAAGATAACTAAAATTGCTAAACATAAACTTACGTAGAAAAATGTTTCTATTTTCTTTGAACCCCTTATTATTCTTTTATATTCTTTTTATAAATAAATAAAAGGATAACTCACGATTTGACCCGTAAATTGGCTTAATTTTTTCAAGCGGGCTCGGTTCGTCAGTTTATTTTTTTCAACCAACCTGATTCATTTTATGTGGGTTACACCAAATTCTGAGGAGTCGGTATCCATTTATGTCTAATTGCTCCACATATCGTCCGAACCAATCCGACCGGTTGCTCATTTTTGCTATCCCTATTTATTGGACCCTATTAAAAGGAGCAATTTTACCAAATTATTTTTTCCATTCTCAAATCTTGAACTCAAACATTTGATTAAGGGGCCCATATTTCTTATTATCTATGGCAAGGGTGTTCGGTAAAAATCTATATTATTTATGATAGTATAAGAAAAGTTAATACCATGAATACAACAAAATTAAACACATATAATATAATGGAAAAAATATTTCTCTAGTCACCGGAGATAAAATTATTTCCATTGAGTTCAAAATGACGTCGTTTTAGGTATAAGATTAAAAAATTCTAATAACAAAGACTAATATAACCCTGCAATATATTATAATTACAAAAACACCTTAATTTTCGTTCCAAAACAAGTCGCTTTGAGTTCAGTGAAAATAAATTTATGTCTTGACAGAAATCTTAGTATAATTGATTAACATAACATTTTTATCCCTTTCCTTTTTTTTTTTTTCGGAAAAGAAAAGCTTGTGCAGCAAGTCTATTTTCCGTAGAAAATAAATTGTATGGAACGAGACTAAGAGAAGCTAGAGTTGAGTTTCCTCGTTGCCTTCGTTCCATCTTTTGGTTTGGCACCTTGTGTTAGGGTATTGAATCATTTATTTTAGCCTCTTTTCTTTTTCTTTGGGTAATCGGAATCATGGATCACAAGGTCGATCTCAGCGCTCCCCATTCCATGGGGACTACTATCATCGGCGTTACTTATAACGGCGGTGTCGTTCTCGGAGCTGATTCACGAACCAGCACCGGTACACTCATTCACTACACCTTTTTTCTCTTACACAATCTCTGCCTTCAGAAAACAAACGAAAATTAACTTAGGGTTTTTTTTTTTCTTTCCTTTTTTGTTCATGTTGGGAGTGATGTTTGAAAATTTTCAGGAGTATATATTGCTAACAGAGCATCAGACAAAATTACACAGCTCACTGATAATGTCTATGTGTGTCGCTCTGGATCGGTAATTATTATTTCTATCCTATCACTCTTGTGTGAAGATCAATTTGTTTTACTTGTATAACTATTATTAGCTTGGGTTTGATTTCCTTTTTCTGTTATTTGGATATTTACCTAGTGTATTTGATGTAATTATGCAGTTTCCCTCCTCATAATGTAGATCTTGCTTCTTCTTTTTTGTTCTCAGTGCATAGGTTTCTCCTTTTTATATATCCTCCCTCGCTGAAAGGAATCTTTTCAATGTGTGTGTGTAACATTTTGGTGAAGGTTCTAAGTTAAAGTCATAATAATATCATATTCTTTTTTGTTTGTTCTAGCAATGATACTGAGCATGCTCGTTTTATTATGCTGCTGCAGATGATTATGGAATTTCTCATGCACTGATACTGTTTTAGGTCCTCAAAATGCTGATTTGCGTTTTTTTTTTTTTTTTGCAGGCTGCAGATTCTCAGATTGTCTCTGACTATGTGCGCTACTTCCTCCATCAACACACGTAAGTGACTTTCCTCATCCTATACGTACTATTAGGATATTCTTTTTTGTTAAATGAAGTTTCAGACTACGATATGTTTGTATTTACAATGATGTTCAACTTACTGTTAGTTTTGTATGTGTATAGGATACAGCTTGGACAACCTGCAACGGTCAAAGTTGCTGCAAACCTTGTCCGTCTTCTATCATATAACAACAAGGTTCGACTTTAAGGGATTTTATTTGTCAATTAGATTGGCACGGTTGAGTTTCCATCAGTGATTCTAGTTGCTGATCCCAAACACTAGTTTAAGATTATACTATCTTCCTACAAAATCAAGAAATTGGAGTTTACAGTAGATTTTAAATGAATTATCTTATCTATTACTTCCATTTTTGTTGAAGGATATTATTCAGTCTACTCCATTGACGATATTTATTCCAAGTTTTATTCTTTGTTGCTATTCTTATAAAGCAGAGAAGAAAAATTATTTTATCCTGTGCTTTTCGTAGTCTTGTAACATGTGTCTATTAATATGATATTCTTCTGCCTTGCTTATAATTAGGTTAAGAATTTGCAACTATTGTATGGCTTGGGACATTAGTGATAGAAATTGAATGATAGGTTTTTTTCCATGTCACTGTTGCATTTAATTCTAGGAACTGAGAAATTTGAATTGTGCTGAATTCACGTCAGCTGATGGTTTAAACATTGAAAATTAGTCCATTTAAAGTTAGCTGTTGTTTTTTATTTTATTTTATGGTTATTGGTTTGATTGCTATTTACAAAAGCAATGTGCATCTGGGGCAACCGGAGAAGCGTGAAAAAAAAAACAGGCTTAATGACATTGTGTTAGCCTGATGGATCCTCCTAGTTTTAGTCTCTGTTTTTTATTTATTCATATAGTCAGTTATCATATATGTGTGTATGCGTGTGTATTTGGTTTTGTTGTAAATCGACTTTCATTTACAGAATTTCTTGGAGACTGGGTTAATTATTGGTGGTTGGGACAAATATGAAGGTGGTCAAATTTATGGAGTTCCTCTGGGTGGAACAATAGTACAGCAACCTTTTGCTATTGGAGGTATTTTACCTATGATATATGTTCATAATTACAATTTCCTTTATGATTTCTGCATGCACATTCAGTTTATACATGTCTGTTCCTGCATGAATGTATTGCTTGTATCACTTGCCCAGATTGTACCTTGATATCAAAATTTGAATCCGTGTGGAGTCATTTTACTTCCTAAGAATTAGCGATGCAGGGTGAACCCTCTGCAAAAGTTAATCTAGGTTATCTATAGACTATAGAGACTTGTAGAAATAGAAGATAAAAGGCTCGGGCGCACCCTAATAGGCTGCTCTCCTCTTTTGGTCTGATGTGGAGGAAAAGAAGAAAAGTAAAGAGGAAAATTATCTGAAATTTCTTTATAATAGTTTTCTGAATAAACCCTCAAATTTGTTCTTCAAAGATTAGGGTGTCACTTCATTAAAGTGTCTCCATTTTAGTCCTCCAATTTTTTTCCCACCAAATTAGTCCCTCGGATATAAAATTCTCCAAATTCATCCTTTTGTGTCACCATTTAGTTTTTCATATTGACAAATTTGGTGACTTTTTTTATCTTCGAAGGATCAATTTGATGAAAAATGTTTGGAAAACTAAAACGCTTACACTTCATTCTTTGAGAGACTAAGTTGGTGACAAATACCTAAGCAGGACTAATGTGGGGATACCCTAATCTTTGGGCCACCGAATTGAGGGTTTACTCCACTTATTATGGAAACATGATAAATTTCTTCGCTTCTCAATATGTATCTTTTGTAGTGTTGCTAAGGCTTGTAGAATAGTGGATTTTTCCATTGGAGACGGTTGATTTTGTATTTGTTAAGTCTCTGATGATATGGTTCTATCACTTTACTGGTCTTAATATGTCAATTTGGAAATAGCCTGGAGCATTGCTTGTTGCGAATTTTTATATGGGTTTTCTCTTGTTATACATCTTATTATTATTTTTAAATCTTTCATTGCTAGCCTGTTAGCTTTTTTCTTAGGATGCATGGCTTTTGTTTATGAAGCTATGGTTTGCATGAGTTGTCTTGTGCAGGATCTGGCTCCAGTTACTTGTATGGGTTTTTTGACCAAGCCTGGAAAGAAGGAATGACCAAGGATGAAGCTGAGGTATGGGTCTTGATTCTTGCTACTGCCTTTCCAATTTTAAAAAATAATGATTTTAAGTGCCAAACAGATTGTTGTGGATGTTAATTTTTTGGGGACCTGGCCTGGTTTTTCTTGTTATGGCAATATTATGCTTCAGATATGGACAGTGGCTAATAATTTAGAAGCTATTAATAAATTTAGGGGGTGTTTGGTAGGAGGAATTTTTTGAGATTCCCGGGAAAGTGATAGTGGTAATCCTATTTACCAACAATTGGTACAAGATTTCTGGAAATTTTTCCAGGATTTTGTTTTATGTACAATTTTATTTCAAAATGTCATCCAAGAATACCACTTAAGGGGTGGTATTTTTGAAATCCCAAGTGTTGAGAAAATTTTACACTTTTTTTGGAACAAAATCCCGTTAATATTTCCGCCTACCAAATAGTTTTTTTGGTAATATTTACGAAAAGTGATTTTCTCACCATATTCCTGGTAATTATGATTTCTGGACATAAAAAAATTTATTCTTTACGAAATGCTCCCTTAAGGATGATTTTTTTAGTAGATTGAGGATGATATTTTGTTTGGGTGAAATTATGTCCCAATCCTTGTTGCTGACAGTCTATTTGATATTGTATGGCAGGATTTAGTAAAAAAGGCAGTTTCGCTAGCTATTGCTCGTGACGGTGCAAGTGGTGGGGTGGTCCGAACAGTCATAGTAAGGCATCTTAATCAGGGACTTGTGTTTTATTTTAAATATGCACAACAGTTTCAAATCATCTGACTTTGAATTCCTTGTAGATAAACTCAGAGGGAGTGACCAGGAATTTCTACCCTGGCGATCAACTTCCATTATGGCATGAGGAACTGGAGCCTCATAACTCATTGCTTGATATTCTTGGTTCACCAGAGCCAATGAGCATATGAAGTTGCTGTGGTTAAGAATCTTGCCCTGCTAGATTATATTCTGTTGTCATCCTTTTCTCTGTACTAGTTTATCGATTTGTGTAATCAATTACATTGTTTGGTTGGATATTGTTTTCGCTCACGTTATATCCTCATGTTTTGTACCATGGATGCCTTTATTTCTATCATATGGCCCCGAAGTAACTTGTACTGTGGTGAATTGGTGATGCATACAAAGCAATTATCAACTCGTTTACTTTTTCTTTTTGGTCTTGGTAGTTAGACGTACGATTTTTTTTTTTTTAAGTTTCAACTTCATGCATTAAAAAATGACTCAGTCGATGAGTTAGGCTGGAGAAATCAAACCTTGAGTCTGGATTTATTTGGGTTTTTGTGAAAGTGGTTAGTTTCTTAAGAGTTTATTTTTGATTTTTCTATGAAAGTTGTGTAACAACAGATTATTTGTAACATTTGCTAAAATTTTCAAATGTTTTGATATGAATTGTTATTTTGGTTGCAAAGTTTATAGAATGTTTGATTAAAAGTGAATTAGCTGATTAAGAAATTGGTTAAAGTGAGTTTCATTTAGTTAAAAGTTTATATCTTACGTCTGTTAAATTCCGCAAAAAAAATTACTTGGAACATTCTAGTAAAAATACTAACTAGAGTTGGGTGTGTTAGCAAATGAGTCATATTTTTAAAAGACCGTTAAAATTTAAATTGAGGAAGACAATTATTAGAAAGGTTTCACAAGTGCGATAGTGCTCATACTTGGGACGAAGATTTCAAAAAAAATTATAGTGATAAATGTTAATACTCTCGAAAGATTCCTCTTCCGAAGAATGTCAATCGTTAGTTTTTTTTTCTTCCTTCCGAGTAAGAAATCGGAGGAGGAGAAAGGATATTTATATTACCAAATATTTTTTTACCACTCTATTTTTATTCTAATTATTATTGAATTAGAGAAAAAATTGAAGGAAAAGAGAAACAAAAATGAATCTAATAATAATTAAAATCATAATGGAATGATACTAGAAAAATTTAATAGTATAAATATTCTATTAATAATAAGGGTAAAATATGTGTTATTTTAAAAGATGTAAAGTTGTGTCATTTTAAGAGAGAAAAAGAGATAAATAAAGTATGAAAGAGAGTTGACAAAAAAAATAAAAATGTGGATCTCACTTCTTTATAGGAGTGAAAGAATATAAATTGTGTCATTTAAAATGATAAACACTTTTTTATAGTAATAATAACGATATGATATCATAAGCAGACACGGATTTTGGTAACCATAAATATCCACGTTCACAATTTATCTTCTAGTAAAACAAAATAACAAAAGCTGAGTGTGACTCAATCTCTTAACTCAGAAGTAGCCCAAGTCAACACGTCATTTTGGCAATAACAATAATTATAAGAGCGAGATAGTGGGAAGCAGAGGCAGAGAGTGAGAGTGAGGTGTAGGAAAGAAGATGAGCGTGAAGGTGAATTGTGGAATGGGAGTGGGAGTGAGTGGCGATACCCACAACGTGTTCGTTTATGGTAGCCTCTTGTCCGATGATGTTGTCCGTGTCCTCTTGAAGCGCGTCCCTTCATCAGCAACTGCTACCCTCCATGGCTTGTTAGTCTCCTTTCCATTTCTCTCATCAATTTCCCTCTCATCCCAATCAAAATCCATTTTTTCAGTGTTTTTCATTTCTATATACACACACAATGGGTCGCCAACAATTAAAAGATAAAAAATAATATGTTATTACTGTTTTTCATGCTTTTGCCGTTTGACTTTTCTAACCTCGTACTCGTATTTGAGTTGCAGTCATAGGTTTAAGATCAAAGGTCGCGTTTATCCCGCTATTCTGCCTGTGGAGAATAAGAAAGTTGCTGGCAGGGTCTGTCCCTGAATTTTTAACCACCTTAACATCATCCATATTGTTGTCGTTTTTTTTTTTTTTGGCTGCCCCTGAGAATTGAAATACCCATGCATGTGTATATCTATCTTTCGAAGTTTTTTTGTGCAGTGGTTCCCTGTTTTTTAAGGTTATTTATAACAAATCTAAAAGGGCTTATCACAATCCTACCCTGTCATTGAAGCTGATAAACCGTTTCTCTTCCTTTTGTTTTTCCTTTTTGTTCAGGTCCTTCTTGGCATCTCAGGATTGGAACTAGATGTTTTAGATGAATTCGAGGATATTGAATATACTAGAAGTGATGTTGAGGTTTTATTGATGGTAAGTCTAACTCAAGTGTATTTTATTTGACTTTCTATGTATCCAAGAAGATATTGAGCATCGAAGAAGTGGCATTTATTCAGTTTACCGTTGTTAGAAACATTTAAAGCTAATTTGATGTTCAAATAAAAATTCTCTTGATAAATGAGGCACATGTTACATTTTCCCAAAGGCATAATATAAAATACATTATATGATCTTTAAATATTCTGTGCTTTCAGAAGAATCCTAATAAGAAAGCTAAAATTATTTACACAGGACACTTCTGAAAAGTTAAAAGTTCACGCTTATGTTTGGAGCAACCCAAATGATCAAGACTTATATGCAGAGTGGGATTTTGAGGTAAACATGCCATCTTTCTTATTTTTCATTTGCCAAATTCAAAATTAATATAATTCGCAACATGTTTTCGGGACAAAAGAGAATCATGTAATGATCTTCAAATATATTTATTCTGTTTCCTTCTTTTATGTGTTGGGAAAACTTATTCACTATGCCAGCTAAATGTGACTTAAGCCTTTGTTGGCTGTAAATTGCATTGCAAAGCACTTTGGGTAAAGGGAAAGGGGTTAAGTTGGGCATAATATTACTGATTAATGAGAAATTCTGCCGCAGGGTAGTTAGGGGGGAGAGGAGATTTCTATATCAGATGTGACTGTTTTGTCTATATTTTAGTAATCAGGCAGACATAACGATTCAAGTTCCTTGAGGAACAATTAAAGGGCATTTTTTTGTGTGCATACAAATTAAAAGGTGGATGGCATTTTATCAAGCACCTCCCCTTTTATTGTTTCCCTTCACTTTCCTCATGTTTTGTTTTGGTGAAGATTTTGAAACCAGTTAACTAAAGAGTTATGACTATGTAAGTGCTTGAAACTTGTTTGAGGTTTCATCAAGGTTAATTTTATGATTGATTTTAAAGGGATGCATAAAAGGAGGTTATCCTGTTCTTCAAGTCTCTTCTTGGCTCATTAGTAGTCACACAGCATTAAGTTTGATCTTAGGGTTAAGGAGGGAATTAACTTAATGGAGGCCATTTCATTATATCAATGTTAAAACATCTTCCTTTATGGTTAAATCTTAAAGCCCTCGCGGCTAATATGATTATCGTCTAATGCATCCCTCCCTATTCTAGTTTTTCTTATTTTCTTTCTGATTTTTTGACTTGAAAGGAATGGAAACAAGTTCACATGAATGATTTCGTCAAGATGACTGATGGCTTTATGCAAGAGTTGGAATTGCCAGAACCGAAGCCAAGAGTTCAGACTTATGAATCCTTCTATAAGCAAGAAGACGATAAGCCACTTGAGCCTTGATGTTTTCAGTTTGTAAAGAGTCTGCATTATGTGGATTGTGCAGTGTTGTATGGTTCAATTATGAATCATACTATTCACTCTTAATAATTATTAGTTTCTCTTTGAATTATTCATTTGATGATTTAATAAGCATCTCAACGCTATCTTTTTCACAATGATAAGGTTTCAGTAATGTATTTATGTATTCCGATATTTTATTATTTTGTAGAGTCTAAATACTAATGTTTCATGCCTGTTTTGGGGGCCTTATACTAAAAATAATAAAAATCTCCCAATGCCTTATACTAATCTTGGAGGCCTTTTTTGTGGGGAAGGGAAAGGGTTTACGCCCTACAGAATTTGGGGGTGCACTTTGTATCTCTTGAACCATGACAAATCCATGCAAAGCACTACATTCGAAGCATTTTCGTCAAAGCTTAATAATGGATGGATGTTGGGTTGTAAAATAGAAAGAGTTATCCAACTGATATTGATGGGTGAATTAGGTGGAGTTTGGGACTTTAAGATCTGAGCTTAAGAAACTATAGTATCTGGATGATGCCAAGCTTAATAATGGTTATTCTTGATTAGCACAGTAATCAATATAATGTAAACAAAAGCTCAGCTAATGAGCACCGGATTCAGTGGTCTTATAGGGTTTCATGTACTGCTTACCATATTGTTGCACATTTTATAACACTTTTTTTTTGGAGACATTTTATAACTCTCTATAGTTGTAAAAGTTGCAGCTGATTTAATACAGAACAGGTAAGATAAGAGTAAAGTCTGATTGGCCATGTTAAGAAAGAAGTGTGCAAATGGCAACACCCAAAAACGAAGAAAACTTCATATTTAGAATATTACATACGCAAACTAAGCATTCAAGAGCCAGACTTTGATTGTTTCATATTCTTGTTTCCTTTTATGGTGCAAAGGCTTATAATGGCCAGATGTGCAACTCAATGTAACTTCATTTTAGTTATATTAACAGACCAAAAATGTTAGTCCTACTTTATAAGGGTATTTCAATGTAATCCATAATCAGCCGCTCAATGAGCCCCATAACTGAAATTAACTTTTTTGGGAAACACAGCGGCGCAAATAACCTGTGGCTTTTTTGTAACTCTACTTAAGCTGAAATAAAATGTACATAGCAAATTCAGATTATATTATGAAGCCTCATTTATGGACCCCTTCTCACCATAAGCTTTTGTTCAAAAGTTTTAGAGAGAAGATGAAATAGAAAAGAGTATCACCTCAAGTCATCAAGACTGAATATGTATAACAGAGACATGTGTTATTATTTTATAAAAAAGATGTCACCAATCCATCCAAAAGAGATATGAATGATTTCTTATATCTTAAATTCACTCTCTACACAATTTTACCTGCCTCCTCCATCCCCCCCTCCCCCCAATGCATATTCATTTCCACCTAACCTCTATTTGTCTTCACATAGACTTGGGAATCTATCAGCTTCACTAACATTACCATATATAACTTTTTCCTAAAATTACAAAACAATGCAACAAGTAGAACTATTTCCTTTTGTCCAGCTTTGAGCCATGAAAGTTTCGTAGCCAGATGCTGCAATAATGTCAGATGTATAGGCATAGTCTTTTTCAATGTTTACTCGAAGGTCCTAGGAGTCTGAAGCACCACAAACTTGGATCATAAAAGCAACAAATTATTAAATAATGTATTAGAGTTGTACATTAACTCAAGAACACTTTCAATCAGAGAAATTAAGAAACAAAGCAGAATGGTCTAATAAGTACCAGGCACAACCAACCACAAGGTAAAAAAAACTCCTGCTATAGACTCTTCTCATGGATTAGAGTTGTACTGTTTGTATAGATATATACACTGTTGATAGTACAGAATATCAATAAGTACAATTCAAGACTAATAATTCAGGCAACAGTTCATGGAACATGAAAGGTATCATATCATAACATTTGTCAGAACAAATTCATGGCGTATAACTCACATGAGTAATTAGTTAGTTTTGATTTAAATCAATGTTGTGCACACAACACGCAAATATGCATGTATAATAACCCGCAACTATTAATAATGATATATGACAACCAGCATATTTGTACGTGTAAGGCTATTGATAGTTTAATATGCCTATTTACACTTCTCCGCCTTTTTGTTTTTATGATGTTTTCAAATTCATCCTTATTTAAACTTTACAAAAGTTGTTTCTTATTAATTATTTTATTATTAATTCTCATTTGTACTTCTCAAATAATTCTCTTTCTTTTATCACACACCATAACTATTCGTATATCTACTTCGTTTCTTCCCTCTGAGTTACTTCACCTTAGTTTATTTTGGTTCAGCTTTTCAAAAATAATAAAATAAAAATTAGAAAAACATATATATTATCACAATATAAAACCTACGCAGATATATCTATTTTTTATTTTTAATAATACAATCGCCAAAAAAATTTGAAATATTTTAAAAAGGAAGATAAAACATCAAATATAAATTTGTTCTACTAGAATTCTCTCTCTTTTAAATTCACATTTTTTAATACACAAAAATTAAAAAAAAGGGATACACTTAATTTTAATTTTTATTTTTATTAGAAAATATATTTAATTATAGTAGCATAAAACTATCATTCGTTATGTATTATTTGATAAAAAATAACTTCAATCGAAATTTAACAAATACTTTGTGTTATACATAATTCTTTTCTTTAATATCTTTTATAATATTTATCATTTATTATTTTTTATCATTCATAAATGATGCCAACGTAGGCTTTTTGACCATTGCTCCTTATTTAATAATTAATTATCAAATTGACCTTCGTTATAAATTATTTCAAAAATTTAACCTTGTTTAAAAACATAACATCAATCTGCTCATGTTTGACCGTTGACCAGCAAGCCTACCCAGGTATCCCCCCTCTATCCGAGTATTTTTTGAAAATTTTATCCTATTCGAGTAGTCAAGGGGATACCTTGGTATATTTTAAAAATCTAAAAAAATAGTTGAATTATTTATAAGGGGCTACCCGGTAAACATTCATCTGGGAAACGTTTTTCAGAATCCTTCAGAATCATTTTAATTTCTTTCCTTATTTCATTTGCAGCTTTCATTGCCCTATAAAACGTTGTTCCAGGCAAATTGATGGGGAATCCAATCATCTCTTTCAGAAATTCATCAAATTTTGAGGAAAGCTTTGACACAAGGATAGAGTCTTCAATGCTTAAAAATAAGCAACAAGCCAATCTAAACGTGTATAGCTGTACTATGGGATAGACATGCACCTGCACCTGCACCTTCAAATTTGTAAAGTAACAAAAGAATAAAATTATTGATCATGACATTCTTTTTCTTTTCATTTCTAACTAATAACCCATTTTATGAATCAAAACAAAATAATTGAGTCAATCAACACTGTTTCATAAGCTTGTAAAACAGGTGTCCCTCTTAAGACTAGTTATAATCTAAAAGATCATTCATATGATAATCTAAAATGAAAAGAAACCCACATTTGAGCATCTTACCTTCCTTGTGCTTATATGGAGCAATGCTTATAGAAAGAAGGAAATAAAGATGAATGTTTACCCGCGTAGCCGAGATACCGGGTAGGTTTGATAGTCAAACTTATAGATAGATGTTATATTTTTTAAATAAGTTAAATTTTTGAAATAATTTATAATTAAGGTCAATTTGATAATTAATTATGAAATAAAGGCTACAATGGTAAAAAAAAAAAAAAAAAAAAAAAAGCCTCCAAACGTAACCTCACTCTTCTTGAGATCCGTTCTTGCAAAAGAAAATGAAATTTTTTTTTTTCTCTTACTTCACACCTCGGAACACACAGTTCATATAAAATCATATTACACGAAAATAAAAAATAACACAAATTGATATTTTGGTATTATAACCAGAGAAAGTTGGAATTATATGATTAACTTCAAAAGTTTTTGTAAACAAAAAAATTTATAAATATAAATTCCCTTCAAAATTAACTCGGAAACGTGATGAAAATATAATCAATTACTTCTAGATAAACACACACCAGCAACCATAAAGAAAATGACTAATTTAAGCCATGGGAAACTGGTGAATATGCAATCAAAGACGCCCCCCCCCCCCCCCCCCCCCCCCCCCCCAAAAGGTTCAGGATACAGAGAGAGCACAAATTACTAGTATTTATGGTTATCCAATTCTTGTTTCAAAATAGCACCGGATTTAAATAACATTTCTGCTACTGTGGCATTTGAAGATGGAATTTTGAAAGTCACTTGTGGTTGCTAATAATTTTGCTAGTTTTTTTTTTCTTTTTTTATTACCCAACTTATTCGGTGGTAATTTTGCCAGTTTTCTAATTCCTGTTTAGATGCAGAGGTAGTTGATGATCTGTTGTGTCTCATTTTTGCTTATCTTCTCTGTCCTCCCAACCCAACAATATATAAAAACATAAAGATAAAAAGGAGCAATAGGGTAGGAAATTAAACAATCCAAAACATACCTCTTAACACAAGCAAATATTGGAGCTACAAAAGAGATTTTTATTATTACATGATGCTTACACAAATTATAAGGTGAACGATTTAAAACAGAACAACATAGATAGAACATTGCAAACAAGATAGTACAAACAGCAAGACGTGACAAGTTCTGAACATGAACATGAACATGAACATGCAAATCCAAAAGGGGACAAGTGCCACCTTTAACCTCAAACTTTCCCTATTCATATGCGCATGCATGATTAGTAAGACCCTTGTGTGGCCTCTTGAGCTCTACCCTGAGCATAACTTCCATAATCCTTGGCCCTTTCCTTCGCATCCCTAGCCTTACCCGTAATCACCCCTTTAGCATAATCAAGTGTATCAGAACCTGCAGGATTGTTCCCAGAAACATAGTTATATATCCATGACAATGCAGCTATCGCCGCCACACCACAACCACCGGAGAACAAAAAGCCACCAGCAGCAAGTGCTATGACTATAGCAGCAGGTACAAGGATAGGACTAAACAGAACAAGAAGAGGGGTTGCAATGATTAACCCTATAACAGTCCCAGTGAGGATTAAACCAGACAAGAGCAAGAGTGAGACACCAATAGTGGCAGCAGTTAAGAACTTAACTGTTTGGCGTGAGGTTGAGTTATTATTACTACTATTCATGTTGGGATTGTTATCATAGGAACCATAGGAACCTGTTGTTGTTCTTGGTTGATCAGACATGGTGTGTGTGAGTGGTTGGTTTCAAAAGGTACAAACTAAGAATTGTTGTTGAGAGTTTAATGAGATGAGAGTGAAAGAGAGAAGTAGTATATAGCATTATAGGTGGAGCTTGTGACAGATTACGCGGCAACAGTTGAGGGTGCTTATTGTGTCGTGGCTATTTTGCATGAAATTGAGTTGCAGATTAAGCAACACCTGTACCCTTTATCTGACTAGTGTCTGCTATCGCCTCTTAATTACTGCCTCACCAAATTATGATGAAGACATGACAAAGTTGGATGATTCTACAGCGTGGATGATTCCATTACATATTGATTATATTAACTAATTGTTTTGATCATAATATAATTAAGTTAATTATACTTTTATTTCACATTAATTGAGAATATTGGTATTGTTAAAGAAATTTGAATTCTCGTGGATTCTTTCTCTTTATGTAATGAGAGTAAGAAAAATAACTGCATTTAATAGACTTTAGAAGAATAATAATGAGTTCTTCTGTAGTCGTTTTTATATTGTTCCCTTTCATGAAATTTAGATTCTCTTCTTCTTTCTTTTATGTTCCTTCTCATTTTATAATAGACCAAAAAAACATAAATAATGACAAGTCCAATTCTTGCAAAACAACAAAACAAACATAAAAAGATCAACTTCTCGTGACATCCGGACATTAAATGATACAAATCATTAAGTTACAGCAATATAAGTTTTTTATATGTATGGTTATGGTATATAGAGTTTTCTAATAATATGTAACTTTTTTTTACACACCTAAATTATAAAAACCTCAAAAAATATGGTGATCAGAACCGATTTTACAATTGGACCGATCATGTTATCTTTCTCTACACAAATGGTCTGTAATCGCCTTGGATCAGAGCATCTTGCAGTTGGAGCAGCTTTAACCCATGGGTCTTCAATGGAACAAGGGGAGTGTACCTGCAAGACACTCGACGCTCAAGTCAGATTTGATTCAAGCAGGTTTTTTTATGTAGAAGAAAATGTCTACCTTTGTGTTAACATGTATGTATTTATTGTGGAGATACGAGCAGCTTGCAAGTGGTGAGGTATATTTGGAGATGAAGTATTCAAAGAGATGTAGAAGGGGCAACTTGATGTCATGTAGTTTTTAATGTTGAGAAGCTTGATGAGGTGAGCTTTGTGACAGAGATGAAGTTGCATTCTATATTTTTGATAGAGAAAGAAAAAGGATCCAATTCGATCAAGGTTTCCAAAAAAATCAATTTACTTTTAGGAGGAATTGGTAAAACTATTTCGATCCAAAGTGTATACGAGGGAATCAACCTTCAATTTATATAATTCTTTGAAAGAAAGAAAAAATGGTATGATACTGCCATTTTTGGAAACGATTAAAGATCCCCGAAGTAATGTCTAAACCCAACGATTCAAGGAAAAGCTAAAAGATCTTCTTTGACTAAAGCTTTGCTTCATTGTGAAAGGCTTTTGATTTGGGCGTTGTATTTTTATAATATATAAAATATATCCAATGATGATGAAAAATAACACACATAAAAAATATGGGATAATGAAAAACAACTACACATATCATATTTTTATTAAAAACTGAAAATAAAAAACTTAATCCAATTTTTGCTTCCAAAGAAGTTATTCACTTTTGCTTATTATTTATTTATACGGGTTGCTGTAAATCGTGTTTGTATTCAAGCATCAATCACCTCGAAGACAGAAGTCACTTATATTAACGATAAAAAAAAAAAAAAAAAAAAAAAACGAAAAATTACATTTTTTTCACTTTTTGTGATCTGTGTATTTCAAAACAAACTTAATTCTAGATGAAAATAATCAGACATGATTTTTGCTTTACATTTCTGTTTAACAAACGGGAGTTTGATCTTAAAAAAAAAAGGCAATGAGAGAACTTTGGTGTTGTTGAATAGTTAGTTTAAAAAAGAACAAGTATTGTACTAATAAAAAAATAAAGAACAAGTAGATGACAGATAAGTCGTTTTGGTCCCAAAGGCTTATCAGTTATTTTCAATTCCTAATTTAGTATGATTATGGGGAATGCTGTAAATTGGCCAACGATCGCCTATTTCCAACTTTCATGCTTGAAGAGCAGATATCTATGTCCTGTTGCCTTTTTTAAGTTAAATTCCTTGTACTTGTCATGAGATGCCACTGGTAGATTACAAATATAACATTAAGGAGAGCTAGAACCACTTCACGAGTACAAAATTTTGTGACTCACTGGTAGTGGGTTGCTGGGAAATTTCATGAAGTTGTGATATAAATAAAGATCAAAGAAATTCAGAAACATACACATACATACTGCATCCAGGCTGACTCATAACAGTTCCCTACGACATTTCCCATGCATTTATCTTCTATTCCATAAATGGCCATTGCCCTTGATCATTCTGATTTCCATAGCAGTATCTTGTAAAACACTTTAATAATTCGGATATCCTCTCCAGGGGAATTCAAAAAACACTTCAGAGCTCATATTATATTTATAAAAGATATGACAGAATAAAACCCTACGATTATCAAGCTCAAAAAATTCCAACCTACTCAAAAATTGAGAAGTATTCCATCCCATAATAACCTATCAATTAGAATTCTACTTTCCGGCCTAGATTGAGTTAAAGGTGAGAGCATTATCATCATGGTCATGTGAAATTATTAACCGAAATATTAGATCTAAGACAATTATATAGAAAGTCTTTTTCCAGATAATATATAGCAAGTATTTGAGAGGTGCAAATTAGCAAGTTATATACACAAGGCGTCCTCAACAAATATAAACCCGCCCTACGTGAAATTTTAGCAGTTTGTTCGATAGTTCTCCAAAACTTCCTATAATTATGTACATAAAATACCATTGGAGGGAATGGTAACCTGAAGCAACGTAAAACTACCAGAAACAAATACACAAAATGGGAGTTAGGAGTGTTAACACCAATGGATTGGAGTGGAATTGTTCTGCAACAGATTAGGCATCATACAGTGTTGTTGTTGCCATGGTGATGAAGGTCCAGCTGCCTCCACCTTATCACCAATTTCCATAGCCTTCTCATAGTTGTTATTGACACAGGGTTCATCCATCTCCATCATTTCACCTTCTTCTACCTCTAAAGGTTGACCTGCTTCTGGTGCTATTTCTTCACATGCCATAGGAGAATGGAATGCAACCCACGGGACAACAGCCAAAGAGTCTTTTGTTACTTCAGAACTCTTCTCCCTCCTCACTTCATCTTCCACAGGGTTGTCTAGCTTTACAGTACCCCATGACAAGAGATAATCTGCAAAAGATGGCAAGAATTGTTCAAAAAATATCCAGGCAGATAAATAACCTCATCCCCCCGCCCCCCACACCCCCCAAAAAATAAATAAAACAGGGAAGTGTGGAAACTTTGTCTTGTTGAATAGTTGGTTAGAAAAGAACACGATGCTGATGATCATAGTTTCGATGCCAAAGGCTTATCAGTTATTTTCAATTCCTAATTTAATATGAGCAGCCTAGAAAAAATCTACTTAAAAAGGCAATAGAACAAAACCCCAGCTCTTCAAGCATGAATGTTGTAAATAGCTAATAATTAATTCACATGGCCAATATTCACCATAACAGTGTAATTACAAGGAAGAACAGCAGCTGTTATGAGATGCCACTAGTAATCAAAATTGTACCAAGCCATCAGTTCATTCAAGAAACCAAATATTATATTGAGAAAAATTAAAATCACTTCACGCATACAAAATTTTGTCTGTAGAAACCTATTACTCTTATTGGGAGTGGGTTCCAGGGAAATTTCAAATGGTGATATATAAAGATCACAGAAACATACACATACATACTGCATCTAGGATGACCCATAACAGTTCTCTACAACATTTCCCATGCATTTACCATCTTATCAGTGAATGACCATTGCTCTTGATGATTCTGATTTCCATAGCAATGTTTTATAAAACTCTATAATAATTTGGATATCCTCTCCAGGGAAATTCAAAAACACTCCAGAGCTCTTAGTTATATTTATAAGTTTCGTGAAGAGATCTAATGAATAGCAATCCATGGGATTTGATTGTTCTCAAAAGTTGCGAATGATCAGATAGAATAAAATCTCATGTATGATTATCAAGCTTGAAAATTTTCAACCTATTCAAAATTTGAGAATTCTACTTTCCAGCCAAAATTGAGTCGACGATGAGAGCATTATCATCATGGTCATGCGAAATCATTAACTCAATGAAGCCATAAACATATTTCAATTTTCAATACCCAACCCAACTTCCCCGAAACACACACACAACTTATATATATATATATATCCAAAATCAAATACACACAAAATTATAGACCAAGGACAAGACAATATCAAACCTGTAATAAAATAAAAAGCCAGAGATAATTGAGAATGATTTACCCTTTAAACCGGGAATCAAGTCAGCCTTGACAACGATAGAGAACTGGGGCGTGCTTGGGGACTTCAGAAGAGGGGTTTTGGTAGGGTCATAAACCACGAGGGCTCTCTCGTCCGTGTTTGGCACATATGCAGAAGCAGAATCAGAAGCAGAACCCTCATCTATGGTCCAAGGTTGCTTCAGCATTGCATTTAGGTCTTCCTCCATCATCGTACCACATAACTCGCCGTCCTAAAATTTTCATTTAAACCAAGAAAACAATAAATAATTCGTAACTATATACTGATCGAACCTGAAATAGTTAAAAAAAAAAAAGGGATGAGAGAGGGGGAGAATCAGTTACCAGTCTCCTGGATTTTGTTGCGGGGGAAATTGAAGGGAAGTCATGGTCAAAATCCTTGCGCTTCGTCATTGTTGTGAAATTGATATCAAATATTCTGTGAATGCTGAGAGCATGATCATCATCACTCACGTAGGGATTGTAAGGGATGTTCGTGTTTTGGGGTTTTCTGCCGCTTTCTTCCTTCAAAACCTTTGCGGAAGGGACCACACGTTTCCCGCGTTTGGGCTCAACACGTACGGCCCAATAATTTAATGCAAGAGTAAATATTTTTTTTATTTTCATGATGTCCACTCGAGTCCCTAGCAAATAAAAAGATTCATCGTCATCCCTAAGAAATTCAAAATGGATCCACTTTTAGTCTTTCTAGGGACTAATATGGGTCTTTTTAGAATTTATGAGGGACCTCAATTTCAACTAAATGGGTTCATTTTGAATTTCTTAAGGACCACAATAGGCCTCTTTATTTGCTAGGGACTAAAACGAGTATCGTAAAATTTGCTGAGGACCAAAAATGATATTTACTCTTAATCCAATCAATAATAAATAATTAAATATTATTGAACACGAGATTCTTTTTATTAATGCAAGTGCACTTCATCATATTTGTTTTCTTCCTTCTTGTTGGAGCAAAGCTTATATGCTTATCAATGCTAATATTTATTGTTTTGTTTGATAAGTAAAAGGAAAAAATGTATATCCTTTTAAATGACACAACTTATATCATTTCACTTTCATAAAGAGGTGGGACCCACACCTTTATTTTTTTGTCAACTCTCTCCTCCTTTATCTATCTCTTTCTCTCTCTTAAAATGACACAACTTTATATCCTTTAGAATGACACACACTTTACCCTAAGTAAAATAGGGGGAACATGTTTGAGTTATTAACTTAAAGACTAAATAATGTTTAGGGGTCTCTACATCTATGCTTCACTCCTTTCTCCCTAAACTATTCAATTCATCTTTAAATTTCCAACTACAAGCGTAACTATCAATATTAGTGTATTTTCTTTATAATAAAAGTCTTTTCAAGCATGCCGACCAATAGTCAAAGTCTTAACTAATGCTCCACATTATAAATTAAGCATGAATTCAAGTACCAACTAATTTTTACGTGTTTGGCCCGTTATTATTCATCAAAATTGATTTAATTAATCTTGATTTGTTCTAGCATGGGTAATTATGTGTAATTAATCAAAATGGATTTAATTTTTACGTGTTTGGCCCGTTAATTTTGATTTAATTAATCAAAATTAAGCATGAGTAATTATGCTATTTGTTCTAGCTGGCCTTCGTAGGTCCAATGTAATAGGTCAGATGTCAAAAGCCCCAATAAATGTCCTACTAGATGACACTCCATGGGTGGAAAAAATTTCTATACACAGAATGCCTAATGTTTTTTTTTTTTCAAAAAGAGAAAGTTTTCTTCCCATTTCATTCATATCTTTTTAAGTATTTCTTATATATCTCAAATTGTCACTTTTTTTAGACAAATATATGATACATCTGATGCATCAAAAAAGCACTCCCATGGTTGAGCATTGAAATCTCACCATAGGGGATTTCCTTCACCTTGCACAGCTCATCATCGTACACCCACGATGGTGAGGCACGCCTCATTGCAATAGTGGAGGCATGACTAATGATTTGACTTATCTTTTCTTTTTTTCTCATCATTAAGGAATATTCACTCCCTTATATAAATCTCTCGTATCTAACAGAGGAAGCATCTGATTTCTATCACATTTATGAGCTGTTGTTCTATTGGATTTTGGAGCCATCGTAGCCTACACATCACCCCATCTTCATAGCCCTTTTTGCAACAGCACCTGTGGTGACTTTCCTTGAGCTTTGGTCTCTATCACTACTTCTTTGAGCCCCTTTATATTAACATATTATACGTCTAGAATGATACAGACCTAGCTCTAAATCCACAACAGTTTACCATCAATGCTAGAGTCAAAAAATTGTGAAAGAGGAAAAATGAAGTAAAATTCACACAAATTTAAACGGGATAATATGATAGGGGGTTAATATGTAATCAGAATTAAAAAAACTTTCAAAGTTTTCTACATATATGAGGAATAATAATAAGGATGAAAGCTTGAAGGCTAAACTTGAGGAAATGAAAACTTATGCTACACTACCTTTCTTTAAGTTCGAATTGGTCTGAGACAAAAATTTGCATGAATTTGAAATTGTCGATTTGCCTCTAACCCCTTCATTGCCTTCATCACTGTATTAGACCCTTGAATTTCCTTATTTCACATGGTCTTTGGGTTTAAAACTTGATGTTCTATTTATATCTCCATCCTTTAGCCAATTATGCTTTGTATGGTTAATTATGCATGGTAACTAGCCTCATTATTCCTTATATGAATTTATTATCTTGTAATGAAATAGTAAGCGATATAAATAAGTTAATTCATTGCTTTCTTTGTAGTTAAATGCTTATTTATTTTTTTATTTGTTTATTTATCTTGTATTATGTATTCTTATATTTCTTGATTTGATTTGTAATAAATTAGAATTTGATTATAATTTAATTTATATATTTTTTCATAGTTGCAATTTTTTTTTATAATTAATTATTATAAAGTCTTAAATAAAAAAAATGGGTCACTATAGAATCACTTAAGTTATTTACAAATCATTGTTAGTATGGTGTCACAAACCTTATTATGATTAAAATGTTTTTTTATGTTATAGGAAATAATTTTATCTCTTATACACATGTAAAAGTATATGAGACTCATATATATTTTTTCTCTTTTCTCTTCACATGATCCCACATGACCCTACACACTTTTATGTGTGTGTATGAGATAAATTAATATGAAAAATATTAATCCCTTAAAATCATTTAGAGTTCAATAATTGCTCTCTTTATTTTTTTAATTAAAATAAAATAAAGCAAAAATTCCAACACAAGGTAGATTGACTTTTGTATTGTTGACAAGTTTAAGTACAAAAGACTCCCTGTGTTAGGAAGAGTGTTAGGAAGATAATATAAAATATTTTATTATTTGAGTAAAGGGGAATGATATTGTTACTATCAATTAATTTCACCGTTAGATTGATTATGTTGATCCAACAGTTATATTTATTTTCATCTATGTAAGATTATGATTCTCATATTTAATACTTTATATTTATTTTCATCTTTGTATGGTTATGATTTTTCATATTTAATGCTTTCACATTAAATATAGAGAATGAAAATAAATATAACCGTCGGATCAACATAATCGATCTAACGGTAAAATTGATAGGTAATAACACTAATTAGTTGTTACAATCATAGTTGTTAAAATCTCAATCATAATTGTTAAAATCTCGATTTATCATTACAATTTTATGTTTTTATGATTTTTTTCATGAAAACAATTTTATCAATATTCCAAACGTTTTTTTTACTATTTTTTTACATAACAATTTTACGTTTTACGATTTTTTCATCCCATTTGAATTTTATTTAAAATTTCAATTTTAACAATATTGGTTACAATATCCTATTCTATTATTGTAAACTAATATTTTTATGTCATTACTGTATTGCTTGCCAACGTGCTCACTTGCACGAAATGAACTAATAACTTGTAAAGAAGCCGATGACTCTCACTCTCTCATGAATTAAGAAAGAATGGGTCTTCCAACATTATAGTATTACAACTTGAATCGATCTAATCACTTAAACCAAAAAACTGTGACCTATGTTATCATTCCGAACCTTACTCATAAGGGACGCTACTCGTAGTATTTGAACATTAATAAACCTCCCTTGTGATTTGAGAAGATTATGAATGATGATTAATTAGGCTCAGAGCCATTAGAATTTATTGCCGAGGAGGACCATCAGCGGAGGGTACCGCCGCCGAACTCATGACGGCGGAGTTAACAAAACAGCTTCAAGGAGGTGGAAGTGGATTTTAAATTATGGAAATGGCAAGCGTGTTATTATTGGGAAAAGCAAGGTTAGAATTGTTGATAATTCGGATAACGAGATTGAAGAATAAGGGATTCTATTTCTAATTCTCACTCACATAGGGAAATGGCCACCATGTCCTCTGCATTTGCAGCCTCTCCCTCTCTCTGTTCCTTTCCTTCAACTCTCACTCTCAGCCATAGTCATAGACATAGGCGCGTTTTTTACATTAAGCCTCTCTATTGCGCTCCTATTCACCAACAGGTACCTCAATCATATTTTTTTTTTCTTTTTTGGTTGTTGTTGTGTTTGATTTGAAGTCGTAGCCTTGTTCCTAATATGATTCATCTGTGTTCAAGTTTGATGATGCAGATGTAGATGCAACTATCATGTGTGAACCTTGCAATGGAAAAGGATGGTTACTCTGTGACTTTTGTAAAGGCCAAAAGACAAATGTCAAAGCTGAAAACAAACGTCTCTACCGTCGATGTCCCACTTGCAGAGCCGTAACCACTTCCACTTCTCTATTAATAACTCAATTTCATTGTCAACTATTGCAACCCTTATGTATAACTGTTTTTTCTCTTTGTTCTTTCTTTTGCTGCCTGCAGGTTGGATATGTCTTGTGTTCAAGGTGTAAGGTTTTCAAATGTGTCACTTTTCCAAATTTCAATGACAGTGAGAGTTGACCAACTTTCTTTTTGAGCCTCTCAGCACTCCTACAATGCCAATGCCAATATGGTTGTGCAAGTCACCAAGAAAGGTGCATTCAGCAATGTGCTTATGCAGGTTTTTCTTTTGTTGCCCCTGCTTCTTTTTGTCTCCTACATGTACAATTTTTAGTTCTTTGTGAAGCTTACTTTGAGAGGAATCAATTCTATTTACTTGTCAAATTAAAATTTGAAGAAAGAGATGGTTCTCTGATTCTTTGTGTCTCCCTTTTTTGTATTTCTTATGGATGTAACTGATGTGATTAAAAAAATTGTAAATTTTTATGCTTGTCATGCATTCCTGATTCAGATTTTAGTGTTAACTTATATATAACTTCAGTTTTTATTTTTTGTTTTACTCTTTAATTTAAATTTTAGATCACGAGCTGAGGTTGGAAGTAGTAGTGCCAGAGTCCCTCTTCTATGTTAATGTTTAAGCATGATAGTTGTTTTGAAAAAGGATCAATTAATGATGAGATTTTGCACTGTTAGAGCTAAAGAGGAGTTAATCTCTAAGTTGTAACAACATGGTAATCTCTGTTATGCAATCCCCAGCCTTTCCGAATTTTGTAATACTGTTAAGTCAGTCTGTCTTATGATAAATGATGATACAAATTGAGAGAAAAAGATTGTCTGAATATGTATTAGTTATTGTATCTAGAAATTGTGATTTTCAAAATTTATAATGTAAGTAACTCCGTCAACATTCGTTCTTTGGTAAAGCTAAGCAGTGGTAAAGTTGTTCTTTTATGACCGAAAGATCATGGGTTCGAATCCAGGAAACAACCTCTTTGCAATTATGCAAGGGTAAGGTTGCGCACAAGGATTACCTCCACCCCACAGTCGTTAGTCGGGTTTAACGGGGAGTGATTTTTTTTTTCAAGTAACTCCGTCAACATTCGTTCTTTGGCAAGTAACTCTCAGCGGTTTTAATTTTGCAATTACCTCACTCAAACTTTTAATATGTGGCAAATGCTTATTCCCAAAATTTCGAAAACAAGACAATTGCTCATAATTAGAAAGTTGAGAGAATTTTCATCTAGGAGTGCACTTGTTCAGTCAAGTTTAACCAAAATTCCTATTCAATTGACTCACTTTCTATACTTTCACTTCTAAATAAATGGAATGAGTTATCTGTCCAGAAATTTGAAATGCTATTGCCAAATATGAAACCAGATGAAGTTTTAGTAAGTGGTCAAAGTTAAAGGTCACAGATATTCTGGGTATTAAAGTTAATGTTGCGTGTACTAGGATTTGCAGATTGTTCTTACAGCTGATCTGTCTTGGTAACTCCATTCCTTTTTATTTTGTGATAGTTCGGGTTGCTATAATGCTATCCGAGCTTTACCTTACTGCAGAAATCTTTAAACCTCTCCATTTTTTCCCTTATACTTCAGCAACAGAACATATTATTTAGGTTCATAAATTAAATTCTGGCTATGAAATACAGGTAATTGCACTGCTTTAGCTAGGTTACATTTATATTGCAGTCCCTTACATTGTGTTAAGATTGGGTAAAACATTACGACGTGATTACATCCACCATTTAGTGTTAAAAATGCCTCTTGTAAATGTTCTTCACTTTTTCTTACTTTTTGGTTTTTCCATTTTCTTTATTTTTCCCTTTGCTCTTCTATATTGTACTTTCTAAGTGTGACAAAATATATAACCAAGTCAAAAACCGGGGTTCATGGAAACTATTCTTGCCTCTGCCGAACCGTCCTGGGAGGGGGGTGGAATCTAATTAATCCCTTCTGAGTATGAGAAAAACCTGGAAGAAAGAAAAGCAGATGCTCTCATAACACTATATATAGACTGTTTGAATTGGTCATAAAATAGACTACTGAAGACCTTATTCAAAAGGAAACCCACTAAATTACATAAAAAGGGAAATCTTTTGCAAATTTAATCTATCAACTCGAATATGTACTTGTAGAACAGTTATTTTTGGTAGTAAAACAGAGCTTCATTGTGTGGCTAACTTATCAATCACATGTATAGTTTGGTCCACAGCTTATAGCTTCCATTTGTGTAAGTCTTGCTTAGGTTAGCTGTGTTTTGGTTTTGGAGTTCCATGTTTTAACTTCACAGTTGAGCCTGTGAAAAGTTGAAGATTGCTATAAAGTAGTGCTGTAATAAAGAAAACCTGATCCTAGTAAAAATCCTGAGGGCAACCTTCTTAAAAATTAAGGGTTGCTAGTTAGGTGACTAGAGAGAGGCCAAGGTCTATCGTGTCACACCACTGGAGGACAGGTTCTCCCCAGTTAAGTAATGGACGACAAGCTAATTCCTTTGAAATGCCTTATCAGCTCATCTACGTCTTCTTAACAAGGAGTTGAACAAGATCAAAACTAACACCTATTTTCATTCCCTCAAAAGTTGCAATTAATTCTAATGATTATGACTCTTTAAAAATGGAGGCAACACGTGGTCTCCTTGGTAATCTGACTATTATTGCTTCCAAGTAGAACACGACTTTGGATGCTTCCAAGTAGAACGACTAACATCACATACTTGAATTTGGATCTAAAGATAGCTATTTGACTTCTCTACTATTGTTCCTTGTTTGATTGGAATCTATTATATTTTGAATGCCAATGTGTTTGATTTGCATGCAGTAAAAATACAGTTCTTTAAAAAACTAAAACGCCGGTAACCTTTAAATAATGTTAGAGAATAATATAAATCATTAAAAAGGCCCTCACCCAACACCTTAAGGTTTTGGGTTGAAATGGTTCTTTACATGGTATCAGAGCTCTAAAAGAGCTCTGGTATCTGCTTCAGTGGATCATAGTTGTTCTTGAATCGATTTCTTGTAGCATTTCTTTCTTCGTTGATTAGTTCTTCTTGATAGCGAATTTGCTATGGTTAATCAGAATCCTCTTCCTGAGTTCTTGACAAATCCAACTCATCCGTTCTTTTTACACTACAATGAAAGTCCATCTGAAGTTCTTGTTACTCCTCTCCTCAATGGAGCCAATTATCACTCCTGGTCTCGTGCAATGACTATGGCTTTAAGATCCAAGAGTAAGCTTGGTATTATTAATGGAACCATTATTCCTCCACCTGAGCATGATCCTGAATTTGCAGCTTGGGATCGATGCAATACTATGATTGTAGGATGGATTCACAGATCCATTACATAGACAATTGCTCAGTCTATACTATGGATTGAGAAGGCATCAGATGTATGGAGATATTTGCAGGATCGCTTTTCTCAGGCAGATATTTTTCGTGTTTGTGATCTTCAAGAAGATCTTTACAAACTCTGTCAAGGAGAAAAGTCTGTAAGTAAGTATGTCACTCAACTCAAAATTATGTGGGAGGAATTGGAGAATTTGAGACCGCTTCCCAATCCTGCTGTCCCGTGTGCTTGTGGTTCTGTAACACAGATGCGTCTATATCGTGAGAATGATCACACTATCATATTTTTGAGAGGTTTGAATGAGCAATATGCTCATGTACGATCGCAGCTAATGCTCCTTGAGCCGCTTCCAAATGTGACAAAAGCTTTTTCTTTGGTGATACAACAAGAAAAGCAGTTTCAATCTGAGAATGGCACAAATTTTTCAAGCAATCCTCAAGCTCTAGCTGTGTTTGGAGATCAATCCAGAAGAGGTGCTTTCAATGGCAACAGAAACTACAGAGGACGTGGTCGTAGTAATGGAGGAAGGGGATTCAATGGCACGAAATTTTGCACACACTGCAATAGAAATAATCATAATGTGGAGACGTGTTATGCTCTACATGGCTTTCCACCAGGTTACAAAAAGAATGGAGGTTCTTCAGCTGTTAATGCAACTACAGCTGAGGTGCAACAAGAAACATCATCCATAAGCCTTATTCAAGATCAATATCAACAGATATTGAATTTACTGCAGAAATCCAATTCATCAGAAAATGTGTCACAGCCACATCTTGCTAATGCTGCTTTTCTTTCTCATTTGCACAATGACACTAATCCATCAGGTATAACAGGTTTTGATTGGGTGGTTGACACAGGAGCAACAGATCACATCACACACTCCCTATCAAGTTTCTCATCTTATCACAAAATTAAACCTATACCTATCTCTCTTCCAAATGGTTCTAAAATAAATGCAACTATTTCTGGTACACTTAGTATTTCCACTTTACTTACACTTCGTGATGTACTCTATGTACCTGAATTCCATATTAACCTGATGTCAGTTACCAAATTGTTTAACTTCATTCCTTGCATTATCACTTTCAATGATACTTCTTGTATTATTCAACAGAAAAACCAAGATTGCCAGACAACGATTGGTTCTGCTAAACGCAAGGATGGGCTATATGTGATAGTACAAGAAACCGAGAAGTCCAAAGCCTACAGTTCCATCTGCAATGCAGTTCAAAATAAAGATACTCCTCTTCTTTGGCATCAAAGATAGGGGGCACATATCAAAAGATGTCTTACACCTTATGGCCACTAAATTCCCTTTTATACCTTCTGCCCATATTAATCCATGTGATGTATGTCATATAGCTAAACAGCATAAGTTGCCTTTCCATTCCAGTGTTACAAAGTCTACTCAGATTTTTCATTTGTTGCATGTAGACATACAGGGCCCTTATTCAGTTAAATCTGTTCATGGTCACCAGTATTTTCTTACCATAGTTGATGACTTCTCTCGTTTTACCTGGATTTTTCTTATGCAAACTAAGGCTGAAACTCGTACACATCTGCAACACTTTATCAGATTTGTTAAGAATCAATTTGATGCTCATGTCAAAATTGTAAGATCTGATAATGGGTCAGAATTCATCATGAATCAATTTTATGCTCAAGAGGAATAGCTCATCAAAGAACATGAGTAGAAACCCCACAACAAAATGGGGTTGTTGAACGTAAACATCAACACATCATGAATGTGGCACGTGCTCTATTTTTCCAAGCTCAGCTCCCCTCTATGGTGTTATGCAGTAATTCACGCAGTGCATGTGATAAATCGCACTTGCTCTCCAATGCTTGCCAATAAGTCGCCATATGAGAGACTATATAATGAGCCACCTTTACTCATTCATTTGAGAGTATTCGGGTGCCTTGCTTATGCTTCAACTCTTTTGGCTCATAGAACAAAATTTTCACCACGTGCAAGAAAGGCAGTGTTTCTGGGTTTTAGAAATGGCACAAAGGGGTATCTTTTATATGATTTGAAATCTAATGAGCTTTTCCTTTCTAGAAATGTTGCATTTCATGAAACTATATTTCCATTTCAATCCCCTACATCCAACCTCTCAGATATTCCCATACATATTGACAACAATTCCCCTATTTTTCCTTCAGATATTCCTCCATACCATGACACTTTACAACCATACCAACTAAACCCACCTATAAATCAAAATAACCCAGATACACCATATCATACCCATCCAACATCACCTATAGACCAAAATGAACCTGTCCCTCTTGTACGTCATTCTGCTCGTTCACATCAACCCCCTCGGTATTTACAAGACTATCACTGTAGCCTATCTGCAATACAGCAGGATCATTCATCATCAGGTAATTCCACAACACATCATATTCATCATCCTTTATCTCATGTTTTATCTTATAATTGTTGTACTCCATCATATAAGCACTTCTGTCTCTTTGTCACCACTCATGAAGAACCTCGTACATACAACCAAGCAATTAAAAGTGATCAGTGGAAAATTGCTATGGACAAGGAGCTCTCTGCCTTGGCTCTTAACAATACATGGACGATAGTTGACTTGCCACCAGGTAAGATACCCATTGGATGTAAATGGGTCTACAAAGTTAAGTATAAGTCAAATGGAGACATTGAAAGATACAAAGCAAGATTGGTTGCTAAAGGTTTTACACAATTGGAAGGTGTGGACTTCTTTGATACGTTCTCTCCTGTTGCAAAGCTCACATCCCTTCGTGTTCTTCTCTCTGTTGCTGCTTCAAAGGGTTGGCTTCTAGAAAAACTCGACGTGGACAATGCTTTTCTCCACGATGATCTTCACGAAGAAGTTTATATGGAACCTCCAAAAGGACTTGTACTCACTGTAGCAAATCAGGTTTGTCGTTTAAATAAGTCTCTTTATGGACTACGACAGGCTAGTCGTCAATGGTACAGTAAATTGTCTTCGGCTCTTTTGTCCCTTGGATATGTGCAAGCCCAAGCGGATCATTCAATGTTTTCTTTACAACAAGGATCTGATTTTACGGTCCTTCTGGTTTATGTGGACGACATTGTTCTGTCTGGAAATTCTTCACGTGAAACTCAACGTGTAAAAGAGTTTCTTCACAACAAATTTCGTATTAAAGACCTGGGAGCATTGAGATACTTCTTGGGTCTAGAGGTATCCCGATCAAAACATGGGATTCACCTCAATCAACGTAAATACGCTCTTGAAATTCTCTGATGCAGGTCTTTTAGCTGCAAAGCCATGCATCACTCCCATGGATTCTAACTTGTCTCTCAGTCGAACCAATGGTGTTCCTCTTGAAGATGCAACTGCTTATTGTCGCTTAGTTGGTAGACTTCTCTACCTGACTACAACACGTCCTGATATCAGTTTTGCAGTACAACAGTTGAGCCAATTCATAGCTCACCCATTACAAACTCATGCTACTGCTGCAACTCGTATCCTGAGATACATTAAAGGTTCCCCAGCCTCTGGTCTGTTCTTCTCTGCACACACAGACATTCAGGTTCGAGCTTTAAGCAACTCAGACTCGGCATCTTGTCCCGATACTCGTCGATCAGTTACGGGTCTCTGTATTTTTGTTGGCTCTTCATTAGTTGCATGGCGTTCCAAGAAGCAAACAACTGTTTCGCGTTCTTCCTCTGAAGCAGAGTACAGAGCTCTCGCCACTCTGACTTGTGAGCTTCAATGGCTCCAACACTTATTCCATGATTTGCACCTCCCATGGCTTAAACCTGCTTCGGTTTATTGCGATAATAAATCAGCCATATACCTAGCTCACAATCCAGCTTTTCATGAGCGTTCTAAGCATATCGAAATCGATTGCCATGTCACCCGAGAGAAAATACACTCTGGTCTTCTTCACCTTCTTCCTGTGTCTTCTGCTGCTCAACTTGCAGACATATTTACGAAGCCATTGCCATCGAAGTCTTTTCTTCCCATCATCTCCAAGTTGGGCCTCATCAATTTGCTTCGTCCCACTTGTGGGGGGGTATTACCCAACATAAAGTGGCCCAATGAAATACAGCAAACCAAGCCCAATTCAGTTGCTTTTAATAATCATCTTATTAAAGCAACCAATCACGATAGAAAAGAGGCCACGTAAGCTGTATAGCTGGATCCATATGAGTTAGTTAGGAAGTTATGTAAACGATTTTCAGTTAGTTAGTTTTGTTTATCTTAGCTGTGTAAATTGATAGCTATATATGTAAAACTGGTACGGAAGTTGTATTCAGATTGAATAATCAATGAATTCAGTTTTCCACATACTCTGTTTCTTCTCTCTGAATCTCAACAATTTGACTTCTCTACTATTGTTCCTTGTTTGATTGGAATCTATTAGATTTTAAATGCCAATGTGTTTGATTTGCATGCAGTAAAAATACAGTTCTTTGAAAAACTAAAACGCCAGTAACCTTTAAATAATGTGTTTTGCTGCTAAATTGATGAAGGCAGAATACATATTAATTATGCCCGGGATTATTTGACCATGTTTTACATTATACTTAACCGAAGTCTTCTTGAACTTAACCGAAGATTCCATATGTTGCAGTAGTTTAAGTTTTTACTTGTGATATACCATGGATAACAAGGGCTGATTTCTCAAGCTTCACTGTTTACATGTGTTTTTAGCTGCTGAAATAATTGATGGCATGCCAGCTGCATATAGTAGTTTGAGGAATAGAGTTTAATTTGTATGGACTATGAATGTAAAAAGGTTTACACTGTTTCATCATTTAAAGAGTTTCACAACTCACATATTGTTAAATTCAGTAAAAAATCTAGCAACGCATCGTTGAATAATAATGTTAAATTTTCTTACTTAAACTCGAATATAATATGTCATTTAGAAATTTTAAACAAACACGACTTGAAGGCAAGTGACTGTAATTTAATATTATTAAGCATAACTGCACCATTAGGACACGTGTTTACCTAGTGCAGAGGATACTGGATTACTGGCATTGCAACTTGAAATCTCCACGATTTTACAAGAGAAAGGATCATGGGAGAAGAATCCAAGGAAAACATTGAATAAATGACATGGCTTCTAAGATGGGACAATTCCGTAGATTATCCGTATGTTAATTAGTATCTAGTTGTCACTTGGAGACTCGTATGTGGGCATTCTGAGATCTCAAAGATTTAACCTCAACCTCACATTCTATTCTCATATATTACCTTTAGACTATTGAAGTTAATAAGAAATCACCGTTAAGAAAGAATTATCTCGTACAAGGAGGCTAAGCTATACAGTATACACCTCTGAGTTGCCTTTTCAATCATAACAAATTGAAAGTTGCATTTCTCCGTTTTGACAAGTTTCTTATCAATATTAGGCAAAGTTTGTTCCTGGGGGGGGGGGGGGGGGGTTCAAGATGGACAAAAGACAGTGACACTCTTCCCTATTTAAAGCATGTATTACTTTTTTTTTTGGTGGATGAAAGCATGTATTACTTAGTTTAGAACATGTATATATCTTTTTTGGAACTTTACTCCACTCTTGGCGTTTAATTGACCTTCAGCTCAAAGATTTCGATTAATGCCTTCCAGTTAATTAAGTGTTTTTTTCTTGATTCAATAATTGTACTTCATAAACTTCTATTTGAAGTCACTTTGAAGGGAAGGGGATTTTAAATAACTTCTGTATAATACCGCATGTGCATGATCATTAGTTTCCTACTAGATGGATATATATGATATATTGCTTGGTAATGCCTGTTTTTCTTGATTGTAAGAGGTTGTGATTTGAATGGTAAAGCACCAAAACTTTCAGTTCTAGTATAATAGATACAGACAATAGTAGTACATGGATTTGTAACTTTGAGGATGGTTTTATCTAGATATTTATTACCTTAGGATTTGGATAATGAAATTTCTATTCTTTGCTTCATAATTCCCAAACAGGTTATCTTACATATAATTGAGTTCGCTTTCATTCTCATACATGGACTGGATTCCATAAGTAGCAATAGAAAAAGAAAGTAAAGAAAATAGATAAAAATGTCAAGATCCTACTAGACTATTTGCACATTGGACTTTGAGGATAATGAGAATAATCAAGCTGGTTTGAGGAGCAGTATCCGATCATCTTTTCAATGCTAAATCTACATTTCTGAATAGAGAACTTGTCCTTTCCTTCCACTATCTTCAAGATACTCTCAAACACCGACACTTCACATGGAATCCTCAGAACACCGGTTTGTTCAAAGCCAAATTCTTCTTCAGCTTCTCTGAGTAATAAGTGAAAGGCCTGATGACCCAAATACTCTGTTGGTATAACGAACCTGCTAAGGTTTTCCCCAACACAAACAGCTAGATAGCCTTTGGGAACAACATTGCTTGATATTCCTCCCTCACGTTCAGACATAGAAAGTGTTCTTTTCAGAAAGTTTATGCTTCTACTGCTGTTGCTGTTGTTGTTACTTCTGCTTGTTTTTGAAGAGTTGGCTATCCTTCTCCATTTCTTAAGGATCTGTTGAAGTCTAACAATGTCCCTGATCTTGTTAGGTTTCTTTGGTGGATCCATGGACCCAGTAGTGTCTCTCTTTATGGGGTTTGGGTTATTTCAGTTTTCTATCTGATTTCTTTTTCGGAATAACTAGCATTAGCTAGCTTTTTTATTATGAGCCAAACCCTCTTCATTTTTCGGATTAGCTTAAGTCTGGCTATATGGGTTAGTGCATGCCTCCAATTTATAGAAGATTGATACCTTCGGGATTCTCAATATTGAAAATCTCAATTCTCTTAACGAATATTATAATCAGTATTTGGTTTTTTTACGTCACATGCATGCGAAAACCAACAAAAGAAAAAGGTTCAAACTCTATTTCCTAGGCTTCACATGTGAGTGATTAGTGTAAGTCAGAGCTTTCTTTCTCGCTCACCATTCTTTGTTTTCAAAGATAAATTCAAATGGTTTTGATTAATTTAAATCACGGCTGACTAGGGCTGACATTTACGAGTAAATTATCAATTTTTAAACAGATTTATTATATTAGACTCAGCGATAGGTACTGGATGATTTGGTTTCCAACTTAGGAAAAAGTTTTCTATTTGTAAAATGCACAAATAAAAGTGTATTGATTTTTAAATTTTAACGAGATTAAAATTATAATATATTTTTCTACCAAAAGAAATTATAATATATTTTAAATAAAAGAGATACACTTTTATTTATGGGAGTTATTAATCTTATGTCATATAAGATAGGTATTTTATATGAGTGAAATAAAGTTGTGGGGTCCATGATTTTTAAAAAAGAAAAAGAAAAAACGGACACAAAATTTCATAAATATGTAATATAAGACAATTATTTTATATTACATAAAATAACTATTTCCCAATATTTATATACTTTACAGTTAATTATACATTTGTACCATTCAACATCAAGGGCACTATTTACTTAAACAGCCTTTATGACGAGAGATAAAGACACTTTTAGGAGCTTAAAAATAGTAGTCATTTTTGAAAGAATTACTTCATTATTCAAGTTTTATCCGTACGACCGTACCTTTACTATTGAGATTAATATTTCTTATTAGTTTTATCTTTTATACAAAGATAAAATTGTATGGGGGTTTATATAGGCAATATAAGAAGAGAAAAAAAAAAAGATCATACATATTTTTATGTGTATAGGAATTAAAATTATCTCTTATAACATAAGAAATATCAATCTATTTAGCATTTATGGATTACATTTGAAGAATTTAAAAAATTTATTGAACCAATATGGGTCTTCCTATTTTGAGTACTCAATTTCAAACCGTAAACCACTTCCTAAAGAAATTAATTAATTCATTTAAATATACTAAATCAATTTGAAAGGAGTGCCCTTTAGCTGATCTCATGGAGAATCCTCAAGAGGAGCGTCCTTAACAAATTATTAAATGCTTGAGTACTTAAGAAAAAGCCAAGTCCACGAGACCTAGAAGGAAGGCTGAGTCAGTTTTTGGGAGTTTATATAGTGTTCCTAGGTCCATCTTCAACTTTAAGCTAAAATTCTTCTTTTCGGGTTCAATGTACTATGGAAAAGGAGATGAAAGTACAAAGAAAACATAACTACTCTTCTTGGAATGAAGAGTAAAATAATCACATCAGTGCAGCTAGAACAAGAAAGATTGAAAGAATCTAGACTTCTTGCTCAATATATGAAGGTTTTCCACTGTTTCCTCGTGGCTAACAACGATACATATATATATATATATATATATATATAGGGAAAGATATATTTACCACCAGAAAAGTTTATCACTCTTACAACCAATTTAATCACTATTGATTTCCGTCAATCTAACAGTTATAATTTATTAAAAATTAATAATTAATTAATAAGTGTAACAAAATAAATGTTATTAATTTTCAATAAATTATAACCGTTAGATTGACGGAAAATCAACGGTGATTAAATTAGTTCTAAGAGTGGTAAACTTTTTTGGTGGTAAGTATATCTTTTTACCACTCTTACAACCAATTTAATCACCGTTGATTTCCGTCAATCTAACGATTATAATTTATTGGAAATTAATAATTAATTAATAAGTGTGACAAAATAAATGTTATTAATCACCAATAAATTATAACCGTGAGATTGACGGAAATCAACGGTGATTAAATTAGTTGTAAGAGTTGTAAACTTTTTTGGTAGTAAGTGGATCATTTCCCTATATATATATATATATATATATATATATATATATATATGGGCAGGTTATATTTACAAATTTTTTTGTTTAAAAACTCTTACAAACTACACTATGTAGGACCGATCCTACATTAATCACACAGTGTACGACCGGTCCTACATTAGTGTAATTGAAAAAAAAAGTTTGTAAACGGATCATGTCCATATATATATATATATATATATATACATATGTATATATATATATATATACATGGGAAGTATTTCTACAGCCACTTTAGATAAGGTTATCTACAACTACCATTTTTTAACTAAGTACGACTGGTCATACTTAGTTATAAAACAATAAAGCTGCTCTTTTTTTCTCTCTCCTCAGACACTGTCGGCTGACGTGGCGGAGAGAGAAAATGCACGTTTAATGTACGACCGGTCGTACTTAGTTAAAAAGGGGTAGCTGTAGACAACCTTATCTAAAGTGGCTGCAGAAATATTTTCCCCTATATATATAGGGTTCGTTTTTTCTACAGTCAATGTAGATAACTTATTTACATTGAGCTCAAAACGACGTCGTTTTGAGGCGAAAATCATGTTATTTTTGTAATTATAATGTATTTCAGGGTTATAATAATCTTTTTCATTATAATTTTTAATTTTTCAACTTAAAACGACGTCGTTTTGGGAGCGAATGTAGATAACTTATCTATTTTCACTGTAGAAATATTAAAACCATACATATATATATATATATATATATATATATATATAGGGATAGGTTATTTTACCTACTCTTATTTTATCTACCCTTGCCTACCCCTTTCAATATCGTTAGATTATAATCCCCTCCGACGGTAGACATTTGCGAAATAAAATAAATCCTTCTTTCTCATTCTTTCTCCCCACCTCCTGCCGCACCCTTTCTCTCTTCCTGGAGACGAAGATTGAAAATTCCGGTAAGGCAAAAATCAATTGAGTAATTTAATATAATCCTGGCCTCCTATATTTCTGATATGTTTTTGGTTCATGATCGAATTCAGTAATACGTTTTCCTGTAAAGAAATTCAAGCAAATTTTTTACAAAAATTCAAAGCAAAACCACAATCCAAACAAAAAAAAAGAGAAAAATTTGCACAAAAAAATAATTAAACATGAAATTCCAATACCAAATACCACAATACAAAACCCAGAAGCACTCACAACCGCATGATTTATTAATAAAAAATTGAAGAAAAAAAATATGGTATGATAAGCAAACAAACAATTCAAACTGCAAACAATTCTATATACATTAAAAAAAATACCACGTTCAGAATCTTACCGGAAGCGAAACAAACTATTGAGTTTTAAAGGTATATAGAATAGTTTTAGATTGAATTGTTTGTTTGCTTATCATACCATTATTCAAATTGTTTGGCAGAGACATGAATTACTGAATCCGCATGAATTATGTTATTTCGAAATTCTATAAAGGTATAAGCATAAGCACCCTAGCACTCCATCATTTTATCGAAAGCGACGGCTTTCTATGAACCCTAAGGAATAAGAACGTTTGATGGTCGTCGATCGTGTTCTGTTTTTTGTTCTTTCTTTTTTTATTGAATATGTGTTTTTCCTTTTGGAGGAATTGATTTTGCGTTACCGGAATTTTCGATCTTCATCGCAAGGAAGAGAGAAAGGGAAAGAGAGAGAAAGGGTGCGAGAGGTGAGGAGAAAGAAGAGTTTATTTTATTTCGCAAATGTCTACCGTCGGATGGGATTGTAATCTAACGATATTGAAAGGGGTAGGCAAAATAGGAGTAGGTAAAATAACCTATCCCATATATATATATATATATATATATAGGTAAAATCATTTTTGCAGCCGCTTTACGTACAGCAACGACAGGAGTATGGTTATGATTCCATGCTTTCATCCTTTGTATGAATATGATTCCCTGCATTTAATGCTTTCGAGTATATATATGGCAAATATTTGATTGTTGCACGTACAGAAAATGTAAACCTTACATATATATATATATATATATATATATGAGGTAGGATCCTTTGACTCCGGTGTCAAATTTGAAGTTAGACAACTCATCTAAGAGCCGCTAGATCAAAAAAGATTAATGGTGTCACATGCTTACAAATCAGAGTCGTTGATCTTTTTTTATCTAACGGCTCTTAGATGAGGTGTCAAATTTCAAATTTGACACCGGTGTTAAAGGATCCTACCTCTCTATATATATATATATATCAGAAAAATATTTTTGCAGTTACTGCAGATAAGTTATCTGCATTTACTCCCTAAACGACGTCGTTTTGGGATTGAAAGATTAAAAAATTATAATTATAAAGACTAGAATAACCCTGAAATAAATTAAAATTACAAAAACACCATGATTTCTGACCCAAAATGACGTCGTATTGGGCTAACTGTAGATAACTTATCTGCAGTAACTGCAGATATATATATATATATATATATATATATATATATATATATATATATAAGGGAAGGTTATATTTATAAACTTTTATTTACAAACTCTTAAAAACTATGTATGACCGGTCATACTTCAATCAAGAGAGTATGACCGATTATACTTACTATAATTTGTAAAAAAATTTGTAAACGGATCCTTCCCGGTATATATAGTTATCTACAGCCACTTTAGATAAAGTTATCTACAGCTACTCAAAAACTACGTCATTTTAATTAATGAAGGGTGTTTATGTAATTTTGTTTATTTTTTTATCATATGCATTTTACTGAAACACCCTTCATTAATTCACCTAAAATTACAGAAATACCCTTCATTAATCAAAACGACATAGTTTTTGGGGCGACGGTAGATAACCTTATCTAAAATGGTTGTAGAAATATATATTTTTCATATATATATATATGAGGTAAGATATTTTTACACTAGTGTAAGAGTTAGAAGTCTTACACTCAATCTTGATCATTGATCCACTTGTATCGAATGACTCACATTACTAAAAAATTTGAGACCTTAGATATAAGAGAAATCAATGGACAAGATTGAGAGTGTAACTTACATTGGTGTAAAATGATCCTGACTCTCTCTCTCTCTCTCTCTCTCTATATATATATATATATATATATATATATATATATATATATATATATATATATGGATTATTATTAATTAGGAAAAAGTGTGTCACTTTAAATGACATAACACTCTGTCCTTTTAAGAGAGAGACAGACACATAAAAATTATTTAAATTTTAAATTACAAAAAATCACACACTTTCTCTCTCTCATGATTTCCATTTTCCTGTGTCTGTCTCTCTCCTAAAATGACATAACTTATATCATTTAAAATGACAAACACTAAACCCTATTTATTATGTCACTAAATGGTGAAGTCATGATTAAATTATATCATTTTATTTATTTACTTTTTTATATTAATTGATTCACTATGATTCTTTTTTCTTTTTCTTTCTCTTTCTTCATTATCATTCTTGTATTTTGGTACGGTTATGATTTAGTAATCGGACAAAAGCTTATATCTAGTGACTTAATACTCATGAAACCCATATATATATATATATGGTAAAAGATTTCTCCAATCACCGGAGATAAAGTTATCTCCAGTGAGCCCAAAACGACGTCGTTTTGGGACAGAAATCAAGGTATTTTTGTAATTATAATATATTGGAAGGTTATATTAGTCTTTATCATTATAATTTTTTAATCTTATAACCTAAAACAACATCGTTTTGAGCTCACAGGAGATAGTTTTATCTCCGGTGACTGGAGAAATACTTTTTCCATATATATATGGGAAAAGTTATGTTTATAAACTTTTTGTTTACAAACTCTTAAAAACTACATTAAGTATGATCTGTCATACTTCAATCAAGAGCGTATGATCGGTCGGAAAAGTTATGTTTACAAATTTTTTATTTACAAACTCTTAAAAACTACACTAAGTATGACCGGTCATACTTCAATCAAGAGCGTATGATCGGTCATACTTAGTGTAATTTGTGGAAAAAAATTAAACGGATCCTTTATATATATATATATATATAAAGAAAGAAAGAGTAAAAGAATCAAATCAGTGCAGCTAGAACCAAAAATATTGAAAGTTCAAGGTTCTTGTTCAATTTATAAAGGTTTTATACTGTTTCCTCGGGGCTAACAAAGGAAATTAGCATTTAAATATTACCTTATAGAAGTACGTAATCTAATGGTGTATATAAATGTAGGTCAGACTAAAGTATCGTAGTTCAGTTGGCGTTAGATAACTGAGTATGTGTGAGTGAGAGTAAGTGTTTGATTCTCATCAATACTATATTTGGAAGAGATTTAAAACCTTAATGCTGAAACTCATACCGAATCAGACTAGTCGCGAAGCGATAAATCGATTGTAATATTTCAAAAAAAATATGATTTAGAAAAAAAAATTGGAACCAACGCATATGTGAATCAACTCCTAAGAAATTATTTTCATTTAAGCAATCTCGAGTCCGAGTCACTGATAATCAATAGAAAATTTAAAAAAAAATTGAGATGAAAGATTTTTTGCGATATATTTTTATTTTTATTCCTCATTTTATTTTGTTTTTAAATAAATCATAACATATCTAAAAGTCAACTATGTCGACTAATTCATATTTGAACCCAATTAATATGAGCATGAAATTAATTTAAAAGTAACTAAAAGTTATGAGAATATAATTAAATTATAATTTTATTCTCACTAATATTCTCATAAAAATTCTAATATTTTGTAGTAATTGTCAGCTCAATAAAGAGATAAATTGGAGAGCTCAAGTGAATTTGCTTTAGATTTCTGAATCATATAATTCATTAGAGATCTTATTGAATCTTCTTTTGAATAATTTTTAAGGGAAGTTTTCCTTTAAATATAAAAGGAAAGAATTGATTAAAGATATGATTAGAGATTCTAGTGAAGATTCCATTGAAGATATTATGAAAAATCAAAAAATATGGTTTCATCACTATAAAAAGGCAACTATTGGAAACACAAAGAAGGAAGCAAATTCAGAGGAAGAAAGAGATTACCGGATACCAGAGTTGGAGAATTCAGAGAGAGAGGTGAGCTTGAAGGAGATTAAGCAACATTGATTATTCTTCTTCTTTTTCATGACTTCTTCTTTTTATTTCTTTGTTTTGTTTAAGTCAGCTATGTCTGGCTAGTTTTCTTTTGTAGTTAGGGTCATGGATCTGATGTGAACCCTTTTGATATTTAAATTGTTTTATAATTCTTTTATTTCAATTAGTTTTATTTTACCTTTAATGAAATTTCTATATCCTTATTAAAATTGATCACTCTTATAGGGCTTTGAAGGTTAGAGCTACCAATAGACATATTAAAGTTTTAATTCAGACTGGGGTAAAATAAAAATTTGTGCATGATCTAGACATAAGCTTGTATGAATTGCAAACTTCTTAATTCATTGAAATTGATGTTTAATTCAAGAGGGATTACTAAGACAGTAGAATTCTGATTGGGTTAAATGATTAAATACACTAAAATATTAGGGTTTAAACAATTAATTTAAAGAGGATGAATTGTCTGAACAATTGAAATAATTGATTATAAGAATTAATTCAGATTAATAAGGGGGATCAAAGGTGAAGTGTGCCCTGACTACAGTTCTTTATTATAATTCTTTAATTGTTCTTTAATGTTCTTGATAGTTTTTACAATTACTTTCGTTTTATTTTAATTCAAAAATTATTCTCAACAACCAAATTGATTTGTTCAAATTAGAGGGAATAGTGAAAATAGTACTTGGTGTCATTAATCTTCGTGAGAACAATATCTTGTTCACTACTTTATTACTTGAAAGATCGGTATATTTGCCGTAATCGCAACAAATTTTTGGCGCCGTTGCCGGAGATTAATTTACGCCAATATTATCCGTAACTTTCGATCTTTAACATTAGACTTTTTTTAATTTAAATTTTTTATTTTTCATCTCATTTTTTATTTTGGTTTTTTTTTTGTTTTTTATATAAAAAAAAAATTGTTCTCTATAATATACTATTAACAGCTTGGTTGAACAATTTGAAATTGCATTAGATTTAGAGGAAGAATTGCTCTACATTGAAAATGCAAAACTTTTTGGGGGAGAATATGCAGAGGATCCTCACGATCTAATAGATAAATTTCTGAATTTCTGCAATGGCATAAGGATAGACGGAGTCACTGAAGACTCCATTAAGGTCCATTTGTTTTTCTTCTTTCTGAAAGGTAGAGCTGAGACGTGGTTGAAGTCTCAACCTCAACGAAGCATCACCACATGGGAGGACATAGAATTCAGATTTCTGAGCAAATATTTTCCACCATCCAAAGCCACAAAGACTAAAAAGGAGATCGACTCCTTCGCACAAAAGGAAAGAGAACATTTATATCAAGCTTGGGGTAGACTTAAGAGATTATGCAGAAAATGCCCAGTTGAAGATTGGGAATTTGTTCCATTTTATAAGCGGTATGTGCCCACTTTCAAGAATAAAATTAGATCTAGCAGCTAGAATATCACTTACACTAGGAAACCTGAAGAAGTTCTTGCGCTGATCGAGATAGTGGTTTACGAAGAATACCAGGCACTCTAGGCCCAACCAATAGTTGAACAAGAAACTGAGGAGAAGCCATCCATTCTAGCTCAAGAGAATTATGTAGAAATGTTGCACCCCTTCTCAAGTAACTCACTGAAGATGATGAGGAAAATTCATACTTGAAGGATCAGGATGTGACAATAGCTACTAAAGAATTCGAAATCGAGGAGGAATCTGCTACAGAAGAAGAATCCAAAGTCGAAGGATATTTTGATGTAAAAGAAGAGCAATAAGATGAAACATATAAAGAAGAGACCCCGATGATGAGGAAAATTCATACTTGAAGGATCAGGATATGACAATAGCTACTAAAGAATTCGAAACCGAGGAGGAATCTGCTACAGAAGAAGAATCCAAAGTCGAAGGATATTTTGATGTAAAAGAAGAGCAATAAGATGAAACATATAAAGAAGAGACCCCCTCTCCAATGGCGATTACCCTCATACATCTTTATGATGAAACACTTGAATTAGAGGAGTATAAAACCGAAGAAGATGCAGACTATGAGGAGTTAGAGACAAGATCTTCAAATGAGGAAGAATACGAGTAAGTTAATCCTGTGAATTCAATTGAGCCATGCAACGAAAGAAGTACTAACACCCATGGCCCCATGGTAGACATACATGTTGAGCAAGCCTTATGTGATGTTGAGATTAATGTGAATCAAGTGCCAATGACCTTATTAGAAAAAATGGGAATAAGGCATATAAGATCTGCGAAGATGACTCTACAATTTCCCAATCGCTTTATTCAAGTGTTGGTTAATATTGCTGAAAATGTATTAGTGAAGGCAAGCAACTTTGGGTACAGAAAAAATTTGCAGTCATTTATATGGAGGTAGACCCTGTTCTTGCACACCTTCTTGAAGAACCATTCATGGCCACCACAGATGTAGTGGTAGATGAGCTAAAAGATCAGGCAATTCACAAAGTGGATGGAGACCAGGTAAGTATTCTTGATTTTATAATTAATTCTTCATCACTTACAATCTTTCCGTCAGATGTACAAACACAATTTGTTGAAGATAAGGGAGATGGAAGAACATTGCTCAAGAATATTCATCTATTAAGAATGAAAAGCAAACCCAGGGTTAAGATAAAGAAATTCAAAAAGATGACTATGACCAAGGGAAAAAAGCCAGCTTTGGTTCTTTGCTATAAGCCACCTTGGTCATCTGTCAATGTCAGGCTCGTGACGTTAAACAAGCGCTAATTGGGAGGCAACTCAATCAATTTTTCTATTTTGTATTATTTATTTTTTTTTATTTTTTTTATTTTATTTCTTTTTCTTTTAGTGTTGTATTGAGATACATACTCATTCTATTATCTCATGTTGGTATTTTCATGTTATTGTGTTTTCATCTAGTGTATATGTTCCTAATGTGCAGAATATATTCATCCCATGTCTAGTTTAGTTATTGCCGAGGACAATAATGTTCTAAATCTGGGAATTGTAGGGCGCATAGCATATTTTGACTAAGGAACTGACACCAAGAGAGGGACACCTAACAGAATTTTCAAATTCATGAGAGATATCTCAATCCTTTTTATTTTATTTATTTTTATTATTTTTACCTTTTGATTTTTTAGTTTGTTTTTAGTTTTCTTTTCTTATTCTCCTGGTCTGTGAATATTTTTCCAAGATAGCATGAACTGAATTGGTTAATAAATCTGAATAAACTCTAGGAGGCACAAGTGACACTGTGAAAATTCATAATGATTTTTTTTCATGACAATGCATTGAATATTATCTAGAGAATATGACTGCTCATTTGTGTGATTTTGTTTTTGAGAATTTTTAGCTAATGTTTTGATGTGGAAATTAGGATTAGATTCTAGCTTGAAACCATAGCCTGTGAGGTTTGAGCCTAAATAGTTAATTTTTTTTGAGAGGCCTCACTATAGTGGTACTCTAGAACTTGATTTGTTTCTCTGTGATGTATGCATGAATTGAAATGATAAAGGCATTTTTATTCTTGTTAACCACTTGGCCAAATAGCCCACCTGAAAAAAAAAAAATTCATTGCTAGCCTTTTGAGCCTTAGACTGGTTTTGTTCAATTTTCCATAAATTACTTAGCTGATATTCCTATTGACTCATCCTTGAATGAGATTGAAATACTTATCAAGGAAAATTCAAGATAAAGTTATCTATTAAAAGTTAAGTGATAAAAAGAAAAATAGTACCTCAGAGGAAAAAGAAATCCGTCTGAAAAGAGGATGTGCAAAGGAAAAGAAAGAAATTGTGAAAGAAAATTTATGCTATAAATTATTAGCAATAAGAAAGAAAGAAGTGGTGAAAAAGGAATAATCATGCATTGAAAAGAAGAAGTAGTAATCATTGTATGAGAGTTAACTGAGCCCTGAATCAAATTAAATATATTTCAATCTCACACAATAAAGTTAACTACTTTTCAAATCTTCCTACCTCTAAATCAGGTCATGTTACAACCCTGAAAATACCTTTTGATCAATTTCTACATGTTATCTATGTTCCTCATCTTTAGGAACTTGAGAATAAGATCAAGTCTATGGTAGTGCTATTACACTGATGGATTGAGCAATTATACCCAAACACTTGAGTGATGAGTGTTTTGTTTATCCTAATAGGGGTATTCAAGTTAGATTCTAATTTTCTTTTTTTGTAGGGTGCATAGCATATTTTGGCTAAGGAACTGACACCAAGAGAGGGACACCTAAAAGAATTTTCAAATTCAGGGGAGATATCTCAATCCTTTTTATTTTCTTTATTTTTATTATTTTGACCTTTTGATTGTTTTGATTTTTAGTTTGTTTTTAGCTTTCTTTTCTTATTCTACTAGTCTCTGAATATTTTTCCAAGATAGCATGAGCTGAATTAATTAATAAATCTGAATAAACTCTAAGAGGCACAAGTGACACTGTGAGAATTCATAATGATTTTTTTTTTGTCATGACATTGCATTGAATATTATCTAGAGAATATGACTACTCGTTTGTGTGATTTTGTTTTTGAGAATTTTTAGATAATGTTTTGATGTGGAAATTAGGATTAGATTCTAACTTGAAAACATAGCCTGTGAGGTTTGAGCCTAAACAATTAATTTTTTTAGAGCTTTGAGGGTTAGAGCTCGCAATAGACATATTAGGGTTTTAATTCAAACTGGGGTAAAATAACAATTTGTACATGATCTAGACATAATCTTGTATGAATTGCAGACTTCTTAATTCATTGGACTTAATGCTTAATTCAGGAGGGATTACTAAGACATTAGAATTCTAATTGGGTTAAAGGGTTAAATATATTAAGACATTAGGGTTTAATCAATTAATTTAAAGAGGATGAATTGTCTGAACAATTGAAATAATTGATTATAAGAATTAATTTAAATTAATAAGGGGGATCAAAGGTGAAGTGTATCTTGGCTACAGTTCTTTATTATAATTCTTTAATTGTTCTTGCATGTTCTTGATAGTTTTTACAATTACTTTTCATTTTATTTTAATTCAAAAATTATTCTCAACAATCAAATTGATTTGTTCAAATTAGAAGGAATAGTGGGAATAGTACTTGGTGTCATTAATCCTCGTGGAAACAATATCTTATTCACTACTTTATTACTTGAGACGATCAGTATACTTGTCGTAATCGCAACACCAACCAATAATGAAAATATAATAGGTGGAAATAAATATTTCTTCTAAACGATATTTTTTTATGTGCATGGATCTTGAATAGAGGTACAACACAATTGGTAGATGGCTAGATTCGTTAACTATGTTAATAGAGGTTCAATTTTTGGTCATGTCTATAGAAAATGCGTTGTTGGTAGAGACAAAATTCACTTTGGTGATCTTTACACCTTAAAAATTTTAATTTTTTTCGATTGACGGCCGGAGAATACTTAAGAAAAACTCAAAAAATAGAGATGTATGTGCTTAAAAAATGAGAACCTCATGTTAAAATAAAATAAAAATTAGAACCTCTATCACTTGAATCAAACGCTCCTAAATATTCGGCGACATTATTTGCTACCCAAGAAAAAATGTAAAATAATTTTTTAAAGTAGATTTTTGTTTAACATGAATAAGTAAGGGTATAGATACTCATTTTATAAATGTTAATAAATTATAATTATGATACATTTTAAATTAAATAAAATCATAAATATATTCTAATTTACGAATCCCCTTTAATAAAAAAAATTCCGAAAAATTTAAGCAAAAATATTAATAATGTAATGCAAAACTTTGTCCTAGAATATTTCGGATTAAAATAGGTAATAACTATTTGAAGGAGAAACCAATGGTGCTTGCATGCAGACTTGAATGAGTTTCTATAGAAATGCATGGGGCTGAATAATTATTTCCAACAAAACTAATTAAATATTAGGATGTTGCAAGGATACTTGGTTTGAAAAGATAGTGAATATAATTTGAAAAGATATTACTTAAAACTCCAAAATATCACTGGAATAAGAAAACTATACTTGATTTTCTGTAAGTACTCCTGGAGAACATCTTTAATATTATCTTTATATTAAATAATGTGTATGATTTTCATTCAAAATAAATATAAATTATATATTTTCGAAAATGCATAGACATAAAAAAATTTCCTCTTTCCTTAAAAATTATATCAATACAAATGTTATATTTATTTTTTTATTAGGCAAATATAAATACTGCGGTAACCTTTAAAATTCATTAATTTACTATGACTGAAATCTGTTTCATTATTTGATAGCAAGGAGCAACATGCCTTGTTACTGTACTTTGGTATTTATTAAGAGACAACCAGCGATAGGTCCAAGTCTCACGCGCGCATTACTCATCAGATGCACTTTTATTTTTGTTGAATATAAGATATATCATACGGTTTTATGTTTAGTACGTTACATAATTTAACTTCATTTTTTTATACACACAACAAAAAGAAGAGAAAAAGTGAAATGATAAAAGAAAGAGAAAAATATATGCACTCCACTTTTTTGATGTATGTGTAGAAAAATAAAATTAGATTATATAACATAACAAATATAAAATTTTATATGATATCTCATGAATTTTTTAATGGGTCAAAGTACAATTGTCATCTTACAGGACATTAATCTCGTCATGCTACACACACAAAAACTAACGAGGGCCACCATAATTTAAAAAAATAAATATTAAAACACAAATTTTGAAATGTCTGCAGGAAACTAAATCACTTTCCTATTGCATGGCATTTGTTTTTTCCCTTTTTTAATTATCATCAGCCTGCATTTGGCGCTTTTGGATGGTGGGAGCATGCATGGAAGCATTTGACACATTTAATTCGTACATATCAACAAATCATAAGGGTTGGAATTGTGTAATTTTTTTTGTACGGGACGGTTGGCATGCTTACCCCATTGAGTAGGCAATTGAATTTTTAAGTGGATTATTTAAATTGCGCTTGTTATCATTCTTTACAAAACTTTCATGTAAATTTTAATAAGAATTTAGTGACGGAGTCATGTTGTGTTTATAATTATTTTGATATTAATTAATTTAGCTACGTTTCAAGCATAATTAAATAAACGTAGAAAATCATGTTTCTTATTTTTTGAAAATTAATCACGTTTTGGACATAGCTATATAACCATAACTATTTTGGTATCGGCTGAATTTTTTGGCACTAGCTAAGATGTTTTGCTAGCTTCGTCACTGAATTAAAGATAAAGGTTGTGCCAAACAAAGACGAGACAAATGAGAAATAACGAAAATAGAAACAATCATACGAGCAGGGATGAACCGAGAGGGGGATAGGGAGGGCCCTCACTTTGGAAATATTTATTGTGCTACGGTTGCACCAGTCACTTGGTACGACTAGCCAATAAAAATAGAAGAATAACTGTGATATTTGTACGCAGAGGAGCGAAAAATATTTTTTTATCCAAGTGTCACTTGTTAAATGACAAACACACCTACTATGGTTGTATGAAAAATGATCTCCCTCACTTCTGCTTTCTCACTCCCCCAATTTTAGTTTCAATATATATTTTATGTGGCAAGTAAAAAAATTTAAATTATATGTAATTTTGCCTCTTTTATAAAAAGTATTTTTTTTTACACCGGAGAATGAATAATAAATTTTACATTCAATTTTTTGTCATTAATTCACTTATATCCAAAAATTTACATAACAAAAAAATAAAAACTTTTAGATATAAGTGGGATCAACAATCAAGATTTGTTAAGTATGACTCATATTTCGTATTCAAATAATGACTCTTGTTGGTCAAACTACGGAATCAAGAGAGCTTGTGAAAGAGGATATTAATGATATAACAAAATGTTCATGTGTATATAACCCATGGTTGGCATTGCCATGGAGAAGAGAGGATATCAAATTTCAAGAGAGCTTGCTTACTTTCGAGGCACAATTGAAAGTTCGAGCTTAATATTATACCTTAAGAAAACGATAGCTAGCTAGTGCTCACGCAGAGATGGAATGGAAGAAGTGTTATTTGGATGTGATATTGGTGCCATTAGCATTTCTGATAAGCATTGGTTATCATTTCTGGCTGTGGTACGCTGTTCGAACTCATCCACACACAACTATCATTGGCATCAATGCCAGTGGTAGACGGAATTGGGTTGCTGCCATGATGAAGGTACCTATCTTTCTTTAGTTATACCTTTGAAATGTAATATTGAACGTTCATTTTCCATGCATAATTCTAGTTATTAATCGACCAGTTATCTTAAAAGCTTCAACTTAATACTAATTAATAGTGTCAGCGAAAAGTTTATATGCGTAGCACTAGCTAATTATATATACCCGGTCTTCCCTTTTTAGTACTTACGGAACATTAATAGTTGGGCTCATCAGCAACCTGTTGTTGGAATTAATTTTTACCATATGATATTTCTAAGGAGAGAGAATGGAATAAAGGAGTAATTAAAAGTCAAAGTGATTTTTTGTTTTCTCAACAGCATTTTGCGTGTTAATTATATATTCCTTTTCCACTTGGGTTTTCGCAATTTATTCTTGTTCCTACCAGATAAAATGCCATTTTCATTACTAGTCACAAACAAAGCAAGATGAATGTTCTTTATTTAGGATATAATTAGGCGAATATCCTACCCAACATATTCTAGCTAGACTTAGATAATGTGTATGCAAATCCACATATTAATGATAAAACATTAAAATAGAAAAATCTAAGCATTGTGCTGCATCTGCTTGTGAACAATTCCTTCAAATGTTGTCCAAATTAAATCGCAGGAATCCTTAATTTATTCATGTTTTAATGCGTGATCAATTACTAATGGGTTTTTCTCCTTAGTATATACCAAACTAGCAAACAAGAAAACGAGGGGGGAAAAAAAGACTTGTGAACTTAATTTGTAGCACTCTTGAGTCTTGACTTTTTACAAAGCTGTCGTACGTATCTCATGTACCTAAAACTAAAACATAATCTGTCATATCCTCAACAAGAATTTCGCAGTGTCTTTCAATCAATCACATCTGCAAATAGGCTATGACCTTGTAGGCGATGAAGAAGTGGCTACCACTGTACTTTTCATTAATTTGTGCTATTTCACCTAAAATTAAAGTATCATGATAACTTGTTACAAAAAAAAAAAAGTTATAATGATAACAAAATGTTTCCTTGGAATTAATTGTGACCTAAAGTAGTAATTTTCATTGGAAAAAGCAAACAGTAAATTGTAAAGAAACTTGAGATACACCACTCCAAAAGCTAGTTCAAATGGTGGGAGTGTCTAAGATCTTACAAACTCTATATTAGTTGCATATATAACTAATGTGCAACTATATATCTCAACACGCCTCCTCACACGAGAGTCCATTGGACTTGAAGAGTGGACAATGCAACAGGCCCAACTTGTCTGTGTTAAGAAACACCACAAGAGAAAGCAAGGGGCGGCGATGCTCTCATACCATGTAAAAAACCTTGAGATACACCACCCAAAAGCTAGCTCAAAGGTTGGGAGTGCCCAAGGCCTTATAAACTCCACATTAATTATAAATACAACGAATGTAGGACTATATATCTCAACTCAAATAATCTAACAACGCAAGAGTGTTGAATTTGGCAGGACAATGAGAAAAAAAACATCCTGGCTGTTCAGTCACTGCGGAACGCAATCATGGGTTCGAGCCTAATGGCCACAACCTCTGTTCTCCTGTGCACAGGCCTAGCAGCAGTCATAAGCAGCACTTACAGTGGGAAGAAGCCACTCGATGACACAGTCTATGGGGCACATGGGGAGTTCATGGTTGCTCTCAAATATGTCACTCTGCTCACTATGTTCCTCTTCTCATTCTTCTGCCACTCTCTTTCCATAAGGTTCATAAATCAAGTTAACATCCTAATCAACACCCCGCAGGACTCAATGTCCTTGGTGACCCCAGAATATGTGAATGAGATCTTACAGAAAGGCTTCATTTTGAACACCGTCGGAAATAGACTCTTCTATGCAGCACTTCCTCTGTTGCTCTGGATCTTTGGCCCGGTATTGGTGTTCCTGTGCTCTCTCGCTATGGTTCCAGTGCTTTACAACCTTGACTTTGTGGTCACTAGTAGTGGAAAGGGAAAGATGGACGCGAATGAGAATAGGGATTTTGTATGAATTAACATAGATATATTTATAAGGGTTTTATATATGTTACGTTGGACACTTTTATTGTCATGTTACTCTAATACATTTGACGTGGGTCCCACTTAAAAAGAAAAAAAAATAAGACGAGTCTCATTTATCATGTGAGAGTAGCATGACACTAGTGTCATGCAACATAATATGTATAAAACCTTATTTATAATATGTGTTAAGTTATAAGATTTGGTTTTGTTCTTCCTTTTTTCAATGATTAGAAACATGTATGTTCTCCCCGCTTTGAGAAGCTTGTAGAACATATTTTGAATCATATTCAATAATGTGGGTTGTGAATATAAACTAGAAAAATAGTTTTCTCATTTTACATGAGAAAATTTTTTCATGCTACACTCACAATACATAAATGGGTCTCGTTTTAACTTTTTTGTCTTCTCATCTTTTTGTGGACCTCACTTATGTATTGTGAATGTAGCGTGAGAAAAAAATTTCATATAAAATAAAAAAATTAATTCCCTATAAATTAATGTGTAACATTCTGTGCATGATTTTGATTTGCTTTCTGCTTTTGCAGAAAGCAGGATATTTAGTGCCTCTTTTTTTTTTTAACTTGAATGGTTCAACTACTCCATTCTTCATTAGTTAATAATCCAGTCATCTCAACTAACATCAATTTAGTGTGAAAAGGATAAATATATCAACAAAATAAGAGGTAGGATATTCATACTACCAATTTTTTTTTGTAATAACTACCAAATTTTTCTACTACCACTCTAATCACCATTGGATTAGAGGAAAAATTGAATCAAGAGAGAGAAAAGAAAAATAATTTTTGAATCCAATGGTGATTAGAGTGATAGTGGAGTGGTAGTAAAAAAATTTGGTAGTATGAATATCCTACTTCAAAAAATAATCTCATGGTCATGGCATTCGGAAAGAAAAAAACAAAAAAGATGATAATAATTTCGTATAGTGGGGGATATTATGTTAGACTCTGAAGATTCACAAAGAAACGAGATGGATAAGAGCACCACTTGGTCGGAATAAAATATTGTGGAAAAAAGTTATACTCCAATTATTCTTAACTTCAAAATCCTTTTTTTAAAAAAAAAAAAAAAATATTCCAAGAGTATCCCTAACCGAAAGTCAAGAATCAATCCCCTCGAGGTGAAATGATCACACGATCATTGGTACAACATTTACCAACAAAGCCTTTTTTATACATGCGACAGGAGTTTGATCAGTGGCCGTGTGTATAGAAAAGACTTTGTTGGTAAAAGTTGTACTCACAATCGCATGATCTCTCTGCCTCAAGGGAATTAGTTCTTGGCTTTCGATGGGGGAATACCCTTAAAACAATTTCCCAAAAAACAAAAAAACATGTAGGAAATTTTGTGTTTTATGCATGTTGGAGTTATTATTCTTATTTGTTGCGACTTCGGCAAGTGCACCGGTCGTACAAGTAATATAGCGAAAAATAGTGGAGTTATCATTCCCACAATGACTGATTATCAAGCAGTAACTTATCTATGCGATTAAAGTTAGATCGATCTTAAAACAGATTTGTTGAGAATATTGACTTAATTATAAAAATAGAATTTTTAAGAAATTATTTTTAATTTTTAATATTTGAGAAATCAAGAACTGAATTCAAGAATTAATAATGCAAAGAAAACGATTTTAACTTTAATTAATGACGAGTGTAGCTAGGGATTTGACTTCATCAATAGTTTCTTAACAAATTTAACTTTCATGCAATTAAAGATTGCAATCAATTATTGACAATTCTTTCTGATTTAATTGAATCCCCAATCCCTTGGTGGTTTCAATTCTTTACTTTATTCCAAGACTCTAATCTCTTAGGGTCTTTTTGTAAAGCAAGCTTTAAGGTCTAGAATTACGCGTTATAGAATTTATAAGACTATTCTTAGAACATACAAATTCTAGCAATTAACCAATCGGATTCGAGCATACAATACTCCTATTGACATGAAAAATTCTACTGCTCATTCAAGATTGATCAGATTATAAACAAGACTGCGAATTTAAAACAGATTAATTGCATAATTGAAATATGAATAAAAATTACATCAAAACTAAACAGCGTTCAAGAACCCATTGGTTCTGTCTTGCCCTAACTATATAAAAAGACTTAGCCTAGCATGTTCATGGAAACTAGAATAAAAGATGAAAGAAAAAGAGAATTCATGATACAACCAAGTTAAATATGATCCACGGTGAAACTTTGAGTTGTTCTTCTTCCTTATCCTTTCCAAAAGCTCTCTTTTGCTTCCTCTCCAGGTCTTTGGCCGTGTGAATCCCTCTCAAAAGCCCTAATTACGTCTCTTTTAAAGAAATAAAACTGGGCTTTGAATTTGGACTAGGCTCGCTGAGGCGCTCGCCGAAGCAAGATGCTCAGAGAGCAAATTTTAACTCCTTGCTTGCATGCTCGCTCTAACGAGCTGCAGAGCAAGGGAACGCGAATCAGAAAGCGAGAAAGCCAGCGAGCAAGATTTAATTCTCATTAATTCTTTATTTTTCTTGGCCTTTATACTTTGTAACTACCTTTATCCCTTAGTATTTGTAATTATTATTTTATACCTAAAACAAGATGAAAAAGATATCAGAATCATATCAAGTATAACATTTTTATAATCTTTTGCATTTATTAATTTATATTATGTTCATTATCATATTTATCTTTATTTAATATAATTTGATCTTAAAAGCATAGTGTCTATGACACTCATCAAATCATCCCCATATTTATTCATTGTTGTTCTCAACAATGAATTAATTTAAGAACATTGGATACATGCAAAAGCATAAAAATCATGCTCAATGCAAGATTCAAATAGTAAATCAATCCACAAATGATCAGACTTAATGAAAAATAACAGAGTTTGGGAACAAACATCCAACTAAGCAGTCTTGAAAGCAAGCAAGTCATAAAATCATTACATGAGATCTATCAATCAAACATAGCAACTGAATTTCAACACACCTCTTTCTGGAGATATCAAGTCACTCATCACTCAACTATCTAAGTGTTTCACTCAAATCTTCACTGGATCAAAACTTACATAAGCTTGATCATATTCTCACTCTCCACAATTAATTAACATGCACAAAAGATCAGGAGGTGTTTATTCGGGTTGTAATGGGGCTTGGCTAAAGGAAGGATAAATAAGATAAAACTAACTAAAGCATTGGAACACACAAATATCATGGTAAAGTGTAAACACTTTAAACAAGACAATGTTTTTTCTCCCGCTTTCCTCCTTTTTATTTTTCAGCACTTTTATTTTTTTTTGTATTTTTCTTTTTCAACACTCAATACTTTTTTTTTTCATTTTCTATATTTTTCAACACTTTTATTTGCATAGAATCAAAAATAATTATTTTTACCATTTTCCAACCTTTGTTTTTGCTCAACTCACCTAATGATACAGTACTCATGCTTACTCCTTACCATGAACTTTCTATAATCCAATCCTATTTAAGGTGGATGTGTATGAAGAGTGGCTAATTAAAATAATAAGTTATTTACAAAAGAAAAGGCTCAGACTCAAATGGTTAAACAAAGGATATCATAATAGTTGGCTTTTTTGGTAAGTAGCTAAAACAAAAAGATGGCTTAATCGTTTCAAAAATGCATGTAAACAACCATTTTAAGGAGAAACAAAGCAAGTTCCAGAAGTATTTTCAATAATGAAGTGCACACCAAATAGAATTTTTTGTTTAGGCTCAAAACCTCACGGCTATAAGTGTGCAATTCAATTAATTATGCTATTTCTCAATTACTTATACTGTAATTTTAATATTCCTGCTGACTCTTAGACTAACTCAATCAATGCTTACTCACAAAAATAAAATATATCGTAAGTCATCACATAATGGATTAATTTCACTAACTAATTCTTAATTAATTTTGCATTGGCATAATTGATAACTCTCTAAAAGAGAGTTGTTTTTGGCTTAATTGTGATGTTTTGGTGCCAAGAATATGCATAATTCTCTTGATTTTATATGAATAAAGTATGAATTTTATGTTTTCATGATTTGAATGAGAAATATGTTAAGTGTGAATATTTGAAGATAATTTGAGTATTGGAACCAATTATTACATTTGCTATTTATTGCAGGTCAATGTTGTAGCATCGGAAAACAATGTTGTAGCAGTGTAGATGAGGTCAGCAGTGCATGTGGTTGACATCATCACCAGCAAGCTATGGATCCAAGCCCAAATTGATGGAGGAAGCTTCTGAACGTGCAAAACAGAGATTTGATCTGAATACGCACTCAAGGATCTTCAAGAATCCTAATCAAATATCTCACAAATCAGCACAAACAATTCCAACTCAAATCTGAATTATATATTTGGAAAGATTTGGAGAAGATATGCAGCAACATGCTCTGTTAGCATTACAGCAAAACAGAGTCATATTCCCAATCAATCGCAAGGCAGATTTGAATGAGATTTGCAATGGATATGAAGAGTTGATTAAAGCCCAAAACATAAAAATATATAAAGAGAAGAAAACTACACACAGGAGATACGGCTGGAAATATTTTACACACCTAATTGAAAGCATATTTTAGAGAGAGAAAATGGAGAAACACTTAGAATGAATTTGAAGGTTTGACTGGGAGTGTTGCGAAATCGGCAAGTATACCGTTCATTTCAAGTAATAAAAATGATAAGTAAAGATCGTTCCCTCGAGGATTAATGCACCAAGTATTAATTTAACTATTCCCTTAAGTTGGAAAAGAAATTGGTTTGATTGTGAAGGTGATTGATATTTGGAATTTTAAAAACAAAATTTTAAAAACAATAATATTAAAAGGCATGTAAGAAAAGATCAAGAACGTCACGGAAAATATGAGATTGATTAAAAATTGTAAAAAGGTTGTAGTCAGGATGCACTTCACCTCCGAGCCTCCCTTATATTCCTATATTGCATTTTATAATTAACTAATTGGTTTGCTCAGACAATTCATTATTTCCCTATAAAATAGTTGAACCTAATGTCTTAGTGATTTCAACCCTTTAACCCAATTAGAATCTTAATATCTTAGTAATCCCTCTTGAATTAAGCATTAAGCAAATGAATTAAAAGTCTGCAATCTATGTAAGCTTATATCTAGGTCATGCACCAATTGTTAGTCTACCCTTGTCCAGATTAAAATCTCAATATGTCTATTGTGAGCCCTAACCCTCAAAGCCTTATAATTAAAGTGATCAGTTTTAATCAGGATATGAAAAAATTAACACAGGCAGAATAAAACAAAATAAACTAATTAACTTATAAAAACAATACAGAAAATATAAAGGATTCACATTAGGTCCGTGATCCCAACTACAAAAGAAAATTAGCCACACATATCTGACTTTAACAAATTAAAATAGTAAAAAGAATTCATAACAAGGAAAGAAAAGAAAAAGATGAAGAAGAAAGATCAATGGTCTTCAATATTCAAGTTCTCCGGAATCCTGATCTCTAGCGTGAGTCTCCTCCTCTGAATATTGTTGCCTCTGTCGAATTGTGAATTTGTGTTTCCAAGATATGCCTTTTTATAGGGATGAAACTATGTCTTTTAATTTTCCATAATATCTTCAATGGAATCTTCACTAGAATCTCTTATCATATCTTTGATCCAGTCCTTCAAATCTTCCCTTTTTTAATTTAATGGAAAACTTTTCTTAAAAATATTCAAACTAAGATTTGATAAGATCTTAAATGATTCAGAAATCCAAAGCAATCTACTTGATCTCTCCAATTTATCTCTTTATTGAGCTAAAATTTACTGCAAAATATAAGAAATTTTATGAGAATATTATTGAGAATAAAATAACAATTTAATTATAATTCTCATAACTTTTGATTACTTTTAAATCAATTTCATGCTCATATTGAACCTTAAAACATAATAAATTGGAGACTCATCAGGGAGATATCCAGCGAATCAAAGGAAGGAGCTAGGGTTCAATTGAGAGATCATTGAACCCAATAACTTGCTGCATTATTCTGGCGGCTGAGGCAAGGTTGATGGTGGTGGAGCTCACGGTTGCTGCTAGAGCAGTGCTACAGCATCGTCTCTGTTTTCTTTATCTTAGATCTATGGAATCTCTTTGTTGTTTCTTTCCACCCAAGAATGAGCTAAATTGTTAGGATTGGGTGATAAAATATCCTTATTGTGATGTAATCAGTATTGCCTAAATAAAACTAAAATAAAATTGTGGAAACTAGAACAAAAGATGAAAGAAAAAGAGAATATGTGATTAAAGTTGGATTGATCTTAAAACAGATTTGTTGAGAATATTGATTTAATTGTAAAAACAGAATTTTTAAAGAAATTATTTTTAATTTTTCATATTTAAGAACTCAAAAATTGAATTCAAGAATTAATAATGTGAAGAAAATGATTTTAACTTTAATTAATGACGAATGTATCTAGGGATTCGACTTCCCCAATAGTTTCTTAACGAATTTAACTTTCATGCAATTAAAGTTTGCAATTAATTATTGACAATTATTTTTAATTTAACTGAATCCCCAATCCATTAATGGTTTTAGTTCTTTACTTTATTCCAAGGCTCTAATCCCTTAGGGTTTTTTTTTTCTAAAGCAAGCTTTAAGGTCAAGAATTATGCGTCATAGAATTTATAAGACTATTCATAGAACATACATATTCTAGCAATTAACCAATCGGATTCAAGCATACAATATCCCTATTGACATGCAAAAATCTACTGCTCATTCAAGATTGATCAGATCATAAACAAGACTATGAATTTAAAATAGATTAATTGCATAATTGAAATACGAATAATAATTACATTATAATTAAACAGCATTCAAGAATCCATTGGTTCTGTCTCGCTCTAACTACATAAAAAGACTTAGCCTAGCATGTTTATGGAAACTAGAACAAAAGATGAAAGAAAAAGAGAATTCATGATAAAACCAAGTTAAAGATAATCCATTGGTTCATTGCTTCGTAATTAGTCCGATCAAGGCGGATTCTAAAATTAAGATTTTAAATCCCTCCTAAAGATGATATTGGAGAGAATCAAACATATATTCTCACCCCCACTGCTCAGTTTCTTGGCACCAATTAAGCTACTATCATTTGATAGAAGCTTTAAAACCTTGAAATGTACAAAAAAAAAAAGGCAATTGTGAGTTTAAAATATGAATCTATTTATTATATGAATATTTTTAAATATTATTTTTTCCAAGATTATAAATATGTATGACAGGCGTGATATTTTTAGTTTTTTTTGGTAAATATTATTGATTTAGACGTTTAATAATTTAAAATATTCTCATTTTAATACTTTCATTATCTTTGTTATTGTTATAGATATATAAAACTATTAATAAAGCTTCACTCACTAGCTTGAATTTTTGGGTTGAATTAGTTCTTTACATGATATCAGAGTCTCGATGTCCTTGGTTTGATCCTCGTCACCTCCCATTTTCTTTGTGAAATTTCTTAGCATAGGTGGATTGAGCCTGATACATCATCCATCTTTCAAGTCCAATGGACTCTCCTGCGAGTGGACATGTTAGAGATATATAAAATCATTAATATAAACTCATCCACCAGCTTAAATTTTTGGGGAATTGGCTCTTTACAATTATCTTCAATTTTTAGTTTTGATAACGAATATTATGTCTTTGAACATGTGAAAAAATTGTTTGCTATTTGAATAATAATAATTATGATTAATTTATGTAAATCCCTTAATGTTGGTTCATTACTTCAACTGATTTTTATTTGGTTGAACTTCAGATTTTATTTTATTTTAGAAAATTTTTTATTGATTTATCGATTATATAATTAATTTGGTTTGAGTAAAGCAGGATCATAAGGATAATAAGATTTTTTCTACCAAATTTTTAACACACCATATATATTAGGGTTCAAATTCAAAATCACTAGTTAAGCTAAAAAAATTCCCTACTAATTAATTCACGTGTTTAGTGGTAATTTCAAATTTTATTTGGTAAGATTTTAACATTACTGAATCATTAGTTATCATTTTAATGATAAGCTGATATAATATTTGGCATTAAGATTTATTGTATTAATTACATTATTTGATAATGAATATTATGACTTTGAGCATATGAAAAAATTATTTTCTATTTGAATAAATTAAAAAATGTGTTTGAATTACCTTATTAATTGTGATTAATTTTTATAAATCCCTTGATGTTGGTCTAATGCTTCAACTGGATTTTAACTGATGACTTATGTTTGAATTTCAAACTTTGTTTGGTAAGATTTTGACATTATTAAATCCTCTTGGTTATCATTTGAATGATAAATTGAGTAATATATTTGGAATTAGTATATATTTTATTAATTACGCTATTTGATAATGGAGATAAAAAAAATGTATATTATGCTGATTGGGCTGAAGCGCTTCCAATTTCCAATAATTTGTTATATTTGTTTAGTTTTTTTTTTTATAAGATATTTGTTTAGTTTAATTCAGAGAAAAAATCAATTTGGGTTCAACCATGTCTTCCCCAAATTATATATCATATTAAAAACAAACAACTAAAGCATCATCTACCGGAATAAATCTTAGGTGCATATGTTATATTTAGATTGAATGCATCCCATTAATGGGAACATTACATGTCAAAGAAGAGAAAGAGAGTTTGGCATAAAAAAGAGAATTTTAGCTGACATATAATATTTTTTATCGATGGGATGCACTGAATCTTTGGTGTTCAATACCTCCAAAATTTATTCCCTGAGCTAAGCAGCAACTACACAAATTTTACGAGTTGTGCGTTCTATGACTTAAGAAATCTGATTTCCTATCTAAATCTTTCTCCAATGATTAGCAAAAAGTTAAGAGCATATATCGTACAGAATAGAGACATTCTTGAAGAATCAACGAAGCCATTTGGAGAATAGTGTTTGGTTGAAGGTTTATTTTGGGTTGATGGGAAAGTGTAAGTGGATATTAGAAAATACTCTTAAGACTCATGGAAAAACATTTCATTCTGAATATTTCGATTACCCTTCTCATTAGGATTTGTCATATTTATACATCCAACCAATTACACTAGAAGCGGGAAAAACAGATTACAGAGTTACTTAACAATCTGTTATAATTACTCTAACTAACTCTTCCACGTGTCACAGCTTGGTGGATCAACTTGTGTATTTTCTTATGTGGGCTTATTTTGCTCCAAGACCCCCCCCCCCCCCCACAAGCTGGACGATGTATATCAAACATCCCCAGCTTGGAGACAGCAGCAGAAAAAGCATCACGACCCAAAGGCTTTGTGAAAGAATCAGCAACCTGATGAGAGGTTCCAATGGGAAGAAGACGAAGCAAGCCTGATTGGATTTTACTTCGAGTGACATGACAATCAATTTCAATATGTTTTGATCGTTCATGGAACATTGGATTATGGGCAAGATGAATAGCAGATTGACTATCACAGTAGACAGAAGCTGGTTTTGGCCATGGTAGATGAAGGTCCTGGAAAAGATATTGGAGCCACTGAAGTTCGCAGGAGAGACTGGCAAGTGCACGATACTCTGCTTCAGTTGATGATCTGCTAATGGTGGATTGTTTCTTTGTACGCCAAGTTACCAATGAAGAACCAATGAAAACGCAAAATCCTGTTACTGATTTGCGGCTTTCTGGACAAGTTGCCCAGTCGGAGTCCGCAAAGGCTTGTACACAAAGATCATTGACGGCTGGAAAGAAGAGACCAGTACCAGGTGCCTGTCTGAGATAACGAACCACTCTCTTTGCAGCAGCCATATGCGTAGTGGTAGGAGCAGAGATGAACTGGCTAAGGTTTTGAACCGCAAAACAAATGTCAGGACGGGTATTGGTGAGGTATAACAGTCTACCAACAAGCCTCCTGTAAGGAAAAGGATCAGATAACAGAGTTCCTTGATTACTTTGAAGTTTAACTGAAGGATCCATCGGCGATGAAACAAATTTGCCTTCAAGGAGACCAGCATCCTTGATGATATCAAACACATATTTGCGTTGATTCAAGATAATTCCTTTGGATGATCGAGCAATCTCTAAGCCAAGAAAGTATCGTAAGTCACCTAAATCTTTGATGCGAAAAGTAGCATCAAGTAAGCTTTTGACTCTTGTAATCTCAGAAAAATCATCTACACAAATGAGAATATCATCGACATAAACAAGCAAAGCAGTAAAGGTCTGATGTGTATGTAAGACAAAAAGAGAGTGATCTGAATTTGCTTGAGTATAACCAATAGAAAGAAGAAAAGTGGACAACTTCGCATGCCACTGGCGACTAGCTTGTTTTAATCCATAAATGGATTTTTGAAGACGACACACTTGTCCCTGTTTGGAGAGAGCCAATCCTTGTGGAGGCACCATGTAAATTTCCTCATGAAGGTCCCCATGTAAAAAGGCATTATTCACATCTAATTGATGAAGAAACCAGCCTTTAGCAGCTGCAATGGATATAAGAATGCGAACAGATGATAATTTGGCCACTGGACTGAATGTATCAAAGAAGTCTACTCCCTCCAATTGTGTGAATCCTTTGGCAACTAACCTTGCCTTGTAACGTTCAATGGATCCATCAGAATTATATTTTATTTTGTAAACCCATTTACATTGAATAGGGTGTTTATCAGGTGGAAGATCAACAAGATGCCAGGTCTTGTTTAATTCTAAAGCCTGAAGTTCTGCTTCCATTGCTTTCCTCCAATTAATGGATTTCACAGCTTGAGTGTAACAACTAGGCTCAATATTAGTAGAGATATTGTGACAAAAATGGGAATACTGAGATGAACAATTGACATAAGAGAGAACATTGGAAATGGAATGTTTGAGTGGTATGGAGATAGGCTTACCTTCACAAAAATTGGCATGTTGAACAGTAATAGGGCTATAATGATATTGCTCAAGATATCTAGGAGGTGCTTTTGTCCTGGTGGATCTTCGAGGTTGAGGCAAAGAAGACAGGTCATATTCTGCAGCATGTTGTATAGAACTCCTAGTACCATGAAGGAAAGTGTCTTCTGTATCAGATACAACTTGTGTATTTTCTGGTATGTGGTCAGCAATATCATGTGATGTGTCTGCAGGTAGAGAGGAAGGGAGAACTGAAGGTGTAATGGGATGATTAAGAGAATTTGAAGGAAAAAAGAAATGGTCAAGCTCAAAAGATGGTTCGGGTATGGTAGTTGAATCAGGGATATCAGGAAGAGTATCCTGAGTATGAAGGGAAGAGGCTGTGTTAGCAAGAAAAGGAAAAATGTGCTCATAAAAAATAACATTTCTGGATATAGTAATTTCTCTGGATGAAAGATCATACAGAATAGAACCTTTGACACCAGTTTTGTGTCCCAGGTATATTGACTTACGAGCTCTATGTGAAAACTTAGAACGATAAGCATGAAGTGTTGAAGCAAAAGCAAGGCAACCAAAGACCTTCAAATGAAGAAATGATGGTGGTTGATTGTAAAGGATTTCATAAGGGGTTTTGTGAGACAAAATGGGGGTTGAGGTTCGGTTAATAAGGTGGACAGCATGTGTGATGGTGTAGTTCCAAAGAGAAATTGGTATATTCGACTGAAAAAGAAGTGATCTAGCCACATTCAAAATATGTTGATGTTTCCTCTCTACGGTACCATTTTGTTGAGGACACTCTACACAACTACATTGATGTATAATACCCTTTCGTGAGTAGAAATCAGTCATAAAAAACTCCCTGCCATTGTCACTTCTAATAACAGTGATTGTTGTTTTGAATTGAGTCTCAACAAAAGCCACAAAATTCTGTATATGAGCTGCAACCTCGGATTTCATTTTCATTAACATCACCCAAGTAAATTTAGAGTAGTCATCCACAATGGTTAAAAAATATCTATAACCCTCAAGAGAAGCAGTGGCAAAAGGGCCCCAAATATCAACATGAATAAGCTGAAAGCTATGGAGTGATTTTGTTTCAGAAATATTAAATGGCAACTGTTTCTGTTTTGCCAAATGACAAGTATCACAAGGATTTGAACAATCAAAAGAAATGAAAGGGAATCTAACAGACATTTCCTTCATTACAGTATGTGGCATGTGGCCAAGTCTTTTATGCCAAAGAACTGAATTTTGATTTTGTACATTACAGACTTGAGTATCTCTATCACTACTGATATTCTTCATCGAGGACACTCCTTTGATATTCTTTCCCATGATCACATATAGCCCATTGTGTTGCTCAGCAATACCAATCTTCATTTGGGTATGGATCTGTTGTATAATACAATAGGAAGCATGGAAAATTAAGGTACATGGGGTGGTGGTTAGTAATTTTGTAACAGAAATGAGATTAACTCTAAATTGTGGAACATAAAGAACATCAAGTAAAACAAGATTGGGCGAAATGTGAATAGTGCCTGAGTACTCTGCAAGTACTGTGGATCCATTTGGCAGATTTATTGAAATAGGCTGGATTTTTGTCAATTGTGTGAACTGAGATCTCAAACATGTCACATGATCTGTGGCACCAGTGTCTAAAATCCAATGAACATTTATGTTACCTGGCTGAGTTATCGATTCAGTGTTGAGATTGGAAACTTGAGTGAAATTCGTAGCATGAGTTGCAGGAGGAGTAATGTTGGAAGCCATAGTATTCTTCTCAAGCAAAGTCAGAATGTGCTGATACTGATCACTGGAAAAAGTAACAGTGGACGAGGAATTATTTGCAGCATTATCAGATTTGTGAAGCCAATTATCAGTAGTGTTCCCTATTGCATTATTTGCAGCATGGGAAACTGCAGGGCGTGTCTTGTATCCCTGTGGAAAAGCATGAAGGTGGAAACAAGTCTCTACAGTATGGTTAGATCTACCACAATGAGTACAAATCCTCATAAGTTGGGTACGACCTCCATTGTGACTGTTGAAAGGAGTTCTGCCTCTGCCTCTAAAACCTCGAGCACCAAGAGCACCTTGATTTCTTCGAAAAGAACCAGTATCAGAAAAGGCAGCAAAAGATTGGCTATTCATGGAATTACCTGCACGACCTTCACCCTGAAATTGACGCTCTTGTTGAGCTACCATCGAAAAAACTTGACTAACATCAGGTAGAGGTTTGAGTAACATTATCTGAGATCGAACTTGTGAGTACTGCTCATTCAATCCTTTGAGGAATCTTATGATATGATCTCTTTCACGATATTCTTTCATCTTCATATATCCACCGCATGAACATTTAACAGCACAATTGCAAATCGGCAATGGTTTCAGATTATTCAATGCATCAAATAAGGTTTTCAACTCAGTAAAATACACTGTAACATCTCTATCTCCTTGCTTTAAACGATATATCTCTTCTTGAAGGTCAGAGATTCGAAAAATGTCGGAACGAGAAAATCTATTACAAAGATCAATCTATACATATCTAGCCTTTTCAATCCATATGATCGATTGAACAATTGATTGCGAAATTGAACGGTGGATCCATGCATTCACCATATTATTTCATCTCTGCCAAGCAAAATAAGAAGAATCAGTTCCCAAAGGTGGATTAATACTACCGTCAATAAAACCTATCTTGTTCTTCGAAATAAGAGCTACAGTCATCGCTCTAGCCCACGTATGATAGTTGTTTCCATTAAGCAATTGAGGAACCAGAACTGTGGACGGCGATTCGTTCGGATGTAGGAAAAATGGATGAGAAGGATTTGTATAGTAATCAGGCACCATTGAAGATGCAATTGACGGTGAACTCGTTAACGATGGCTGCTTCACAGCAGCAGCAACATCATCAACACCAGAAGCATCACCAACACCAAGATCTGCCATTGAAGAAAACTAGAAACTCACTTTTCTCTCACTGCGATATCAGAACCCCAATTTAGGGCTCTGATACCATCTTAAGACTCATGGAAAAACATTTCATTCTGAATATTTCGATTACCCTTCTCATTAGGATTTGTCATATTTATACATCCAACCAATTACACTAGAAGCGGGAAAAACAGATTACAGAGTTACTTAACAATCTGTTATAATTACTCTAACTAACTCTTCCACGTGTCACAGCTTGGTGGATCAACTTGTGTATTTTCTGATGTGGGCTTATTTTGCTCCAAGAAATACCAAGTTTGGTTCAGGTTTTTTCAAAAAATACTAGGCAAATAGGATAGATAGAAAAATGACTTTTGTGTTGATTTTTGGATGAAATTCACTGTTACAGAATACCACTTGAGATGTGAAATTTTGAGATAACGGGAAAAGTAAAAAAAAAAAAAGGTGCGAAGTCTCTCCCGAACATAGATTTTGTAAATTTAAATAAATTTTCCTGGTAATATTTCGGTCAACCAAATAACTTTTTTTTACATTCTCCTACCAAACTTACTTTCCAACCATTTCCCTAGTAATTACATTTTTCTAGTATTCAAAAAATTTCTCCTCAACCAAACCCTCCGTAAGGGAATCGCTTCTTCTTTTGTGACATCTTTTTCTTCCTAAGCGTTGAGAGTTTCATAGCAGCAAATACAAGAGCATTTAAAAAGTGAAATTTTGCGGAGGGTGTTTGGTATGTGCAGATATCTTGGATTCATGGGAAAAGTGGTATTGAGAACGTTATTTTTTCATGTTTGATACAAGAAAGTGTAACATTTTTCCCGAAAAAATTGAATTCCTGGTATTCATGTTTGTGAAGAAAAAATCCATCTTAAAATATAACCAGATGATTGATATTTTGATAATCTTAAAAATATTTAATAATTTTTTTAAGACATAATTAACCTTATTCTTCTTCTTCATCCTTTGGAAAAGGAAATCTTCATCAACGTCTTTTGCAGAAATGTTCATCCTCTGAGATAATCGAATGTTAAGCTCTTTTGCAGAAACATCAATGTCTTTTGAAAGCAACTGAAAAGACATAGATGTTTCAATGATACTGCACCCAAAATGCTGAAAGCTTTGTTGTTCTCCTTCGAGATGGAAGCATGAGTCATGGCACAACGAAGAAGAGTAATGCTCTTAAAGGTGTGCCTGATGAAGATAAAAATACCAACAATTTCATAAAATAATGACAAGGAACCAAAACAAAACAAACAAGACAGAGACAGAGGACAGACCCTAGTTGTTTCTGGAGGGTTCCGAGAGCCGATGAAAACGGTGAAAATGATTTAAAGTGAAGTTCACATGTTGCGTGTCACTGCACGACAACAACAAAAAAGGAAAAACCCAAAACGAAAAACGTGAACTTTTTCTTCAGAGACGGTTTGGAATTGGAGAAAAACGATAGGAGGAAAGAAAAGGAGATGAAAAAGGGGCGAAACTGAACATGGGGCAGAATTTCTGGTTCTAGACCGATTCGAAAATGGTTCGAAATCTGTTCGGAAATGATTCTGGTTCGAAATCGGTTCGTAGCCAGTTCATAAATGATTCAGGTCGAACCGGTACGGAACCGGTTCGAACCAATTTTAAACCAGAACTGAACTGGTTCCATTTTGTAAAAATAATCCGATTCAAAGAAGTGAACGGGTTTAAACCGGTTCGGTTCGATTCTTTAAAAAAATCGATTCGGGTCGACCATTCCTAGGCAGAATCGCTATGAGCAAGACAGCGACGATAATGAAGCTAAAAGGTACTGGAGGATCGCATTTTGGGAAGACAATGGCATTTTGCTTGCTCTTTCCATCACACACAGTATCTGGTTGAAGGTGGGATTATTTTTCATATTCTCAGTTAATATTTTACAAACAATCAAATATAATATCAAAAAAATTAATCAAATATTTTTTGAAATATTTTAGCCTACTAAATAATTTTTTTATAATATTCTCAAAAAACTCATATCCTCATTATATTCTCAAACATCATAATTTTTGGATAAAAAAAATATTTCTCTTATATCAAACGTCCACTTAATTATAATATTTCTCTTTGATACTAGCTAATTTAGCCATGATTCAAACGTAATTAAATAAATATAACAAATCATGTTTCTTAATTTTTGAAAATTAACCACGTTTTGGACATAGCTATATAGAAGTAACTATCTTGATACCAGCTGAATTTTTTGGCACTAGCTAAAATGTCTTACTAGCTCCGCCACTGAATTAAGAATAAAGGTTGTACCAGTCAAAGACGAGACAAATGAGAAATAACAAAGATAGAAACAACCATACGAGCACGGATGGACCGAGAGGGAGCTAGGGAAGGCCCTCGCTTCGGAAATATTTAATGTGCTATGGTCGCACCATTCACTTGGTATGACTAGTCAATAAAAATAGAGAAATAATTGTGATATTTGTACGCTGAGGAGAGAAAAATATTTTTTATCTAAATGTCACTTATTAAATGGCAGACATACCTACTATGGTCGTATGAAAAATGATTTCCCTCACCTCTGCTTTCTCACTCCCCCGATTTTAGTTTCAATATATATTTTATGTGGAAAGTAAAAAAAATTAATTTATATATAATTTCGCACCTTCTATAAAAATTATTTTTCTTTACACCAAAGTATGAATAAGAAATTTTACATTTAATTTTTTGTCATTGATTCACTTATATCCAAAAACTCACATAACAAAAAAAATAAAAGTTGTTAGATATATAAGTGGGATCAACAATCAACATTTGTTAGGTATGACTCATATTTCGTATTCAAATAATGACTCTTGTTGGTCTAACTACGGAGGTCTGGTACTATCGTGAAAGTCTTGGGTTTATTTTATTTTTTTTCTTTTCTAATAGTTCTAGTTTAGGATTATAAATAACTGTTGTTATTTAGAATTTCTAAATTTATTTATATTCTTCTTATAAACACAGTATATTGTAATGAGTGTGATGAGAAGAATATAATGAAGTATTATTGGACATAGTCCACATGGAGTAAATCAAAATAAATTATATCTCAATTTTTTTTTGAGTAAATACCATTTTTATTCTCTGTCAATATCTACGAAGTCCTTTTTAGTCTCTGACAATAAAAAGGACCAAATTGGTCCCTGAAATTACAAAAAAAGGGTCATGTTAGTCCTTATGTCAACTCCCAAATATGTAGAGTGACCCTTTTCTTGTACTTTCAGGGACCAATTTGATCCTTTTTTATTGTCAGGGACTGAAAAGGACTTCGTAGATATTGCCAGGGACTAAAAAGGGTGTTTACGTTTTTTTTTTGTTCTCTTTTTTTTTTTTTTTTGCGAGTGTGTGTGAGTGTTTATAATATAATTCTTATAGCACTATTTATATATTGGGCCCAAATAAAATTTGAAAGAGAGATTTTTTATTTTGTTGGCTCTCAACCTAATCTTCAAATTCAAACACTGATGCAAGTGCAACCGCATCTTTATTGCAACTCGTCACACACTGTATGGGCCTTTAAGCTTTAACAATGAAGCCCAATAGAGGAATCGAGTGCCACAGATATTTTGGCCATTTGGAGAATGGCACCGATTACCAACGCCAATATCACAATGTTAGTAGCCCTTAAAACGAAATTACAGTCAAGTACACAAAAATAAAAATAAAAAAATATAAGGAAAAATAATTTTCATGTTACTAGTGAGATATCGAATTATATGTAACAATTTATTTTTATTTTTTATTTTTAATAGATGGTGGGACCTACCATATCTTATATTTATAATAGGAGAAAAATTCTCATATTGTATAAGAAAAAAGGGATATATATATATATATATATATATATATATATATATATATATATAGGGAAAGATCCATTTACAATTTTTTTTTTAAATTTTTTTTGCAAATCATACTATGTACTCCCGGGAGAACATAGTATAACCTAGTATTCTCCCGGAAGAACATAGTGTAGTTTGTAAACAAAAATTCTGTAAACATAACTTTCCCATATATATATATATATATATATATATATATATATATATATATATATATATATTAAACCAATTCGGGTTGGCAGCACTTTTTTTATTGCCATGGATAATCTAAGTTAGATTTTCTCATATTATAATAATCTCCTTGACCATTTATACTGTTTGCGCTTTGGGTTGGGTAATGCTTTTCAAGCTACAATGGAACATTGATAGACATGCATTATGTAACATTTCGGGCGCTGACGACGGTAGGGAGTGATTGCCGGTGTGAAAGGGTATGGACAAGGAACGGTTCCTAGCAAGCTTCCAGCGACAGGTACATGAATGAATCGAATCAACACCCGAAAGAGAGGAATTTCAGAGACTGTGCTGGTATGGAACGGTATAATTGGGAATAGCTTATAAAAATTAATTGGTACTACATATACTAACAAGATACATCCACTTTTCGGTAGTCCGGAACGCAAGAACTCCATAGTTAAGCGTGCTTGACTTGGGGCAATTCTGGGATGGGTGACCTACAAGGAAGTATTCTCGGGAAGAGTGCGAGTGAGGACAAAACACGCTGAAAAGTCTCGTGTTAGTGTGCGGGAATAGTCGTTGATCCTTGCAAGTTGCCAGACGTTACAAGTACGGTGTGGTTCGAGGACGAACCAGGCGGAAGCTGGTGGGCATGTAACTTCCCGGGCGCTAACGAGGGCGAGGAGTGATCGCCAGTGCGAAAGGACATGGACAAGGAGCGGCTCCTGGCAGGCTTCCAGTGACGGGGGTACATGAATAAATCGAATCAACACCCGAAAGAGAGGGATTCCAGAGGCTGTGCTGGTATGAGACGGTACAGTTGAGAATAGCTTATAAGAATTAATTGGTACTACCTATACTAACAAGATGCATCCACTTTTCGGTAGCTCGGAACGGAAAATTTCCATAGTTAAGCATGCTTGACTTGGGGCAATTCTGGGATGAATGACCACCTAGGAAGTTTGCTGAAAAGTCTCATGTTAGTGTGTGGAGACAGTAGTTGATTTTTGCAAATTGTCAGGCATTACACGTTACTTGACGGAATTACTATACAATATTACTGTTAAATGCTGGACGACGGCAAAATTGGAGTGATATGTCAGAGAGGAGAAAAGGAAGCTCCATTACTTTTACCAGGGTTGCAAAACATGTTGGGTGGATTGGATTCATATCATGTGATGGTTTGATTTGGTGGTTAAATTGTCCAACACGCATGCAATATGTTTTTGTTCATGATTCAAAATTGAAATCGAGACACAACTCGCAGTAAATCGCGGGCCACACAGATTGACACACAAAAATTGAAAATGTAATTTAAAAAGAAAATTAAAAATAGAAGGGAAAAACTAAATAAAATGCGTGGGTTGATTAATGACTCGCAACAGATTCAATTTTTTTTTTGTTTGGATAAAAAAAAATTTGCGGGTTCAATACAATAATAATTTGTGCTGTTTATATCAAAATTCATACATGCACATATTGATATAACCTGCATTTTGATGTATCGTATTAATTGCAGATCGACTTACGAATCATCACATCTATTGCCACCTTTACTTTTCACCTTAACAATATTTTCATGGAAAGGGGAAAAATTACTACAAAGTAAAAACTATAAAGCTTTTTCAAATTTAAAATAAATCCAATCATTACAATGTTAAGGTGAAACATGAAGACAATCAGACGTTAAGTCATATCCAATTGGCTAAATTAAGCCAAAATCCAGAAGGTCCCACTCCAAGCATCAACTTAATGGACCACTTTAATTAGCAACAGACATATATATACGGCTCAAAAGAATATATTTCCCTATAAAAAAATAAGTATAGCTCAGTAGCAACACAGATGGAGTAGAATAGGGATAAAAATTGGGTTCAATTCCATCAAATATATCTTTTGGGAGGGAAAAAACTCAGAATCGGGATTAATTCTCGAACTCAAAGAGTTGAAGATTGTGAAAATACTTGAGAAGTCGACTCACCTTAAAGAAATTATTAGAATCAATATATAAAAAAAGAAAAAGAAAAAAGAGAAAAATATTTCACTTTTTCTAACCCTCTAAAGCATATTAATATTTAACAATTTTTTTACCACGATTTGTCCCCGAAAAGAGGGTGGTATTAACCTTGTAGGTGAAGCCAGACCTAATACTTTTTATTTAGCAATTTTAATAATGTATAGTGAAACACTTATATTAAATTACACAGAATCATTTGGATATATATATATATATATATATATATATATATATATATATATCATGAGTTGAATTTTGGAAATATCAAGATTGGCTGACTCTCATTGTTAGTTATCATACAGATTAATTTTTTTACAGTTTTTTTATTTTATTTTAATTGGATGGGAACCTCATTATTAGCATAATCTAAATTACTGAAGTGATCCACAACTTCTCCCTACTTTGGAGCACTACCCTTGGAGCACTAGGCACACGGTGTACAAATGCGGACATCATATATCCACTTATTAGTTATTGCAAAGGTTTGTTGCCCAATCACTTATGGCACCCCATTACGTATCCTGAGTTTGATTGGACAAACCCTTTAGTTTTTCATTGATTGTTTTATTAACTTATCTTGTTTTTCTTCCTCTTTTGAATGGAGAAAGTTATCCTGAAGTTTTGCACATTGAGGCAAAGATAAGGGGGCTTTTTTCTCAGCTAAGTTCAAAGTGTGATTAGAGGGTTTTTTTTTAGCCCGTGTAGCTTGCCTTTGGAAATTTTATAATTCCATAGACTATCACGCACATTCCACTATCCTATTCCTATTGTCCAAAGGTTACTTTGGTTTTAATTTGGCATAAAGGGAAACCAACCCGAATCATATTATTCTTACTCGTCAATGACACAATTGGAAGTATTATATAACTTCAAGATTGTTTGGAATCATTAATTTCAAGAATTTAATTTGATTTATAAATAAAAAAATTAAAATTAAAATCCATTTACTCATTAATGAACCTTTTTAATTTTTTTTTAAAATATGGACTAATTTTGTAACATTATAAACAAATCAAGTCAATTTAATTCAAATTAAATCATATACATTTTTATTATTCCGAACTCAACTTTCATGAAAATGAATGCATCAAGTTCATCAAGTAAAAAAAGACTAAATCCGTACCTCCTTTGTGGATACTTTACTCTTTTGACTTGCTTTTCTTTCTCCTTTGACCGCTTTTTCAAAGTAGGAAATGATTTACTAGCTAGGAAAATCTATAAATTATTGGGCCTAAGTTTAGCGAAGTAGAGGATACAATAATGCATGCTAGTATATGAAAGAAAAGAAAATTTTCATTTTATCTATTTGTTTATTTATTGTGAATTTTATCATACTTTAAAGGATAAATTACATACTCTTTTTAACTTTTGTCTTTATCAATTAATTCTCCTTTAATTTACTTTTTCCAGTACTTAACTCTCTCAATCTTAATTTAAATTGAAAATATTAATTTTTTAATCAACTTTAATAGCATTTATTGTTTATTTTACACTTTATAATTTGTGGCTTAATATTTTATCAACTTTATAATTATTAAGTCAATAAGTGCATGTGTTTTTCATTTATATGACTCTTACTGTTGATTCCTAGTTAATGTAAAAGTTTATCCCATTCCTCAAACAAGAATATCCTACAAATCATTCATGAAAATAACACCCAAATAAAGAGTACCATATCATATCATATATTAGATGGTGTGTTTTTAAATACAAAAAAGCAAGTTTGAGGTTACTAATTCATCAATTATATATAATCGATTTCAATACACGACAGATACGTTTATCCAAATAAGTATAGTATCTAAATTAAAAATTGATTACGGCGTGAACAAAATGTCATGTAAAGAAGCAAGAAGTTGTGAACGAAACGCCTCTCCTAAACAAAGGTATGTGTTGGTGTAATATTAGTGAGTGAAGAGTGAACGCACTCGCCACTCTCGTGGTAATGACACGTGTAAGGCATGTATAGTACAGTGTGTCCCGGTGGAATAAATTTTTAGTGTTACTGTTGTACCAAAGATTCATCCACCAATAAAAAATATTACATGTTAGCTAAATTTTTTTTTATCTGTCAAATTTTTTCTCTTTTCTATGCTATGTAATGCTCTCATTAATGAGATATACTGAATCTTGATGTAACAATAACACCAAAATTTTATTCCTCCTGCTGTTGGACAATGGGCCCAGTGCTCAGTGGCACTTCTCTTATCTATTGTGCTCTCACGGACAATTACAATGCGCTTTGTCAGAATCTCACTCACCCTTCCAATCCACCTGTTCTTTGTACAAGTCCTAACTTTATCTTTCAGCAAATTAATTGCACAAACTTTATCTTCTAAAAATTAGCATTGATTCTAAAGTAAGTTGATTTATTTTTGTTCTTAACTTAATGATAGATCAACTTTATTTAAGCGAAACTGGGTATTAAGAAGAATTTTTTAGATAACTACGATCTATTATAAATGATGAGGGTTATATTGACAATTTTTTTTTTTGACAAATTACACTATATATTATCGATAACAATTCACTCAAAAATGTCTTATCGGTAAGACATAGTATAATTTGTAAATAATTTTTTTTGTAAATATAACCTTCTTCGTTATAAACACTCAAAATATTATATGATATATTACATGTGCTAAATTATAGAAGTCATGTTAGAAATATATATTTAAATATTTTTATACATATTAAATAGTAATTTAAATACTTAAAGATATGATATAATAAACTATAATATGTAAAAGTTTATATCCAGAAAGAAAATAAAGTAAACACAGAAGTGCATTTATTATTGATATTTTTTTTGTAATACTATTATTGATTTTATCTCCAAAATATCCTCACATGATGTGTTACATGAGTTGGCTTGATTGTTGTTAAAATCTCAATTTATCACTACGATTTTATATTCTTACGATTTTTTTCATCAAAACGATTTTACTAATATTCCAAACACTTTTACATTTTTACGATTTTTTACGATTTTCTTTACGTTACAATTTTACATTTTACGATTTTTTAATCTCCTTCTAATTTTACTTAAGATCTCGATTTTAAAAACATTGGGCTTGACAACATTTTAAGAATCACTTGCATTGTTCCGTCCAAATTAGACGATCGTTACTATCTTATAATAAAGTGTATATGTTTAAAAGTTCAAGGATTTGCAAATATATTATCAAAGGTTAATAATTGAATTTTACGTTGATTAAAGTTAAAAGGAATTTTTTTTGAATTTTTTCCAGAATATAATTTGTTATGGGCCTATATTAGAGGCTCATATTTTATAAGATACAAGAAAGGGCAACAGAAAGAGAAAACTAAAGAAAATAAATAAAATAATCATTGTTTGCTACCAATCCTAATACGAAAGTAATGGACTTAACAGTAGGGCCCTAGAAAAACCACTAAAGGTTTAGAATTTCACTACCCACAGAAAAATTCGATAAATAAGAGGTAAAGTCTATAGATATGACAGATACTCTCTTTCTCATTACTTGTTATCTTTGTGACACACATCACCCATTGGCTACGTCGTTATTTTGTGCATAGTGATCTGTCACTTCAAAGGTATCTCTTTTATAGATACCTAATAGAGCCCTAGATGCAATATCGATTTACTAGTAATCGAGTAGACTTCTCTATCCGCTAAGATAGAACATTGGTGTTGTCTTTGGGAATCGAACCCACGACAACTGCGAGGAAACTAGGGCTAGTCATTGTTGGAACTATAAAATCAAAAGAAAGTAAACCAAGGCAAATAGATGGAAATCGTCAATTAAATGAAATAAAGTAAGGAGTTTAGCGCAGACTAAGAACAAAGAAAGAAAAATCATACTCAACTATCTAGCTCGGCCTCAAAATTTTGTACAAGTGATGTCATGTTAACAAGACCACTGCCATTAATAAATTTTAGCAATGCCTGGGTTGAGGCTAGCTCCTCGGTTGAGAGGTTGGACTCCCTTGTACGGTAGCTAGACAGCATGGAATTGTAATGATTGTACGACCAATAAAGCATAAATTCCCCCTCCATCCCTTCATTAGAAGAAAGGAACCAAGGTTGGCACCCGTCTTGGGCCACCACCTTGAAGAAGTTGCCTTTAAATCGCTTGAAAGAGTCATTGAACACATGAAAGACACCTAGAGGAACGACCCCACAGAAGGCCCACCCCTTTCGTTCGGTTGGCTTATATCCAATGTGGGAAGTATAAACATTGAAGAAATGAAAGAATAATGAGACAGAGCAGCGTTGAGTCAAATAAGCACAAAGCTGCTCAAATGTTTAATGCCCAACAATTAGGATGGAGCTGAGTTGGCATAATGCGAAAATAAGAAATAACGCCCATCTGGAAATCAATCAAGGGAAACCGAAGGTCGACCTTAGTGATCAGGTCTCGGTAGAAGAAAAAAAAGTAGGGCTCATTTGGATCCAGCCCTGAATAGATGTGTTCGTCATCAGCAGGAAGGAAAATATCATAACCGTCCATTTTGCCGACCGCAATCTCGGTCACGTCCTCAGAATCCATCAGTGACCCCGTATTAAGAACCTCATAAGTGACCCAAGGAAATAAGGTTAGTAATTCAGAGAATATGGTTCCATGGATGACCTAAAACAAGGAAAGTCGGGATCAAATAAAAGAACAAAAATACCAAAAGAAAAAGAAAAACTACTGGATGAATGAGAAGTTTCATCGAAGATCTCGATTGGTTGAGAAACATCCCCTAAAAGCATTCTCTGATGTGTATAATCTACAAGGGTTGACCGAGCTAAAGAATTCAAACCGCGCTCAATAGTTTTGAACTTAAGAAAGCACATGAGGGGCAAGCTGATGACTTGGACCCCCTCTCCCGTTGGGGCGAATGTGATCTGGAATTAGTTAAATACAGATATCATCTTAAAGAATTAGGTAAGGAAGACGAGGTCGCCAATGGGAACCCGACATTGACCATGGCCCCAAGAAGACCCATCTGTGAAGAAATATGCCGAAGGAGCCGAGGTCGATAAATTTGGAAACATGGACCTAGTATCTCGCCCCAAGAGATTTGAGCCACGACCTCGGCCAGTATAGCGCACCACATATTTCTTTTGGCTCCCTCCACTAAGATAACCACGGAGCAAAGCCATTTGCTTCTCTTCCTCAGTCTGGTCTACGCACCAAAGCCAAAACCTAGTCTTGACAGGAAGGTTGTTTATGAACTTGGATTCATCTGCCTTTACCTCATAACCACGACCATGCCTTCTCATACGCAAGGCTCCACCTCCCCCACTCATTGACAACAACACTCACACGTGTTTAGGAACTTTGAGGGGGGGGGGAGGTTGTTAATTATCTAACTCAGGAAGGCAAAAATTTACTCAGTAAACTCAAAGCAAAACCTAGAAATGAAAAACGCCATATACAAGATATCAGAAAATGCAGAAAGGACCCTAAAGAATGATACTACGAAACGCGATTCCAGAAACATATGGAGCAGGCAAAAAACAAAATATGAAATGGACTAAATAATGGAAGAAAGGGTTCAAGGGGATACCTGTTTAAGAAGAATGAAGAACCACGAGCTACTTAGACACTAGCAAACGAAGCACGAACGAACGCGATCCTAAAAACCAGCAAAACTTCCAGGGAAATCACTCAAAAACCCAAGGAAAAAGGAAGAAGAGACCTCTTGAATAAATGCATAAACATAAGAGACGAAACAAAGAAAATGAAGCATCGAGTGAGGCAGAAGTACGTATAGAATCAAATAGTTTAGAGCACAAAGTGGAAAAGGTTGGGGCAAAAATGTCAATTCACAGGGGATAAGATGGGTTAAAACAACATTTTGGTAGCAGTAAAGGTGGCATGTGCTGCTCTTGGCACGACCCGCCAATGAGAAAATGTAATGTGTAAAGGTACACTCGTCACATGGAAGACAAAAAGGTGAAAAACCAGAACCGCGAAGCTCGAATTTTGAAACATTAACGAATAAGATGTTATAGAGCTCGATAGAAGAAACCCAACTTATCATGGACCTCGGCCAAAATGTTAAGGGGAAATGAGGATGCCTAAGAAGGGAATTGAGCGCAGCAATATTAGAATGGCCGAATTTTGGACCAGACCTAGAAGGGAATAGAAAACCAAAGCCTGATAACTTGAACCAGGGATGTATGTGTCCGGGTCCTGGATATAGCGAAATTAGCAAAGAACACAACCCGAAGTGAATGACCACGTCGCAGACTCACATACCTAGCCAAGGAGAACATGAACCTGGCAAAAACGTGGACCCGACAAGAACGTGAACCCGGCACAACGAAGTTCGGTGATAAACGACATCTCTGACTAGTCACCTACTCGGCAACATTTATACCCTAACAGACCGGACACCCAAACTACTGGGTTGGGGGGCAACTGTTATGAGTTTGTATTAGAGGTCCACATTTTAGAAGGCCCAAGAAAGGGCAATAGAAAGAGAAAATTAAAGGAAATAATCCTTGATCGATACTAATCCAAGTATGACAGCAATGAACCTAGCATTGAAAAATCACTGAAGGTCTAGAATTTCATTACCTACAAATAAACTCTATAAGTAAGAGATAAAGGCTATAGGTTTGACACAATCTCTCTCTTTCATTACTTGTTATTATTGTGCGCACACACCACCTCATTGGCTACACCGTTATTCTGTGTATAATAATTTGTCACCTCAAATGTATGTCCTCCATAGATACATGAAAGAACCATAGATCCAATATCGATTTTCTAGTCGTCGACTAGACATCTATATCCGCGGAACAAAATACATCGCGCCTCTCCTCCAAATAAATTCTTTTTTTTTCCGAGATAATCTTGTTATGTTGCCTCGGCCTTGAACGGTGCATTCTTCTTTTGAATCCGGTACCAACGGGTATCATTTCCCCTAAAACAACGTTATCTTTCAGACCTTTCAACCAATCGATACGACCTCCTGCTTCCATCATCTCTTCAAAAGTTATGTTCCAATATCTTTTTTTCATTTAGCCCCACATTTTTTTGAAAAAGAAAAAAAATATATATCGAGTATCCCGAAATAGAAATAAAGAATTATTCCAGTAGAACCTTCTCTTCTACCGAAGATTGGCCGGGATTGACCATAATTAATCAATTTTTGACAAGTCATTTACTTTAAAAGTTTAAATCAACCTATGCCATGTAATCTTAAAATATACCAAGTAGGCAAGTAGCAAACGACAAAATTCGATCCACGTTGAATATCAGGCTAAGGGTTGTAATTTCGTGAAAAAAGTAAGGGTTTTTCTTTGTGCTTAACGTCGAGGCAAACTGAATCGCGCGGTCGAACAAGTCCACATTCATTCTTTCTTCGTGTGTATATAAACCATGGTTGGCATTGCTATAGAGAAGAGAGGAATATTAAATTTCAGGTGAGCTTGCTTACTTTCAAGGCACAATTGAAAGCGCAAGTTTAATAATATACCTTAAGAAAACGATAGCTAGCTAGTTGCTCACGCAGAGATGGAATGGAAGAAGTGTTATTTGGATGTGATATTGGTGCCGTTAGCATTTCTAATAAGCATTGGTTATCATTTCTGGCTATGGTACTCTGTTCGAACTCATCCACACACAACTATCATTGGCATCAATGCCAGTGGTAGACGGAATTGGGTTGCTACCATAATGAAGGTACCTATCTTTCTTTAGTTCTACCTTTGAAATGTAATATTGAACGTTCATTTTCCATGCATTCCATGTTAATTCTAGTTATTAATCGACCAGTTATCTTAAAAGCTTCAACGTAATACTAATTAATAGTGTCAGCGAAAAGTTTATATGCGTAGCACTAGCTAATTATATATACACGGTCTTCCCTTTTTAGCACTTACGGAACATTAATAGTTGGGCTCATCAGCAACCTGTTGTTGGAATTAATTTGTACCATATGATATTTCTAAGGAGAGAGAATGGAATAAAGGAGTAATTAAAAGTCAAAGTGATTTTTTGTTTTCTCAACTGCATTTTGCGTGTTAATTATATATTCCTTTTCCACTTGGGTTTTCGCAATTTACTCTTGTTCTTACCAGATAAAATGCCATTTTCATTACTAGTCACAAACAAAGCAGGATGAATGTTCTTTATTTAGGATATAATTAGGCGAATATCCTACCCAAAATATTCTAGCTAGACTTATCTTTGTGACTAGTATTTATTCTTGTGTACGCAATTAAAATGGCAAAATACTAATTAATGTGTACGCAAATCCACATATTAATGATAAAACATTAAAATAGAAAAATCTAAGCATTGTGCTGCATCTGCTTGTGAACAATTCCTTCAAATGTTGTCCAAATTAAATCGCAAGAATCCTTATTTTATTCTTGTTTTGATGCGTGATCAATCACTAATAGGTTTTTCTCCTTAATATATACCAAACTAGCAGACACGAAAACGAAAAAAAAAAAAAAGAGACTTGTGAACTTAATTTGTGGCACTCGAGTATTGGCTTTTTACAAAGCTGTCGTAGGTATCTTATGTACGAGAATATCTTTGGTACTATAGATGGACTGAAAATTCGGTACATCTTCTATTTATATTGTGACACGTGTCTTACTTTATATTAAATCATTCTCTCTCTTAATTTTAAAATAATTTATTTATTATTGATTTGACAAAAGTAAGATATGTATCACAATATGAGTGAAAAATACACCGAGTTTACGAGAAGATTTTTTATGGGTCGGACCATGATGGTCCCTCCCCTAAATGAAAAAAAAGATAGACGAAGGAAAAAAATAAAAAATAAAAATGATAAAAATGAAAGAAAATTTTTCATTTATAAAAGAAACCAGTGAATAAATAGTGAGCCTAATTTACTGTGCATCACAGCACCAAAGAAATTTCCCTCGTGTACCTAAAACTAAAACATAATCTGTCATATACTCAATATCAATCAATCACATCTGCAAATAGGCTATGACCTTGTAGGCGATGAAGAAGTGGCTACCACTGTACTTTTCATTAATTTGTGCTATTTCACCTAAAATTAAGTATCATGATAATTTGAAGAAAAGCAACATTTTAAAATTTTTGAACAAAAGAATTGTTTAGTTAGAGTTGATTGGATAAGTTTTTTCAAAGTAATACAGTCAAACATGTCACATATGCTAACGGCACTAGTCTCCTCACTGACAACTCGTGCCACGTCAGAGCCACGTAGACAGTTTTGTTACCATAAAACTTCAGAAGACCATAACTTGTGACTCAAGTATCCAAATCAGATGATTTTTTTTATTTCACATAACTTTTTGAGATCTACGCAATGACATCTCATTTGACATATTTTATCTTTCACAAACATAATTTGAATTGGTAACAATTGTACCACAATCACGCGTTTAAATCCAGAAGATCTTCAAACTATGTTTGTGGGAGATAAAATATGTCAAATTAGGTGTTATTGCGTAGATCTCGAAAATTTATGTGAAATCAAAAAAAAATCATCTGATTTGGATACCCGAGTCACAAGTTATGACCTTTTGAAGTTTTACGATAATGGAACTACCTACGTGGCGCTGATGTAGCACGAATCCCATCAATGTCAGTGACGGGACTAGTCTCGTCAACATATGTGACATGTTTGACTACATTACTTTAGAAAAACTTATCTAATAAACTTTAACTAAGCAATTCTTTTGCTAAAAAATTTTAAAACGGTGCTTTAGCCTCATAACTTGTTAAAAAAAAAGTATCATGATAACAAAATGTTTTCTTCAACTAGTGGAATTAATTGTGACCTAAAGTAGTAATTTTCATTGGAAAAAGCAAAGAGCAAATAATCTAACAACGCAAGAGTGATGAATTTGGCAGGACAATGAGAAAAAAAACATCCTGGCTGTTCAGTCACTGCGGAACGCAATCATGGGTTCGACCCTAATGGCCACAACCTCTGTTCTCCTGTGCTCAGGCCTAGCAGCAGTCATAAGCAGCACTTACAGTGTGAAGAAGCCACTCGATGACACAGTCTATGGGGCACATGGGGAGTTCATGGTTGCTCTCAAATATGTCGCTCTGCTCACTATGTTCCTCTTCTCATTCTTCTGCCACACTCTTTCCATAAGGTTCATAAATCAAGTTAACATCCTAATCAACACCCCGCAGGACTCAATGTCCTTGGTGACCCCAGAATATGTGAATGCGATCTTAGAGAAAGGCTTCATTTTGAACACCGTTGGAAATAGACTCTTCTATGCAGCACTTCCTCTGTTGCTCTGGATCTTTGGCCCCGTATTGGTGTTCCTGTGCTCTCTCACTATGGTTCCAGTGCTTTACAACCTTGACTTTGTGGTCACTAGTGGAAAGGGAAAGATGGACGTCAATGAGAATAGGGATTTTGTATGAATTATCATAAATTTATAATATGTGTTAAGTTATAAGATTTGGTTTTGGTCTTTCTTTTTTCAATGATTAGAAACATGTACGTTCAAAACCCGCTTTGAGAAGCTTGTAGAAGAGATTTTGATTGTATTCAATAATGTGGGTTGTGAATATAAATTAATATGTAACATTCTGTGCATGATTTTGATTTGCTTTCTGCTTTTGCAGGATATTTAGTGCTTTTTTTTCTTTTCTTTTTTTAACTTGAATTAATGGTTCAACTACTCCATTCTTCATTAGTTAATAATCCAGTCATCCCAACTAACATCAATTTAGTGTGAAAAGGGTAAATATATCAAAAAAATAATCTCATGGTCATGGCATTCAGAAGCAAAAAACAAAAAAGATGATACTAATTTCGTATAGTGGGGGATATTATGTTACACTGAAGATTCACAAAGAAACGAGATGGATCAGAGCACCACTTGGGCACTTGATCAGAGTAAAATATTCTGGAAAAAAGTTAGGCTGGCACTCCAATTATTATTAACTTCAAAAATCCTTTTTTTTTTTTTTTTTTTTGAAAATTGTTGCAAGTGTATGATTTTTGGTTCGTGTGTATAGAAAAACAATTGTTAGTAAAAGCTCTACTCACGATCGCATAATTTTTCTGTCTCGAGGGAATTAGTTCTTGGCGGGGGATACCATTGGAATAATTTAAAAAAATATATATATGAAATTATGTTTTATGCAGGTTGAAGTTATTATTCTTATTCTATATTCTCTGTTGAGAATCGCCACGTTTGTATATGTCTATGGTTATCCACATCTATAAAAGCCTTTTATCTCTCTGGCTTTATTTTATATATGGGTTTATTGTTTATCATTTAAAATGATAGTCCTTTTAGATAAATATAATATATTTTTTCAAATTTTAAACTACAAAATTTTCCCTCCTCTCTCTCTTCCTCAAGTTTATTTTTTTATCTCTCTTAAAAAAATATAAGTGTGTATCCTTTAAAAGGATAGACACTTTTCTATATATATGAATAAATAACTTAATCATCTTTAAAGACCCCCTCGGGGGTTATGGCCCCTTCTGGCCTTGGATTCTGTTTTTTAGTCTTTTGTTGCTCGGGGCTTAGCCCCTCAAAGTACTAAAAAAAAAAAAAAAATCATCTTTTTGTCAGCTAGGCAGCTATGCTTAGCTTAAGTGATCACTGACCAGGTAGAGTATCTGCGTTTAATTCTTAAGTACAAGCTCTAAAAGTTTATTTATTTATTTATTTTATTTTATTTTGAGATATTTCAATTGTTTCGTCACTTCATAATTAGTCTGATTTGAAACGAGTGTCAGAATTAAAACTTTAAATTAATGATATTGAGAAAGATCGAACTAATATTATCATCCCTGCTTAATTTTCTTTCGTCAACTAAACTACCATATTTGGATACAAACTCTAAAACTTTGAGATGTACAAAAAAAAGAGAGAGGCAATTCTGAGTTTAAAATATGAATCTATTTATTATATGCATGTTTTTAAATATTATTTTTTCCAAGATTATAAATACGTACAGGTGTGATATTTTGAGTTTTTTTTTTTTGGGTAAATATTATTGACTTAGACGTTCAATAATTTAAAATATTTTCATTTTAATCCTTTCATTATCTTCCTTATTGTTAGAGATATATAAAATCATTAATATATCTTTACCCGCCAGCTTAAACTTTTGAGTTGAATTGATTCTTTACTGATATTAGAGCCTCGGTGTTCCGTGTTTAATCCTCGCCGCCTCTTAATTTTTGTGTGGAATTTCTTAGCACAGGTAGACTAGGTGTCTCGTGTTCGATCATAAGAATTTTTAAAAAATATTTAAAATTACAAGAGTTAATAAAAATTAAAAATAACAAAGAAATGTAATGATATTAATAAAAAATAAAACCTAATATAATTTAGCATCTTCTCGTTCTTGCTCTTGGATTTGACTAATGAGTTTCTTCGTCTGCTATATGAGCTATGCATATATGATTATAAGATCCACAATTATTTATTTATTTATTAAAATAATTCAAAATTTGCATATAGAATCTATAGTTCATGATCAAATTTTGTTTGAAATTTTTTACAATTGATCTCTAAAACCTTGAGATTTTTGTTCTACATGAAAAAAGTTTTCTAACCATAAATCATATGCATATTTTCATCGAGTATTCTAAGAAAATTTCGAATATGAATTTATGGGTTTATTACGTGAAAGTTTAGAAAACTTTTCAAATTATTTTCAAGTGATTTTGAAAAACAAGTTTTTAGTGATCTATTGCAACAAAAATTGTTTAAAATCATTTCCTATAACGAAGGAATTTCGTTCATGAATCTATTGTTTCGAAACGTAGGGTTCATATTATGAAATTTTTAATCTTTTTTTAAATTGATCTTGTTTCGTTGATGTAAAAGGAAAATAAGTTTAATGATTTTTGTTTCCTTGTTATTTTCGCACTGTTTTATGTTATTTTAATACAAAAATCGTACCATTTGTGCAAAGAAAAATCGTGACCCGCAGCTTAAAAAAAATTAGATCTTTTAAATAACAAATATTTTTCCCGATATTTATTTTAAGAAAAGATTTTCTTAAAATCCCTTCCTGGATTTTTGTTCTCATGAAATAAAATAAACAAATAAAACGTTAAACTTCAGCTCGCACACTCCAAAACGGTGCTTTTAAGCTTGAAACGGGGGGAGCTGGAGCAGTAGGTGCGTCGTCTTCGTCTTCGTCTTCGTATTAGGGTTTGCAAGGGTTACCGTCTGCACTTTGCTGGCAGAATTGAAATTCCTCCGTAGTTTCGCTTCTGTAAAGACAGAATTCTGTACTTCCGCGAGAAGGTAACGCTATTTTGTTCGTTGCTACTTTTTTTTTTTTTTTTTTCAGATTTGCTTTTAAATTTTAATTATGCCTCCGATAGATGTTTAAAGAGAAATGTAATTGAGCTGCTTCATGCTAATATGGATTGAAATCGTGTTTCGTTTCTTGATTACGGGGGAATATTAAAGGAGGAAAAGTTTATAAAAGAAAAACATAATCTGAAAACCTAACCGTTGCTAACCTTGTATTGATGTATTTTATTCTGTTTCTGTAGAAAATTACTTCATCTCTTTTGCATTGTTGTTGGTTTCCTTTCTGGTTGAGAACCCTTAGATATTTTGTTGCTTTCAATTATGGCTCTTTGATCTTGTGTATGCTTGTATTTTGAACATGATAATGATATGGTGTAATGGATTGGATAATTTACTGCTTTCGTGTATGAGAACTAGGTTCTCTACTCTTCTATGTGATTGTGGCAAGCAAATTAACACTGTTCAATTATCTATTCATTCAGTAGCTTAACATTCTGGTTTCTGAAATTCATATTCCAAGTTTTGAAGATAAAAATTCTGCTCATCATGAACTCATGGTCTGTGCTAGTCCACTGCTAATCTTTGTTTCTCTCTCCCGTCTACTCCAATAGATGGGATTTGGATCCTCTCGTGTGAGTTTTTCACAAGATAGGATCATGTGGAGAGAGATATACAAAAATCTTTGTGGGGCCTGGTGAATGGGTGTTTCTCTATCAGGATATCGTGTCTATTTCTGTATTCATATGATGAAAAATAAAATAAAATCAAAATGAGAGACTCTAAATTGAATTGTTCTCCCTATTTTTGTCTTCGAAGATTTTCTGCAACCTTTTAATGTAGTGCTGCATTCTAGAGTAGAAACTTGTTTGCTCCAGTTAATGCATACAAAGTATTAAAGCAGTGATGGAAAAGAAGGGCCCCTTCCCTGCTAAGTTCTATTATTACAAACTTATGCCAAAGCATTCCTTTGATACTTTTCTTTTTTTCCATTTTAGAACAGAAGTAAAAATGCCAAACTATGTTTTCAATTTCTGGTCATTTTGATTAATTTTATTGGCTTATGGTTGATCATGAACTTTTTTTTATTATAATTATTGTCTTCTTAGGTTGTTTTTTGTTTGGGCGAGGGGAGGTGGTTGGAGACTTAGATGGGACATGAGAATCAATGTTGTCAATTTTAACGTAAGGGGAGATGAGCATTTGTGACTGGGTAGATTATAGTCTTCATATTTTTTATAAAAAAGAGGAGATAATATTCTTCTTCGTACACCATGCTGCAGAGTGGTATTTTAAGTCTCACTTTTAAGTTTTTTGTGATCAGTGTTGTCTATGCTGTCTGCTGCCATGGCAGAATGGCTTAGCAGCTTCAGTCTGGCGGCACTAAGGTTTCTCTTAATTATGGCACCGTGGTATATGCTAGAATGAAAATGACATACTTTGGATATTTTAGCCATTTTTATCACAGTTGGCCAATAAGCTTGTGATTTTAAGAGGTACAAAAGTCATTCAGCCTTATCTGAGTTAAAATAACATTAAAAAGACTCTAGGAGATAAAAACAGAATGACCTCTGGAAACTCCCACTGCACTAAATATTTGGGGCTAAACAGAGGCATCTTTGTTGATTATTTTTTTCTTTCTAAAAATCAAGATAGACTATTCCAAAATAATCTGAGGTTCTTTTCAACCAGCTTCAAGTTTTTTTTTCTTTCCCATAATTTCTTCTTAAGGTACAGACAAACCTCTTCTTTTCTTTCATTTTTTTTCCGTGGGTTTTAATTTGAGGTGAAATGTATTATTGTTTTATTATGATTTTTCATGATATATGAATGCCTCTTCACTTTTTTATAGTGCTTTTAATAAACCTTGTATTATTTCAAAAACTTTCATTAGCTAACCCCACCTTGTGCTGCGATGGCTCTTTGGGGGGATGTTTCGGTGGCTGCCAATGCTGTACAGTGTACACCATGAACAACAATGACTAAAAAACACCTATTTAATTGCTTTGACCAGTTTGAATAACAGTAAGGGTGCAAATTTTTGACACAATAATTGTCTAACCCATATAAGTATAAAATAGAGTAACAATTATTAAAACGCATTCAGTTGGCCACCCCTTGTACTTTCACCCAACCTAATTCTCCCTTTCTCCAGAAAAGCATTAATTTTACTGGTATCCATCTTTTAAGGGGGAAAGCAGACAAACAATATTAGAATAATTTTCACTCACCAAATAATTTTTTATTTTTTATTTATAATTAATTAATAGCAATGCAAAAGTTGCTAGTTGTAATGTTTCCCCCATCTTCAAATGTTTTCTTGCAGTAGTTTCTCCAAGCAGGAGCCATGTCTTCTTCATCTTATCTTCCTGCCACAACAGACTCAATTGCTTTGGCATTGGAGGCCAAAGACCCATCTGAGGCCATCTCCATTCTTTATCGCGTACTTGAGGATCCTTCTTCTTCACCAGAAGCTCTTCGTATGAAAGAGCAGGCCATCACAAACCTCACCGACCTTCTTCGGCAAGAGAATAGGGGAGAGGATCTGCGCAGCCTTCTCACTCAGTTGAGGCCCTTCTTCTCCTTGATTCCCAAGGCAAAAACTGCAAAGATTGTTAGGGGAATAATTGACTCGGTTGCTAAAATACCAGGGACATCTGATCTTCAAATTTCACTCTGCAAAGAAATGGTGCAGTGGACTCGTGCTGAAAAGCGTACCTTTCTGAGGCAGCGAGTTGAGGCAAGGCTTGCAGCGCTTCTGATGGAAAGTAAGGAGTATTCAGAAGCTTTGACTCTTCTTTCTAGCCTGGTCAAAGAGGTTAGAAGATTAGATGACAAGCTTCTACTTGTAGACATAGACTTGCTGGAAAGCAAGCTACACTTCTCATTAAGAAACCTTCCAAAGGCAAAAGCTGCCCTCACGGCTGCAAGAACAGCTGCAAATGCTATTTATGTGCCTCCAGCTCAACAAGGTGCCATAGATTTGCAGAGTGGAATACTTCATGCTGAGGAGAAGGACTATAAAACTGCATACAGCTATTTCTTTGAAGCTTTCGAGTCTTTCAATGCACTTGAAGACCCCAAGGCTGTTTTTAGCCTGAAATATATGTTGTTGTGTAAGATCATGGTGAATCAAGCAGATGACGTTGGTGGAATTATTTCTTCTAAAGCAGGCCTGCAATATGTTGGTCCTGACTTGGATGCTATGAAAGCTGTTGCTGATGCTCATTCTAAGCGATCCATTAAGTTATTTGAAATTGCTTTGCGGGACTACAAGGCACAGTTGGAGGAAGACCCAATTGTCCACAGGCACCTGTCATCCCTGTATGATACCCTTCTTGAGCAGAATCTTTGCAGATTGATTGAGCCATTCTCCAGGGTTGAGATTGCACATATTGCTGAGCTTATTGAACTTCCCACTGATCACGTGGAGCGGAAGTTGTCTCAGATGATTTTGGACAAGAAGTTTGCCGGCACATTGGATCAAGGTGCTGGATGCCTCATCATATTTGACGATCCTAAGACTGATGCAATATATCCTGCAACTTTAGAGACCATTTCCAATATTGGGAAAGTGGTGGACAGTCTTTATGTTAGGTCTGCCAAGATAATGGCATGAGCCCTCTGGTCATTTTACTCCATTGCCACATTACTTGTTTGCTGTTTTCTTCTTAATGATGACTAGCATTTCATTTGTTTCGTTTCTTTTGTTAAACTCAATTGTGGGAAACCTCTACCGGTGGTGGCGTTGAATGTTTAAAAGGTTTTGGTGGTAACTGCCACTTGCCTAACCTTGGTATCATAAAAATACATGTGCTGTTCAACTCTCAGGTCTTTAAGAACTTTGACCGGGGTGATTGTTGTCAGATTCTCTAGGCATTAGTACGTATGTAGACTATGCGAATTCGAATAGAGTTAGTCTCATGAATCAAATTGCATTGATTTGAAAATTAAGTTTGGAGGGTTTTTTATTATTATTATTTTTTTGGTAGAAAGTTCGGACTTTGGAGGTTTATTTTGTTCACAAACACTGAGAAAATATCTCAAGTGAAATTATTGTCGTTTTCCAATAGATAAGTTGTTCGCAAGAAAAACCTGACAAGTTATTAGTTGGGAGATCTCAATTGGGAATGAACATAATTGAAAGCCCTATTCCATTATAGCCTTCATTTCGTGGGTTTCTATGATGCTGGGTTTGGAAAACATGCCTATTCAATCTATTTTTGAAGTAGTTGTTTGATCACAGAACATGAAGAGGCCGAGGTAAATTAAGCTCATCAAGCCTGTGGAGACGGCTGGGCATATAATGGGCATTTCTTGCTTAATTTGGTCGTGACCCAGTCCATCTCAAACCACATCACAAATACTTTCTCAGCTTTGCCAACCTCGATGCTGCTTTCTTTTTGGTACTGAATCTATGAGTATAACCTATTGTGAGCTATCCAAAATCTAATTCCAGTTACTTACAAAGATGCAGCTGTTAAACCATATTCATCGTTGCTCTAACAAGGAAGAAAAAAAAAACGAGGAATAATTGTTTACTCCACGGATAGTAATAACTTGATTGCGGGTTACGATTTTGACATATAAATATAAGGGAATGATCCGGTTACAATTTTTTGTTATAAATTTTTACAAATTACACTATCTTTTTCTGAGAGAAGATAGTGTAGCTAGTGTTCTTCTGGGAGAAGATAACGTAGTTTGTAAACAAAAGTTTATAAATATAACCTACCCCATAAATATAACTATTTTTCATTTTCAAAAATAAAAATAAAATACTATTTTTTTGGTTTTAAACTTTTAATTGAGGATACCCACTAGGTAGAACCCAGGAGAAGACCAAATAAAAGAATTTATTTTGGAGTTTTACAAAGAGTGATAGATTTTATATATTGTTGTTTTTTTTTTTTTTTTTGGTGTGGTATATTGTTGTTTTAACTTCAATGGGTATTGGACTATGGGCAAGGGCACGGGCGCGGCCTAGGTTATTCCACAAACAGATTTAAGCAAGCTATCTTTGGCTCTTATAACTTTTTAAAGTAATTTATCTCTATAAATTAAAGCATATTATTTTAATTATAATTAAATTTTAAAATTAAATTTGTTCGAATTAATTATTTTTTATAATTTTAAATATTTTTCCTTCAATCTATCCATTTCTACACATTAAATTGGAGTATATTATTTTGAAGGTGAATTAATCTTTTAGTTTTCTCTCTCTAAAATAATGATGAATATCATTCTTAACTTCTCTTAGTTTTAAATTTTGAATTCAAATTCTTTTAAAATAATTATGCATATTTTTTATAATTTAAGTTTTTCTTTGAATCTATACTTTTTAAATTTTTCTTAAATTAATTATATATTTATTTTAATTTATAATTTTAAATATTTTTCTCTTTTAATTTATAATTTTTTTGTATTTAAAATTTATGAGAACGAATCTTAAAGCAGTGGTAATTGGTAAGATTGCTGTTTTGGATAGGAAGGTCACGCGCACAACGTATAATTATACTTACTATTTGTATATAAAATCAATAGCAAATAGTATTACACTTACTATTTGTATAACACTGTTACTGTTTTTTTATTCTTGCGAGTCAAGCTCTTCAGCAATTGTTGGCTCATATAGAGTAAGTATATGTCTACCCATCGCATGGTGCACATTAATGGGCCTAGAAGCTTCTGGGGTTTGTCGTGTCGTCAATATAATGTGCCAGGTAATATAAATACCAACACACGTGTGACATGCTCCATGTCAAGTTCAGACAAAGTAGAGAGCCATTAGTGTGATAAATGATAAGCCTTATGTATATTGTCACGCTTGCATAAACTATTTCAAGGTGGAAGGTCACTGGGTGATCTAGTTTAGAAAGTTAAGTATTGCGTGATGATAACTGGAAAAAGTTGAAGTTGGAAATAAACAAATAATGCAAAGCTAGCTAGATACCTTTAAACTAAGAGAGAAAGCGAGGGTTAACCTGCTTTCTTAACACGACCCATAAAGCATGTATATGTATTACCAACTTTTTTGCTTTGGTCGGTGCTTGTCCCAATCAAACTCCATTACTTTAACAAGAACTTACACCTTAAGAAACCCACTTTTAATTTCTCAAAACACACATTGCCCCTAACGCCTTTGGACACCTCTCGTCCCTCCCCTCCTATCCTTTTTCTATTTGCCTTCCATTCCTTCATGTTGCATAAGTCACGTCAAGGAACAGAAATGCCTTTAAATGCTTTTGCAAAAGTAAAAGTTCCCACGGCTTTGTTGGTTTTGGAATTTGGACCGCATCGCCAACACTTTTGGTTTGTGGTTGAGAAGGTGAACTTCTCTACATGATTGAGATTGTGACTGCCAATCGTGGTAAATATCGTGGTTTCAAATGTCATTACATCTTTCCAAATGGCACTGAGTGCTTCATTAAATAATTATTGATTCACTCCTAAGAAAACAAAGAATAAAAGATTACGCATATGTTTGATTGTGTTCTTTTTCTATTTTTGAAATTATTTTTTAAAATAGTTAATGAAATGAGTATTTTTTTGTTTTGTTTTACAAGTTAAAAGGAAAAACATAAGATAGAAACAATTAAAATATATTTTCTAAATTTAATTTTAAAAATGAAAAAATAGATATAATTTTTAAAACGATTTCTACAAAATAAGTATTATTAAACAGATTTTTTATCTAAAAAATTATTTTTAAAAATAGAATTCAAACAAGATTTGCCTACTTTTGTAAGTTGTTGTTCTGTCCTTGGGACAGAGATGTCTAGCCCAGCTAGGTTAGTACGTTAATATTGGATCTGATGCCCTCTCCAATGTATCTATGAGGGAGATACCGTTGAGTCAAGGAGATTACTGTGCACAGAATACTATAACGGCGTTAGCCAATGAGGTGTGTGTGCACAGTGACAGCATAACAATAAGAGAGAGAATGTTTGTACCTTTAGGGTTTGCCCTTGTATTTATAAAAGTTACCTATAGGTAGTGTGGATAGCTATGCTGACACATTAAGATTAGTATGATTGATGAACATCAATCCATATCTTGGATTGCCCCTAGTTGAGCTTACCACTTAATGGGCCCATTATACGGATTCATAACAGTTGTATTAATATTTTTTGAGAATTGCGATTTCATTTAATAAATATTAAATATATAAGTTATATATGCATATGGATTGTAGACATATCTAATCATAAATTTAAAGCTATATTGTTATGAAATAAAGAATAACAAAGGAATGTGGTTAACTAAACTATTTATGTATACGTATCATGACTAATAATATTTTCGGCATTTCCTTTAATTTTCTGCTCCCTGTTCTGAACGAGAGCGAGTGCAAGTTGGGGGATGAACTTGAACAGAAATGTGTCCTTTGGAGTTTTTGAGAGAATAAAATTCCCTCGCCACTTGGCCAACGAAAGTCAAAAGTGGCCAGAACAAGCAATCAACAAATTTACAACCACTAACAAAGTTGTCATTATTGCTTAACAAAAACAAAAATAAATTAGTGATGATTAACCTATCTGACATTTAGAGCATGCCGTTATTCAATTACCACTCTATTACCCTCCTCCTTGCAAATTTGTTTAAGATATGTATTATAAAGTTATGTTATAAAAGAAAAAAATACAAAAATAATTCAACACGTGTCAGTTCATCAGTGCTTCCCAGATTCGCTTTGCTAGAAAACTCTTCTTCCTCACCTCATCACGGGTCCAACACGTAATTAAACGTGACGGATTAGGTCACTTTCGTCATTTCAAATCGCTAAAAAAACTTTATTAAGCCGCCCACTTCTTTTCTTTTCTTTTTTTTTTTTTGAAAAAAAAAAAAATGTGCCTGTTGTGCATCGGCTTCTCCTATTTATACCACTGAAGATGCTTCCCTCATTCCCTTTTCCCTCTTCTCTTTCTCTCTCTTACTGTTAAGAGTTCTCTCTTTCTCTCTGACGACCAAAAAGCCGGCGTTCTGGCTGCGTCTCAATCTCTACCACCGCCGTCGGTTTTCCCCGACTGCGGCTACTTCAAACGGATGGCATCGACGGAATCCGATCTCGATTATGACTTCCTGAATCTCGATTATGATTTTCGGTATCAGAGTCTCCCCGGAACCGATGCATTCATGGAAAGCGTTTGCTCTGCCCCTTTCCAAAATCTGTTACCGGTTAGTGTTCTCTCTCTCTCTATCTCTTTCTCTCTCTGAAACTGAAAGTACGGTGGAGCCAAATTTTGCCACGTCATCTAGCACGCTGCTTGACGTGGCAACCCCAGTCACTTAACTGATTAACACAGCTCCGCGCCCAATGCTTCCTTAACCGTATTAACAATAATAATTTTGACTAGAATAGAAAAGTTTGTGAAACCTGCGCTCTGTTTTATGATAATTTTGTTTTTGAATTAATTTTTATTGGAGACGACAAAAAAGAAAAAAAGAAAAAAAAAAATGAAGGTGAACGGTGAATGAAGAGGCGTTATTTGTACCAGTCAAGTTGTTCGTGAACAACTCTTGCTGACGTGGACTGTTTCATTATTGGGTTGTGTTAAGAACTTGTGTGAACGCTGGACTTTCGGGACGGGTATGGGCCTTTTGTACTGTTTTTCTGTTTTTCTTGTCTTGCTTGCTTTGGAGTGGGACCCATGATCTTCTTGCTTACTCTGCACGCGTGACCTTTGTTCTCCAAGTCTAATTTTATAAACTTTTATCCTTCTATATTATTTAAGAATACAGTATAATGTTCAATAGTAAAAGAGATACATTTAATAGTTTATTTTTCATGAATCGTATGAAAGACAAAAAAAAAAGAGAGAGGAAGAAATGACAAGTATTGTAAACGTCACTCATATCGACAGAGTTACTCTACTCTACTCTTTCTAAATTCATTTACTTTGTAATTATAATAATAATGGTGCATAATATGAAATAAAAGGAAATTGTGTATAATTTGTTTTAAGATTAGATAACAATACTGGCTACAACTTTCCTTGAGGTATCAATCAAATTTCGCTCGCTGTTATTATTTTTAATAAGTAGCGTCACTCATCACCTCACCTACGCATTAAAAAACTAAAAAGGAAAAGAAATTTGTGTGAATAGTTTTCTACAAAATGATAACACAATGAACAACAAGAAAATATTTTCTTTATCGTATCGTATGACGTATATGCATATATTGAACAATATGAGTAGTTTTCATGATTTTAATTTTAATTTATGCAAATTTTAAGTTTATTAAACATCTGTCAACTTTGTCTATTTAAGTGGATTGTTATGAAAAATTATTAGTATAATATAGTTGATAAATAATGTTTTCCATAAATAAAAACCTATATTTATTTTTAAACCATTAGATTTATCTTTCTTTGTCAATATTACATTAAAAATGTCTTGCATAAATTTACATGCTAATGTTTTTATATAATTGTTGTCTCTTTCCGTCTTCTTTAATGATAATATGTTATAATAATGGTAAAAAGCTTGATACTGCTGGGTTGAACTTGCGCATGACTCCTTGAAATATTTGATCATTCACAAGTTCAAGAGTAAGAAATGAAACGAAATCAAATTGAATTTTGTCGTTCGTAAGCAACGATATGAATTAACCACTCTATCTTTGGTTGGTGCGGAAGGAAAAGGAATCTCAGTTCACCCCGCTCATTTTCTCTCAGTATACTTGGTAAAAAAAATTAAATAATATTGATGTACTGTCATAAATTTTCTTATGAGTTTAGACACAATCAAACTCATTTAAACGAGTTATTTATGCAAATTTAAGTAATAGTCTAAAAATGTTTTATACTAAGAATATATCAAAATTAATAAGGGTACTGATGGACTAATGTCGTTCTGATGATCCGTTCAACTCGATGCAACCTAACTTAAAATTTCTAAGTAGGTTGGATCAATAGCTTTATCTGAGAAGAACTTGATTAAAGTGATTAGTCATCGGTTCGAGTAGCGGGTTAGATAAATTAACCCGATGCCTTGGCTTCATTAGAAAAATTTAAATACGAATATGCTTTTTTTGTTGTTGTTGATAAATATACGAATATGCTTTTAATTCCATTTAGATTTGATTTTGAGGTTAAAAACAAAATTTTAAGGTTGCCTCTTTGTGTTGAGAAAAAAGACAAGCAAACGTGTAACTCGATTACACGATCCAAATTAATCTGATCTAGGTCTGGATAGCTAAATATTATGCCCAAATCCAATTAAACCTAAACGAAGATAATTGGTTTAGGGACTTCAATTTCTTCTAAACCGATCATGACTGTTTTCCCTAAAATTTAAACTGGACAAGAAATTCTCAAATAGTTAAATGAAATACATGAAATCTCTCATCCTTGTATGTCAAGCTTATGCAGTCGTTCGTAATTGCAGGACCCGGCGACTTTATTTTCAAGTTGTGGTGGACTAACAGATACCCTTTGTTCCCAAGACGTCACTCCGCATTCCACCGTCACTGCTACTATTGATTCTCAGTCATCGATTTGCGACACCGGTAATGATGCGGGCTATTTATTATATTATTGTATAGTTATTATTTCTTGCATGTCGAATGCCATTCATCTTAAGCATATTATTATTATTAATCCTCTATGTTTGCATCGCCTCTATGTTTGCATCGGTGCACAGAAGTATACATATATATAGCTCATAAAAGCATAGTTTATGGAGTTTTAACATTTTGGATTGAATTGCAAATTGGCCAGTTGGCAGCCCTGTGTCAGCTAATAAACCAAACGGCAGAGAGAATCATACCAAAGAAGCTACAAGTGGTTCCTCTGAGCCATCTGATGAGGATGATGAAGCAGGTCCTTGTGAACAGAGCATAAATCCAGTTGATATAAAGCGCCTTAGAAGGTATCTCAAATTAAAGCACTTGAAATAGGGTAAAAAAACTCACAGATTATTTTCAGCCTCCCTAAAATTTTATACGATTTCATGGTTTCAGGAAGGAATCTAATCGGAAGTCTGCAACGAGGTCAAGAAGAAGAAAACAAGAGCATTTGGCTGAACTTGAGTTGCAGGTAACTAATGTTTTGGAAGTGCGTGGAGGGTATTTGATAAATGATAAGTCTTTGTTGGAAGAAGCCAAAGCTTAATTCTTCAGTGGACTTTTGAGGCATAGAAGAACAGGGGAATAATATGTAACAATAGTAATATTATAATTCTTATTTATTGTTGATTGAGATGCGGGGAACGTTACTAGTTCTGGAATATAATCTGTTTGTTTTTGAAATTTAAGCATCAAATCTTTAGTAAGATGCACAAGAAGGAATCATTTTCTTTTCGTTTGAATTTTGCTTTGTCAGGTTGAAAAACTGAAAGTGGAAAAAGCAAACCTATGCAAGCAGTTTACTTATGCTAGTCAACAATTTCATGAGGCTGATACGAATAACCGAGTGCTAAAATCAGATGTAGAAGCTTTGAGAGCTAAGGTATGAGGTTCTTCTGCCAATAATGTTCTACCAAAAATATCACGATCACGTTGGAGAAATTTAAATTTTGTTTTATTCAAAAATGAACGAGTGGTAACTGAAGAAAAAACGAATAACAACTTCGGAATTAAGATCAGCTAATTCTTTCAGGTAGAGATAATAACAACTACGTAATGGGCACAGAAATTAATTATCGATGCCTGAAGAAATTTGTGCCTACTTTTAGGTGAAGTTAGCTGAGGATATGGTGGCTCGGAGCTCTTTCACCACGTTAAACAACCAGCTTCTTCAGACTCAGTGTCAATTGAACACACCAGTGACACCACCAGAACTCAACACGACTGGTCTGCGCCGCATGGCACATGTCTCGCCAACCATCACTGTCCATGGAAATGATGCCTCATACGGTGGTGTCCCAGTTGGACAGAATTCAGCTATTGGGCTTGGAAACTTGGATATGCCTCACAACGACGTCAATAATGGAGTCCTAAATGATGCTATGAGCTCTATGTATATATGGCACCAGTAAGGGTTTCACTTGACTAGACTTTGTAGTATTCAACTTTATATTTAACGTCTTGTCTAATTTGAGTAGTGGGTTATATTATTTTCTTAGGTTGATTCCTCTTCGGTTATATATTATGCCCATTAAAATAGTGTCTACTCTTGTTGTATTCCGTTTTGTATAAAAGGACTTGATTGCTTTATCCATATCTGATTGTAGTTGTAAGAAAACTAACATCATCCAACAGACATCAATTAACTATTCTGATTTGGTTTTTAATTAGGGTAATGCTAACTTATCCTTAGATGTACGAACAGAAAAACCAATTTTAAACTGAAGTGATCACTTGTTTACATATAATAATCACAAATTTATTAACCGTTTATTCAACTGATTTAATCACTTATAAAAGATAATGTTATGAATTATCTTACTAAATTATTCATATTTTATTTCACATCACTTGAGGATACCAGATAAGTTAGAATCTCTCTTTTAATTAATTCTGGGGACGAGATTTACAACATGAAGCATGGCTTCTTAATTAGGTGTAGTTTTCAAACTTTTTTTTTGAAAAGCAAACATGAAATAGAAAAACAAAAAAAGAAACTAGGAACACCTCCTAGACCAAACTACTCCTACATAGTCCCTTTCAAGTTTGTCACAAGTTTGAACACGTTTATACTTTTATATAAGGGAAAAAAATTTGTCCTTAAAAAGGAGGCAAAGTTGTGTTCTTTTAACAATTATAATTACATATTACGGGGTAGTATATAGTTATAATATTAAAGTTGTATTTTTTTTTCTCTTTAGAAGTTATTTGCTAATATAAATATTGAAAAAAATATAACTTTAATATTATAACTATGTACTACCTATAGTAGATAGTTATAACTGTTAAAAGAACACACATTAAACCCTTCATATAAACATACATATATTTGCAGAGAAATAAAGATATTTTTACTAATTATTCCTGTGCTCCAAGAAAAGCAAGTTTTCTTCGTTATGTTGGGCTGCAGAAAAATATGATGCAAAATGAAAACATAAGAAATCAAAATGAGGAGTTTCCAAGTTTAATTAATGTGATGCCTTTTGTCAAATTATGACTCTGAAGTTTCCAAGAGTAGTGCCTCAAGAAACACCACTTGGTCAGTTTGCCACCGTTTTATATTATCCTTAGCTTGAGTTACTTTTCTTTATGTATTATGATTGTAATCAAACAAGATAGTTGCTAACATCATTAAACCAATGGCATGCTGAGTGCCGACAGCTACTCGGTAATATTCTCTGCTTCATATTTATTTATTATTATTGTTTTAGATCCAATTACACCAATTCATGTGCCAAATAGAGTAACTTAACGTTACACCAAACTATGTCTGGGGAGATTCATATTGTAAATAAATTATATCGACATCCATAATGTTTATCTAAACTATATACATATCTTTTCTTGTTTCAAAACTTCATTTATCTTATTTTTACGGGATAGGATCCGTTTACAATTTTTTTTTGCAAATTACACTAAGTACGACCGGTTGTACACTGCATAATTAAAATATGACCGGTCGTACTTAGTGTAGTTTGTAAGAGTTTATAAACAAAAAAATTTATAAATATAACCTGCCCTATTTTTATATTTTCATTTGTATTGAAAGCTATAGTGCTATACACTCATACAATAGAGAATGAAGAGAAGAAGTGCTAAGCGGAATTTCATACTTGAGATATTCAAGAAATAGAATGAATACAGGAAAAATACTAGAGAGTCCTATTGAGAAGAAGCATATCAGTATATATACAAACACTGGTATGTAAAACAGAAAGCGAAGAGTCTAACTAACTTCATGACACGTGAGAAATGTAACTAACTGAACCTCACTAATTACATGACACATTGTATTAATATTGACACGTCATAAATAGCAAACTAACTAAGTCTCATCACCCCCCCCTCTCAAGTTGGGAGGTGAATGTCATGAAGCCCCAGCTTGACCAGAAAATCATGAAAAGGAGCAGGGTGTAATGCTTTGGTGAAGACATCGGCTAACTGTTGTGTGGTCGAGACACGAAGGAGATGAATCAAGCCAGCTGCAATCTTCTCCCTTGTAACATGACAATCCAATTCGATATGCTTGCTGCGCTCATGGAAAGAAGGATTGTGTGCTAAGTGGATGGCTGCCTGGTTGTCACAATAAACCATGGAAGGTTGTGCAACTGAAATGTGTAAGTCACGAAGTAAATACATGATCCATTGGATTTCACATGTAGCAGCAGCAAGAGCTCGATATTCGGATTCAGCAGATGAACGACTCAGTTGTTTGTTTCTTGGATTTCCAGGACACAAGGGAAGATCCAATAAACACACAGAAACCGGTGATGGACCTTCTAGTATCAGGGCAGGTTGCCCAATTTGCATCAGAGAATGCAGAAACAACCAATGGATTATCAGAAGAGAAGAACAATCCTTTACCGGGTGCTCCTTTCAAGTATTTGAGAACTCAATAGGCTGCATCAAGGTGTGTTTGCATGGGATTTGCCACAAACTGGCTTAATTGTTGAACAACAAAAGCAATATCGGGTCGTGTATTAGTTAGGTAGAGAAGTCTCCCCACAAGCCTCCTATATCTTGCTGGTTCAGAACAAACTGGACTTTGATTTTGACATAGTCGAAAACCAGGTTGCATGGGAGTGGAAACTGGCTTTGTGCCAAGAAGTCCACTGTCTTGCAATAATTCGAGGACATATTTGCGTTGATTCAGAACTATACCTTTACTGGAACGAGCTATTTCAAGGCCAAGAAAAAACTTTAATGGGCCAAGATCTTTGATCTGGAACAGATGATGCAAGTGACTCTTAACCATCTTTATTTCATCTAAGTCATTACCTCCCAGAACCATATCGTCAACATAGACCAGAAGAGTAGTGAAGGACTCACCATTGGCTTTAGTGAAAAGAGAGTGATCAGAGGAAGATTGTGAGTACCCAAGAGAGCAGAGTTCCATTGTTAGGCGAGCATTCCAACCCATATAGGGACTTTCTCAGCCTGCAAACCTTTTGTTGGCCATCTACTGTGACACCTTGTGGAATAGACATATACACTTCCTCAGTTAGATCCCCATGCAAGAAGGCATTGTTTATGTCAAGCTATTCTAAATGCCACTGTTTGGCTACAGCTATGGAGAGGAGCAACCGAATTGTAGTAAGCTTTGCAACGGGTGAGAAAGTCTCGAAGTAGTCCACTCCTTCCATTTGGTTGTACCCTTTAGCAACTAGGCGTGCTTTATATCTGGCAATGGTTCCATCTTGGTTATGTTTTATTTTGTAAACCCATTTGGATCCAATCGGATGCTTCCCTCTTGGTAAATAAACTATCTCCCAAGTTTGGTTGCGATTTAGTGCCTCTAACTCATCATTCATGGCAGTGATCCACTCAGGGAATTGAGCTGTCTGTTTATATGTTGTTGGTTCAACAAATGAGCTAATGTTGTGACAGAAGGAAGAGTACTCCATTAAACATTTTGCATAGGAAACAACAGAGGAGAGAGGATGATTAGTAGAGGAGAGACTAGGTAGCACATTAGCAGATGAATAGTTGCAATGAAAATCAGAAAAACGTTTGGGTAGACATCTTACCCGTGTGGAGCGTCTAAGATTGGAATCATCTACTATATGAGTATTTGTAGCACCCTCAGCATTTCTAATATTGGAATTATTTGTAATTGCAGCATCCTCAGCATGTGGGCAAACTAACTGAGTCTCATCATTGGAATCTGCTAAATGATCATCAATTGAAGCTGTAGTCGTGGTCGTGTCTAATCCTTGTTCAGTAATAGAAGGCTGCATAGGAGGAAACTCGAAAAAGGGAGATGCACATTGGTCAGTAGGCCATGGAGCAGTAGTCTCTGATGTTGTGTTATCCATGAAAGGAAAGTGTTCTTCATAAAAAATTACATTTCGAGATACAAAAAGCTGTTTAGAAAAGAGATCGTACAAGATGTATCCCTTGGTTTCATCCTTGTGACCAATATAAACACACTTGCGTGACCTGGGATCAAACTTTAAACGTCCTGCTAGTAGTGTGGATGCAAAAGCAAGACGGCCAAAAGCCTTAAGATGGATTAAGACTGGTGGAGTATTGTGCAACAGCTTATATGGGGACTTATTGTTCAGCTTTGGGGTACTAATTCGATTGATCAAGTGTATAGCATGACTAATACAGTAACACCATAAGCTGATAGGGAGATTTCCTTGAAAAAGAAGAGCCCTAGCAGTGTTAAGCAAGTGTTGATGTTTTCTCTCTACAATTCTATTTTGTTGAGGTGTCTCTATGCAAGAAGTTTGATGAACAATGCCCTTTTGTCTAAAAAATTCTGTCATTAGAAATTCCTTCCCATTGTCACTACGAAAAGCTTTAACCCTTTTATGAAATTGATTTTCAATTAGACTAACAAAAGAGGAAATATGATGTCTCACTTCAGACTTAGATTTCATGAGGATGCCCCATGTGTACCTTGTGCAATCATCAACAATAGTTAGAATAAAACGATGACCATGAATAGAGGGTACAGAATAAGGCCCCCAAATATCAATGTGTACAAGATCAAAAGCACTTTTGGAAACAATATTGCTTAAAGGGAAAGGAAGTTTCCTTTGTTTAGCTATGTGGCAAACATCACAAGGGGTATCTATATGTTTACAAGTAATGAATGGATATTGTAACATCATGGCCTTTATTACAGTTTTGGAGCAATGGCCCAAACGTAAGTGCCAAACATCATTGACATGAGATTGAAAACTAAAGCTACTGCTATCAGAAAAATTCAAATGTCTTGTTGTGTCAGCATTCTTCACAGCATGTCTTGATTTGTCTTGGTGTATCACATACAATCCTCTCACCAGATTAGCTGAACCAATCATCTCCATGGATTGTTGATGTTGGATGAGGCAATTTTGAGGCTGAAATGTCACATGACAACCGGTTACAAGAATCAGCTTATGCACTGATATCAAGTTTACCCCAAATTCTCTTACATACAGAACATCTGTCAATGTAAGTGTCTTAGAAATATTTACTGTACCAGATATACGAGAATAGACTCTTGTCCCATTAGGCAAGGATATGGCAATTGGCTCAATATGCTTGATAGAGGATAAAGTTGCAAAGTTAAAAGTAATATGATCAGTGGCTCCTGTATCCAGGATCCACTGATTTGCTAACTTACTTGCTTCAGAGGTATAGCCATCAGCACTTAATGCATTGGTATGAACCATATTGCTGACATGAGAAGTGGGAGGCAAGGTATGTTGCACTTGCATTGTCTGCTGTATCATCTCCATAATGGTCTGATATTGATTCTTAGTAAAACTTTCCTTTGTGTCAGCTGCATTGGCATCCTCATGCATAGCTGCATTGACACCCTCATGCACAGCTGCATTCGTTCTATGTGCAGGGTTTCTTTGCTTAAAACCAGGAGGGTATCCATGCTTCTCGAAACATGTCTCCACCTGTATTGAATCCTCTTCCTCTTCCACGATACTGTCCACGTCCTCTATCTTGAGCCTGTTCAGCAGAATTAAAGAAAATTCTCGAAGAATCTTGAGTAATTGGACCAGAACTTTCAATCTGCAATTGCCTTTCCTGTTGTGCAACTAATGAAAAAACTCGGTTAATAGTGGGAAGTGGATCCATTAGCATAATTTGGGACCGTACATGAGAAAACTGATCACTAAGTCCCTTGAGAAAACGAATGGAATAGTCTCTTTCCTTACTGTTCTTGACCTCCACTGCAATAGAACAACATGGATGAACACACTTGCAGGTAGGAGTTGGCTGCAGTGCTTCCAATTCATCCCAAAAAATTTTAAGTTTAGTAAAATAATCGGAGATGGAACTATCTCCTTGATGCAGACGATAGATATCATCCTGTAAATCCGATATTCTGAAAATATCAGATTGAGAAAACCTCTCCTTGAGGTCTATCCACACATCATATGCTTTATCCATCCACAAAATGGATTGAGATATAGAACTTGTAATCGAACGATGCAGCCACGAAAGGACCATAGTATTGCATCTTTCCCAAACTGGAAAACGTGGATCTGTTGTGTCCGGTGGTAAAATTGTACCATTTACAAATGATACCTTGTTCTTTGAAATCAAAGCCATAGTCATTGCCTTGGCCCAGCCATGGTAGTTCTTCTCGTTCATCAGATTAGACACAAGAACAAGCGATGGATTTTCACTTGGATGGAGGAAATAAGGACTACCTGGATCTAGCAAATCAAGAAGACTAGTGTTCACAGGATTACCTTCCCTATGTGAAGGAGTCCTTTCTGCTTCTTTCTCCATTGTAGGTGCAGAACTCTGATTCACCTTCTTATTTTCAAAAGAAAAATTAACAGATCTATCAGCATCAGAATTAAAACGATTTGCATGTGCAGAAAAATGCAAAAATCAAATAGATCTAACAGCAACAAGATCAAATCGATACGCATGCAGGAGTAGATGAATTAGGAATCAAAGGTGCATATCAGAGCTCTGCGCAGAGCTCTGATACCATCATACAATAGAGAATGAAGAGAAGAAGTGCTAAGCGGAATTTCATACTTGAGATATTCAAGAAATAGAATGAATACAAGAAAAATACTAGAGAGTCCTATTGAGAAGAAGCATATCAGTATATATACAAACACTGGTATGTAAAACAGAAAGCGAAGAGTCTAACTAACTTCACGACACGTGAGAAATGTAACTAACTGAACCTCACTTACATGACACGTTGTATTAATATTGACACGTCATAAATAGCAAACTAACTAAGTCTCATCATACACAAGCAGTATATGTTAAAAAAAAAGTCAATGTAATTTCTAAAATAAAAGAAAGGATAAGTATTTTTTTTAAAAGTTCGAGAAAAATCAATATAATTATCTCAAATATATTTCAATGATTAATTGGGTAAGCACGTGAATGATCTGTATAGATAGCCGTCTATACATTACCGTTTTTTCCTTCCTATCAAAGTACTGATGATCTACAACCTGTTGCTATACGACTTTTATAGATAACAGATGCTCCATAATTCTTGCACATTTATATGCTTCCAGGTCATTGAATTATGTTACTGCTTAAAATTATTACCTCTTTAGATAACCAAGAAATGGTGGAACAACTATTCATGAGCTGAAATTCTCAATGATATATGTATAATAGAATAGAACAAACTAAAATGTGTGAATTCTAGGAAGGTAGATATTATATATGTATGCTGAACAGAGTAAATGGGATTGGCCTGCAAAATTGCAATCAAGAATGAAGAAAACTGATAATGAAAAATAAAACAATCTTCATATTTTCATCATACAATGCTGGAATCAACTAATATACAATTAGCAGCTCAATAATTATTCCTAAAATCAATGAATAAACAGCTATCCCATCATCAACTCAAACTCACCAAAATCAACTTTGCCATCAAAGTTCAAATCTACAACCTTAACCATCTTCTCAATTGTACTCATATCCCAACCTTTGCCCAAACCCAAGCAATCAAGCACCCTCTTCAACTCCATTGCATCAATGTATCCATCCCCATCCTCATCAAAGATTTTGAAGGCTTCACGTAATAGCTCGCTGCGCTTTGACATGTCCTCCAACTCACCAAGCATCTCTTCTACAGGCACTTCATCTTCCTGTAAGCCACCCTCACCGTGTAGCTCAAATACTGAGGGCTTGTCCTTCTCAGAACAATGCATCAAACCAAGCTTCTCCACCACATGCCTAGCACTTTCTTTCTTGATTCTTCCATTGGTTTCCATGCCAAAGACAGTAACAAGAGCACGAACCATCTTGTCATCAAGTTTGAGCATATTCTTGGGCTCGCATATAGGATGAGGATTGTGTTCAAGGTGTGGCATTGAGCTTGGTGGTGAGTATTTGAATGCTTGTAAAAAGTCCACAATAAATCTTGAACATGCTTTTGTCATCCCCATTTGAGCCAATAGACCAACAAAAGAATGTTATGAAGACTTGTGATTACTACTTTCTTATCTCTCTGCCTTTGACAAAAAAGTATAGAAAGGAAACAACTGAGCAATGGGAAGCAACTGCTAGATTTTGGTACAGTGCTTAATTGTGACACCTCTTTTATAGTTAGATCAATGATACATCACCCTTGTTTCAATTGTAAATCACTCAAGTGCCATTGTACTGTGCAATTATCAATTATATAACAATACTAATAATTGTATGCATCTTATTGGCGTTATATAATTCCAAGGCAGATTCAACGCGTTAAGGGGGCATAAGATATAAGCATTATGTATACATTAGATGTATTCTAATTTTTTTATTTTTTTTTGAGCTAACTCAACTCTGATTATTTTTTTAAGGCTAGTTGGATCTCTCGGTATTCACACAAATTTCGACTCTTTGAGTCGGTTATTAGATTAATTCGGAGTGCGGGTTAAATCAACGATGAAGATATTTAAACCCTTCCTAAATGTGACATGTGAGATCGAACCGAGACCCTTTCCTTTTTACTTAATCATTTTCTTTGCAACCAACTGAGCTACCACTATTTGGTATTATTCTAAATTTTAGTTCACTATATCAAGGGTATGATACAATGAGAGAAAGTCTAGAAAAATGTTTCTTTGTCACTTAAAGGTCACGAGTTCAAATCCAGAAAATGATCCTTTTACAATTATGTGAAGGTAAGACTGTGTATAAAAATTATCCTCACCTCCACTCTTACTAGTTGGAATTTAATGAAAAGTGGTATCCAAGGATATGATAAGTTTACTGAGCACTATAAACAACAAAATGGTTTAGAGGGCTGTGCCCTTGTCCTCGACACACAGTGGTATAGTTAATGATATCATTAACTAGTAGAATGGGGATGCTCTCCCTCCTATAGTAAATGATATATCAGCTGGTCCAGATACTTCTTCTCAAGGTGTTGCTGATCTTCTTCTACCTAGAAAAGGTTATTCTCTTCCTTTGAATATCATTTGTTTCAAGTCCTGTTGAGTTTATTTATAAACTTATATATGTATTTTAATACGCCAACATATATAAATATTAACTTTATTTTATATTAAAACACTAATAGAAAAGAGAAAATTATGAAGACAATAATATCGCCACTTGCCTTGTTAAGTCTCCTTCCAAGTAAAGTAAGCAGTACCTTCCTTGAAGGCACTGACTTTATTAATACACTGCAATGCTCCATAACACTTGCCAGAAATAATTTATAACATTGGGCTCTAGATCGAATCAGACTTGTGAAAAAAGATACTTAACTGCAACCATATTTTAAAAAATGTATGGGCAGAAACCGCGTTTTATTGTTGTACCCACAAATATTTAAATTTATTTTTCAATGATTTTGTTGGCCTTCCTCCTGCATGAATTGTTGTTAATGTCACGTGGACTATTTTTAATTCATTTTCGATGGAGTTGGAAAATTAATGCATTCCAGGTCAATGATGCGAGATTCAATCCCTAAAGGCATAACTATTAGTATTGTAGCACTACTACCTTAGACACAAAGAGTGATAAGTGATTTGCTGCTTCTCTTTCAAAATAAGCTATGTAATGTAAGAAGTAAGAAAGTTGAACATTCTAATTATAGAAAATGAACATTCTAATTATAGATGTAATTTAGGCTGGCTTGGCCCAAAAAATAAAATAAAAAAATAAGCTCTATTCGTCTAGACTAATTTGGGCCGAGTCAACTTCTAATTATCTCGTTATTTTATTCTATGGGCCCAATATGATTAAATGTTTTGATCCGAACAAACCAGGCTGCTTGACAAGATCTTAAAATTTGGACAATTCTGCTATTTAAACTTAAGGGTTTGATTTTCTCATGTTAAATGAGAATCCAATTCTCATGTTGCAGAGATAAAAAGCATGTGGGACTCATGTGTTAGAAAAAATTATATGTAGGACTCATGTCGGCACGGAAATCGAAGGGTGTGTAGGAAAATTTGAATTCACATGTTAAATGAGAATTATAAAACCCTTAAACTTAACCAACTGCCATATTTTTTCAATTCCCTAGTCTGTACTCACCCTGAGAATAAAAGCACTTATTTATCTCCTTCTAATTTAACCTTCTTTTTCCTTGAATATAAGTATTCATTACCCTTATCACTTTTATTCTAAGAATACTTATTAGTAAGGGTGTAAATAGGCTAGGCTGGCCTGGCCTAACCTACAACCTGGTTTAGTCCGACCTACGTTGAAAAGTAGAGTTGGCTTAGGCTATTAAAAAAGTTTTTTTAACAAGTAGGTCACAGGTCAATTTTGTTAAGCCTGGCCTAAAGCCTTGTAGGCTGGCCTATTTAATTTATTTTAAAAAAATATAATATATTTATTTCAGGGTATATGATATACATTATAGAGCTGAGGTATTATATTGATTCTTTCTTGTTTGTCATTTTTTATGAATTATGAGAAGTATTAGTGCATGCATGAATGAAACTTTGCTCCGTATATTTTTATAGTTATTTTTTTTACTATTGTAAATTTTTTAATGCTTACTAGTGAAATTTATATATCGTGTAAAAAATGCAGTAATTTATGAACACGTTAATGACTTGTAATGTCAAGCGAATATTTTAAAAATTGTTAAAAAAAAATTTAAAATTTTTTAAAAATATTTCACTAAGGAGGCCTACAAGGTCATATAGGGCTCTCTAATTTTTAAAAATAGATCAGCTTCTTGGCACATAAATAAGCCAATAGGCTAGATAGGCTGAATATTTTTTTACGTAGGCTTAGGCCAGAAATGTTAAAACCCAGCCCAGCCTGACTCATTTACACCCTTACTTATTAGGCAATTTTTTGTATTTTTTTTAATTTGGCATAATGATAGAGTTTTTTTTTGTTTGTTTGTTTGTTTAGTATTACTAGTTTACAACAAGCACCGGCGGAGCCACGTATAGGCGGGGTGTGACCTCGATCCGGACTAAATTTTAATAAATTATATTTATTATATATAATTATATATTAATTATAATTTGACCCGGGTTAAAATTTGAATTTGGCCCGGGCTACAATTTGTAATTTAGCCCTATATAAAACTTAAAATATTTTTGGTGAAAGATTTGGGTAAGTTCTATTAGGTTATGTGTTCAATTTGTAGTTGTATAAAACAATAAAATATTTTTAGTAAAATTAAAAAATATTTAATAAAATTATAACTCTTCTTCTTAGTGTAGGTACTCTGTATTTAATATAATTTACATATATTATGATATGAACTAACTAAAATTTAAAAAAAAAATTAATTTTTTGACTCGTACTCAAATTAGAAACTGCCACCGACAAAAAGGTGGAGTTTGAATTAGTTAGTATGCTCATCAATTAGTTTTAGGGAAATACAAATCTTATGTTGCATGAGATTTGCTATCTCATGCCATAGACTTAAAGCATGTGGGACCCATTTTTAAAAAAAAAAGTAAAAAAATAAATAAATGCTAGCACACCTTTTAATGTATGAGTAGGTTGTTATCAAAAAAAAAAAAAAAAAATGTATGAGTAGGAGGAGTATGTTATCTCATGTAACATGAGAAAAACACACCCCTTAATTTTATCTCTCTACTTTGCTCAAATATAAAAGTAGACACACACACTTGTTTTTATCTTTTCACTACGCAATTAACAACTTTGAAATTTCATATTACTTTTTCTATTATAATATTGCCAAATAACCAAGTCTATGTGTCATGTCCAAATTCATGTGCAAAAATTTATTAAATGGAATAAAAATAATACAAACAAGCGATACCCAAAAAAAAAAAGAAAAAAAGAAATCAAAAACACCATACACGAGATTTAAGGGGACATTTGGTTGAGGAAATTTTTTTGAAATAGTAGAAAAATGTAATAGATAGAGAAATGATTGGAAAGTGAGATAAAATGAGATAGATAGAAAAATGTAAAAAAAAGTTGTTTGGTGGGGAAAAACTTTACTGGAAAAATTAGGTAATTTTATGAGATCAACAGTGCATTAAAAGTGAGATAACCGATTTTCCAAAAAATCCTACCTTCAAATTGGATTTCTAAACAGTGCGGATATCTATGTTTCTCATAAATCTATACAAATTGCATAGATGGATTTTTGGTGAAAATATGTTGAAACAAACATGGTGTTTCTAAAAGCCATACTCGAGAAACATAGATATTTCTTGAAAATCTCCAAACCAAACACCACCTAAAAGACTCCCTATCTTTTCACTGTGCAAAATAAGTTTGCGAACCAACTCTTCAGCTGCGGCCCATTAGTATTTGATCTACTCCGCATCCCTTTAAGCTGTCTCATGCCTGGCTTCAATTAGGAAAGCTACTTGTCAAAATAAATGAAATTAATTACTATTTAATATGTTATTGTTTTAAATATCAAATAGTGTAAAATCACTTTCTTTTAAATCATATTGTCCTTTTTAAAATAAAATAACATAATATATTCTCGTTTGAAAAATAGAATGTATTACACTTTAATTCATTTTAATGTTAATGAGCTTCTTGGTGATTATAAACAACTGTTAATTGGCCTTCCAGAATCATTTTTTCTCTCACTATAATTCTTATTACAGTTAATTTTGAATATTTTATTGTTAACTTAACATCTTTTGAAAAAAATCAGGTTTTGAACGTCCTATTCATCTTTTAAAATTTTTAATTAAATGATAATAGTTAAATAATTGATCAGTGATATTAAATCCAGATTGAATTCGCTGTTTTAATCAGGAATCAGACTCTCAACTGGTCTGATTCAATTATTGGGTCGGATCTATAATCTAACTGGAAGGAAACAAATGAACGAATTGAAAATTGGGTCTGATCCCAACCCTTTTTGAGTTGAATAAATTTTTTAAATTTTATTATAAAATATGTTAAATTTGCACCACACCTTTGAAACAAGTTAATGTAAGCTCAATTCCTACATCAAAATAACTTTCTTGTCATCATACTATTATTATTATATTTATTATATATTAATATATAAATTTAATTCAATCGGATGAACTAGTAACCCAATAATTAAACAACTAACTCATTAACTCATTACTTAATCGACTCCACCACCGATCCAAATCTAAAAACATTGGAATTGGTAGATTCATTGTAGAGAGAGAACTACTCATAAGGGCTAAAATTCCATGTTACTCTTTTTTTTTAGAAAGGAGTGTAATTGTTTAAATCAAAGGAGTTACCAGTATCATTTCGTCTAGTTTTCAACACCCAATTGTTAACTTTGAGATTTTAGAAAATGAAATGAGGTTTTGAGCGTTTTGTAACTTCATTCAAAAATCTCATTTCAACTTTTGAAATCTCTAAGTTAAGAGTAAAAACTCAAATCGTCGATGACATTGAAAGTCATATTAAAATAAATTAAAGCGGAGCATGCATTAACCTTTCAGAAAAAAGGAAGTGTAATTTTTGAAAATAAGAAAGATGTCAGTATAATTAAGAAATCTCAGAAAAAATAATGTAATTCACCTTATAAAATAATTAATATAAAATAATATATTCATTATTGATTGATTTTTAATCTACTCAAGAAAGTTTTCTTTTTTTTCGTTTTCACGTTTTGTGGTGTATTTTTCTATGAACATTGTTTTGGACAGTATTTTTCTCAATTCCCTATATGAATTTTCCCCTTAAAGGACGCTGTCAATCTATTTATTTTTCAGTTGATTTGTTTTAGACATTTGTTAACTCATCATTCGTGATTAATTATAGAATAAATACGAAGAAGCTCACACGAACACCCATTGAATTTTCCGTTTTCACTTTTTCTTTCTTTACACTTACACGATGACACCTACCATTTCTGCCGCGAAATGTCTTCTGTTTAATAAATAAACATTAATCAACAACGTTAATTGACCTCAATTAGGAAAAACTACTCTTGCGTTATATGTGATAAATTTTTTTCCTACACATCATTCAATAATTGTACCATCTTTTTTTTTAGGTGATGAAACTCACAAATTTATCTCTATAATATAAAATATCTTATCTCCTTTAACATGAGATTAATAAAATTCAATAAATTAATCCACTAACATGAACATTGGCAACCTGGTTATTTTTTTTTTCAAAGCATTTTTGTTTATTTTTTTTTTCCCTTTTTCATATCATAATTTCAAATCCTCAACTACTTTTTCTGGTCGCTGTCAATTTATTACAAATCTTCCTCGGTGGCACCCATGGTCATCAGTCACCTACCCCCAACACAGCTACTCAACCACATCTCTCATTTTCACTCTTTTCTTTTCTTCAAATAGGTACAAAAAAGTGTTTATTTTATTAAAACATATAATATTTTCTATTTTATAAAGATAAATATAAATTGTTTTAACTATTTGAAAAAGATTTAATAGTATTTAATTAGAAAAAATTATTTGTTATTTTAAATAATATGAAATTATGTTATTTTTAGAAAAAAATAGACACAAAATAATATTTTTTTAAATTTAAATAAAAAAATCACTCAGTTTCTCTCCAATAATTTTCATTCCATATCGTCTAAAGGACAAACATCAAAAGCCATTTAACTTTCTTCCATCAATATTATTGAGATTATTTTCTTTTATTAGTAATCCTTCATTTTTTCGATTATTAATAATTGATTAGCATTGATTGGCCCTCGCTTGCCACATGTTTAGATCACACTTTATTTTTAGATTAGATTCTCTTTAGCACGCACATAAAACTGCCACGTTCTGTTTCTATTTTTTAATTGTATTTCTTTTAGGAAAAGCCGAAATACACTTGGGGGCATTTGGTCGGAATTCTTCCAGAATCTCGGAAATTGAATTTTTCTAAATTTTAAATTTGTGAATATTATCATAAATTGTGTATAAAATTCATATTTTTGAAAATTGAGATTCCCGATTAAATTTTTTTTCTCATGTACCTAACGCTCCCTTGATTTATTTTAGAATCATCTATATCTTTGTGCAAAAGAATATATTTTTTATAACATATACTTCTATGATTTTTTAATTTTTATAAAGTATATAAGTATAGGTGATTAAAAAAATGATAAAGTTTGTGTCATTTTAAAGAATATAAATTATGTCATTTTAAGTGAAAGAAAGAGATAGATAAAGAGAAAGAGAGAATGGACAAAAAATAAAATAAAAGTGTGAGTCACACCTCTTTATAAGAGTAAAATGATATAAGTTGTGTTATTTAAAACGATAAACATTTTTTCCATTTGAAAAAAGTCACTGATTTTAAAGCAAATCCATAATGTCATTGATCAATTTTAAAAATTAATAAGATAAGGAAAAAAGAAAAGAAAAAGATCTTCCTTCCTTGTACCCTTCGCTTACACGACGATGGTATTATAAATATGAGAATAGGGGAGAACGAACGTCTTTTCTTTCTCCGAAGCTTTGTTGGCGGCAAAGCAAATCTGCGTTGCGATGGCGCCTCCGAAGCTTTTCGTCTTTGCGCTTTTTGTAACCCTAATTTTCTCCCTCGTTGGTGCCGAAGCCGATGTTTCCATCGAAGCACACGCTCAACAACCTGATTCCTCCGCTATCAAGATCCAATTAGATCAACTCAACTCTAAGATCCAAATTCTTGGTTTGTTTTCCTATTCTATGCAAAACAAAGTCCTTATTATTTGTTATTTTGTTTGTTTCCTTTCGATTCCTTAGATTTTAATTTTAGTAGTTACACTGTTCAGTTACGTAAAATGACCAAGTTTACGATTGATATTTTTTTTATTTAATACCGTGCTGTAATTATGAGTTGTTGTATTTGTCGTGTTTGCATTTGCAATTAGTTGTAATTACTGAGGAAAATGTTGTGTTTAAAAATCATTTCGTGGAGTTTAGTTATGTTGTCGGCGACAGAGTCAGACGTGGATATTTGTTGATTGATCTCCATACAAGTCACCTTTTCGCATATTGGCTAATCATTTGTAATTGGAGGGACCGATGTACTCATACAAGTCACATTTTTTTCTTCTTTTTCTTATTTCCTTTTTTGGTTTATTTATTTACTTTTTATCTGGACTTGTGGTGGTTTTTGATGATTTCTTTTTAAGTCTAATACATGCCGTGCTTAATTTTGTTTTGAAGAATCTCAAATCAGTGAAAAGTCCCAAGAAGTGAAGAAGAAGGACGAATTAATAGCAGAAAAGGAAAAAATCATTCAAGAGAGATTGAGTACCGTTCAGTCCTTGCAGAATGAGGTTGCTTCTCTCCAGGTGAGGTGACACGGGACTAGACCTGTTTGACAAAATTTCCTCATTATGTTATTGGTTTTCATTTTTTTTTTCCATAGGAAATATTGGTTGTTGTTTTTCTTCATATAATTTGATTAAGGATAGTAAATGTCATTTCTATACTTTTATTGTTCTTGGAGCTTTCTGAAAATTTAAGAGAGTTGGAATCATGTACTCAGTGTCATTTGTTATTTCTTTTAGATTGTATTTTTAATAACCTTTGAAAATAATTTTTCCTTCTCAGAAAAAAGGGTCTTTGGATGCCGAGGAGCAGGTTGTAAAGGCTCATGCACATGCTGGTGAACTACAAAATCAGGTTATGTATGAATAGTGGATGTATCATGTAAATAATAAAAATTCTTTCGTGCATACTCTGAAGTTCTTTATGCAGGTGGACAAGCTTAAAAGGGAACTAGAAACACAAAACAAAGAGAAAGTGAACTGGGAAACACGGACAGCCGAGTTAGAGAAAAAGATTCAAGACTTGAACTTAAAATTAGAGGATGTAAGTTTTACATTTGGCTAGATTGTTTAAATCCTGCTTTAATTACATCCCAAGTATGTTGTCTTTGGAAGTAGTACTTACATGCGCACATACATATATACATACAGTCATTGTTGCAAAAATATTAATTTTATGTGTATTTGTTCTTTTTCAAAAATACTTGTGCCGACTTATATTTTCCTTTTAATTTCACTTATTTTTGTAAAATGGCATGCCTAGTGATAAAATTGTTCTGTTATAAGAATACTCTCTGCATCTTGGCATGTTCAATGTTCATGATGGAAGGGCATTTCCTCTTCTTTCTTTCTCTTTTTTTTTTCAATATTTATTATTTGCTTTCAACATCTTACTCTCTTTTCCCCTCCTTTCTTGGTGGTATCTGCTGAAATATTCACCATGCTCAAAAGATCCTTCGTTACTAACTTTTTGTATGTGTAGTCCTGTCCACCTTTACTTATCTACTCGAACTACCACTTCATATATGTTAAATTTATTCCTTAAAAACGTCATTGAAGTAGCTAGGGTTTTTCACTTAGAGTAGGACTCAAGTGGGGAACAAGCTTGAGTTCGATAATTGAGGGACTTATGCAAAACTAGGATTTGAGCCTGTGGGAGATCTCTTGTATGGAGGGGCAGCCTTAGTATCCCGAGCAAGGATTAGTCTCACATGCTAACGGTGTTGGGAAACCTTGTAAGACGGGAAAAAAGGGTTTTTTACATAGGTGGCACCACATGGTTTAGTGATAGTAATAAACTATTGGTATTATTGCCGAGTTGATGATGACTAATTCGGGCTATGACAGGGCATGATGGCATGCTGATGGTCTTAATGAATCATCGAATCTAGTGATTCAGAAGTTTATTGTGCATTCTGTAGCATAGTATTATGGATTATGTAAAGAATCATGAGACATGAGTAAAACTACAGTTGTTCTATATAGTTGCTCTTCTAGGTTGTAGTGGTGGCAGTGTTTTAAAAACCAGTTCTGCAGTCTATTTGGTGGCCCGGTGTATTCTGTATTATTGTGCATTCTGTATTATTGCTCTTCTCGGTGGCCCGGTGGGCTCCCCAATCCGAGCGTCTATTTGGACCGGTTCTGCAGTCAGTTCGGTTTGGACCAGTTGATCCGGTCGAGACTCGGCGACTTGGTGACTCGGTTGACCTTTTTTTGGTAAATCTTTTTTTTTTGGGTTGTTGAGAACTCTTGAACTAAATCATGCTCATATTTTGTGGTAAATATGATTAAAAAGTAAGGTGAAAATAAGAAGATATTTTGGATTAATGCAGTTCTTTTGTGTAATTTAGTTGCATCTTATAATGATTACACGAAGTTAAGTGGAGATAAACACCGATGGTCTCTTTTCAACGTTGGACACTTTCTCCTTAGTGTATATTTATGCTACCTTTTGTTATCATAATTTAATTTATCTGTGTGATGTCAAGGCACAAAAGGTGCATTTAGCTTACATTGCAATTTTAATCCAATGTTAGGATATGGTCTAGAGCTAGAAGCCTAGAAGTATATAATATTTGCTATCATTGAGAACCAATTTATTTTTTGAAGCTCATCGATAATTTTCTTATGTGAATTTGTAGTATAAGTAATATATTTATATTTTTTTAATATGTGAACAGTAAATCCGGTTGAACCAATGACCTGGTAACTCAGTACCTCGACCGAGTCGATGACTGGTCGGAGTTTTAAAACACTGAGTGGAGGTCCACTCTAGTTGGTCTGGTCATTCTTGGGTTTATGTCCTTGCTGCATTGTAATATGGTATTATGGTTTGTGTGAGTTTATGGCTGCAAAGAACCAATTCAACCTAAATGTTTAAGCTATTGGATGAAGCTACATTAATGGTTTTTATATTTCTTTAATACGTCCATTCACACGAGAGCCCATTGGGCTTGAAGAGTGGATGATGCATCAGGCTCAGCCTACCTATGCTATGATACTCCATAATATTTAATTATTTTTATTAATAGAATAGGGGTGGTGAGAATTGAACTCATGACCACTTAGTCATGTTGGCTCTTATACCATATAAAGAACCAATTCAACCCAAATGTTTTTAAGCTATTGGGTGAGATTGCATTAATGGTTTTTATATTTCTCTAACAATGGCTATTGCAACCACATTTTAGGTGAATTATGGACATACATTGGTGGCATATAAAAATAAAGATTTCTTCCATGGATTTGCTTTTGTTGCATTCTTCTGTAGGTCTTAGAATCTAGGTTGTCAATAGCGTCCCGTAGCGCCGCTAAACAGCTACCGTAGCGGGTAGTGGCGGTCGGCCGCTACAAATCGCGACGCTACGCGACATTGGCCGTAGCGGCAATATCGCTACCCGCTGCACCGCTACACCATTCCCATGTTGGAATTTGATGGAGAATCCGGAGATGATGATGATTTTCTTCATTAGTTCACTTCTTGTACTTGACTATTTGACAATTTTATTGTTCATTTGTGTTTAGTTTTGGATCCTTCCTTTGTGTTCCTTGTATTTGACATTGATTGTAGAATTATGTGTTTGATTTTGTGTGACTTCTTATGTTTGAGAATTAATACAAAAAGCGGTATTGCCTTGTTTCTTGACTGTTAGTATAATATATGTGGAATTAATACTTCACCGTAGCGGCAATACCGCTACCCGCTACACCGCTATACCATTTTCGGGGTCGGCCGCTACCGGCCGCTAACTGCTGCTGACAACTATGCTTAGAATACTTCATAACTCAGTAGCACCTTGGAGTTTTTTATTGGTGCATATCTTGAATTTACTATTCTTTTTATGACTGGTGCATGTTTTCGGGTTAGAAATGGCTTTACATGCCACCCTCTTCTTCTGTATTGCATATTACTACAGCATTATCATTAGCTGTTATTGTTTCGTTGGTAGGTACAATATCTATTTCTGTTGTCTTTAGGATGATCCTACTTTCATTATAGATCAATGAAAATATATCATTACTGCTATTGAGCCCAATTACTTACAAAATTAAAATTAAAATCAAGATGTTATTGTTTATTTTTCAAAAGTAGTTACCTGGAGTCCTTTACTAATGCCAATTTAAATTTCTGATTTTAAAAACATAATCTCTTTGAGGATGATATGGTGACTTGAGTAGTGCATTCTCCACAGATTCAAAAGATAAATGAGGAACAGAAGAAAAAAATTCGTAAAACTGAACGTGCTCTTAAAGTTGCTGAGGTATGTGAGTGCATAGATTTTCTTGTCTGTTGTGTAGGATGCTTGGTGATGATTTTGATGGAAGTCTCATGTTTTTCGCTTAATGTTCTTGTTTAGGAAGAAATGATGAAGGCGAAGTTTGAGGCGACTTCCAAAGCAAGAGAGCTGACGGAGGTAATAATTAAGTTGACTACCTAAACCATGTTGTATTTCTTACATGTATGTAAATTTTGATGGCCAGTTGAAATCCTCCAAATCCAAAGTAGTCCAGCTTAATTACCAGCTGTGTGCCTTCAATCTGAAACTCCTGTCATATTTTTGTTCATATAGATAGATGCTGGAAACCTTGCATGAGTGTGAATAGTTCACCTAGGTAGCTCTAATGTCGGTTGTTTTTGGAAATGTCAACATCATGACAAAAATTGCAAGAAAATAAATCATTACTTATCGGATGGCATCACTCAGTCCTTAGTGTGGTGCTTTTAGGCCCAGTCTGTGATAAACATGGTGGCAGTGGTCAAGGTTCGCAAAAATGAGTTTTCTTTCACCAAAAAAACACTGGAGGGTCAAGTGACAGCAAAATGTAAAAGTGTACATGATACATACTATATGAAATATTATTTTTAAAAATATATATAATTCCAACTTAATTTAAGTACTTAATTAACAAAGAGTCCATAAGTTCATATTTCATAATATAGTAACTGAAAGCTATAATAACTCATACTCCATTTGATCTTTTGATTTTGGGTAGATTGGAGAGAACTACTAATACCAGTACCACTTGACATCCCAAAATTTTAATCCAAAACACAGCAAATGCTAGCAAGGGACCAAACAAAGCTCAAATTAATGTGAGACCCTCAAACTCAAACTAGCTTGGAACTCAACACAACCTTAAAATTTCAGAGTCAGACACATTGACAGCAAGGGTGAGAGATTGTAAGAAGACTTGAACTTGTATCACAGATTTTGATGTTGCTTTAAAGAATTGCCAAACCAGTTTGGGCCTTTTCAAATCCAGTTTAAGATTCATAACTTAGAAAAACGCAGCCCAAGTTCCTGTAAATGTGGAAATGTAAAATCGTTAGTGAAATTGGGTTTTTGCAATTTAATGTTTTGAAATACATTCTGGAATGATTTTACCAGATTTATTTTTTATGTTTCACCTAACAAGTTTTTTAGTTTTCAAATTGTAAAGTTGTAGAATTTTAGGTTTTGAAATGAGATTTTAACAACCATGGCAGTGACATAGATGACAGATGACTACTTACTGCTTGAACCATTCTTGTCTGTTGTAGTAATTTCTGGATTTATTTTGGGGGAAATTTAACTTGTACGAAGTATTTAATATTAGGAATATGGGATTAGAAAGTGATGAAGGATTAAGTGCGGTATTTAAGAGCCTGAAGAGTTTAGGTGATTTTTGTGGTGGTTATTGAGAAGGGAGTATAATATCAACTTGAAAATTTAATGATTGATTACTAATGTATGGAGATAATGAGAATCATATGTTTGGGCTCTTGATCAAGTGGTTATATTGTGAGGAAAATTACCAGAAAGGAATGATTGGTAAAACTATTTCTAATCGATCAAGTGGTTACTACTTACTGATTAAACCTAATCTGAAACACGGTATTTGTAAGCAGCAGCTACCTATAGCTACAATACTAATGAAAGATTTCTAAAATTATTTCATTCTCTTATGAAATTGTGATTATATGAACAATTATAATCTTGTGTATTTAATTGATCATTCTGTTGTTAATGATCAGGCTCATTCTGCTTGGCTTCCATGTTGGCTTGATGTACACTATAGTCGTAGTAAGGTGAGTTTATATTGTATCCCTAGTGATGTTTGTTAGAATAGCTTTCTTCACAAGTTCTGATAATTTTATTTGGTAGTCTTTTGTTGAGACTCATTGGAATAAACATGGGAAACCTGCTTGGGAAGGGATTACTCAGAAGGTACTATTTAGGTTTTTATTTTGGCTATCAGTCTTTTTGATCTGTTATTTTTCTAACATTTTAATTATTTATAGATCCCAGGTTTAATATTTTTCTTCATCTCTACAACAAGTCCTACTTTTCTTTTAATGTCTTTCCTATTTATTCTTGTAGGCCGTAGAGAAAACGGCACAAGCGGGGAAGTGGGCTGAACCTCATGTGGAAACAATTAAAACTGTAAGCCCTCCATTTATATCTTTCGGATTTTTGATCTGTTATATTTGGAGATGCTTCTTTTGATGTGGGAATGATGACCTAAAGGCATGCAATTTTAAAGTGCCATGCCCTATATGGATTTACTACGTAATGTTTGATTTAGCCTAATCCTGATAATTTGGTATCCATTTGTGGGTTTCCTTGTTTGTAAGAATCTCTTGGTTTGTTAAATACCCAGGCAAATTAAATTACATTCTTTCTCACTCTTTCTTGGTTTTCACTCGAAGAAATTGATCCCAGCTGTGAAAGAACAGTGGTCTACGGTGAAAACAAATGCTGAACCTCACATGCAATTATTGTCTACGAAGACTGTTGAAGTTTACGAGGCATCCAAGAATGCAATTGCTCCCCACTTAAGCAAGGCCAAAGAATTTGTAGATCCTTATTATCAGGTATATGCTACGTCATCCTTATGGTGTGTTTGCCCTGCTGATGTGTTTCTTAAAGTATTGTCTATGGTTGGCAGGAAGCTAGAAAATTTAGCAAGCCATACATTGATCAGGTTGCTATTGCAGCTAAACCACATGTTGATAAAGTACAAGTGGTTTTGAAGCCCTACACAAAGAAGGCTGTTCATGCTTATGGGAAGTTCTTGGAATCAGCCACTACATATCATGGCCAGGTTTCATGCTTCTTTTGTAAAGCTATGGAAAAATTCTGCAAATCCTTTTGTATTGCCATTATTTTTTGCTGAAATCAATACTTGTATCAAACTTTACATGTATTGCCTATTGCATACTGTATCTGTATATCAGATAATTGAAATATAAACTTTGGTTTTCAGTCTGTCTTTTGAAAGTTAAAGCTGGCCATCACTACAATTAGTCCAAAGAAAAAAGAAATATAGTCAAAGCCAAGTTGATATTGTTGCACACCATATTTATGTATTTATTCATTTTGGGGAGCATTCTGGGCTTCTGCTCATGATATGCTGTTTTATTGACTGCTACATGGTAGAACTTCTTACTTTGGAGTTTGGAGACCATAATTTGATGTTGGTGAAGGTAGAATTGGTTAAAAATTATTGAAATTATAGGAATATAGGTATAGAGGGAAGGAAGAAAAGGCGATAATAGATATCTATACTACAAAATACTAAACTACTAATAATAGACTCCTAAAATAATGAAACAAATCATGAAATATAAGGAAATATGGAAACTAATCCCAAGAGGTCATCTAAGATACTCTAAACTTATTTTAAGATATTATACGGTATCTTCTAGATATTCTAACATTCCTCCTTGAGCTTTAAGCTTGTTACAAATGAACCCTTTAAAAACGAAAAACCAAACAATATAATTTGGGAGAAAGATCGAGTCAGATTGCATATTTGGGATATAGACAAACGGGGCAATGCTACGTCTGTCAATGCTATATTTGGGACAAAGAGCGACGAGGCTAGACTACAATGTGGACATTGCCAGACTGCATTTGGGCATAATCCGGCGAGGCTAAGTTGCATCCGGGACAAGGATCGATGGGGCCATTATGCAATTGGGACAAATCAGTAGTTGCAAACCAATGTAAGGTGGCAAGGAACAAACACCAAGCAGCAAAACACTAGTGAATGACCACCACAAACAGTGCAATGAATAATGTAGGATAGAGACGTGAGCAGTGGAAGAAGCAAAGCGTCACAAAGGATAGAGTTGGCGTGTGTCGGCGATAGGGCTAGATGATGGAACTAGATCGACAGTGCGCGGCTAGAAACAGAGCTGCATGCGTCACCATGTGCGGCAGTGGAAGAAGCAAATCGTCACAAAGGATAGAGTTGGCGTGTGTCGGCACGTCAGATGGTGGCTCACTATGGGCTGCCGGGGATGGTTGCTCAAGATTTTCGGATCATGCCGGAAAGTTTGTTGGAAAATTTTTCAACGACAGCAGGTGATAGAGACAATGGCTTGAGGAGACCTGGGAGATAGATAGGATCACACAATATTGGGCAGTTGGGGACAAGTGAGAGAAGTTGTTGGAAAGACGACCCGTCAAATAGAGAACAACGACTGGCGGCGGCATTGGCTGGAGAAGATTTGTGAGACTGCTAGAAGGACACACGACACCAGAAAAGTTAACTGATAGTCATGAAAATGAAGTAGAGTTTCTAACTTTAGAGGGAACTCGGTAGCGGATTAGTGACGAACAGTTTGTGGAGAATGGTACTTACTGCTATGACACCATGTTGGAATTATAGGGATTTAAGTATGGAGGGGAGGAAGTAAAGGAGATAAAAGGCAAATCCCGATGCATAAGGCTCCCCAACTTGCCAGGGTAGGGGTAAGGGTTAATTGTATGCGCAGTTTTACCATTGCATTTTTTACAGAGAAGCTGTTACTTAGACTCAAACCCATGACCTGGCAGTCTCAAGGAGTAACCTTATTGCTGCCTCAAGACTCGCCCTTGTAAGTATAGGAGTTAATAGAGACTAAATAACACTAGAATACAAATCATGAAATATAAAGATATATTGAAACCAATGCAAAGAGATCATGTAAGATACTCTAAACTTATTTTAAGAAATTATACGATATCTCCTAGATATTTTAATAAAAGTGCGTCTTAAGTTCCACTTTGTTTATCATATTGTTATATGTGAAACTAGGATTTTATTTTTGGGACTGCTGATTCACTGAAATTCATGTTAGTTCCAGGTTCGGGAATCACTTTTTCCTTTGATGCTACACTATTAAAGAGACTTTTATCAAATATTTTCGTTATTGTTTAATCAAGAAATGCTGAAAGTTAGGGCATGGTATTGATATTAGAAGGAAATAAATTTGTTTTGAGTGTTGAATTTTCTTTTGTCGTCAAGGTCCAAGCTACTGTCCAGGAGACACTGAGAAAGCACGAGCTCACTAGGCCTCTTGCTATTAAAGAGTTTGAATGGTTTGTGGTATGCATCAAATGATTTTCTATATCCTGACTATTATCACTGAAATTGACATAGTGATTAGGTGATTTGACAAATATTTTGTCCATTTTCACTTTTACAGGCGTCTGCCATTTTGGCCTTACCTATTATTTTACTGGCTAGAACTTTTTCTGCCGTTTTCTGGTTAGTCTTAAATGTCTTAATCCATATGCTGATTTTCTTTTTGTTAATCTGTATGTCGTCTTGGATATTTAGATTTTTATATTTTTTTTAAATAGAACTTCTAGTTACAGACATTTTTATTGTCCGCTGCAGCAAAAAGGTGAATAAACCTGTTCGAAATGGAAACACCCACCATGCTCGTCGAAAAGCTAAACGGGGGCATCCAGACAAGTAGATAACTTGAAGTTGGTTCCTGTTTTGTGTCTTTTGGGAGAGAAATTTAGGTATGCTGTTCTATTATTGAATCAGGATGCCTTTATTATTATGGATATGAAGACTGAAGCTTGGTTTCATCTTATATTATTATATGTGGCATACATGATGCAAAGCATGATTTGATATCTTTAAAGTATAACCTCGTGTCACTTATTGTGCTTCTCTGGTAGGATTTACTTTTTAAATGTTAATATAATAAACTCCTTGGTTTTCGTTTCAGTGAGAAAAATTTGATTTACATCATTTACACCATGTAGAGAGAGAGAGAGAGCTAAAGGAGAAAAAAAATTTGGTGTTGAGCTGAACATCCTCAAAATGCCTTGTTTGTTCTTAAATGCAACAAACCCCATTTTTGAATGAAACATGTTTCTCAGAGGAAAACAAAAATTGGACCTGTAATTCACTAAATAATGAGTTTGGAAAGAAGCTTCTTTTAAGCCGAAAACCTGGTGCCCCTTGCAATCTTAACGGTAGTCGAGTATACCACCCCATTGCGGCCCTATGGTCTGCAGGGGTTTATATTTCTCCTGGCTCTTAACATTAAGAACATGAGTATCACCTTTTCCTCCCCAATTTTGTTCTGTTATATTTTGTGAAGTTTTAAAAAGTCGCTGGCGTATAATACTATTGTTCTTGAAGATAAGGGTAGAACATTAAGTGCCATAGCATGCGTAATTTATTGTAGTGAATATACCTAGGTTTTTGTCAATTTATGTGATTACATTTGGAAGAGTAAAACCAATTTATGTATGACTATCGTTTTTTTTGTTTCACATTAGTGGATACATCATTGTAGAAGAGAAGACTGCCTTCCTTAGGATATTAGTTTTTTATTTTTATTTTTATTTTGGGGTTACAAAGGAGTTCTAAGACCTATTGTGGCGAGAGGGAGGGTAGGTTAAAGTGGTGGTTCAATCCCAGTATCAAACAGTTTCCAAAATAATGCTGCAATAGAGCTTATGTAGTTAACAGGTTTACTGTTTTATTATGCAGTTGAGCTTTGTACGTCTCTTTGTTCGCTAATTATAGTTCAATATAATGCTGAAAACACACTGTTTGTGTTTTGCAGATGGTTTTTCCTGTTCGCATGGGTATATTGGAAGCTATATCTTTCCCTTCCTGTGGGGTTTGTATATTTTGCTTCTCTTTTTTGGGTGAGGTTACTTAAGGATGTTTCACTGTAGGGTTGGGGGCACCATATGTTTAGGTATTCATGTATTATGGCTGTGTTATATTTGTTATTAGACCTCGGACTCCCTCTTTTATGTGGTTTTTTTTTTCCCTTTTAAATTCTTGACATAGTAAAAATGTTTCCACTTCATGTATGTTTATTAGAATCAGAGCTAGTTCTGCCCATTGCTGGTGTCTGTGGAACTACAAGTTATATTATTAAAAGAAATCAATTCATGGGTTATTCTTCGAGGGAAATAATTGTTTCACGTTTTTCTGTTCTGTTTGGGTTTCTTGAACTATGCTTTGAAAATCGCGTTATAGTTCTGTTCGTATATGTTTATCCATAATATAGCAAAACTAATTTGGTGACTTATTGTTACGTGAGGGATGTCTTTACTGATTTTCCGATGTTTTAGAAATGAGGAATGCTACTCTCATTTTACATGAGAGAGCACAGAGAGAAATCATGTGGGACCCATCATTAAAAGATAAAAAAGAAAAAAGAAAAAAAGTGGGTGATATTTTTGATGTGAGACAACATGAGATAACTATCTCATGTAAAATGAGAGTAGTATTTCCCTTTAGAAAAACGATAAACCGCTGGTTTAGTTTCGTTTCTTAATTATATGATTCAATTTGATTTTAGTGAGGAAAAAATGAAGATCAGTAGTATGGTTCAGTTCAAAAATTAGGTTGGGTTAATTTAAATAAAATAACTGTATGTTGTATCCTCTGTTTTCATTTTTCAAATTTTTTTTCCTTGAGCGAATTCTTTTGGAATAATATATAAACAGAAAATAAGTGCACATCTATCTTTGTTTTTTTACATGTTTCCTCATTTAACTGCAGAATGATTTCACAAAATTTGAGTAAATGACTTATCTCTCTTATCTTTTAAAGTTCATCCTTCAATCTTATTGATTTTACCATTTTACTGAATGTCTCATACTAAATCGGTCTCTGAAGAAGATTGAAAATTGGTTGGTAATATTTATCAAAAAAAAAAAGGAAAAAACTCTGGGTCCGTGGAATATTGGTGTCTAACTTTTTTTAAACTTTTTGTTACCAAAAAAATAAAGAAAAGAGAACCTTTCTTGAGCTACCCTTCGGTAAACTGTAATATATATATGGGCTTTGTTTTTCTCCTTTCACATGAGAAAAGAAATTTTCCTACACACACATGTTTAAGGTAGGTTCCACCATTAAGAAATAAAAATAAAAATAAAAATAAAAAAACAATGCACACATATCGATGTATGAGTGACATGAGAAATACTTTCTCCATCAACATAAGAAAGTATTTTCTCTCTCTCTATATATATATATTTTGGTGATCAAACTGTAATATATTTTATTTGACCAACAACTTACAACTTTATTTATTTATTTTGGTGGTCCTAATTTGTTTGCTGATATCTAGGGGGGAAAAGATAAGCAACCATTTTGTGTGGGCGAACATAGAAATATTGGCTATGGTCAGCTGAACATGTTGATGCGCTTTCCTTTGATAATTAGATTACGGAGTAAATATTCTTTTTGGTCCTTAACAAAAAACACGGTCTTCATTTTAGTCTCTTACAAAAATAAACTAGTCAGTTAGTTCCTAACAAATTCAAAGTGGACCTATTTAGTTGAAATTGTAGTCCCTCCCAAATTCAAAAAGGAACCATATTAGTCCCTCAAAAAGAATAATATGGATCCACTTTAAATTTATTAGAGACTAACTGACTAATTTATTTTTGTAAAGAATTAAAATGGGAACTGTATTTTTTGTTGGAGACTCAAAAAGATATTTACTCTAGATTATCCATTCACCTCTCCTTTCTTCAATTCTACCATGAGGTTAGTTGCTTAGCAGGCGCGTTGAAAGACTGGTTTGGGCAAACCCGCTCGTGCACGTCACCTCATGAAACTTACCTTTTAATGTTCATCTTTCAATATTAGACAGTTTGGAAAGAAACTTCAAAGGTCATTACTGATTCAGTACTAGAACATGAGTAATTTTTTTTTCACTGAGTGTAAATAGTTTGGGTCAGTTTTGGTATAAATAAATTAAATATATGTAAAATATTTTGAGTTAACCTAATGTAAACTAAAATATAGGATTATAGGTGTGGTCTGATCTATGTTAAAAAAAAATAAAGATTGGCCTAAATCTCTCATCTATTTAAGCTTATCAAATTTTCAATACCTATCAGGAATTAGAAAAAATAAATAAAATAATATTATTTTATTAATTATAATTTTTAAATATTTATTTAATATATAATTAAAATAAATAATATAATATATGACTACTATAAAATTATATGGGTTCTAAATAGACTTTTTATAAGGTTTTCTATTTTATTAAATATATTATGCCAGTAGGTTGGTACTGTGGTCCTACGTCTCAACTATTTACACTATGCACAAGACTTGGATTGAGCGAGTGAAGTTACTGGGGTTTGCGAGCAAAATAAATTGAATGAGACTGAGGTGAGAGAAAGAGAGAAAAGATTGAAGAGAGAGAAAAAAGAAAGAAAAAATTTAATATACTTATCAAATTTTGAATGAAAGAATCACAATAATCTTGGAACATATTAAAAAATTTCGGATTGAGCATAGATAGGGTTCTCCTTCTCCATGTGATTGTTACCGTATTGACAGAATCTATGACACCTTGGTGGGCCATGTGTACCTTAGAACCTTTTCGACTTATGGCTGCCTGTTCCTAATATCGCCCGGAAGGTCATTTAATTGCTGCATAATACTGCCTATTACCAAGAATGTCTCTAGAACGAGCTATGTCCACGACGCTAAAACTAAAGTTTCTAAAAACAAAAAACAAACAAAATTTGTCCATGAGTACGTTATTTTTTCCCTTATAACTTCCGCGGAAAGTAAAAATATCTTAAAGCAACAATTTTGTATGAGTAACAATCCGAGGGTTGGCTCAACTAGCCATATAAATCCCATATGAATAAACTGCCAAAGAGTAGGGGTTTGAGTTTATGGGTTTACTGTGTGTAGTTTAAAAGGACTTAATTATATTCTTTTAATTTTTAATACTATATATTATGAGTAGTACATAGTTATAATATAAAAATTTACTTTTTTACACTTTACATGTCAGTTGAAATGACTGAGAAGAGATTTTTTTTTTTTTTTTCATATTATAACTACATACTACTTATAATACATAGTATTAAAATTTAAAAGTAATATCTTTCTAAAGGACAAATCTTTTTCTCTAGATTTACACCACACCTTTTTTCTTAATTTTTTTTTTGGATTACATTCTGATATTCTCACAGCCATGAGACTAATCCCTCGCCCCGACCTTTTTCCTTATTTAAATTGTAGGGATATTAGAAAATCTGACTTTCCCCAAAAGAATAATTACGATCATGATAGAATTTAAAAAAAAAAATTGTATGAGTAACAAGTCAGATTTTATATTATCTAATAAAAGAGTTCCACCATAAGAATTGGTGGCGGTTTAAGAGCAACAAAATAATCTTCTTATTTTTTATTTTTTATAGTGCAATGGAGGGGCAAGGCCCCAAGAGTCATGGGCCAACAAAGCACCCAGACCAAGAGGAGCGAGCATCCTTAAAGATGATAAAAATTTCACCAGCAAGCCAGAGGGTACAAGCAACCAAATAATTTAGTAGTCCTGAAATAGGGACTAGTTGGTGGGAGAGTGATCATTTTGTCACGTTTTGACAAAAAAATTATCAGAATACTACGTGAACAGTAAAATTTTCCAAACTGCCACGCGGCATAATTCGCTATACTGTGTAGCGAAATATGTCACGTCAGAACCAAAAATTGTCATGTGTCAAAATTGTTGAAATTCGCTATCCTATGTAGCGAATTTTAACATTATGACACATGACACTTTTTGGTTCTGTGCATTCTGCCACGTAGCGAATTACTTGCATACATAATTCGCTACACTGTGTAGCGAATTATGACGCGTGTCAGTTTGGAAAATTTTATTGTTCGCATGGTATTCTAGTAATTTTTTTGCTAAAGCGTGACATTTTGGTCACTGTCCCTGGAGCTAGTTTAAGTGTAAATTGGTTAATTGGCCAATCCAATCAAACATATTACATCAGCAATTTAAAACCTGATTTTTGAACCGTTGAACCAGCTGCGCGCATCGCACTGGCTACAGTGTAATTGATGTCGGTCAGTGTTTATTTCTTAAAAATGGTCTTGAAATTAAGTTCTTTAAGTGACAGCTTTTCACCACTATTTCATTAGTTTTCGTGTGTAAAACAATAGATGGAAAAATGGGAATGAATCTTCTCAGGGTAAAATTTTACATGATCTAATTATTTGAAATTTTTGTATTTAATTTTCTCTTTACACGTATTAAATAGAGAGGGTTAATTATATCATTAACGAAGAAAAATATATATACAAAAATTTCACATCACATATATGATATTTTAACAATTCATTCCCTACTTATTCGATGGTATCCAGTACTCAATACTCGGGGCTATAGTTGCTCGTGTACAATCACTAAACACAAGTCTAGCTAATTACGTAGAATAATAGATCTCTACAATATGTGTGAATTATTCATGTTATATACATTTTTTATTTTTGAATATATAATAAATATTTAATATGATAAACTTTTATTAATAATATTAAAGAGTTGCACTAATTCTTCACTTACCTATAATTTATTTATCAATTTAAAATGTCATGATTAAAATATATATAACTTACCGATATTATACATATTCATAAAATAATTTTTAATTTTAAATTGACAATAATTTATTTTAAAATAGGAATAGGATATTATGCCTATATTTTTTCATGCCTTTCCCTTTAAAATATATATATTTATTAAAATGATAATAATTTCGATGTTTTTATAAATATATATGTTTAGACAGTCTCTTACCATCTTAAAACGATATCAATCCACCAAAAATAAAAAAACGATATCAGAAAACAATGGGTGAGCTTATTCTAACTGAAAGAGCAACTTTTTTTTTTTTTTTTTACATTATTTTGCATTTTCATCGCTTGTGGGTCTACTGTATATATCGTATCGTTATTCAACCAATTCTCAACAAAAAATAAAATGGTGTGAAAATAGTACAAAGAACACACAAATAATTAATCAAATCTCTTTTAATCTAATCAACGTTAGCAAGTCCCAATTAGCATTAAGAAAGAAAACAATGAAACGCAATAACATGCAAATAATCAGGGACAAGGAAAATGCAATCATGACCATGATATATCGTGATTCTCAATCAAGAAAAGATAGTACGCAATCGACAAACAATAGGTGCAAAGGGCTCAAGATAACTTGGATACTGCAGGTTATTTACCCGCATCAAACTAAGAAAACACAAGAAAAAGAAGAACTTTTATGGTAGCTTATCCAACTAAAGTTATAGTACTAGATTAAGTCTAATATACTAAGTATGAAGGTCCTCCTAATTTAGTAGGAAGGCCAGTAATTATCTAGATCCATGCAATGGTCCATGCCCATATACCTATTACCATGAGGATTTGCATTGCTCATTTCTGTAACATAACCTACATTCTCTGCACCAAGAGAACTAGCTGTCATCATGTTGGAACTGACATCATGTACATGAGCCATTGTCTGAGCATGATGTGACAAAGGTTGCATTGGCCGCAAAATGGGTTGTGATGTTGCTCCTCCTCCTCCTCCTCCAAGATTCAAATTAAGCCCTGAAATGGTGAATCCTCCTCCTGCTGCAGATGCAGGGTAGTTCAAGTGGGATAGCATTGGTAGGTTGACATTACTGGTGGATCCACCTCCTCTCAAAACCCTAGCAACTTCGGCTACCTCTGCATTGCTCATGTAATTCCTTCCATAAAGGAAATGAGCAGCATGATCTCCTAATTGCATCATTGGAGGTGGCACAATATTAGGACCTATTTCCAAGCTATAAGGATTCACTGCTCTTGTATGGTTGGAAGAAGGGTACTTTTTTGCTCCAGCACTCTTCTGGAATACCCTGCAAACCACCCATTCATCCTGCTGTATATATCACAATGGTTGTTATATTAGTTTTTTTTTTTTTGGATTACAATGGGTGTTAGAGAATAGATAAATCGTAAAAAAAGTCATTACCCAACACCTTAAGGTTTTGGATTGAATTGGTTCTTAACATGATATCAGACATGTTAAGAACCAATTCAACCTAAAATCTTAAGGTGTTGGGTGAGGGTCTTTTTAATGATTTATATATTCTCTAACAATGGAAATCAAACACTACACACATTATACTACACACACCTAACACACACACCACACCACTGGGCTAACCCTAGTGGATGGTGTTATATTAGTTAGTTTTTTTTTTTTTTTTTTTTTAATGTTGAGTAAGAATTTATAACTCCATTTAAAATGGTTACCCAATTCTTATGTTTTTATTTATTTTTTGGCTACATATTATGAGGATATTAATTGTTCCTAGGTTAATTATAATTAGTTGAAGAAGCTAAAAGGGATTTTATTATATATATTGACGTATATGTCTATATACCTTGCTAGTTCTGAAGCTGGATTTTGAGTGAATGCGGTATTCATGCATGACCCAGTTACTTTTCTCTCCTCTTGGAGCTCTTCCTTTGTAGAAAACCAAAGTCTTTTTCATACCTACCAACTCCGATGTAACACTATTGAGGATCTCCTTGTCTTTCCCTGTGGTCTTCCAGTACCCGGTGTTCGTTGCTCGATTAGTTCTCACACCAGTGGGGTATTTACGATCTCTGAGACTGAAGAAGTACCATTCTTTTTCTCCCATCTTCGCCTTCCCTATTTCATAAAAAATTATTGGAAAAAAACAAACATCAATAATGTATTGGGTGAGATACTTTTGCTGTATTTTGTTAGAAAATAATGAAGGATGCATCAAATTATATATAGCGCGTAAATCTTATCCATATCATAAAAAAGACAAAGGTCTACCTTATTATATTAGTGTGTTGTATATATACAATATAATGGAATTAATTGGAATAATTGCATCAACAATCAATTGCCCCCCCAAAATAAAGGATAATATAACCGTGTGTGTATATATATTATGAAGAAACCCTAGATAGTTGCTGACTATATCTTAAAAATAGCATGTATCTAAAGACTAACACCATGCTTGTTTTAAGTTTATCAAACGCTAACGGGCGTTGAAAATAAAAAGAAATTTTTGTTTCCTTCAACAAAATGCTTTTGAAGTGAAAATTATCTAAAGTAAACATGATGAAAATAAGAAATTAAAAACATATAAATGATATACTAGACAAATAACATATATAATGTGATGGACCTAATTCTAAATGTTAAATATGACTATGTATGAGTAAAGAAAATCGCAAAATCAAATTAATGAACAATATTTGCAACCATAAAGTACGCATGCATAAACGAACCGATCTTAATTAAAACAGAAGAGAAGGTCTTAGATAAAAACTATATGTACCTGGCAGCTCCCATGGCTCACATTTGTTGAGATCTACATCAGTTATTGCTTTGCCTGTAAAACTAGAATCCGATATCTTATTTATGAGATAGCAAGTGATGAGTTCTTCATCTGTAGGATGAAATCGAAAACCCGGTGGTAAGGTTTCCTCCTTTCCACGAGTTCCTTCCATCTCTATATCCGTTGTTCCCTCCTTGGTAATTGCTTCCTTTTCCTTCTGTAGCACACAAAAAGTGACATGATAGACTTCTTAGATAAAAGCTATACAAAACGTTGAAGAAAGTTCAATATTTCATCTCTCTTCTTTTTCTAATTACAAAAGACTTTCTTCTTCTAATAGAGGAAGAAAATTCCTTGACAATTATGATCTGTACGTAAAGATACAAATTAGTTAAGCAGTTGCTTACTTGCATGGAGAGACAAGAGACAAAACTCTTCTTTCAATTTAGGTTTTGATGCTTTATATGAGTTATATCATTCACTTTGAAACGAAACACTGACTTGAGGGATACTGCAAAATATGAACGGATAAAAAAGATATATTAAAGGTAGGGAGGGAGCTTTCTAATTACTACTAATCACACCATGCATGACAAGTTAGGGAATTTAAGTACAAAGGTAACGAAGAAAAACGAAGAGTGTGTTTCTGAAGCTTCCACCAAATGTGGGTCTTCACCTTCAAGTTGCATAGACCAGAGCAAGCTGTACTTACCAAGAAAGATAGCTAGCAACTTGAATTAGAATGACGATCTTGACCTCGCCACTATATATATATATATATATATATATATATATATATATATGTCATCAGCAATATTATTACCATTTTATGTTTGGTAATAAATGAATAATATTCTTTGCTGACTGCTGTACAAAGATGATGATACAAAGAGAAGGGATTTATTTTTCTTGTTTTGCATAAGATAAGAACAATGTTCCTACACTCACAAAAGAAAGAGAGAGAGGAGAGAGAATAGGAAAAAAAATTAAAATAAATTCCACATAAGATTTATTTGTGTAGAAAAACTGTTTTATCTTATCTAACCTAAGAAAAACAACTGCTTAAAGAGAAATACCTAAAAAAGATAAAGAAAGATAATAAATGTGTAAAGTTATTGAACGGTGATTATTTACTCTTCCCTTAATAAATCAGTCACATATATAGTCATATTTTTTTGCATTTATTATTTTCTTGGTAGGCGCATATAACATAGAACTCGTATGGATTTCAGAGCCAACACAAGAAGTAACATTCAAGGGAGTCAATCATGCACACGTGATGTAGTGGGCCCTTTTTTCTACGTAATATGATTTATAAAATAACAAATGAGGATCAGCCACGTAATATATATATATTGTGGACCCCGTTGTGTAGAAGTGAGGGCAACCAAAAAGTCAAAATGCACGAGGAATAGGAATATATGAGGAAAGAACAAAGAACACATGAAGATGGGGCTCCCTAGGGCGCCAACCACTGAATTATAAAAATGGATTATTTCAAGGAAGACCGTTCCTCTTCTCCCTGACCAATTTCCACAAATCCCTGTCCTTGAATTCTTCCTTCTTCTTTTTTTCCTCCTTTCTTATTGGCTATGATTTCCACATTAAATAATTGCTTGGGTATCTACATCATTACCATGATCAACTATACATTTCAGTAACTAAAAACCAGAGTTAAATATTTTACATGCACACACAAGTACATATATATGCAATTGACGAACTCAATTAATGATCTGCAAATACTCACAATATAAAGTTCATATTGTTAAGTGCTAACTGCTTAATGTGATGAGTATAAGAAGTTGATAAAGAACATGAACACATATTAATTTACTTGGTAAAAAGTGTGTTGGATATATTAATAATATAATTCAATATTATGTTCACATACAAACTCAATAGGTGAAAGCATGATTATTTGGGTCCATATGGATTGGAGCGCAATAGCTTGCATTATCTCTAGAGTTTCTTAAGCGGGAGGTAATATTGTTGAGCATTCCAAACTTAATGTCTCTTGGTGTAATACTTCAAGCACTTCTAAATTTTTTTCTCTCAAACTCATTACTTCCAACAAAGTGTATATATATATATGGGAAAAAAGTTTCCGATGTTACTTTAGATAACTTTATCTAATGTTCATCCAAACGACGTCGTTTTGGGGTTGAAAAATTAAAAAATTAGAGTGATAAAAGCTATTATAACCCTAAAATAAATTAAAATTACAAAAATACCATGAATTCTGTCCCAAAACGACGTCGTTTTGATGAACATTACATAAAGTTATCTAAAGTAACATCAGAAGAAACAAACCCTATCTATATATGGGGTTTGCATTTGTCATTTAACATGACACAACAAACTTTCCTACACATACAACATTTTGTGGGGCCCACACTTTTTAAAGAAAAAAGGAAAAAAGAAAATTTCGGCACGCAAAACGAATCTCTATAACATTACACAATCACTTTTCCTACAACATAACTCTTATAAAACTCTATATATATAACGAAGGGTTTAGTGTTTTTCATGTTTCGGTATTATTTATTAGGATTATATCGTGTAGTCCAAAATAACATCGAAATGGGGTTTAGGGGAAAAATACATGCATGGAGCTTTTTAATATTTTGCTTGTCTATTGTAATATGAAATTCTCAAAATGCTTTTACATGTATTTTTTAAGGGAAAAAGAATTCTTATGTTGTAGGAGAGCTCTCTTCTCATGTTAGTGAGAGTTCGTTTTGCGTACAATAATTTTTTTTGTTTTCTTTATTTTTTATGTGTGGGTCTCATCATGAATTTGAGTGTGTAGGAGATTTCCTCCTCTCCAATAGCATGAGAAAAGCATTGCCCTTTTTTTTAAACCACAAATCGATGTTGTTTTGGTATTGTTGTGGCAGGAAAACATGACCTTAGTCATGGAATTTGCTTGTGTTGAAAGATAGAGAGAAAGCGGAAGCGAAAAGCATGGCAACCTGATAGGCAACATAGTCGCCAGCGTCCAGGGGAAATTTTTGGCATTTGTAATATACTATGTAGTTCCTGTCTGTACTCTATGTAAAACACACTATGCTATATTTCATAATATTTTCAAATTCTTTTATCCTTATGTATTTATTTGCAAACATTAGGTTACAAATTAAAGCAAGATATATATCTCTAGCGCATATCTTGTCCCGTTGTAGGAGTTGACTAAGGTCTCCATCTCCCCCATAATGCCGAGACAAACCCACTTTTGTTATTTTTGTTATTTAAGCAAAATTATAATCTAGCCCTTAAATATAGAATTAATTTATCCTTTTAAATTGTTTCCTCTTGTCACTGTGTGGGGGCGAGCGCGAGAGAGAGTGGAATTTCATGATCAAACAAGGAATGAGGGTATTCTTTAACTCTAGTTAGGGGTACGCACCATATATGCATGCGGGCTTTTGTCCTTATTAAACTGTGAAACATGCTTGAACTTGAGCTGTACTCTTCTTTTATACAATTAAACGAAGGAATTAATATTTCTCTATGAGATAATTTTATCTTTTATATACATATAAAAGTGTATAAGACTCATATTTTTTATTTCTCTTTTCTCTTAATATAACTTCACATGGATTTCACATATTTCCTACGGTATGAAAAACATCAAATCTTTTAATGAACTCAAAGACTTGGAAATGCAGGGTCGACTCGTGACAAAGTAAACAATAATAATAAATAATAAATAAAATGGATGACCCGAAATGTAGCCTAGCTAGGTCCATATCCTGATTTTTATTGTATATTATATGCGAAAATCTTTAAGTAAAGCTATCTAATGGCATTGATTTCTTTTCCTTCGTTCTTCTAAGGCCAAAGCTCGTACGTATATGAACTTACCAGGTGTCATAAAGATCCGTGTTTTGACTGTTAACCGTCCGTAAAGTTTTTTTCCTTCGTTCTTAAGGTACGTGCAATTGATTTGTTTGACAAATTTGATTTGAGGAAGTTGCAACCAATTTGGAAATGTAGAGTTGGGATAGACTTGTGGGTAAAATACATGTCATAGAATAGAATGAGCCTGTGGGTCTTGGTAGGTATTTTACGGCGGAATACTGAAGAGCCAAGTGAATGACTAATGCACTTTTTTTCACTGCTGCTGTACCTGTATCTTATTGTTAAATTAGTAATGTCTATAATATTTCAGCCTCGCCCTCAACTGCAGGGTGCTTTGAATCGTCTTTGTTTGGCTGCAATAGTAAAAAACAAAAATTGGGACTCGGATGGTATTAATCATAAAAGAGTGTGTAGAATAAATGCACTAAATGGTTTGATATTACGGATTGCTAAAGATATTTTCCAAAACGATTTGTTTCTATGAAGACAAATAGGATTATGTATAATGTAACTATCTTGCACCGACACTTCAAAAAATTTAAAGTGTCATGTCTGATATTCTGTGACACTTCGACACTTTTTGGCACTTTGACACGCTTTAACATCTATAATATTTGAAATTTTATTACATATCATAAAAAAATTAATTGATATTTTATCAAACTGATATAATAGAAATTAAAAATGAATACCGAATTAATCTTGCTGAAGTGTATAAGAGATTTTCAATTTGAAAATATAATAGTAAATATTTACATCTTATGTTTTTTTTTTTATACATATTTACATCTTATGTTTCTTTGTACAATTGATGGATATTATAAGTTTAGTTTCATTTTTTTGTTAATTTATTGAATATTAAATACAATATACATTACATAAATTAAAAATAGTATTTAATATCAAAACATGTCCTAACGTATCAAAATTTAATATTTTCTAAAACTAACATATTAAAATGTCATATCGTATTATATCTTGTGTTGATGTCGGTGCAAATTATAGTTGTGCAGTGTATATGCTGTGTAATTATAGGGTTCGCTTTTTCTGCAGTTACTGCAGATAAGTTATCTGCAGTAAGTCAATACACGTCATTTTGGGCGGAAATCATGGTATTTTTGTAATTTTAATTTATTTCAGGATTATAATTGTTTTTATATCTATAATTTTTTAATATTTCAATAGCAAAACGACATCGTTTTAAAAATAAATGCAGATAACTTTTCTGCAGTAACTGCAGAAATATTTTTCCCGTAATTATAACTAGTTTGTATTTTCTTTAAGTTTAATTCAAATCCCAAATATCCGTAATCATTAAATAGAAGGGGCCCATATATATTGTTTTTCAATCTTCATTGACAAACCTGAATGGATCAATCTTCTTTGTGACATCATCCATGAAACAATAATCTGGCTTCGTAGCAGCCAACAAGTGATCAACTGAAAGCCTTGAGAAATTATACTTAATTAAATTACATACATCACCATTATTAGAAGAAAGGTGAGTTCAGAGCCCATTATTGAAGGATATGCTGATAATGATCTGGGGTCCGGAGGGGGAAACTATTGAGTGGCATAACTACATGTGTGTATATACTATTAGCCGTGAATTTCTCCCTCCAATTTAATTTCTTACATTCTGATGTCAAATTTCAAATTGTCAATATTATATTAATTCTATATTTATTTTGGTTTTAATTCGGTTTAGCAAAATAATTTGAATTAAAACTATCCTATTATATATCTTGTACATAGGTGGAACTTCAAAATTTTCTAGGCCTCTTTTGTGTCATGTACCTTAATTGTTTTCTCATTGCAAACTTATTTCAGGTTTTCCTTTTTTTATGTAAATCCTACTATAAAGTTTTAACAATTTCTACCTGAATTACGAACTTAAGTTTTTTAATTAAATTGATAACAATTTTTACCTGAATTACAAAATTAAGTTTTTTTAGTAAAATTGATTCTTTACATAATATCATAAACTTGTAACCGAGTGATCATGAGTATTATTCACTTTCAAGTCCAATGAACTTTGTGTGAGAGTATATGCTAAAGAAATTTAATATAAAATTCGACGTCACTTAATTAACCGTTTAAGTTTTTGGATTGAATTTGTTACTCACCTTAGCTATATATGCACAGGTTGCCCTCCAAGTAGTCCTTTAATGGCAGGGCCTTTTCTCCCTTAATCATATCAGAATGATGAGCTTCTTGATATTAATAGCACCAAAACTAGCAGATTCCATTAATTAGGATTAACTTGCTGATGCTCATGAAGGGCTCAGAGTTTTCTTTCTTTTAACATCTAAATCTAGTTAATTGGCCTCTTGTGAATTTGTCATTTATTAAGTGCTCAGTCAGACAGACACACTTCAGTTCTGCAGGGTTTTGTACATATACGTGTGATACAAAGGCCAAGCAGAGAGATTTCATTAAACAAGGCTAAGGTTTTGTGAGTTATAACTAATCTTGTCTTCGAATGTGAAAGCTGCATTACGTGTTTCATACGTAGTTTAAATTGTCGGGATCGGAGGATAGTGAATTATTTGCAGTCCTTTGATTTTGTCGATACTTTTTCAAAGGTAGGTAGTTATGATATTGGAAAGATTCATGGCTTTAGCATTGAATTATCGAGCAATAACTGTGCTTCAGTGCTTAGACAAATGTTCTAATATCCATCCATCACAATCCGCTGCTTACTTATCATTCACTTCAAATAATCTAATTGAACTGTCTCCATCATGTTTACCTGTTCTGAAAAGATCAACTAATCTTTTCATTGAAGCTGCAAATTCAGAAAATAATTGGAATTTGTGGGTGACAGGCGAATGTGGGGATTTAACTAATGAGTTTAATTTTGATTCATGTGTTGCCACATCAAAGTTTTACTACTAGTATTTATCTTATTTACGATCAAACTCTTTTAGTGATATTAATAACATAATTTAATGATAGCGTGAAAAAAAATTTATGTTAAAAATATTGATTTGGTTGAATTCATAAAATTGAAAGGATTGGAATTGACCAAAGGAAAACTATCTACGTGTAATAAGTTTGAATATATACCCCTTAGATAGAACTAACACTGTGCTGCCCAATTACAGATATGGGTAAAAATAACAGTGTTTTTTAGTCCATTTAAAAATTGTACAATTAAGTGCACATTGTCAGAATTCATGATGATTAGATCACAAGATCAGTTTATGTTGAGAAAATTTGTAACGTAAGTACAAATTTCTGGTTGGGGTGGCATCGGGGTTACGGGGAATGGATATTGAATATTTGAATGAAACTATTATAATACGATCAGCAGGATCATTTGATACTGATATTAGTGTCAAATTTTAAATTTGACATCTTATTTGATAGTTCTTAGATCAAAAAATATCAACGAATCTGATTTGTAAGCATGTGACATCATTGATCTTTTTTTATCTAAGGACTTTCAAATGAGATGTCAAATTTTAAATTTGACACTGGTGTCAAATGATCCTACCTCGTATATATATATATGGATTTATATTTCTATAATGTAGGTGCAGCAGTCAAATACTTGTTATATATATACGTGAAAACATTAAATGTGAAGAATCATAACTATACATCTGTCATTGTTGTAGCTAAAACAGCTATAAAAATGATTTTACCCTATATAGAGAGAGAGAGAGACACACAGACACTCTAGAAGAGGCTTACTTATCTGTCATTGCATGTCAGTCCAGTCTGCTGAAGCAGAACAAAATGCAGTTCTGCTTCTGCACACAAACAAAACTTTTAAGTTGCTGATCTCCGTTAAGAGATTACGTGCATACACACTTTATAATTAGCTAATGACTCCATTTGATAATTTGTTCCATTATTCTTTCAATTTAACACCCCAACTTGCTTGCGCATTAAGTAGCCTTGAAAGAAGAGTACCAAGATTTAAGAAATAGAGACTATGACGAGAACATCCCGGCTTAGACGGATGGTGCAAGACTACTGTTTCTATAAAAACTAGTCATATGATAAAAATGTGTGTTTAGTTGTTGTACCAAAAAAAAATATGTTTTTTTTTAATACAAAAAAAAATATGTTTTAGGCAAAATTCTTATAGCTTCAAATAATATACTTATATAATACTATATATAACTTTTTTACAGAAGCTTGTAACATGTGTTTACTTTGAAATGGAACAATCTCCGCTCTCCCTTAAAGTCTTTATGTTGAGAAAGAAAAAAATATAATCTATATAAATGTAAACACTTTTAGGGTTAGTTACACGCAGGAGGCAGCGACAATTCCACATCTAAAATGATTTTGACTTTTTTTTTTTATTGGGGATGTTGAGAGACATATTCCTAAAGCATGTTGTCCTCTGTAATCCTCTCCCATAAAATTATCTGAAGTGGCCTTTCTACTACCGATAAATTCATATATACGCACATAAATGCTGGATTTTGTATAGTTGTGATACAATGATCAAATTCACATTTCCTCAAGAGTACTTACTCTTTATCATACACTCCAAGTCTTCAACTAAGCAAATTTTTGAAGTGTCTTAATCACTTTGTTCTCTATCTGTTCTGGATAGGCCACCTTGCTAATCTTTATGTATGACAGATTCACAGGTCTAATCAAACATAAAAGCAGCTAATGTCCAAGATAAACTGATCGTGAGGATTTTTCAAGAGTGACATAGTATAACAGATTTATTTTGGGAGCAAAAGAAGGTTTAGTACTATAACAATATAATTTGTTTGATAATCATCATTATTCATTCTTTGTTAGTATAGACTATATTGCCACATGCATGATGATCTAGATTTTAAATCTCAGAAGTTTGAACTCGAAATATCTAATTAAGGAGAACAAATTCTTGCCACTTGAAAGTGTCATATAATAAATTGATAACATGATCTTCAAAGATACTATTATTGAATGAGTTTATTCAAAAAAAGATTAATAAATTTTGATCCACATCGTCGAAATTAAGAATGGGGAGTTTTTTTTTTTTTTTAAACATGAAATTCAACTTTTAATATTTCAGTTTTTGGGGTGGGTTTTTGCAAGATTGTTAAGAATTCCTAATTTGCTTCGATTCTCACTTAGTGAGACATATTGGTATATCATTATTATATATAATTCACATTGCTGAAGCTGACCAAGGTTTAAGATCTGAAAGTAAAACAAAAAACTAAATAAATTATTTCTTGTAAGTGAATAAACTACTGTTTACATGGCTACAATCGCGCTTCCCATGAATGTGCTAGCCATTTCTAATTATTTTATTGTTGTCGTCAACATTGATTAATCATGACAGGAGTAGTTGTTGTTGATTTATATCAGATTATCAAGATTCTAGAAGTAGAGGTAGACAAGAACGATAACGGATAGACTGGGTGTAGCCTACTTGTTCTTCACTTTAAGCTAATGTACATACATTTTTATTTTATTTTTTGATACTTATGTGCTTAGGTAAATAAAGACAAGCATGTCAAAATCTTTCAGCTTCAAGTGTACTCTACTCTAATGAAAATGCTAGCTATCATGGTTTTATGCCAGCACTATCAAACAATCTGATCCCATATGTAACATTGAGCGTTGTCTTGTACTTTTTGTCCATATGCCCTACATCATGTCGGTTTTAGAAGATTTTATTATAAAGTTACTAATTCAATTTAAGTTACTAATTCAATTTGAGTTAATTCGTATTACTTTTTGTAAGTTAATTTCTCGAATAACACAAGGTGGTTTACGGCCTTTTGATATGATCATGTTAGAATCTTCTCACGCAGAAGCATGCATATATATATCCAGACTTTGTTTTGCCTACTCTGTCAATTTGTAATAGGACAATATTAATGTTAAGTTTTATTTTTAAGGTGTCAAGCATATAATATTATATAAAAACTATTAAAATGTTTTAACAGATTAAAAAAAAAGGCATTGTTTTGAGATTCGGAGGCAATGGCCAGCCCCACCCCCTGCTATGAATTGGGTTACCATATTCAATGAATCATATTGCTCTCTAACAACAATTGTTTTTCAAAAAAAAAAGAAAAAGAGGAGAAGCATAAATTACGCTCTAAATTCCTAAAAAATTCTAAATTATTAATTTTTTATTTATTTTAAAAAAGTATATTGGAACCACCCCGAACAGAATTACCTTCCGTTAAAGATACTTATGGTTTATCCAAAAAAATATACCATTTTTCCCTTGAAAGATATATTTTAGTCTATTTTAATATAAGTAAATATTTTAATGGCCCGAGACAATTATGGATGATTTTTTAATTTTAGCATTTTCTAATAGTATGACTGTATGAGTTTCTTATGGAGTTATGGGCATTTTTTTCTCATTTTGTAAGTGTTTTCTAAAGCTATTTTAAATATGGATAACATCAACTTACACTGGTATGATAATAATAAGTCTTATATATTAATTTTTGTGCATAATTTATTAATAATTAAATGTAATCCACTAAATCACAATTGTTAAATATATACAAAAATTAATTGTTAAAATTTGATATAAGATTTATTATTGGTGTAAGTTGATCCTGCCCTTTTAAACAATATTCCTATTATCAATTTTGGAACTTTGGATAATTAAATGAAATTTTGAAAATCGCCGCCTATTATTAACTTTGAGATTTTACATAAAATCTTTATTTTCCTCTTTTCAACTCCCAACATCAACAATGGTGGTTCAAAAGTAGCCCAACAGCATAATGCTGATAGTCACAAGAGAGAAAAATGATCGGTAAGAGATTTATTTATATTAAAATGAATTAAAATATAATATACATTAATATCTAAAAAAGGTAAGACAATATAATTTAAGCATTGATTTCTTAAAGGATAAAAGTGTAATTTAGCTAATAAAAAATTTAAGTTTTCTTATCCATTTGTTCAAAAACAAAATTTAATAAGAAAAATATTATGAAATCAGAATTTTTTTGTCAGAATTTCTGCTAAAGTAAGTTAGAATTTTTATTATTAAGTCTTAATTAAATAAATTAGTACTAGCCGTCATTTTGATTTATTCAACTTTCTACCTTGAACTGTGACAAATTAATTTTAGCAGAATTCTATCCATCTTTTTCACTGTTTACTTACTCAATTAAATATCATACTTTAATTACGTACGTAATGGAAACAATAGATATATCTCGTATTATTTTTCTCCATCAAGATCGTTTTAATTTAGTTTATATATCTTGCAACGACTTTGTCAATGTTAATGGTGAAGTAATTGACGTGCATATGTCACGAAAATGGAGGAAGCGAAGACGTAAAGAAGAGCCCTAACTCTAAATGTGTGACAGGCTATGCATGTTATCTTACTTGTTAAGCACTTCAAAATAAAAAACAAAAAACAAGAGGTGCAACTTACCAATAGGTCATTTCATAATTAACATAGTGATTAAGCTAACTTTTATCAGAAATGCATAATTTAATTAAGTTGTTGTAATTAATAGTTACAAGATGAAAGAAAAGTGAAATAACGATATTGGCGCAACATAAATATTTGTTTCCAAAGAGGACACAATATATTCAAAAGGGTGGTTGTTTGGACAGAAACATATTCCCATGCATAAAAGAAACGGCGAAACTTTAAGAGAACTGCGCTATATTAACTCTCTATTGTTTTGTAAAAAATATGTGTCATTTTAAAGGATATAAAATTGTGTCATTTGAAGTGAGAGAAAAAGATAAATCATGGGAGAAAAAGTAGATAAAAAAAATAAAAATGTGGGTTCTATCTTTTTGTGAGAGTGAAATAACACAAGTTGTGTCATATAAAAGTAGAAATATTTTTCCCATTATTTTAACCTATTGGTGTGATCTACACGTTTCCTTATTTTTTTTGTATAGATATATCGTGTGGATAATATTTTGCGATTTGATACATAAAAAGAAATAATATAAATAAAATTATTTAAACAAATAATAATAAAACAATACAAGATTTATTATGGGTTTATCGTTAAAGTTATCTCTACCAACTTCAAAATTAACGTTAGTTTGAAAGTTGAGTAAATTAATGAACGGTGTTTTGATAAAATTTATATATAAAAAAAAAATAAACTTCTTAAGATATCCTTCATAAATTCTCTCAATTTCCAAATTAACATAGTTTTGGAGATATATCTTTATTCTCGAGTGAGTGACAGGAGAAATAGTTTCCTCATTTATTATAATATCTTTTATGTTGTGCATTATTTTCTTTAAAACTGAAATAATAAAGTGACAAAGGTTATTGGTCTTTTTGTTGCAGTGGATAAAATTTTATAACTAATTTCATTTATACAATAATTTAAATTATATATATATTTTTGCAAAAAAATTATCTGATACTTACATTATTTACAAATTAAATAAAATTAATTTTTTATACTACAGCGTCTCTTACTTTTTAAGTAAATCAAACGAACTTCCCATTCAATGAAGCCAACCAATTCAGTATATATAATTTTGTTGTATTTAATCTGCTGGTGTGCCTTTTCTTGTACAAATTATCAAAATTATGATCAGTGTGTTAGGTTGGAAAAAGATTACAAACCCCTTCCCCATGTACTTAGACTTTGTACTCACGCTGTTACGCATCTCGTAGAGTGATCTGAATGACACGTTTTGGGCACTGGTTTTAGAGAACATAGCGAGAGTGAGTGATGCATCGATGAAGGACATAAATCTTACGAAAACTTGCAATTGCATACGGAGAACGTACAATTTGTTTGCCATACATACCCTTGTACATGAAAATGTTTAATTATCAACTATATTTTTGAAAATGTCATTCTTAAATATAAGATTGATAGACAAGTTATCGAAACTTATTTAATAACTACTTTTTTTTTTATAAACATTTAATAACTACTTTACTCAGCTAGGAATAATATATTTTTATTTAATAAAATTTTATTTTCATGTCTAATTTAAGTAAATTATTTTTAAGAATACGTATAATTAATATTTTTTTAAAAAAAAACTTATTAAATATATAAAATAAAAAAATAACACAATTACGTACATTTACAAGTTAATCATCAAACTGTGAAACCAAAAAATTATTACTTCTCTTTGTTATAAATCTTAAAACATTCATAATGCCAAACACCGCGCCTCTACGAAAATTAGGATGAACACGACGAGCATTCCTAGATTGGAAATTCGATTAATGATACAATTGAAGGTTTTAGCTTATCTACAATAAGTTTGAGCGCCACATAATATTTTGCTGCAACAATATTGGTTCTTGGGTTTACTATCCGTAATTCCAATCCCTTAATAACATTATTTTTATTGTGACTTATTCTTTTTTTTTTTTTTTTGGTATGCTTTGTTGACTTATTCTTTAATCAACCTTACTCGTACAATGATGGATTAAAAAGAAAAATCATAATATTCTACATTTAATGGATTAGAAAAGGACAGTTTTTTTTTTTTTTGGTAGAGTTAGATAATTAAGTTTTTTTAGATTATAATTAGTTAAAGTTTTTAACTATAAAGACTAAATTGATTTTAGAATAAAATTATAAATTCACTTCTCCAATTTTTTTTATAAGATATGAAACCTATTAAAAAAAGAAGAAATAGTCATGTCTCTTTCTATCCAAACTTCTCTCCTCATATCATATATGTTTTCTCTCTTTGAGGCCATCTTCTTTCTCTATTTCCCCTCAAGATAAATAAATAAATAGATGTTAGCTTAACAATCCAACCATTACATTGGCTTCTATCCATTTATGATATTATTACGAACTAAAAGAAAAGGAAGAAAAGTATGCACCAAATGGTGGTAGTTCAATTGGCGCAAAAGAACTGAGTAGATGGGATGAGAGCATGTATTTGATCCTCTCCAATATCATCTTTGGAAGAGATTTTAAGCCTTAATCCTAGACCCTCCCTGAATAAAATTGTCTCTCATAAAAGATACATGTAGTTTATAAAATAAAAAAAAGAATGCACATGAGAATTTTTTATTTTTTGGGTAATCTAAGGGGGTTAACAACAACACCCCAAAGAGATCAATTCAATAAAATCGTTCTGAAATTACAAGACAAAGACAAATCAACCCAATACAAAGGCCAATTACCAGGGGGAGGATTTGAAAAAACACAAAAATTATTCACAACAGGATAGTGTAAAGGATATTTAGAAAGTCAACCTACACAACTATTTCCTTCTCTAAAAACATGAGCCAGGTGAACTTCCCAATTCTTTTGTAACCATACTCGAATTCGAGTCACTAAGCGAGACTCTCAAGCTGCTCTTCCACTGCTGGAGAGCAAAGTGATAACTGAGCTTGAATCACTTTCTAGGATGCAGCGTCTCCAACCTCTAGCCTAAGCAAATTCAAGACCCTTGAGGACGCCCTATAATTCTGCAACAAAAGCTGAACAATGGCCAATATAGTAAGCAAACTCATCTATCAAATAACCATTTTTATCTCTTATAATTCCTCCACAAGCAGCACCCCTGCCATCACTCCTGGCTACACCATCCGTGTTTAATTTCACCCAACCTGTGTCCGGAGGTAACCATCTAATAGAAACAGAAATATAATTTTTGGTCAGCTTTGTCCCTTTAGAAGTTATCCAGGCTTGTGTATACTCACGAATCAGATTCTCTACGGACTGCACCGTCATACGGTGAGGAGAGGGAGCGATAGGGTAGCTAACCCTACTTCTTGATTATGAATGCATAGCAATTAATAAGAGAACACGAGCCCGCCATTCCTATTAGGGAATGGAGTAAGGGCTCTACCGAATAGTAGCTAGTAGCTAACATGGCGACTATTCCCGCTTCTCCACTGCCAAGCTAACCAAACAGTAACAGCAAAAACCAACGACCAGGAGGCATCAAAGCACAAAATAGATACATTTTGAATATTCAAGGAAAGTCAAGCATCTAAATCAGTATCAAAGAACTCGTTTATCAAGCAAGCTGACGAAAGGGAAAATGAGCTATTATATTTCTTTGTGGCATCCACTTTTTGGTTTTTGGTGGGCGGTATTTTGTGATGATTAAATATTTTAAAGGGGACGGTACAATTACTACTGAAAAATTTTACAACTCTTACTACTGAACTAATCACCGTTGATTTATGTCAATCTAACAGTTATAATTGATTGGGTACGCTTATTAATTAATTTTTAATTCCAAATAAATTATAACTAAATTGGCAGAAATCAACAATAATTAATTTAATAGTAAAAGTTATAAAAATTTTCAATAGTATGTATAATCTCTCCTTCTCTTAAATGCTTTTTCCTGTTTTTTTTTCCAACTATACTAAGTACAACAAAAAAACATAGGGCCAATACCAAATATAACAGGCCCACATTTTGGGCAGGTGAGGATGAAGATCCAATAACATGCGAGCCCAAACACATTGTTCCCTCTCTCCCCACTCTGCTTCATTGTGTTTCCATTTCACCCTCTTCGTTTCGTTACTGCAAAAACCGATATCGCAGGAAGCTCAGCAAAGTGACTGCATTCAATATCAGCAAAGTGACTCCAAATTTTTTTGTTAGGTAACCTAATCAATCCCAAATGTCCTTTTTGTTTTTTTGATTTTAATGTTTTTTTGTGATTGCGATCAGTTATTCTCTGTAGCAAATTGGTTACGGTTCTTGTTCCTCGTCCCTTGACTTCGCTATTGAGTAAAATTGAGTTTTGTTTTTCGTGTCAAGTATTGTATGATGCTCACTATGTCATTTGTGTGGAATGTCATGCATGTTAATATGCACACCAGGTGCTCGCCGTAATTCCTACACCACAAACATAACAAGGTTCAATTACCTTTATCTTCAAATTACTGTCAGTCAGTTTTTAATTATTTACATCAAATACATAGCATTTTACTTGGGTCCTTTATTTATTATTTGATAAATTTATATACTTTTTATCGAGCAATATTACATTGTAATTTTGTAGTTTTTTTTTTTTTTTTGGCTATGGAAAGGGCCCAAAGGCCTAAAACAAAAACAAAAGTTACAATGAACAACTCCTGGATATAATTTATTTTTTAATTCTTTTCAAACGCTCTTTATTTTATCCAAACATTTTGTGACAAAAAAAAAAAGTGTTTTTTCTTGTCCTTTTCATCATTTTCACAACCTTCTCTAGTTCTCAATCTTTTCTCGTATCTTCTAATCACGCTCTTTATATGATTTTCTATGTACCTGTGCTACTCCATAGGTAGGAAATACCGAAATACATTTCGATTCTTCAAAGTTTATTGAAATAGTCGTCCAATTTTTTATCAATAATTATAACATAATAAGAAAAGCATTGGAACCGAGTTGGTTTCTTTGTAATTTGTGTTGTTGAGGTATTCTTGAGTCATAGAATTAGTTATGTTTAACTATCTACAACTAATCATTGTGAATTTTGGGTCTTGACTATGACTATTCAAGCCTCCTTAAAGCAAGTTTATATCTTACTGCATTCTTTTTGGAAGACAATATTGTTTTTGGAAGACTATGGCTAAGCTATTCAGATTTTTCGATTTATACTTCAATTAGAAATTAACGAATCTGTCGACGCATGTATGTATGCTTTGAAATATGCATACGCAGACAATCTACTCGTAATAATGGGGATATTCCTTGGCTGATACGATTTCAATTTATGCTACCTGCTAAATAAATTTTAGTACTTTATAAGTTGCAGCACGAAGGGATCCATGGCCTTTGTTTCATCTTAACTTGATGATCATTCATTCATTTAGAAATATGCATTTTTTTCCCCCTAATCTTGCTTTCTTGGTTGCTAATAAGACAAGACCGAGTTTAGTTTGTAATGTGTTTACCAAATCATTCCAGTTGTGGTTGAACCTGCATTTCTTATTTAATTTGCTCTTTTATATTGAGTCCTCCTATATTTATTTACTTTGTTTTTCTGTTCCAAGAAACCTCGCTGATAATATTTAAAATAACGGATTGAATATGAAGACAACGAAAACTGACCATAAATTTTGTGGTGTACTTTAATATGTACAGGTATCTCAGTTTAGTAGGTTAGATGAAACTCGTTTCTAAATTTTAATCTTCGACCTGCTTCATATTAAGGTCTGATCTTAGCGTATTCTTCATTTTTCTGTTGATGTGCGAAGTGTAAACTAAGATGCCTGATTGAAAATCAATAACTTGAAAAGTGATGGAACCTTGTTATTTGCTCAAAGTTTTTCGCCTGTATTATGTACTTCGGTATTATAATAGACAATATGTTTCTTTATCTACTATCAGTGTATATCGTCTTGATTCTGAAAATTCTGGCTTTTACTATACTGCAGTTTGAATAAATAGACATGCCAGAGACTGTGGTAAATCCAACTATCAGCAAGTCAACTGGATTGCCTCGAAAGCGCTTCTATCGAGCACGAGCACACAGCAATCCACTGAGTGACTCTCACTTCCCTGTGCCAATATCCCCCTGTCACGTTGACTATTCCCTCCATTACCCTCAGTTCTTTCCACCGTCTGGTCAAGCAGATACTTCCAGAAAGATCCAGTTTGCTGATATTGGCTGTGGTTTTGGAGGTCTGCTTATCAGTCTTTCCACTCTGTTCCCAGAAACACTGATGATTGGAATGGAACTTAGAGATAAAGTGAGTGAATATGTCAAGGAACGGATTTCATCTTTAAGGGTTGCAAATCCAGGTCAATACCAAAATGTTTCCGTGGTGCGGACTAACTCCATGAAGTACATCCCCAATTACTTTGAGAAAGGACAACTATCAAAGATGTTTTTCTTGTTTCCTGATCCTCATTTTAAAGAGAAGAATCATCGCCGTCGGGTTATTAGTCCATTCTTGCTAGATGAGTATGCTTATGTTCTTGAGGTTGGTGGAATTATATACACAATAACAGACGTAGAAGAACTTGGGGACTGGATGAAGTCTTGTATGGAGAATCACCCTATGTTCGAAGCCTTGACTGATATAGAACTTGAAGCCGATCCAGTTGTGAAGCTATTATGTTCTGCAACTGAAGAAGGCCAAAAGGTTGCTAGAAATGGGGGACAAACTTTCCAGGCTGTATACAGACGCATTGTGCCATCTGATCAAACATCCTAGACTTCGTCTGCTTAATATAATGTGGTGCAAATCACAATACATGGTTGCTATTTGCTAGGCATTGGATTGATCTCGCTACTTTTTTGGTGGACAGTAAGCTTTACAAAGATTATATGGTCTTTGCCATCTTTTATTTCCTTTATATGTGCTTATTTTCGTGTTGAACTAAACCATTTCGATATTGAAAGCAAAATGTATCATGGAGAGTGTAGTTCCCGATTCAACCAGTTCGATTTGTCGTCACTAGTAACAGTTTTGGTTCGTAAATATTTGCCTTCAATATGATTCATCCCTTCTGAAGTGAACGCGTAGCGAAATTCTATGGTCAAGGCAATTAGATTTAATCATGCAAACTCGCTAAACTAAAAAACAAGCGTCAAACTAGATAATTTTACTATAAAACTTGACCCGCATCTTCTTCAAATTCCATGAAATCATTGGCTCTAGTTTGGTGTAAAGCCAGTCCTTGTAGGATCCAAAAGACATCTTGTGAAAAGGTCTTTGAATCGTCACCTGATACAAATTCTTCAACCACATCGTTGACCTCAATCAAGCTACACCCCGGCGTTTTCTTTATCCTCTTGCTTCTTATTAGTTTCCTAATATTTGATACACCTTCCCACTTGCCAAGTTCCGCATATATGTTAGCAAGCAAAACATAGTTCCCAGATTCCTCTGGCTCAAGCTCTGAAATCTGTTCCATTGCAATAATAGCAATCTCAAGATTGCGATGAATCCTGCAAGAGCTTAACAAAGAGTTCCATATCCTTGAATCTGGCTTTATTGGCATCTTCAATATTGTGTCCAGAGCCTGATCAACGCATCCCGAGCGTCCCAGAAGATCAACTAGGCAACCATAGTGCTCAATTTCTGGCACTATATGATAATCCAACCTCATAACATCAAAATATCTCAATCCCTCATTCCATAAGCCTGCATGAACACAAGCTGACAAAATAGCAAGAAAAGTTATCCCATTAGGAATGACTAGTGTCTTCTGCATGTCTTGAAAGAGTTGAATTGCAGCATAACCTTGTCCATGATTAGCTAGTCCTCCAATCATGGTACTCCAAGAAACCACATCCTTCTCAATCAACTTCTCAAACAAGCTCCAAGCTTCATCAATGCAACCACACTTTGCATACATTTCAACTAGTGCATTACATATACCAGTCTGCTGCAAAAAACCATTTTTATCCGAGTACATGTGAATCCATTTCCCAACCTCAAGAGCTCCAAGCTGTGCACAACACGGCAGAACAGATATAATACTAATCACATCAGGTTCAATACCCACCATTTGCATCTTGCGGAAAATGTCCAATGCATCAACATAGCACCCTGTTCTAGCGTACCCGGTTATCATACTTGTCCAAGACACGATTGTCCTACAAGGCATTTCGTCAAACAGCGACCTTGCACTCTTCAACTGCCCCAATCTCGCGTGCCCAAAGATTAGGCTATTCCAAGAAACTGCGTCTCGTTCAGTCATTTGATCAAACACTTGGTATGCATTGGTCAAATCATCAAATTTCGCGTACATATCAATCAGCGCGTTCTCTGTTATAGAATGTGATTTGGGCCCAAATTTGCAAACTTGCGCATGAACTTGCTGGCCAAGACGATGGCACTGAAGCCTCGCACACGACTTTATCACGAACGGGAATGTAAATTTGTCAGGCAAAGCTGATTTCGTTGGATGTCTCAGCATTTGGTTGAAAAGAGTGATTGCTAGGGAATGCTGGTGATTGTGTGTGTAGGTTCTGATGATTGCGTTGTAGGAGAACACGTTTGGCTCAACTAGTTGTTCGAAGAGCAAGGTCGCGTAATCTACGTCGCCCAAGTTGTCGCATAAATCCACCATTTTTGTGGCCAAGAAGTTGCTCTGTGACAGTGAGAGCTTGACAATGTGGGCATGAATCTTCCTCAGTTCCGCTATTTTCACGCAGTTTCTCAAGGCGGTGACGAAGCGGTTTTCGAATTCTCTAACAGCAAGTTGGGTAGTTCTCGTTTGCATCGATGAATGAGCGTTACCTATTCACTGAGATCCTGAACAAGTGCTCGAAGCATCGTTTGCTTGATCAGGGAAAGCAAGTACATGGGGTTGTGGAGAAACTAGGATTTGGGCATGTTTTGGCTTTAAACAATGATCTCATTGTTATGTACGCTAAGTGTGGCAATGTGAACCTTGCTTGTTCGGTGTTTGATCGAATGCCCCAAAGAAATGTAGTCTCTTGGACAGCTCTTATATGTGGCCATTTACAAAATGGTGATGCCAAAAGCTCGTTGCTTTTATTCTCTAAAATGGGTCGTTCAGCTGTTAGGCCGAATGAGTTCACACTTTCTACGAGTCTAAAAGCATCAGGGGTTTTGGGCATCCCTGAGAATGGAACTCAAATTCATGGGGTTTGTGCAAAATCTAATTTTGATTGGGTACCTGCTGTGGGAAATTCTATAATTGACATGTACTGTAAGTGTGGTAGGGTTAGTGAGGCTGCCCGAGTATTTAACACTCTGCCATTAAGAAATCTTATAAGTTGGAATGCAATGATTGCTGGATACACCCACGGAAAAAATGGTGAAGAGGCTTTAAATCTCTTTCGAAAAATGCAAGAGAAGGGGGAAGTTCCTGATGAATACACATACTCAAGCACGTTAAAGGCATGTAGTTGTCTTGGTGCAATAAGAGAAGGAACGCAAATCCATGCTGCATTAATCAGACAAGGATTTCCTTATTTGGCTCAATCAGCAGTTGCAGCTGCTCTGGTTGATCTATATGTCAAAAGCAGGCGCATAGCTGAAGCTAGGATGGTGTTCAGTCAAATTGAACAGAAGAATGTGATATCTTGGAGCACACTAATTCTTGGGTATGCACAAGAAGACAATTTGCCAGAAGCCATGGACTTGTTTCAGCAATTGAGAGAGAGCAGACATAAAGTGGACGGGTTTGTACTATCGAGTCTCATAGGTGTATTTGCTGATTTTGCCCTTGTGGAGCAGGGGATGCAAATGCATGCTTATACCATCAAAGTCCCGTATGGTTTAGAAATATCTGTGGCAAACTCAGTTCTAGATATGTACATGAAATGCGGGTTAACAGATCAAGCAGATGCACTTTTCAGAGAAATGCCGGCAAGAAATGTGGTTTCCTGGACAGTTATGATCACTGGTTATGGAAAACATGGTATTGGGAATAAAGCAGTTGAACTTTTCACTGAAATGCAAGTGGATGGAATCGAACCTGACAGTGTAACTTACTTAGCAGTGCTCTCAGCTTGCAGCCATTCTGGACTCATCAAAGAAGGTCAACAATACTTCTCTAGTTTCTGTAACAATCAGCAGAGAAAACCACAAGTAGAGCATTATGCTTGCATGGTTGATCTCCTTGGAAGAGCTGGACGCTTAAAGGAAGCAAAAGATCTCATTGTGAAAATGCCCCTGAAGCCAAACGTTGGTATATGGCAGACATTGCTAAGTGTTTGTAGAATGCATGGAGATGTTGAGATGGGGAAACAAGTGGGAGAGATACTTTTGAGTTTGGATGGTAATAATCCAGTCTACCATGTCATGATGTCAAACATATATGCTGATGCAGGATATTGGAAAGAGAGTGAAAAAATAAGAGATGCTATGAAGAGAAAGGGATTGAAGAAAGAGGCAGGACGTAGTTGGGCACAGAATTAGAGATAGACAAGGAAATCCACATTTTCTACAATGGAGATGGAACACATCCACTTATAGAGAAAGTTCACGAAGTGTTGAAAGAAATGGAGAAGAGGATGAAAGAAGAAATAGGCTATGTTCATAACGTAAATTTTGCTTTGTATGATGTTGAGGAAGAGTCAAATGTGGACAGTTTGAGGGTTCATAGCGAGAAATTAGCTATTGGGTTGGTTTTGGCTGGTGGTGGGCTAAAAGGAGAAAAGATGATTCGGATTTTCAAGAACTTGAGGGTTTGTGGTGATTGCCATACACATTCATTAAAAGGGTTTATCACAGGTTTTGAAGATTGTATTTATGGTGAGAGATGCAAATAGGTTTCACAGATTTGAGAACGGCTTGTGTTCGTGTGGAGATTACTGGTGAAGCCGAATAATTAACACCCTCTCTTGATGGGTGGCATACTATCATAGTATCATTTCTTGAATCAATGTCTAGTGTCATAGATTATAACCAAATGACATTTCTTGCACTTATTTTATGATATAATCAGAGCGGAGATAGGAAATTTTACTGAAGATGAAAATTACTATCATTTTGACAGATTACAATTAAGCTGATAGAACAAATAGTAACGAAAATTTACACTCTGCTGTAATTAATTAAATAAATAGAAACAAGAGTGAATGTTTATTTTAGTCCTGAAATACATTATACCACATCAATCTCTCATTTATAAATATGTCAATTGGTTATTCACTTCCACATTTTCTTCATTAAATTGATTCTTAAAATGAAATTGAATTAGATATTAAAAGGTGAAACTGATAATATTAATTATAATTAAAAATAATTATGTATGTCTTTAAAACATCAAAGTAAGTCAAGAAAAAATTTAAAGAAAATAGATCATTTCTTGCTTTCACTCAACTTATTATCATACGATGACTTATATCACTATAATATATGATTATGAAAATTATAAATTAAATATACTTGCATGTTACTTCGTATTAAGATGCATATTTTTGTTAGTACACTGAAGGGCCAAAACAAAAACAAAAAAATTTAGGGTCTATTTGATTGTGTTCTAATTTTTTTGTTCTTAAAACTGATTTATAAAATAGTTATGGAAACAGTTGTTTTCTATATTTTTTAATTTTTGAAAGTTAAAAACCAAAACAAAAAACAAAAAGAACTCAGACATGTTCTCTAAATTTGATTCTAAAAACAAAAAAACAGTTATAGTTTTCAAAACATTTTTTACGAAACAAACCTTACCAAACGAGTTTTTTTGTTCTGAAAACTAAAAAACTGTTTTTAAAAACAACAATCAAAGAGGGGTTGGTTTCATTATGTTCTGATTTTTTTTGTCTTAAAACTGTTTTGTAAAATAGTTATGGAAACAAATATTTTCTATACTTTTTTTGTTTAGAAAGTTAAAAACAAAAACAATACAAACATGTTCTCTAAATTTAATTTAAAAAAAAATTAATATTTTTCACAAAACAAACGTTACCAAAAGGATTTATTTTTTTTCTGAAAATCAAAAAATTATTTTTTAAAACTGATTTCAAACAAACCATACACTCTGGTAAGACAAAGAAGCTCCTAAAACATCCATAAGAAAGAGTAAGTAGATATCAGGTGAGTAAACAATATGCATGTTATCTATGTAAGATCCTCAGCTTAAGCACGACAGTATTCTCTCTTTTTTTCACAAAAAATAAAAAAAATTAGGTCAGACTTTCCATTTTCAAAATAAAACAATAAGCAAAATACTTAAAATGAACTTACCACAAACCCGGTCCTCGGTAAATATAGTTTTTAACATTTATCACATTTCGAAGGGGGCGAACCCCAAGTAATAATAAAACTGCTCTGATCACGGATTTAAATAAATGAAAATAAATAACTTCGTAAAAATGCAACCCCCTTCCAAGTTGGAGTTTCACGAGTTGTTTTCTATTTGTAACCTTCCCGAGCACACCATAATTCCTATGCAGTAATAAACTATGTTCAATTTAATTTAGTTCTCATACAGCCCGTTCAAACGCAAACAGCGGTGGGTTTAAAGATAACGCAGGTGAGGTTGAATCCTGGAATTTTAAAGAGTGAGCAAAATGAAAGCAAAGACCGAAAAGTGATAAAGTATAAAGGTGTGTTTGGTACAAAAGTATCAAAAAAAACTACTGGTAAACCTTCTTTGGTAAACGTCAAAGACCATGTTTGATAAAAATAATAAAAACCAATTCCCAGATATCCAAAGTTTACCGGTAATTTGATTTACAGAGAAAAATCACTATTCAGATTACCAAAAATAATATAATAATTCAGAATTCCAAGTAAAGAAAAAACACAACAATTTTTAAGACAAAAATACCCCAACACACATCAAAAAATAGACCCAATCTATCAATTACAAAAGTAAAAATAGTATGAAGTTATTTTTGTAAAATAACCTCATATTCCAAGTCATATTTCGTTCTAAACCAAACATGAGATCAGTAATCTTTACCCAATATTCCCAGTAATATTTTAACGAACCAAACACATTTTTCGTAACATTCCAAGTAAACTCAATTTCTAATGTATTCTCAGTAATCGTGATTCCTGGATACTAAAAAATTTCTCTTGTACCAAACACACCCTAATTTTAACGCGACTGAAGCACAAAAATGAATAAATAATAGATACATTTAAACTAAGATGGACCCTCTGCAGCTGACAATTTTTAAGTTGGGAGTCATCATTCTAAAACAAAAAGCATTTGGCTTCTTAAGTTGGATTTCTAAAGAAGGGATGATCAAGGGCTTGACGAGCCGTTAGACGTTTAGTCGTATCATACGTCAATAAGCCATGTAACAAATCAGTAAAAGAGGACCTAGACGAATCCACATGACGTGATACAATATCCTGCATAAAGCATAATAATTGGTCATTACAAAAAAAAATTAAAAAAAGAATAGGGAAATTTTTTTATGGGAAAGAGGAAACACAACAAACCTTAAGTTGAGCAAGCTTCTTCACTGCATGAATGCTCTCCCTTGAAACAGCTCCCTCGGGCCAATTTAGTCGCGATCCATTCCTGAAATATTTTTCTGCTCCTCGGCTACATATGTCAAGTAAACGGATAAAAAAGATGTTACTACATAAACTTAGCATACTCAACTATTATTAATCGGCTTTGGCCTTTAAGCTATTCCCAGATAATTATTCATTACTTGGAAGACTGTCACTCTGGATGTAACTCAAACCAGTTAGCATATTGGATGGGAAAAATTAGAGCACACTCAATAAATTCGTTACTTACTTGGACCTTCGAACCATGTGCTCGGGAAGAGGTCCAAGAACTCTCTCCATCATTGCTAGGTGCTCCAAATTTTCATGAGTCTGAAACAATGCTCCACCCTGACAAAAGTTCCACATTTAGAACACTAAGACCAGCTGTTCCAGATTCAAACCATGCCCTAATATATCTTGATAGATGGAAACACCAACCGAGCATAGTTCGACGAGAATACATCCAACACTCCACAAATCGCATGGGTATGACCACCCTAGACCTACATTTATAAATTCAGATGCAGGTTAGAATACATTTAACAAGAATAAGTGCACATTATATGCTAGACCCAGAAGTCTCGTTAATTTCATTTTAATCAAAAAAAGCCTCAATCAAGTAAATAACCCATCGTTAATTTCATTTTAGTCAAAAAAAGCCTCAATCAAGTAAATAACCCAGATAACGAGTCCTAAATGGCACCATTACATCAACATGACACAGAATTGGAAATTCTATTATTTTTTATCTTCTAGCCTCATATAAACATCAATCCTTAAAGAATAGGTAATAAATGATAAAAGAGAAGAAAATAAATAACAATGTAATCATCATGGAACAAATACGATCTAAATAAGAAAAATGGCATTCATTAGTCATTACAGATTCCAGTACAAAGCTAAAATCAAACGGGAAGTGATCCTGGACAATTTAACCAGAGATGCTGTGATGTAAGCTGTTGATAACATTTTCAATGGGTAAAAACACTTCTCCTTATCATCATCCAGAATTTTCTTCCCCGAGCACCACATGTCTTCTATGTTACACACTTGCACTCAGACAGGGCAATAGACAAACAAGTAAAACACATTCTCACCAGCCAAAACCATATTTAGTTACCTAGGATAATCTCAGGGGCTCTGTAATGCCTTGTAGAAACAATGGAGCTATGGTTGTGATTATCAAATGCAGTACTACCAAAATCAATCAGCTTAATAGCACTAGACTTGGGCAAGCACCTGAATTGCGTTTCATCTGAGGAAACCCTCTGTACCAATCCAATCATTTTATTTAAATATATTATAATTGAGTCTACACCCAAATCCAAAACCGTCATTATGTTTGCATCCAAAAATGCTAAATACCTTACAGCTAGGGAGCTTTACATATTCAGAAGAAACAAGAAGTATATTTTCTGGCTTCAGATCAGTGTGGATTAAGCGTAGTTCATGCATATCTGAATATGATAAAGCACAAGAAGCAAGTTAAAGTAAGTAGACACAACCAAGACACAATGTATCCCTGGACAAACAAAGCACGCCAATGAAAAGGAGGTGGTTGGATATGGTAAGGAGATATAAGAATAAAACATGAGATAAACTGAAGGCCAAGAAAAATCCACAGACATGCTACAGATTCCAAAAGCTGTCGTCCAAATTCCCGAACAAGATCCACAGGGAATGGGCAGTATTTATTTCTCTTTAGAAAATCAAATAAGCTTGGTCCAAGCTTCTCAAAGACCTGACAACACCATTAAAATGCATTGAAAGGAATGTTTCCGCTTAGTTCCCATATCTATGAATAAAGCCCACATGGACAAATATAAAAGCAATTCACTATAGCTAAACTTAACAACTCTATTCACTAGCAACATGAATGGGGATTAATCACCTATCCTTCCTGAACAGAAAGAAGCAGAGCAAAACAACATAAAGGCATCAACGGAGAAAATACGAAATGAAAAATTATTCAAAATCCAATCATTACATCCAATTTCATAATACAAAAATTAAACCCCCCCAAAAAAATAGTAAATACATCTTGAACTCTATCAAATTTTCTCAAAAGAAACTTCTTGGATATAGTAAATCAAGGAAAACATTTTGTTGAAAGAAATATTATAAGCTTACTTACAATGCATATGTGATTTCGGTAATCAAACCAATTTCGGATCTGCACACAGCTGCAAAGAATAATTGTGATACAGTGAATGTTAGTCATCCCTTAATATAATAAGCAATGACCAAATTCTAGCAGCCATTTTACTCTGTAAGATCTGTACCCTGAGCTTCCTCTATCATTCTGTGCTAGATTTTGAAGCACATCAACCTCAAGCATCGCTGCATCACGATATTTCCGTATGCTTCTAATTACTTTGATAGCCACGTATTCTCTGGTTTGGCGGTCCCAACATTCCAAAACTCGACCAAATGTGCCTACAGCACTAGCAATATGCTGAATGACACAAGCAGAGTCACAAAAAAAATTAAAATCTCGTATTCAGAGGGCACTTGACCGCTAACCTTCACCCATCTTGCTGAGGATTTTATCTGTTAAAAGTACGAAAAATATTAAAACCACTGCTTTAAAAAGATAAAGAGAAAAGGAAAAAACAAAAAAAACAATGCAACTTGGATGAGTGATAACAGAATATCACAGATTAAACATCGTATTAGAAGTGAGTGAATGGTATCAAGTATGACCAAATGCTGAAATACAAGAACTAAAGAGAAACCGAACGACATAACCAAAAAGTTTGATGGTAAGCAAAACTTAATAACTAGTAAACACAACCAATAAAAAAAGAGACCTTCAACAGATTAATATAGAGCGCTAAAAAAGAAAGGGACTTTTACAAGCAATATGTTTGCATGTGTGAGTGTATATAGAAGACATTAACAAAGCAACAATTAAAAATTGCAGTAACACAGCATGCAAAAAAGAGTAACAGAAACCGGTGATGGCTTGTTCGAAGCATGCATTAAAAACAAGAAAAACAATCGCATATAAATTGTTTAATTTTCCAAAGCCATCGAAACAAACAATAAATTAGAAGCAAAAATCAATGAAGTTACATCTAGGTGTGAGATTTTCGCCAAGATTGAAGACATAATGTCCTTCGCGATCGTCATCCCTTTTTGGAGGCGAGGCATGCCTTTTTTCGATTCCTTCTTCACCAGCCACCACCAGAGCCCTTTGCGCCTATAATAAATGGTTATGAAGCACGCACAGCACAACCGTGTAAGGCTATAATAAGAAAAAATAGAGCAAAGAAAGAAACCCTAAAAATAATTAAGAAATTGAAGTAACCTCTGGCAGTGGTGGAGGAGGTACATCCCACGCGAGACGAGGCCGTTTCCTATTCCGCTTCCGTTCCATATCTTTTGTTTCGACAGATACCATTGACAAATCTGCGAGGACAATTTTCTAGGTAAAAACAAGAACGTTAAATCTCTTAGTATTGAACTCTGAAATCGCAGCTCTATAATGGTGAAGAGAACCGCAGAAGATTATCGTGGCGAAGGTGAATATTGCGATCGCAGGGAGACAGGATTTTCGTTGAGGTGCGAATGTTAAGCAAACATGCGTTAGGGTTCAGTTTATTTTATACTTTCATTTTTAGGAGAAAATGTTTGACCTCGTAACAAAGCATGTGTTTTAGTTAAAATTAGGATTTTTTATTTAAATTTTAAATTAAAAAAACTCCAATTTTTTTCCCATAATTTTTATTGTGTACTTTTTTCTCTTATTTAAAAATAACACAATTTTATGTCTTTAAAATGACATAATTTTATGTCTTTAAAAAAATACATTGATTTATTTATTTTAATTACGTATTTTGCGCTTTGGCCGGTGCCAAGGTCACACGACAATGTTTGTCAGTGTATTTTCAGGGACATTGACCGTAATGTCATCTTTTATCATAAAATATACCTGAATATCACATATCCCACATATTTTTTCAAACTGTCATAATGCTGAAGTCGTTGAGTAATGAAGCGACTACAAACGAACACTGGCACATTTTCAGTGATTTAAAAAGCCTATAAAACCTGATTGGATCAAAGTGTAACGACTTTGGTATGAATATGACATGTGGGCACTGATTTAACCAGAGTCGCTACAACATTTAGCGACTTAGGTTTCTGGGCACCAACTTCACTCCATAAGCAAGCGACTTAGGTGTCTTCCCTAACTCAAGTACTCAGGCTGTTTTGGTCCTTCCTCCATCACAACTCCTTCCTTAATTTTATTCGGTCATGAAGGTGTAGTTAGAGATGTGTTAATTATAATCCAAATGCATATCTTGTTGGAGCTTGTTATGCTTTAGCTTTGGCCAATTATGTTGTTGAAAGCTGGATTTGAATTAGCCTTGGCCGAATACGATTCATGCATATCTTGTGTTTGATAAAATGTGTGATTCGTATATTACTAAACATTAATTCATTCGATTATTGCTACTTGCAGTCCGATTAGCTCCTTACAAGTTTTTATAAAATTGAGCAGTAACAAATTTGGGTACGAATTTTTAACTTAATAAGCACTTTTCCCAGGAGCATATTTGGTGTATAGTATAAGATAAGGTCTAATATTATAAGTTCTGAGAGTATAAGACTTGATTAAATTTTAATACTATCCAGTGTTTGGCACGGTATTGTATAAAATAATATATTGTATATGATAATATCATATAGTATTTGGTAATGCACTGTATAATGCTATATAGGACAAAAATAAATATTTTTAATAAAAATATCCTTTAATAAAAAATTTATATAATTCTTCAAAAAATGTCATATGATATTAATTTTTATAAAAAATTATTGATCAATGTATCCAAAACATAAAAATTATAAAAATAAAAATATTCAATATTTTCAATATTAATTTTTTAGAATTGCACTGGTCAACGATGTTAATACACTAACTTCTTATCAGACCTTATCTCTCCCCCTTAGGCCGGATTAAGTTATACATCACTTTGATGTATCAAAGGATTCTGTTGTATAAACTTATACTATACGATAGTCACACCAAACAACTGACAATGTTATAACGTATAGTGTAAACTTATACTATCTTGTCTTATACGTCACACCAAACAAGCTCCGGTAGACAGTGATAGTGATGCTAAAAGTTTTTATTGGCCAAATACCTTTCACGCACATCTTGTGTTTGGTAAATTATAGGAAATGGAATATTATAATTTTATCTTTTAAATTAAAATGTTATGAAATTTGAATATTTTATTGAATATTATTATTGTATATGTTTTATTTAATTCTGATTTATTTCGATACTTGAAATAGTAGGATAAATAATATTTCAATTTTTATTTTTTCTCTTAGTATAAGATTAAACCATGGGTTAGTTGATATGTATTATTTATTTATTTTTGACAAACAATGTCAAAAAGAAGTACGAAATTAAAGTTGATATGTATTATTTTTCTTATATGAATTAGTTTAACTAAATTATAGGATACTTAATATTATAATTTTATATTTTAAATTAAAATTATAAATGGAATTTTAATATTTCATTGAATGTTATTGTTGTATATATTTTATTTAATTCTAATTTATTACGGGACTTGAAATAGTAGGATAAATGATATTTTAATATTTATTTTTTTCTCTTAGTATAGGGATTAAACCATATGTTAGTTGATATGTATTATTTTCCTTGTATGAATTAGTTTAGGTAAATTATAGGATACTTAATATTTAATTTTATATTTTAAATTAAAATTATAAATGGAATATTAATATTTTATTGAATATTATTGCTGTATATATTTTATTTAATTCTAATTTAAGATAGTTGACATATTTGTTTTTCATGTAAAATAATGCTTATAAATAGCATTATTAATTTTTAATTATTTTTTTAATAGATTGATGGAGTCTCCGACTGGTTCACCGCCTCGTGAGGGTAATGACCCCACACATCCTGGTTCTCTGGGATCTCCTCGTTCCTAGATTACCCCGGGACTTGTTGACCACTCTCTTCTGACTTTGTAGGAGAAACATATATCCACATATGTGTGGAACGGCGTGGAGCGTCGTAAATGGAATGTTAGACATGCAAGCACATATGATCCCTAAAATATACATGAATAGATCGTGTCGTATATGAGACAGGTTGCTTCTTTGAGGCTGCGCGGTTGCACAACCACGAGGTGAATGTACACTTATTGGTTGTTAAAGTTCATAGGGTTTAATTGTAATAATTCGATATCATTAGCTATCTTATTATTTCAGATCGACAACGTTGGCGGCCTGAGACACAGACATTTCACATGCCATGGGGTGAGATGACAATCACCTTGGAGGCCATACACCATATCTTGGGTTTTGCCCACGGATGGTGAAGTTGTCTTCGGTCGTAGTAGTCAGCAAAATTCACCCCAGGTGATTAACCAATATATAGGAATTGAGCCATCTATAAATTGAGAGTTGAAAGAAGGTTGGTTGAACCTAGTTTTTTGTTGCGAGAAAATCAACGACTATGCGGACTTTGTTGAGACCGAGACATTAATGATGTGGTTTTGCCCGATGTTGCACAATATGTGGACGATGATGCGGGCATACAAAGGAACCCTATTATAGGGGCCAGATATCGATGCCTCCTCTCACTATATGAGCATGACACGAGACTCTGCCAGGGTGATCATGGACCCCATTGACTATTTTCTTTATTTATGTATGTTTGATATCATGGATGCATGGCTAGTGACGTACTATGGACTGTTATCTTTATTTATTTCTTTTTGATACCATGGTTTATGTTTGGTGATGTACTATGGATTGTTATCTTTATTTATTTCATTTTGATACCATGGTGTGATGTCTGGTGATGTACTATGGATTGTTATCTTTATTTATTTCATTTTGATACCATGGTGTGATGTCTGGTTATGTACTATGGACTGTGTTCTACTATTTATTCTGTTTATGTTGTTTATTTTAATCATTAAAGCAAGATGATTAACATATTAGTCACTATGTGAGGTGGCATGAAGGACAATACTTTTCATTAACATACATACAAACATTGACATCAAGATTTTGTAATTGAAGGAATTTAAAATTAACATTGCCATAAACAATAATGCTCAACGATCCATAGGCTGGCGTGAAGGATAGTTACATCTATTGTGCTAACTACTATACAATAACTGCATTGCATGCGAGTAATGGTCCCTTCTTGGATATCCATTCCATTCTGTATACAGGTACATTTACGCCGAGCTTTATGATGTCTCATCAATACATCTGGGATGACACTTGATCCCTTACTTTGTGGTATGAAATCCTCATTGCCAATCAGGTACCATTGCCGTGAGTATACCCGACGTTGATACGCGACACTGTAAGAAGGATTAATGTATTGAAATGGGTCATGGTTTGTGGCTATGCAAGCTGTTATCACATGACTGCATGGGTACCTAAAAGTAATGAATTCACCACATTGACATGTCTTATCAGTTAATGAAACTGACCACTTTTTACTGCCCTAATAAGTACGTTGGTTGTACAATTCTCGCACCTCAAATCGCGCCTTTTTGAGCTCAAATGTGTTGCGACTTTTTGTTGATTTGTAACATATGCTTGCCAAAGTACTTTGGTGAATCGGTTACCCCCGTCCATCTCTTCACGGGCCTCTTGGACATGCTCCAAAAAATATTGGGCCAATCGAGCATATGTGAGCCGCACCAAGACGTGACGGGAAGGTTTCTAGCACCCTTGTGGACCTTATTAACATACTTTGACAAGTTAGTGTTCATGTGACTAAACCTATGCCCTTTGCATCGTATGTGATGCTTCATTTCTCCTTTGGTATGTGATATATCCATGCGACTATTTGAGGACTAGCTTCTTTAATTTTTTATAATCCGGCATCAAAATTCAATCGGGGAGGTGTATAACTTGCATACAACAAGAAAGTCATATTTCGATGATATATTTCGCACATGTGGTCAACCAAGAGATGAATAAGTCTATAATTATGCCTAACTTCTTCAGTTGCTTCTTCAACATCGCATTCTTGAAGTTGTGGTTGAAATTGCTGGCAAGATGTCGAATAAAGTAGACATGGTATGCTTCAGTGGTTTCAGCCTAGCGTTGCATTATTGATTGCAGACAATATGGCCGCATGTCGATCAGAAATAAGACAGATGCATTATTTTTCTATCATATGCATCTATATCAATGCTAAAAACCATGACCAGTTATCAAAATTCTCTCCGAAAACCACCATGAAAGTGATTGGTAGAACGTAATTATTGTCATCTATAGTTGTAGCAATTAATAGGGTCCCCGATATTTCCCATATAAGTGGGTAACATATATTTCAATAACCGGTTTGCAATAATTGGAGGCGTCGGCACACTGTTTGAAAGTCCAAAACACCCTATGGAACACCTTTCGAGATGGATCCAGTCGATTATCGATAAAAAGGTCGTTCAAAATACAAGTTATAAACAATCACTTGCGAAAATAGCAACATGTAATCCAACCATTTTGGTAGAAATGCGTAAGACTATCCCAATCCCCGTATATTTTGACAATTGCCTTTTGTTTTGCCTTCCACGCCTTCCTGTATGATATATGAAACCCATGATTTGTTGTTATCCTTTCTTGAATTAGAGCAATTTTAATATTCGGTTCCTCTCTAATCATTTCTGCATGTCGTCAAACAATTACGTGTTAGACACTTTCAAAAAATCTACACAAAAAATTTCGAATATTTTACATACCTAGGATAATCGAACAAATGAAATTAGAGTCCAACTGCTTGTAATCTTGAGAAAGAGTTAGGTTAACACAATTATGTTCGTTAACTTATTTGTCGATAACCCATCCAGTGCTTTCCTTTTTTACGTGTGCCCTCATCCTCCATGGACAACTGTCGTCGTGATTTTCACATACCATGATTAATCTTTTAGTATCACTTTTTGACACAATGACTGTATGTTACTCCGCCATACAAAATTGCTTTATTGCCATTTGCACATTGTGCTTATTCTACAACACTTGGTCCTTATATAGCTATTGACTCATCTGCCAGTTAGGTACTTGCGCTCCCTCTATTGCAAGCAACTCCTAATCCGAGTGTGCCCAATTAATATGCGTATAATGATTTATTCCATACCAAAATGGAACACTCTCATCTTTTGCATACGCACACACACACTCACACATTTAGCAATGAATCACCATGTGTAACAAACAATAAATGCTAAAGAATGTCATTCTTAAGGATAATAACTAACTTGCTACTGGCGGATCGTGCATTCCAATAATGCCTGGCGAAGGAATCGGATGACACACTTCGATAGACGGACATGAATCAAAATCGCCCTAGGCGTCAATGTTGGATGAGTCACTATTTGGAATTAAACCTTCATCCATTTCTTCGTTGGAGCTGTCTGTACGTCACGTCGTAACATATTTATCTTGGGTTGGAAGCATTTCAAATGGCATTGGTGGCAGTGGTGGTGGTGGGGGTGACACATACCTATTTTCAGGATTCACAAACGGTTCTCTTTTAATGTCGATGGAGTTAATGGAAGGGAGGGAATGTTGACTGCTAGACTGTCAACCAAAGTCTACTTCCATATACAGTTCAATAAATGTCAAGTCTCGATCATTTTGAAATGCATCTACTACTAGTGTGACATCTTCATCCTGAACAATCTCCACAGCAACCCAACTCTCGTTACGGGAGGCGCATGTCATTGTCAACCGAGACATAGATTGGCCCCATTGTAATCTTAACTTCTTGTATATTATCTTTTTCAGATCATGAAAACTACATCGACAGTTCATACTAAACATTTTTGTGTCTCCTTAAAATACTTGACCCGTAGGTCTAAAATATCTCCTCCCATTATAATATATAATAGCTATTATTGAATTATTTTCGTCACTCATTTTGAAAAAATTCAAACAAATATTTAAGAGAAAAATAATAGAGCCAGGAAAATAACACGGAGAAAAAATTAAATATGTACCCAAACAAGAAAGGAAAGTAATATGAGAGAACTAAAAAATTTAGGATGTAGAAAGAAAAATAACATGGGAGAAACAAAAAATTATAATATGAAACCAGAGGAAAAAGGAAATAATACAAAATAAGTTGAAATTTCAGTATGTAACCATTGACAAATGAAGAAAATACTGGAGATAGAAAACTTTCTAATCACAAATGAAAATAACACCGAGAACATTAAAATATTTTTGTATGTAAGCAAGTGGCTTTATATTACAAACCAAAGGACCAAAGTAGCTACCACTAACAAATGAAGATAAATATCGGAGATGGAAAACTTTATGATCACAAATGAAAATAACGCCAAGAACACTGAAATATTTTGGTTTGTATTCAAGTGGCTTTATATTACAACCAGAGGACCAAAGTAGCTACCACTGATAAATGAAGATAATACCAGATATGAAAAACTTTTTGATCTCAAATGAATATAACACCGACAACACTAAAATATTTTGGTATGTATGCAAGCAGATTTGTATTACTACCAGAAGACCAAAGTAGCTACCAATTATAGCAACTTTGGCCCATTTCTTGGCAATTTCTAGATGCACCTGCCCCCTATAGGCTTGCCATGGCTGGGAGGAGCAGATTAGTGGGCGAAAGTCGCTTGCTTAGCGACTTTGGTGCAAGGAAGCCTAATTCGCTAAATGTTGTAGCGACTCTGGCTAAATCAGTGCCGACATGTCACATTCATACCAAAGTCGCTACACCATGTAGTGACTTTGGTCCAGTCAGGCTTTTCAAGCCACTGAAAGTGCGCCACATGTTCGTTCGTAGTAGCTAGATTACTCAACGACATGGCAGTTCGAAAAAATATTTGGGATCCATGGAATTTAGGTATATTTTATAATTACATATGGTAGTACGATTTTCTAATATGTTACTGTGCTGCAATATTTAGTAATTTTTATGGGAGATACTTTTAACTTGAAAAAGAAAAAATAAAGAAAGGAAGAAAAGAAAAGAAATCTCAGGAATTTCCCTCATTTTGTTTGTAATCATTGAAATGAAAATTGTTTAACTTGATTTGATTCAAAATATCGTTCTCATGTTTGATACTTATTACAAAAAATGGGATATGAACTGATTTATAAATAAATAATTTTCATGTTTAGAAAAAATTAAAATGATAATAAAATTGAATTCGTATTAATAATTTTATTAATATGAATTTCTTAGAGTACATTTGTTTAATATCTTATTAAAACAATAGATAAAATTGTCAATTTCAACAATAAAAATTAAAGTTTGCTCAAATCCAATATTATACACCATTGAAAGAAAAAATCGTTGATCTTATCTACTCAACAAAAGAATCATTACTTTTATTTTCCTATAAATTATTAATTAAAATAATAACGATAAAATTATCAATTACAATAAAATTAAAAAATTTACTCAAATCCAAAATTATACATTATTAAAATAGGAAAAAATCTCACCGATTGACCGATTAGAATATCTTTCGAGAATACGTATTGGATGATATTGGTGTTCCTCCCAAAAGGTTTTAGTTAAACTTTTTTATGAGAAGGGTTTGATATTTTTCATAACGTAGGACATAAAATCATTTCATATATTTATTAAAGTGTGGGGCCTATGTGAGGTTGTGTCTAGAAAAGAGAGAAAAAAAAATATAGGTCTTACATATTTTTATGTGTGTGTATGAGATAATTTTATCTCCTACAACATGAGAGACATTAAATTCTTTTGAAAATGTTATTAATATGTTAGAACATCTATAAAATATCTTAGGAAGATGTTATATTTATAACTATTTTTTTCTTACAACCATTTTTATTACCGTTCGATCAAAATCAAATCAATAACTCTAAAATCAAAATGAGAGTCATTGATTTAATTTTGATAGGATGGTAATAAAAGTGGTGGTAAGTGGTTGTAAGGAAAAAATTGTTGTAAGTATAACCTCACTCAATATCTTATATATAATAATTTACAAATAGTTTAATGCATTTAGGTTATATCATAATATTAATTTATATATTTTATTATATTTCAAAATCTATTTATAAATTTAATTTCCTATTTAATATAAATAAGAATTAAGGTTTTGTCTTTTCTATTAGATTATATCACATTATGTATAAAAAAAGATGACATCACATTAGGGATAAGTTATTCTGCCTACTCCCAATTTGCCTACCCCTTTCATTATCGTTCGATTACGATCTAACCCAACGATTTATATTTGCGAAATAAAATAAACCATTTCCCCCTTTCTTTCTCTTCATTTCCTCTCACACCTTTTCTCTCTTCCTCTCCTCTGCGCTATACCAGAGACATTCGATATGCCCAAATTCTTTTTGACCAAATCGAGGAACCCAATACTTACATGTGGAACACCATGATCAGAGGCTATTGTAAAGCCCAATTTTGTTCGAATGCTTAGAGAGCACGTTGAAATGGAATGCAAGAGCTTTGTTTTCGCGCTCAAGGCGTGCGAGTATGCAACATGAATTTAGTTCTACCATTAAACAATATTTCACCTTTAGTTTTTCTTGGTTTTATTATTGTGTGCATGTTTAGAATTGGATGATGTTACGGGAACCAGCAAACGTGTAGCCTGCGGTGAATAACAAAAACCTAAAGCTTCGTTTCTTCCATGAGAAAATAATTAAAAATGCTTTTGTGCATCATTCACTTTTATTTTGCTCTCTATTTTAAGGGAAATCTAATTGTCACCTAATATGACAATTAAAATATCGGCGGTAGACACCATGGATGAAGGAAAAAAAATAGGTATGACCTAGAGGACGAGAGAAAGGGTCTGGGAGAAAGTGAGAAGAAAGAAAGGGAAAAAATGTTTATTTTATTTCGCAAATACAGACCGTTGAATTAGATCGTAATCGAACGACAATGAGAGGGGTAGGCAAAGGTAGGCAAAATGGGAGGTGACGTTGACTTCCAAGGTTCGTATCAATTGATATTAGAGTATTTCACTATATCTCCCTGTTGCAATTGAATGATGCGGTTGGTGACGTTGACTTTGAAGTGTTCGCCAGGACTAGTAAAAAATTAGCGCAAACCAACTCGTGTAGTCGTGTGGGCACGAGGCTGCAAATTGTGATGGGATGTTACAATTCAATATAAGGTAGGAGACTTGGAATCTTACATTAGAAACATGAGTTTGGACTCTCCTACCTTGGGGTGAGGTTGTCCTAAATTAGTAACCAAGTAATCAACGAGTTGATAAGTTAAGAAAATGGAAAAAACACTGTGAACAAATCATTACATCTAAGCACTACTCATACTCAATCGAAAAATTAGTATATGGAACGCCTTTTCTTAGTTAAATTTACAAAGTAACAATGAAAGCATTTGGAGTTAAATTTACTATATTGCTTATTCGGATATGTACGTGTCTGTTTGATTCCTCTCTTTTTTAAGCTACTTATCAGCATAAGCTAGGTCAAACAGGTTTTGGAAAAAACTCTTATAACGAAAAGTTCTTTTTTTATAATGAGAGCCTGTTTGGATCCTCTTATTTTTAAGCTAGAAGCTACTTATAAGCTAAAGCTAAAAAAAAGAGCTTAAAAAAATAAGCTAAAAGCTGTTTGGAAATTACATAAAAGTTTTAACTTAAAAATTACTTAAAAACACATATTTCAAGAAAATTATCTCTTTCTATCTTTATCACTCTTTATTTTAAAAAAAAAGCACACAATTCAAGAAAAACAGATAAGAGCTTAAAAAAAAGCTCCTCCTAGGAGCTTTTAATTTTCAGCTTTTTTCTTCATTATAAAAAAAAGAGCTTTTTGTTATAAGAGCTTTTCCCAAAACCTGTTTGGCCTAGCTTATGCTTATAAGTAGCTTGTAGCTTAAAAAAAAGAGGATCCAAACAGGCACTGAAAATAAGAGTTTTTTCTAGTTCTTATCTATTTTTCTTGAATTGTGTGTTTTTTTAATGAAGAGTGATAAAGATAGAGAGAAATAATTTTTTTGAAATATGTGCTTTTTAGTAATTTTTAAGCTAAATTTTTATGTAATTTCTAAACAGCTTTTAACTTTTTTTTTTTAAGTTTTTTTTTAACTTTAACTTATAAGTAGTTTCTAACTAAAAAATTATAAGAGAATTTAAACACGTAAATCAAAACCTCGTTAACTATCATAATGCAAATCTACCCCCTCTTTCTGCTTGTTATTATGGACGCGTTGTATCTGTCCTTAGAGAGAGAGAGAGAGAGTTGCGTACAGAGGTTTCCAATATTGAGAGGACGCTGTTTGGTTGAAACATTAATGCGTATCAGAGCAAGCCATTAATAAAGATCACAGAGGCTCACTAAACCCCAATGCATAATAAGATTAATATGGGGAATGAACAATCTAACACAATTTTTAAGATCCGCACGCACACCTTTTATGAACGATTGTCGACAAGAATATTAGATAATGCTGATAAGGTATGAAGATCAATACCAAGAAATAAGGAGAATAAAAAGCAGCACCCCAGCCCCAGTGGTCAAAACTCTGTTATGTAATAACGAAACAGTGACTTCATTTCAGTGTGCGTGTGTAGGAGAGGAGGACAGTTGAAGAATTAAATCACTCAGCCAATGACAGCTGAGCCTCATTTACTCCCTCAAGGGTGACAGTTGAGTGATTTGAGCGAAACTTCCTACTGCTCTTTCAGTATATATTACCTCACTCTCACTCCTTCTTTGCACCAATACGCATTCAGTTACAAGCTCACTGAACTTTCTTCTTCTTCTTTCGTCTCTTTATCTGATCTTACGATGAAAGTTCTTTTGAATGGCATTGTGGTTGTGTTTGCGTTCTGCATTCTACTTGCCACTGGTTCCTTGGTAGTGGCTGATGTTAGCAAAGTTGAGGATGACAAGCATTTGATTCATCCACCGCACTTGTTAGGGGGTGGATTAGGGTTCAAGAGAGGGTTTAGGCATGGAAGGTTTGGAGGTGGTGGGATTGGCGGTGGGGGTGGCTTTGGTGGTGGTGGAGGTTTGGGAGGAGGAGGTGGTCTAGGTGGTGGCTTTGGTGGAGGTGCTGGGGGAGGTTTAGGAGGAGGAGGTGGCCTTGGTGGTGGTGGTGGGGGTGGGTTAGGAGGAGGTGCTGGTGGAGGTTTGGGAGGCGGTGCAGGTGGTGGATTGGGTGGTGGCGGTGGCTTAGGTGGAGGAGCTGGTGGAGGTTTGGGAGGCGGTGCAGGTGGTGGACTGGGAGGTGGCGGTGGCTTAGGTGGAGGTGCTGGTGGAGGTCTTGGGGGCGGTGCAGGTGGCGGACTTGGTCATGGAGGAGGCTTAGGTCATGGTGTTGGGGGTGGAATCGGTGGGGGCGGGGGAGCTGGTGGTGGTATTGGCGGGGGTGCAGGTGGTGGTGGTGGTTTAGGAGGTGGAGGTGGACTTGGTGGTGGTGCAGGAGCGGGTGGTGGTCTAGGTCATGGAGGAGGATTGGGACATGGTGTTGGTGGTGGCATTGGCGGGGGTGCAGGTGGTGGTGGTGGTCTAGGCGGGGGAGGTGGACTTGGTGGTGGTGCAGGAGCTGGTGGTGGCCTAGGTCATGGTGTTGGTGGTGGCATTGGCGGAGGGGCAGGAGGTGGCGGAGGATTAGGTGGTGGTGCAGGAGGTGGCGGTGGACTTGGTGGTGGTGCAGGAGCAGGGGGTGGAATTGGCGGTGGAGCAGGTGGAGGGGGTGGACTTGGTGGAGGCGGTGGTGCAGGCGGAGGAGGAGGGTTTGGCGGCGGCGGCGGGGTTGGAGGTGGTGCAGGTGCTGGAGGAGGGTTTGGAGCTGGCGGTGGGTTTGGAAAAGGGGGAGGCGTTGGTGGTGGAGTAGGCGGAGGTGGAGGGGGTGGATTTGGTGGAGGTGGCGGCTTTGGTGTTGGCGCTGGTGCTGGATTTGGTGGTGGAGCTGGTGGCGGCCAGTAGGCAATGTGGATATTAATTAAGAGTCATTCAAATTGTTTTACTTTCTATAATTATGTTGACAAACTGTCTGCGCCTATGGTTTTTACTTAACCATAAAGGTTGCTTCTCTTGTATCAGATGTTATGTTTTATAGGTGTTTGTGTTAGTATTATGCATGAGAAACAAAGTTTTATAAATGTGAATCGATGTCTTCGTATACTACTAATTTTTTAAGAATCAGTAGCTTGCTCTTCTGTTTTTCTTTCAGACAATTTACATTTCCAAATGTGATATGATCTAGAAACTTCTGTGGATATAAACAGAATTAAACATGATCGATCGAGTTATTCTAGTTTTAGAAGTATTAAACAGAATTAAACAGAGTACTCTGGTTCAACAAGCCAACTAACTGCATGTTTGGATGTGCATTAGTTACACCTAATAAGTGCAAGCTTGCTCACATGACATTACCAAAATTTAATGCATCATGCATGGCTTATGAGCGACAGTATATGAGGGTTCTATAATTATGCTCTCTCATTTATTGCATACCAACTGCTAATTAATATACCGCGCATTTATGTTGCAAGACCAAATTAACATCAATAAAAAGGGTGAAGAAATAAAAAGAGACCTTTACTCAGTTATATATACCAAGGCATAATATGGTTTGTTGACTTGTATAGTATGTATTTTGATTAATTGGACAACTGGATTGACCTTAGTTGGAATCTGTGGTGAATCGAAGGGGCATCATCATCATACATATATATATATATATATATAGAGTGAACTTTCAGAAATGCGATGCCATCGAAATCGGATAGCAAAATTAGCCAAAATGCTATAAGCTGAAGTCGCAGATGTGACTTTTGTTAGGGTAAAATTCCTTGTGTGTTAATCTTTGTCTATAACCAATGGTCAATTCACATTTTGTATGAAATGTAATAGTTTTCAAACTCATATTTTGTGGGGCAACATGGTGGCTAGCAGACACTAATGGGAGACTACTGGTTGTATATAATTTTAGGGTTTTATAAGAGTTATGTTGTAGGAAAAGTAATTGTGTAATGTTATAGCTAGAGATTCGTTTTGCGTGCCTTAATTTTTTATTTATTTTTTTGTTTTAAAAAGTGTGGGCCCCACAAAATGTTGTGAGTGTAGGAAATTTTGTTGTGTTATGTTAAAGGATAAAACGAAAACCCATAATTTTATGCTTTAACCAAAACTATGTGTACATTTTTCTTATTTTCTATGTGATTATAATTTAATTAGTTGATTCAGTTTATTCAACTAATTATAAAATAGTTTTCTATTAAATATAAATGATATAATTTTAACTGTAAAACTGAGTTGCCATATGACATTATCCTTTTGAATGTATTCGTACTTTAATAAGTTATTAGAAAAATTCAAAGTGAAAATAAATGAGAAGAGGACTTTGGTGGTGCCACTCAAGCATCAGACAATTGTTTGAATTATTGAAGCCCCAATAAAGATGTGAGACTGAGCTGTCTCTTGCTGTCAGCATGATTTGTTGATAGCTCTTAATGATATACGACTATATCACCTATATATCAAAGGGATTGAAAGCTGCTGGTCGAATTGTTTCTGACTTCTGCTAGGTTAAGTAATTTGAATCCACTACTTGTTTTATTGGTTAATCTTGGTTAATCAAAAAAAACTTGGTTAATCTTGAAGACCTTAATTAGGTACAAAAATTTGTTTTTTATACTCAACATAATTAAAATATAGGGATTAGTGTTTCTCATATTATATGAGATAATTTTATCTCTTACTTATATATAAAAGTGTATATATAAAAGTGTGTGAGACCTTTTTTTTCCCTCTCTTTTTCCTTTATATGGCCCCACATGAGTTCCACACACTTTTATGTGTGTAGGAGATAATTTTATCTTCTACAACATGAAAAACATTAATCCCTAAATTATAATATGTGAATTGTATAATTGTACTGATTATCGAATTAAATTTAAAACTTAATAACTACTAATTATAAATTAAACATCAGCTGTTAAAAGTATTAACATCGGTTGAAATTCAAAAATTTCTCCTTGGTTACAATGTGTGCTCAATAATCACCTACGTTCACTGCCTGCAGTTAATATTCTATTAAATACCATGTAAGTACAGGGCACATGTCACAACATTCTTGAAATATTAAAATAAAGAGATTTGTTATAAAATATGGATGATTTGAATTATGTAAAAGTTGGAACTAAAAGTGCAATTATCCCTCATTCATGATTCCATAATCATCATACTAATGGAGCATTATTCTCAGATTCATGGTTGTAATCCTATATATTGACATTACTTGTATTGGAAATGGTTGCTAAATGAAAAATATTACCCTACTCCTTTGCTTCTTTTCTCTTCTTTATCTCTAACTTAATTTGTCTTGTAACACACCTTTCCTTCGTCTCTTCTCCTTCATTTCATAATATGTTATCAGCACTAATAACTCTATATGAAAATCTGCAACAATATAGTGTTCAAAACCGTAACTTTCTACCTAAAAAAGAAAAACTCTTGAGTTACTTTTTGAAAAACTTCTTGAGAGAAAAAAAAGAAAAGAAACAACACTTTGCCACTAATGCATCTACCATCTATGGTTAAGAGGTTTCCACGGAAGTATATTTTGTCTACAAGGTAGGTATTTATTTTTGTGTTGTTTTATCGATTTCTAATTCTTCTTCTACCAATTCATTTTTTAATTTTTGTTTATGCACATGAAGTACTATAGGGTATTTGATAACGTATATCATCTTGTTCCTAAAGTAGGAGTGATGAAATGATAGTGGGTATGACAACATATATAATCTTGCTCATATTTCTAAATTCTTATTGGGTATTTGTCCTGTTCTTTAAGTAATAGTGAACGATTGGTATTCTTTATTATTAATTTAAGAATTTCAGGAATTTTCATTATGTTATGGAAATATATTGAAAAACCAAAATTTTACATCCTCGAAGTGAGTGAAAATAATTATAATTTTAAACTCATTTGTCCAAAAGCAAATCAATGAACCACTGTCAAAATATTATTTTTTAAACCTGCTATTTTAAAAGCAATGTTGAAGCAAATACAAACTCTATAAAAGACTTTATCCATTTTGAGGGCTATGAGCACATGCAATAATATAAATCTTGAACGGATGGTAGAAAATCCAACCTTAGGTCAATTCATGAAAAGAAAAGAAACCAAACATAGGTGGCTAAATAAATAAAAAAAGGATATGCGTGGTGAATCTCACCCATGAAAATTACTTTTATTGTCATAACCGCTCCTGCTAAGTCACATAATATTTTTATTGATTATTACTCCTGAAGTGGCATTAATATTTTGAAACATTGGTTAATATATTGTCAAATAATATCTTAGTTGATAAATGTCACTCCACGAAAACGACAAGTGTTGGTCATTGCTCTTGAAGTAGCAAATACATATTTAGATTAATGTTTCTAATTATTTTGTTTTATATTAATTTAATTAATTGCTTAATTACTTTATGGTTTTTTCTTCATGTTGTTTCAAGTATAAATATTTTTTATTATTTTATTGGCTAGTATATTTTTGTCTCAAGTTTAACAATTTTGTTAACTTTTGAAGAAGTTATATTTTATGCACCACATAAGGATTGTACAAAAAATAATTATTTTCTTGCTCATTTTCTTTATGAATAATTGTGGTATAGTTCCTGAAGAACTATAACTTAGACCATGATTGAAAAGAACCAATAGATCTGTGAAATAATTTGAAATAAAATATTGAGAGAAAACATTATTTATATTTTTGGTCTCTCGAATATGCTCCAGAAGTAGTCATATTAAGAAAAAAAGACTTATAAAGTTTGACCAATAAGTTAAACTCTATTCTCTGAAGTGAATGTTTCAAACTATAATTTTAGACTTGATAAAAATTATGGTCATGGTATTGGAAAATTATGAGACATCATTAAACTTTAAAAATATAAAGGGGAGATATAAAGTAATGATTTAGTACATGTCATTACTTCTAAAAATGACTATGAACCTGAAGGTCACTAGCCCATATGGTTTTAAGCATATCCCACCAACTTGTACGTAGATGTGAACCATATGTTTCCCATATGCGTATCTTTTTTGGTTGTCTTATATATGTCCTTATACCACCTCCATAACATCCTAAAATGTGGCCTTAAAGATGGTTGGGCATTTACATGAGCTTTTGAGACTCCATATAGAATCAAGTATTTAGAGCCTCTAATGGGAAACTTGATTACTGTATGATCTATATATCATATATTTAGTGAAGAACATTTCCCGTCATTAAGGGGAGCAAGCCAAAAGCTTATTGAATCTCGAAAAATTATTTTGAAGAAAAAACCAAATGAATTATCTTTCTTCACATACAAGTATAATTGAACTTGAAGTTCAAAATATCATTCACTTGCAAACTTTAGCAAGTCAAATGCCATATGTATTTACTGATCACAAGTGAGAGACTAAGTCTCATATTACTACAGATAATGCACTATATATGGTGGAGACTTCAATGGGATAAAATATGTTTGTGTCAAGTCAATGTCAGAAGCGTGAATGATTTGTAGGGGCTAAAGACATAAATTCGCAAAAAAAGAAAAATAAGACATTCATCGTACCTCCCGGAGAGGTTAATCCTGAAGAAATCGAACCCGGTGAAATAAATGCATCTGCTAATTACAATAATCTCGTGAGTGCGGAACGACCAAATCTGGATGTCACGAGATACGATCAAGATTTGATTGATGTTGACATGTGCAATAAACTATGTAGATACGGGAGAAAAATATGATAAAATTATAGTTGTCGTTGAAAACTCATTTGCCTTCTCAGTAGCTCTTGTTGTCTCAAGAGATAATTTGGATCTAGAACCCCAAATCATTCAAGAATGCCAAAAGCATTCAAACTATAATGAATGGAAGGAAGCAATTAAGGAAGAATAAAGGTTTTCGCAGAGACCCCAAATCAATTATGATGTTTCTTTTCTCCCCGTTGTAGATTATATTACGTTCCATTACTTGATTTGTTGGTGATTAAGATGCATCATGAGATGCATTTAATGGATGTAGTGACTGTACCGTCACTTGACGATGAAATTTATATGAAAATCCCTGAAGGATTCCCTCTATACTATATAGGAAAAAATAAAAAAACGCAACATGTTTAGCATTAAGCTATAAAGATCATTGTTTGGTCTCAGGCATATTATTGTCTCAGTCTGCAAATCGAGCAACTTCTGAAAAGGTTATTTTATTTCAGTGATATAACTGTATAAGTTCCTCAATTATGGTCTGATCACTAGAAGTGAATAAAGATCCATTTAGACCTAAAAAAGCTAACGAGAAAGGATTAGGGACTAAAGCTCATAATCTTAAGCGTCATACGAGCACTATTATATTTTGCAAATTGCAACAAGCCTGATAATGCATTTGCAGTAAAAGTTCTAGCTAGACAAATGTTGTCCCTTATGACATCGGAATGATGTTAATCATATTTTGGTTATCTTCAAGGATCTATCCATGTATGGAGATTTTACGTTTGGCAGAATATTTTGATATTCACTATATGTCTACTAATCACAAATTAGATATGTATCTCGTTGTGGAAGTACTGCAATATAATGGAAGGCTATAAAAGCAAAGCTTAGTTGCTACTTTCTTAGATCACTGTGAGACCGTTGCACTATATCTCAATAATGTGTTTTAATGTTTCATGTGATTTATCCACAATTGATAATATCCTCACCTTCCCCTTTGAGGATAATGCATCTTACATCACACAAATGAATGATGGATATATTAAGAGTGACAAGACTACATTTTACACAAAAATTCTTTTACACACATGTGCTCCGAGATAGAGGTGTAATTAATATCCATAAAGTTTACTCTAATAAAAATATTCATTAAATCCCTTTCCTACTTCCAAATTTGAGAAATTATAATATAAATTAAGTATACATAAACTTAATAAATTACTTTCATTAGGGGGAGAAAATTAATTATGACCATCCCCAAATGATAGAGCCTTGAAGGTTAATCACTATATTCTTTTTCCCTTTGCCAAAATTTTTTTCCCAAAGGGTTTTTCTTGGGCAAAAGTTTTTAATGAGGCAATTTGTGCAATGTTTTACTTTTGATAGTGTATGTCATGTACTCTTTTTACTTAGCTAGTATTTTTCCATTGGATTTTCTAGCAAGGTTTTAATGAGTCATGAGCTTAGCGCAATGATGTCCAAGGGGATTTATTGTAAATGGAAACTATTAATCCTATTGAATGAACATCACTTCAATTTATTATGATAGAAGATTACAAGATAACTATAATGGAAAATTGTAATTGTTGCTCCACTTCCATAGCTCAAGGAGTAGCTTTACAACTTAATTGGGGGGCTTCTTTTACCAAGTTTTTATCCAACTAGATTTTTCTTGTAAAGATTTTTAATGAGGTAGTCTATATTAACATATACAAGGTGTGTTAACTATGAATATTGTACTCTTTTTCTTTCGTAAATTTTTTTATCCCATTGAGTTTTTATTAGCAAGATTTTAATGAGGCATATCAAAATGTATAGTAATCAAAAGAGGGTGTTGTAAAATATGGATGACTTGAATTTTGAATTATATAATCGATGGCACTAATGGTGCAACAATTATCCCCCATTCATGATTTCGTAACCACCACACTAATGGAGCATTACTCCCTCATTCATGGTTGTAATCTTATATATTGAAATTGCTTGTATTGGAAATGGTTGTTGAATGATAAATTTTACCCTACTTCTTTGTTTATTTTATCTTCTTTTTCTCTGGCTTTGTCTTGTAACATATCTTTCATATATCTCTCCCTCTTCATTTCATAACAAGATTCGATTTATAAATCGATGTAAAATTTATTATTTTGTGTCATTTCATAATTTTATATAAAAATATTTATCAATCGAATTGTTAATTTGTAATTGTTTTACTATTTTATAAAAATATAATCAAATCATTCTTACTTTATATATTTCAAGAGAATATATTACATCCAATATGATGCATATATTGATGACGTGTTAAAAGATTTTATATTAATATAATATTATATAAATATGACTTAAATAATAAGAATCTTTAATCTGATGATAGATTTTGAGAATAAAATTATCTAGTAAAAAATTATTAAATGCTATAATAGAAATATTTCAATTCAACTAAAACGTATTCTTATTTTTTTATTATAAAACATACAATATAGAAAATATTTTCGTGGAATAAAAAAGAGATAACCAAACATGTTTTGTTGTGTTTTTTAGTCCATAAATTATGACAATCTTAATTCGCTCCATACAAACATTCAAGGCCTAATGTCCTTGCCAATTGCCAACCTTGACCTCAACTGTATGTTATTGAATGGAAACGCTACAATTGCTGATTAGGGTAATTTATATTGAATTTAATGTTTGTGTAATAGATAAAAATATGTTTTATTGTGATCTAGTCCACAAAATTTTTACAATCTTAATTTGCTCCATACAAACATTCAAGGCCTAATGTCCTTGCCAATTGCCAACCTTGACCTCAACTGTATGTTATTAAATGGAAACGCTACAATTGCCGAGGCGATTAAGATATATTGAATTTAATGTTTATGATATTGTAGGAGATAAAAATATATTTTGTTAATAAAAAAAAACATATTTTGTTATGGTTTAGTCCATAAATTTTTACAATCTTAATTCGCTCCATACAAACATTCAAGGCCTAATGTCCATGCCAATTGCCAACCTTGACCTCAACTGTATGTTATGAAATGGAAACGCTACAATGACCAATTAGGGTAATTTATATTAGATTTAATATTTTTATATAAATTTTATCTTTTATACATACATAAAAATAAGAGTGTTCTTCAACCGATTCAAACTGCGGTGACCGAACAGAAAAACTGATAATTGAATAAATCGAAAAACGAAAAAATCGAAAACTGAAAAAAAACGCATATTTTAATTGGATTGGATCGATTTTCGCATGAGTTGATAAAAATCGATCCAATCCAAACCGATCAAATCTCTTAATTCTCCTCTACTTACTTGGGCATTTTTTCAATCATAGCCCAAAAATTTCTAAACTCAAGACCCATTATCCTATCAACTAAATCCAAGAAAAAAACCTAGTCACATCTCATCAACAAAATTTCATGTGAGTAGAGCTTCATATCTCATTGCCCAAAAAAAAACTATAATATCGTTTAATGATTCTTTTGTATTTCAAAAAAATAATTACAAAGCCAATATATACAAAAGATGTTAATTGCACAATATCATCAAATAAATTTTAGGATTTTAAAAAAACCGAAAAATCGATTCAATCCAAATCGAAAAAAATTGGATTGGATCGGATCATATTTGAAAAAAAAATCAAACCGAATGGATGATTACATGCTCAAACCGAAGGAATTGGATCAGATATTTTTGCTTCCAAAACCGATCCAATTCAGACCGCGAACACCCATACATAAAAACATGCGAAGTCCGTATGCATAGAAGAGAAAAAAAGAGAATATAATTTTCCATATTTTTATGTGTAATAACATGAAAAAGAATAAATCCATTTACATTTATTTTTTTGACATGATTGGGACGGACTTGACGGAACCATGTGATCATAAGTTTCCTTTCCAATCGTCTACGGCCCTCTCTCGCCATAACCACTGCCGCATGCGGCAGCAGCTAACCTCTTCGTCAATTTTGTCAGCTGCTTTCAAAAAAAAAAAAACTTTGCTACGCCATCTCATAGGCGAGAAAAGTTAATATGGACCGGGTGCACCTCCATTCAGTGTTCCATTTTTCTAAATATGAAATTTTTTATGACACTTTTATCCTTATTATTTTAATTTTTTTCTACTTTTGAAAAAAGGTGGACTGCATCCTCAATGGAACAATCATTGCGAGTATCGTGTATATAATTAATGAATTTGACAACTTTTAAAAGTGAGGAATATATACTTTTAAAAAATATAAAATTATCCTACTTATCAAAATAAATAAATATATATAATTAATTATTGATTAAAAAATTAATTTCAGATATTATGATATATATATATATATAATAAATTATGAAATTACTGATTTTTTATTCAAAAAATATAACTTCACAACTTTTTTAAGTCAAATTCATCAAATGATTTGAGCATGCGGATAGGCGCATAAGTAAAAAAAATACTTCTATTTAGTTACCCAAACAAAAATCCTTCTATTTGTAGAATTTAGACTTTAGAGGAAGAACACTAATATAAATGTTATCTTTATCCTAAACCAAACCAGTTGAGGTTGATGACAGATAAACTAAAATGAAAAGTAAAAAAAAAAAATAAAAAAACTTAAAAGAAATATGAATAACAATACAAATGAAACATAACAATAAACATTTCAAAAGAAAAAGACAAGAAAATGAAATGAAAATAAAGATATAAAAAAAAATAAGAAAGTAAAAAAAAAATACAGAGAAAAAACAAATTAAAGAAATAGAGAGATTATTGCCAAAAAAAGAAAAAGAAATAGAGAGATAAAAATAAAGAAAAGAAAGAAAATAAATAAATTAATAATAGAAGAAAATAAAGAGATAAGAAGTGAAAAAAAAGAAGAAAAAAAGAGGTAAAGAAATAAGTAAAGGGAGAGATATAGGGGGAAAAGCTAAAAAAAATGACCATATAAAAGATAGGAAGAAAAACGGGTCTAGTCATCCACAATGCTAATAATTTTTCTCCAATTCATTGTAAGACACAATGACCGTTAATCTATATCACACTCAATTAAGTCTCACTTTACTACCTTCCTCCAAGAAAGTTTCGGCCGACCTCTTCCTCTCTTTATGTAGAGTTATTGATAACACATTTTTGTTTTTAGGGGAGTATCTAGGGGTCTTCGCATTATATGCTCAAACCACTTCAATCTATGCTCTCTCATCTTTTGAACCACCGAATACCTTTATTTCTTATCTTATCCATCCTTATATGATCACACATCCACTTTAACATCTTCATTTCAGTTACTCATATTTTATGCTAATGTTGCCTGTGAGTTAGCCAACATTTAGCTCCATATACATTGTATGCCTTATTGTAGTTTTATAAAAAAAAAAATCCTTTTAGCCTAAGAGAAATCTTGCGGTAGCACAAAAATCCTGATGCACTATGTTATTTCATCCATCGTGCTTTGATTCTATGATTTACATCATTATTAATATCTTCACCATTTTGCAAAATCGATCTCGAATACACGGAGTCTTGAATTTCATCTCTTGCCTGAGCAAACTCATACTTCATATATTGAGTCTTGCTTAAGCTTAGCGTAAAATCTTTATACTCCAACGTGCTTCTCCACAATTCTAGTTTTTTGTTAACATTTGTTTTGGTCTCATTAATAAGCATAATATCATATACAAAAAGTATACACCATGTCAATTCCTCAATATCTTGTGTCAGTTTATCCATAACTAGAGCAAAGAGACAAAGACTCGTAGCAAAGCCTTGGTGTACACCTATTCTGATAGGAAAATAACTTGAGATTCTATTACAAGCTTTCACACTTGTAATTGACCATCATACGATAAATCCAAATTGATTTATGAAGACCTTGGTCTCCTTCCGCAAGTGATATTTCTCACAACTTCATAGTATGACTCATAAGTTTAATATCTCTATAGTTAGAACTATTCTGAATATCTCCTATGTTTTTTGTAAATAGGCACAAATATAATTTTTTTCCCATACTTCATATATCTTATTTGTCTGTATTTAGAGGAAGAACAAATGTACAAATTTATCTAAAGGAAAAAAATTTCCAACGAAGCCCAAAATATTAGTGAGCAGCGGAATAAATATAAATAATATTTATTATTATTTTTATTATTATTTAATTTATGTAAAATTTCAAAGTAGATTGATACGAAATAAATTTTATTTAATATTTTATTTTTTAATTTAAAAATATGATCTAAAATAAGATATAATTAGTCTATTACTTATTGATCTTTTATTATTTAATAATCTTCAATCAAAGAATAAAATAAACAGTTAATTTTATTCTCTTTTATCGTAAAGTATTTAAATAAAGGGAAAAGTTTTTGCCATTTTAAATGACAGAAAGTTATGTTATTTTAAGAGAGATACAGACACAGAAAATTTGAATTTTAAATTAAAAAAACCATCCACTTGCTCTCTTCCGTGATTTCCGTTTTTCTGTGTCTATCTCTCTCCTAAAATGACATAACTTATGTCATTTAAAATGATAAACAACCAATCCTTAAATAAACATATAATTATTTTATTTCATTGCAATTGACACTAGTATATTTTATTTTATTATAAATTAAATAACCTATCATAGCGTAACAAGTAACAAGAGGCGCCCCCCGTTTTTCTTACTGTCTCTAGTGAGAGAGTCAAAGAATGATGTTGTGGACATGATGTTGTCTACAGTTACTCCATCATTTCCACCAACACCGTGCAATCCACGCAAACCCCACGAGCATTTTATATATATATATATATGTGAGTGCTCGCTCTACACGATACCTTTAATTAAGGGAGAGAAAAAGAGAGATGCAGAGTCTGCAAGAGAAGGCTTCTGAATGGAGTGGAGTTCAAACGGCCCATGCTTTCGCCATAGACGACAACAATTTGTTTCACAAGCTCGGCCTTCAAACCTTCGTTAACCTCTCTACCAATTTCTATAACAGGTCCTATTCAATTTGTTTATCATCAAAAGTGTTACCTTTTTGCCTTTATTAGTGTACGCCCTGTATCTTAGATACTAAACGTACTAACTTTTGTTTTCTTGATTCCTAATAATTTGAGTTGAGTATTTTGGTTTCTGGGGTTGTGGTCCAGGGTGTATGATGATGAGGAAGAGTGGTTTCGTTCAATATTTGCTAATTCTGAGAAAGAAAACGCAATTCAAAACCAGTACGAGTTCTTCGTTCAAAGAATGGGAGGTCCTCCTCTCTATTCTCAGAGAAGAGGTGAACTTCCTAACTCTAATATTTGAATTCATTGCTCTCTTTGCTTCAATGGTGGGTCATGGGTGGGTGTTAACGTTCCACATCACTTAACAATTAATCCAAATGGTGAAGGGTAATTAACTTCATTCTATTTTACCATTTGAAAACAATTGATATTGAGGGCAACTACCTATACTAATAGGTATCACGGTGGTAGGTTATATTTAGAAACTTTTTTATTTACAAATTCTTATAAACCATTGATATTGAGGGCAACGATCCTTTTCCGTATTATATTAGTTATAAAGCTATTTTGCACCTACCAGCTCTATCAAGTGATCGAGTCTCCTCTGTCTGTCCTTCATTTAATGACATAATTGGCATATGCTTTACTCTTTTTATTTTTTAAAAGGAAATAGATTGAAGGAAATTAAAATTAGATCTATACAAAAAAGACAAAAAGGATCACGAAATTTGGGTAAAGACTGATGTACAGGAAAATTATTCTTACAATTTTGATCATAGCTAAAATATTTAATAAATTAAAACAGTTAAATATAAAGAAAATAAACGATTAAAATTGAAAATATAGGAAAAGGAGAACTGGCTTCTAATAAGCAAGCAACTTGCAAGTTTAAAACTTTATAATCTCTCTACGTGGCAGGGCATCCTGCTCTAATTGCTCGACATCGACCATTTCCTGTCACACATCAAGCTGCAGAGAGGTGGATACATCACATGCAACAAGCCTTGGACAGTACTTCGGATATAGATGATGACTCAAAGACCAAACTGATGAACTTTTTCAGGTTTATTTTATGAGAAATGTTATATTTAAATTTTTTTCATGGGTTTGCTTTTTTTTTTTTTTTTTTTGCAGTTATTGATAAATTATCTACAGTAAATTCAATATGACGTTGTTTTGGGACGAAAATCATGGTGTTTTTATAATTTTAATTTACTTCAAGGTTATAATAGTTTTTATATTTATAATTTTTAAATTTTCAATATTAAAACGACGCTGTTTTGGAAATAAATGTAGATAACCTATTTGCAATAACTGCAGAAATATTTTTTCCTTTTTCATTTATAAACTTAATTATGTATTTTCAAAAATAGATTCGGCTAGAAATGTATTACTTGAAAAGGGTATTCTAATATATTATAGGATTGTAAATAATCTGTACAAAGGGTTCTCTATTTATAGAGAATATTTGACCTACTTTTAACCTAATGGGCTTGGCTCAATACAACAAAGGGCTTGGCCCAATACAACAATAAATGACTAAATAAAAACTAAATAATAACTAAATCAATATTATTTACAACACTCCCCCTCAAGCTGAGGAATAGATATTTATCATTCCCAGCTTGCTAGTAAGTTCTTGAAATTTGTCTGAAGGAAGCCCCTTTGTTAATAGATCAGCCAATTGACGCCCAGTGGGAATGTATGGAGTGGTAATCAACCCGCTATCAAGTTTCTCTTTGATGAAATGGCGGTCAACCTCAATATGTTTAGTCCGATCATGTTGAACTGGATTATGAGCTATACAAATAGCGGACTTATTATCACATAGCAGCTTCATAGGTCCCTCACATTTTATTTTGAGATCATCAAGAACAATTTTCAGCCACAGTAACTCACTAATGCCTTGAGCCATACCTCGAAATTCAGCTTTTGCACTTGATCTGGCAACCACATCTTGTTTCTTACTTCTCCATGTCACCAAGTTACCACAAAGAAACATGCAATAACCAGTGGTAGAACGACGGTCAGTCACGGATCCAGCATAATCAGCATCTGTGTAGACTTCTAAAGATAGATTGCCATCACGTCGGAATAACAATCCTTTACCAGGAGTACCTTTAAGATACTGAAGAATTCTCTCTACTGCCTGCATGTGTTTTTCTTTTGGATCGTGCATAAACTGACTGACAACACTAACAACATAAGCTAGGTCTGGTCTAGTATGGGCCAGATATATCAATTTCCCAACTAGCCGTTGATATTGTCCTTTATCAACTAGAGGACTCTCTTCTTCATAGCCCATCTTGTGATTCTGCTCAATAGGAGTATTAGAGGGTTTACACCCGAGCTTTCCTGCTTCTTTGAGAAGATCAAGAACATATTTCCTCTGGCTGATAAAAATTCCTTTGCTTGAATGAGCTACTTCTATCCCTAGGAAATATCTCAGTTTCCCAAGGTCTTTGATTTCAAACTCAGAGGCAAGTCGTGTTTGCAGAATCTGTCTCTCCACAAAATCATCACCTGTGATAATAATATCATCAACATATACAAGGAGCACAGTAAGCTTCCCATTTTGGGAGTGCTTGAAGAAAAGAGTGTGATCTCCTTGGCTCTGTCTGTATCCTAAGGTCATCATAACCTTAGTAAATCTTCCAAACCAAGCACGAGGTGACTGCTTCAATCCATACAAGGCCTTTTTTAATCTACAAACTTTATTTTCCCCCTTCACAGAATCAAAACCAGGCGGGATTTCCACGTAGACTTCTTCTTCTAACTCACCATTGAGGAAAGCATTTTTCACATCAAATTGATTTATATCCCAATTGTAATGGGCAGCAAGGGATAACAAGATTCTCACTGTATTCATCTTTGCAACTGGAGCAAAGGTTTCTTCATAATCAATGCTATAGGTTTGAGTGTAACCTTTGGCCACTAATCGAGCCTTATATCTCTCAAGAGTGCCATCAGAATTATATTTCAGGGCATAAACCCATCTGCACCCTACTGCTTTCTTTCCGTTGGGTCTATCAATAACCTCCCATGTTTTATTTTTCTCCAAAGCATTCATCTCCTCTTGCATGGCTTGAGCCCAATTCCTATCTTTCAAGGCTTCATGTACTGATTTTGGGATTGCAATAGAATCTAGTGCTGAAACAAAGCTTTTGTGCTGCACAGAAAGATTAGCAGAGGAAACAAAGTGGGAGATAGGGTATTGAGTACAAGAGGGACAGGAAGAACAAGTTTTCTTGTGACAAGATCTTTTTCCTTTTCTAAGAGCAATAAGTAAGTCATCAGAAGTAGAAGCAATGGGTAAGTCATTAGAGATATCAGAAGAGATAGACAAATCATGAGAGGAAATAATATTAGAATCAGAAACAGGAGATTCAGGAGACTCAGAAGAAATAGGAGATTCAGGACTTACCAGTGGTTCAGACGATTGAGGTTGCTGGTGAGACAGTATGGGTTGTATCTCAGGTGTATTTGAAGGTTCTGACACACCAGGAGCAGACACACTAGGAAGAGAGAAGATTGATCCAGACTCAAAGAAGGAAGGGGACGAGTCTTCTGAAGAACTATTCTCCCCCTGACGATGAGGACCCAGGAAATAAGATTCAGATTCTTGAAAGGTGACATCCATAGAAACAAAAAATTTCCGACTTGGTGGATGATAACACTTGTACCCTTTTTTATAAGGGTTATAACCAAGGAAGACACACTTAAGAGCCCTAGGATCCAACTTACTCCGATTTTGTTTATGAACATGGACAAAGGCAACACATCCAAACACTCTTGGTGGAAGGCTCTGCAATATGGGAACAGAAGGAAAGAAGGAAGTCATGGAATGAATAGGACGGATATTGTTAAGGACCCGTGAAGGTAAACGGTTGATCAAAAAAGTTGCAGCTAATACTGCTTCTCCCCAATAAGAACTAGGAACAGATGTCTGAAAAAGTAATGCTCTAGCAACTTCAAGAAGGTGACGATTTTTCCTTTCAGCAACCCCGTTTTGTTGAGGGGTATCAACACATGTGAGCTCATGAATCATACCTCTGTCTGAAATGAATTGTGACATGCGTTGATTGACGTACTCAGTACCATTATCAGATCTGAGTCTTTTAATACCCTTACCAAACTGAGTCTCAACCATGTGATGAAACCGAATAAATATCTCTGGTACTTCAGACTTGTCTTTCATCAAGTATATCCATGTTATCCGAGTACAATCGTCAATAAAAGAAACAAACCACCTAGCACCTGAAACACTGTGCACTTTAGAAGGCCCCCAAACATCAGAATGGATAAGAGAAAAAGGTTCCCTGCTTTTAATAGTGCTAGAAGGAAATGACACTCGATGGTGTTTTGCAAATTCACAAACATCACAATGAAAGGTCTCAACCGACTTATTGAGAAACAGAGAGGGGAACATAGACTTCAAAAGACTAAATGGTGGATGCCCGAGACGCTTGTGATGGAGCCAAATCATAGACTCTGCAGTAGAAGGATGACGTGTCATTAATAACTGATTTTTGCTAGCATGGTCTGGAAGGAGATGATACAACCCATCCTGTTCATTAGCAACTCCAATTGTCTTCTTCGTGGTAAGATCCTGAATAAGACAATGAGAAGGAAAAAATGTGATAGAACAATTCAAATCAGTTGTAAGTTTTTGAGTGGAGATAAGATTAGTAGAAAGCTGAGGAACATAAAGAACATTTTTAAGAAACAAGGAAGGTTGAATTTGAATGTTACCAGAACCAATAACTGATTTATGGGATCCATCAGCTACGGATATAGTATGACTACCAATAGTAGGATGATAAGAACAAAACAACTCAGTACGACAAGCTATATGATCAGTTGCACCAGAATCCAAAATCCATGAGGTTTTAAAATCAGTGCAAGAAGCAAGAAGAGATATAGAACATGTGCTCTTACCAGATAAGATCGAAGAACTATCATGCTCGGCCATTCTTTAACAAAAAAAAGTTAACAACCAGCGATAAAATCAACCAAACAGAATATCAAATGATCTCTGATCAGAAAAATAATTACAGATCCAGACAGAAGACAAGAAGACGAGAAGAATGGTGGTGGTCCGGTCCAAAAACACAGCCGCACGCGCCTCCACGCGCCGGAGAAAGGAGCTGCGCGTGGGATTCACTCGCCGGGAAAGGGGCGGCGCGTGAGAGCGCGTGGATGGGCTTCGCCGGCTGAGATTTTTCTGGTGTGGTCGTCCGGTGAGCGCGCACCTGTCTGTGGGTGGTCGCGATTGAAAAGTCGCCGGAAAGTGGTCCAAACGGTGAAGACAGATCTGATTGGAGGCGGTCGGAGGTGTTTCGGTCGTTTGTGGCGGAGCAACACTGCGTAGAATGATAGATCGGAGGAAAAATAAGGTCAACAATGGTCCCCTTGGTCCAAAAGGTCCCCGGAAAAATTTTCCGATGGCGGCTAATGGCGGCAAGAGGCAAAGAAATTAGGGTTTTGTTAAAAAAGAAGATAATATGTGCGGAAGCAAAGCCCTCAGATCGAGAGCTCTGATACCAACTTGAAAAGGGTATTCTAATATATTATAGGATTGTAAATAATCTGTACAAAGGGTTCTCTATTTATAGAGAATATTTGACCTACTTTTAACCTAATGGGCTTGGCTCAATACAACAAAGGGCTTGGCCCAATACAACAATAAATGACTAAATAAAAACTAAATAATAACTAAATCAATATTATTTACAACAGTATTCTTGAAAATAAGAATTTGTAAATAAAATTTTTATAAATATAACATATCTCTTATTTTATTTTCTCCCCGGAAGTATCAATTCATGGAAAACGATTACTGAATATAAACGTTCATAACAACCTTACTTTTTCAGGCACACTGCATATTTTCTTGTGGCTGGAGTTGAACTAAAGAATCAAAACATGCCATGCAAGGATGCAGCCGGAAATCACCCATGTAAAAACTTTTAGCATTTTTCTCTTTGTAAGACAGAGAGAAAAATGAGATGTATGTTTTTCAATGTTTATACTTTGTCAAATCTATCAATAACTCTTGATGCTCCTGTTGTTGTTTGTATTTTAACGCATCCTAGACATAAACTCCTACAACACAAGCACATACATATTTATAATTAAGGGAAATATTTTTCTCATGTCGTTAAAGATAGCTATCTTATATCATACCTTCATCGAATTTTGTGTCAACTTTTTCCTTTCTTTTTTTCTTTTGTTTTAAATTATGGACTCCACACATTTATCTCACATCAAGCAACATGAGATTAATAACTCCCTATAATTAAACCGATAACTCTAGTATAACTATAGACAACGATACATGCTCTTCCATAATGGTAATAAAAAACCATATGGGCTGCTTCAGTTTTGTGTTCTTGTTGAACACATTATATGGGCTGCTCCATCAACTTAAATTACCTTGATTTACACAATGAAAAAGCTCCGACAAAGCCCGGATAGAGTGGGGCCCGGCCTTGTATTGCCTCTGCTAATGGAATTGTTGGTGACTTGGTGCAGATTTAGAACACTCGCATTCGGCTTCTAACAAATCATAATTTTCATTAAGGAACAACCATCCTGATATAACTCATCATAGTTGTCTTATTTATTGGTGGTGAGGGGAAGAGCTCAATTTAATCAACAAATCATAAACGTCGCTGAAAAGGGTTAAGACCCTTACTGGCTGTAAGATGAGGGGAGGTGCTCTGAGTAATAATATATGTGAATACTAAGGGTTTGAACCCTGTTATTGGGTTAGGCTGCCAATCTGTACACATACATATCTATATTCAAAATAAATTTGTGGTAAGATTAGGCATATCTTTGTTTAAAATTTCAAATTTTCTGGAACATATGAAAACTATTGAGAATTCAAGTGAGTGATAAAAAGTCTCAAAGGAATGGGTTAAACATAGCACATATAAGTGAAATGACCCATAAACTTAATATTTTGAGGTTTTGAGTTAAGATATGGTGTCAGAGCTTTTTATTGTGGGTTTGTTATTTAGTATCATTTGATGTGTGAATGATACTCTCTTCTAATTGGATTTTCCCTAGCTGTTGCAACAAAAATTATAAAAAAAATTAAAATATATTTATAATTATGTTGGAAACCGACAATTTACGGCATTCAAATTGCAAATGAAAAGAGAAAGAGATAAAATTGACATGGTGATTTACCATGATTTACTCAATGTAAGCTACGTCCAGTTTGTTTGTACTATATTAACCTCATCACCACTCGTTACAAGTCAATTTACAAAGAGAATATAAACAACATTAGAAAAATCATAACAACTATTCATGGGCCACAAGGAGAATGTTCTGCTTTAGAAGTTGAATTATGGGGTTGTTTACATGGGCTCCTCCTTGCTGCAAGGCTGAAGTGCTCCCATCTGGCGCTTTGCTGTGACTCGAATGATGCTTTACTTTGCCAATCTGAGGATGTGAAAATTGATGGTTTCTCATCCTTATTAGCCGCATAAGATTTGTCATTCATAAGCTTCACTTTGTGCACTTGAAATTTCGTGCCCACGAGAACAATTTATTTGTTGATATGCTTGCCAAATTCGGTCTTTATGCTTCCCCTCAGAGCTTCCGGACTTATAATGATCCTCCTGGTGATTTTATCCCAAGTTGGAATGTTTATATTATGAATATTCTGTTAGATCAGGTTATTAGTGATTTGCAGAATCTTATAGTATAATTTTTGGGGTTAGATCAATTTTTTTTGGCTTCTTGAGCCCTCCAATATTACAAATATGTGTGTGTGGGTGGGGGGAGGAGGGAATGGAATGAACAAATCTAACCACCGGAGAATTTGATTTAAAACAAAAAAAAAAAAGACATAAAATACATAATGAATAATTGAATATATAGGAAAACCGAGAAATACAAATGAATAATTCTTTTTCAAAGAAAACAAATCATAAGAAAATAATAGTGTATTTTATAAACAAATTTATAAAAAGATCATCGTAAATAAAATTTGAGGGTGTTGCTGGAATTTTGGATGAAGTTGTGCATCACTCTTTGGCTGCCAAAAAAAATTGGAATTCACGAACAACAAAAAAATAATTGAAACTCTGACATATTAATATCTAGGAGCCAGGTTTTAATGCAATTGAAGAAGGTTCGAGAAAAGAGTCCTGTTTAAGGCTTATTTGTTTGGATGAAGTTGTGCATCACACTTTGTTCTTCTATTTGTAACTTCTGCTGTCAACATGGGAAAAAAAATTATGTGCATACGATACATGTTGCCCAAAAGAAGAATTTTTTTTGGACATATATGAAAATAGAAATGCAAGAAAGGAGTAATATGAAAAAAAACAACTTTTCAAAATTGGAAAAAAGGAGTACCATGTAGGTACGCCGCACGCAAGTTTTGCTCGTCAAAATGCTGTCCAATTCAAGTTAAAGCGTTTCAATTTTTGTTTGGAAATAAAAAGCGTTTAAACTTTGTTCTGTCTGAATACACTTTTTAAGTTTGCATTCAAGAACCACAACCAGCTATAAGTGCTTTTAGCTTGCTAATTATAACGTTTATTGAATATGATGATCTAGTTCACGCGCAGTACCAAAGTTTTAAACCTTTCGGCTAATGTTTAGCTTTAACAACATGTGACAACATGGCACGGAATCCGAAGATGCAATTTACTGACTTTAAAAGTCTTAATTTAATTGGAAAGAAAAGAGAGAAAAAATTAACATAAATTCCTTGTGTGATGTGAAGAGAGGAAGAGAGCTAGACAATTTTTTTTGTTCACAGATTTCATATTTTTAATATTCCACTTTTATTGCATAAAAAGAAAAAAAAGGAAACAAAAATAATATATTTTTGGGCTTCATTATTTTTTTCCTACTTTATCCCTTTTACGTAAAATAATTTATTAAATAAAACATAAAAAATAACTTAAGTTAAATGACTATATATATATATATATATATATATATATATATATATATATAAAATAATCAGTTATATTTATATATATTTTTATGCTTTTTCTTGATTAATTTACTGAATATTTATATATATTTTTATGCTTTTTCTTGATTAAATTAAATAAATAAAGATTTTTTCTTTTCCATTAAATAATATAAAAATATAAAAATACTTCTCTCTCTCTCTCTCCATGATAGTACTATACAACCTGTAAAGGCATAAAGCCATAAACTGGAAATTGCCATTCTAGCTCACAAGAACTTGCAACCGTTTTATTGTCAGAACTTTCATATTTTTTTAAGAGTAATTTTAAATTCTCTAATCACTCTTTATTTTGAAAATAAATAAATAAACACAATTTCTATTATTAATTATAACTAATGTTGTCAAAATTGAGTTTCTACGTATAAACAGAAGGGAATGGTAGAAACGTAAATCGTAGAAATGACATGAAACGTAAATCGTAGAAATGACATGAAACGTAAAGTTTTTACTACTTAATATCAAGATACAAAATTATATATATATGCATGTAAAAAAAATATCACATAAGTCACTACTCAAAATTTAATGAATAACTTCATATTTAAAAAATATAAGTTACATAACTATATAAAACATAAGTCTAAAAACACAAAAAGAGTTTAACAACGCCTATAACCAAGTTTCACAATATCAAAAGAATAAAGTTTAACAACTCTTAAATGGAAACACAGCGGCCTTGCGTGAGGACTTTTTTTTTTTTTTTTCAAATAGCTAGAAGAAGATACTGTACATTTGATTTGGGAAAATGAAAATAGGATTTATTTATTTTATTTTATTAAAAATATAAAAATAAAACCAATCATGAGTTAAAAGTTGATCTGATTTGATTTTTTGGTTTAAGTAAAAATGTAAAAACTTTGTTTCTACCATTTTTACACATAATTTTTACCAATTTTTACTAAGAAGAGTTTTTACTGAATTTTAAGATGTATCACCTTAGTAAAAACGTAAAAGCGTTTTTACGTTTTTACACTATTTTTTAACAACAATGATTATAGCTCATGACATAATATTAGCATAAAGTAATTTTTTCTAATTGTTGTTATCAACGTTGGGGGTAGGGTTGGCAAAAACGAGTCAACCCGTCGGGTTGGCTCGCAACCCGTCGTAAATGAATCGGGTTGAGTTGGCCTAAATGAGCTGCCAACCCGATTCAACCCGACTCGATACAACCCGGACCAAAACGAGCTAACCCGCGGGTCAAACGGGCTAGTTCGCGGGTTGGGTATTTTTTTTTTAATTAAAAAAAATATCAAAACTACAAAATTTCCATACGCATCTCAGTTGCTCATTTCATCTCAGCCCCCTTTATCATTTCATCTCACTACGCATCTCAGTCGCTCATTTCATCTCAGCCGAATTTTTTTGTCAAATTTTTTCATTTCGTCTCAGTCGCTCATTCACTTCTCTTCCAAGGTTGCTTCTGGTGTTGCCAATGGTGTTTCAAGAAGTTACAAAAGTGGCGCATAGTGTTGAATAAGTTGGGGTTAGTACAGAGAAGGGAAGATAAGTTTGGGGAAGAAGAGTCTTGGCAAAAGCTGCGACCAGCCGACCATCACCATTTCCTCGGACAACCCTCGAACGGTCGAACCCAAGAAGTACCATTTGCAATCGAAGAACCCTTGTTCACAATAAGGTCTTCTCACTTTGCTTTTTATTTAGTTTACCTTTTTGTTTTCTAAATTATTTTCTAAACTATAAAGAACCCTTGTTCAATCGAAGAGTTTTTCTAAACCTTTTTGTTTACACTTTTCTTTTTTTGTTTCGGTAGTTGTTTTATTGGTACCTTTTTCTTTTTTGTAATTTCAATCAATTAAACTACTGGGAAGGAAGCTAGTTTATTCACTATGCAGTGATCATAATTGATCATTTCTTGAATTCATTCACCTTATCGGAGATCTTGTTATCATACGTATAATTTGTACCGTATTGGCCATGGAACTCATAGAACAATTTGTATTTTGTAATGTGTTTGTCTATTGCAATGTTGGGATCTCTTCATTTATTGGCAGTGTTAATAATATTGTACAGTGTCGAAGAACAAATAAGATTAGCTCCACAGCAACCAATTTTTTTGAGCCAACCCGCAAGCCAACCCATTGACAATATTTCGAGCTAACCAACCCGCGAGCCAACCCGTTGGCATTATTTCGAGCTAACCCGCGAGCTAATTATCGAGTCAACCCGCGAACCAACCCTAACCTGACTCGGGTCAGGCTGGGTTAGATTTTCTGATTCGTTTCTCTTTTCGGGTCAACCCTAACCCGACCCGATTTTTTCGGGTTGGGCCGGGTCGAGCCGGGTTGGCCCGTTTTGCCAACCCTAGTTGGGGGAAGGCTTTGTTGTCAAGAATTCAATCAAATCTACCAAATATTCTGAGTCAGTTATTCGAATACGTTTAAATTCAAGTAAATTTTTTAAAATATAAATTAAAATTATTTAAAATTATAAAAAATGTATTTTTTTTTTAAATTTAAAATAAAAAACTCAAGAACCATATGTATGTGCTTTAAGGGAGAGTATAATAATAAATGAGGAAGGTTATACCTATAATCTATTTTCGTTTACAACCATATCTTAACCGTTGATTTTTGCCAATCAACGATTGAAATATAATTGTAAGAGGTTGTATACGAAAATAGGTTGTAAGTATAACCTTCCTCATATTTTTGTATATTAAATCAGAATATGTTTTTTAAAAGTAGTTTAATTTATTATGAGGAAGGTTATACTTACAACATATTTTTCTTTACAACATATTTTTCTTTACAACCTCTTACAAATTGTAACCATTGATTTCTACTAATTAACGGTTATTATTTTCGTAAATTACACTCATTAATTAATTATTAATTATTAGGAAGACATATAATTAATTTAAAAAATTAAATTTTAATTTTAAAAATGAGAAATAAAAAAAAAAGTAGAAAAAGAGATTGAACCGTATCATCCATGTCATTAACCTATTGAGTTTTAAAATAAAATATAATCAATTTATAATATTAAATGGCTTTAACGTTTCTACCGAGTTATCTACATTCGCTCCCAAAATGATGTTATTTTGGGTTGAAAAATTAAAAAAATAATAAAAAAGACTATTATAACTCTGAAAGAAATTATACAGAAAAATGTTTAGGCAGTTACTACAGATAAGTTATCTGCGTTTACTCCCAAAATAACGTCGTTTTGATGTTGAAATATTAAAAAATTTAATTATAAAGACTATTATAACTCTGAAATAAATTAAAATTACAAAAACACTTTAATTTTCGTCCCAAAACGACGTCGTTTTGGCTTCACTGCAGATAACTTATCTGCATTAACTGCAGAAAAAATAAATCCTAAAAATATTTTGATTTTGACCTCAAAACGACGTCGTTTTGGACTCAATATAAATAAGTTATCTTCATTGACGTAGGAAAAATGAACTCCATATAAATATATATAAATGATAGGATATTCTATTTATTTATTTTTTAATGCCTATCTTACTTAATCATCTCTAATATCGATAGATCATAATGTTAACTAAATTTTACAGTTTATCTCTCTTTAATAGTTAATTGTTAAGCAACTTGCACGAGATTCCAATCAAATCTATATATTGTAGCTTACCAAAGACATCCCATAGATAAAATAGATTGACAAAGTCTTTACAATTCACCAACAAGAAAGCATGCCATTATACTAAGATGAGATAAACAGATCATACCATTACTATAAAAGAGAAGCACTAATGATCATCTCTTTCCAATTTATTTAAATTCATCACTAAAATACTTATATGCCTTGCAGTCACATGTACCCCCTTCATTTGTTCCAGATAAACAAATTTCTCCAATCATCATCCTGTAGATACCGTCCCACATAGTAAAACAATGGATTCTATTGCAATTATCCTTCAATCATTACTTGGGCTGAGCTCAACTCTGTATGGTCATACACAACTCCTTTTGGACTAATCAACTTATTAAGGAGCGAGTACCAAAAGAAATAGAACATATTTTCTTTTTTGCCCGGAAACGTCAGATATTATGAAATTAACATCAGTTATTGCACCAACTGATGAGACATAAACAAAACATATTGACATGACTTCACTCTATCTCTCTATCTCTTCTAAGAAAATAACATTACTCTAATTTATTTATTTTTATATAAATCATCCATCAACAGGTGTTAGATTATTCGGAATTCAAGTCGGAAAATATTATAAGGGGCCAAAAATTTTCGTGCCAAATATTTTAACATAGTTATATACCAAGCGCTCGAATTGGAGACACCGGAATTCGATTTGCCACATGTCAGCAGCACTATGACACTGCGTATAGAGAACATTATAGTTAAAAACCAAAAAAATAATCAGGCACTAGTACTGTAAGATTCTTTCATGTTTATCCGCGTGTTCCAGTTCCTCTAGCGAATATATTAAAGTAAGAGCCTCTTGAGTTCCGTCAGCATCTTCATTTACTTACGGCTAAAGTAAGCTACAATATTTTGAAACATTCAATTCAAGCTTTATTCATTTTTTTAATTATGGTGTGCTGTGGTTTCCCTTTCACTACCATAATGAGGTCAACTTGCAACAGCAAAAACATTATTGAATTGCCAGAAATAACAAACATAGAAACCTAAAGTTATGATCAAAACTCAAAAACACAATGTCACAAGTTGTGATAAACAAAAAGACAGAGGATCCATAATCCAATTCTATTTTTATAGTTCAAAATGAAAGGAAATAAGGGTATCAGTGCCATTGGATCCACTGTTTGAACTTTGAAACTAGTAAAGATAATCATTCAAGTGATAAATGGACGTTTAATGCTCTATGTATACATATCATTTGTCTATTAGTTAGATGTCATAAGTGGCACACATCATGAGTTGATTCAAATTTTTATCCAAAACAGCATAAAAAACAAACACCTCAAGTGAAACACAAGGGGAGAGGGAGAGGAGCATTTAGTCATGTGTAACAAAATTATAAAATGGACTCTGAAATCAAGAAGAGAAAAAGACATGTTTTTTTTTTACATTTCTGACCATCAACCTAATAAATGTTTTGGTGGTAAAATCTTAGATGGGTCAGCAAACCGAGCAGAGAAGGAACGAGGAAGGTTGTCTGGCTCCATCCATCCCTTTCCATGATCAAAGTTCATTAAGTAAGTTTCTGGATCATACACACCCTCCACTGTAGTAGGAGAATTGAAGATTTTCTTCTTTTCTCTTTTCATTTTTCTCCAAAGCATCTGCCACACTGATTTTGTGCCATCATAGCTGTGCGGCGAATAGCTCTGATAGTGGGGTTTTGTGTAACTCCGACCTAACCGGATGTTTTGTGTTGTTGGACTTCTTGAACTGAACCAGTACTTCCTGATATCCATATGCTAAGAGTACCAAGTTTTCCTTCACACCTAAAGCCTTTAAAGCAAGGTGGGGGATCTTTATATGGGCATCAAGCACATGCCGAAGTAATGCAGTTTCTGTATATTATTGGGGACCAGAAGATGTGGAGTGTTCAATACCCTTTTGGCCCTTTCTTAAGAGGCTTTACCAATGCCTAACTACCCAGTTTTTGAAGTCAAGTGCCCTTAATCTTATTCCCAATATAATATGTAGGGGATGAAATTAAGCCTGCACCATGTCAGCAAGCAGGCGCCTAAAATTTATTAGACACTTTGAATTCTAGAAGGGACCCATGAAAGTGATGAAACAACAATTGGGTGCACACACAAACAAACAAAAAAAAAAGTTTGAAGGGTCAGAGTAAAACCGGTGAAAGAGTCGTTGTTTGCTAGCTGCCTACCTCTTTCTCCCTCTGTTCTCACTCGGATCCTTTGAAATGGAAGCTTAACAATATTAATTTTATCAAGAGTAGTGCTAAACTGCTAATTACACAAAGCTTACGTTTGTAGAATTTTTATCATTCACCACGTTTTCTAATTCTACCATGTAATTCCAAATGATGTCATGTCAAATATTTTCCTTTTATTAAATTTCAGATATTTGCTGAAGGTAGGTCATTGGGGATTTTGAGATATTCAACCACTATATACATTGCAAAACCAAATACGGCCCCTGAAGTTGAGATTCCGTTTCCATCTTTATTTTCACAAGTCAAGGGTAATGTGCAGACTTATCTGACTATTATGCACTTTGAAATCCAGAATTTCAGATAAACATCAGTAGCATAATGAGTCATGGGATACGACTATGGGAAAGATGATAATATTTTGTATTTTGAACTACATGACTTGAATATACTTGCGGTGCCACTAAATCAATATTTCACCGCGCAACTATCTTGAGTTACATGATACAACACACTTGAGCAATATGCTTCCATCATCAAGGATGGTTAAAACTCAAAAGCTTTGGCAAAATTTTCACACAAGATTGATAAAACTGCATGTCAAGTTAGAATACCTATAACTTCTTGTGTGAGGATGACAGCAGAACTTAGGTTTTTAATACATAAACTCTCAAAAGAGAACAAAAGCTTTTACGTTGTCATGCCGCACCACCTCTGGACTGTGTGATAGACTTCAGTTTTTCATAAGCATCAGCACAGGCATGAGCATAGTCTGTTAATGTACGGAAGAGCTCAGGCAGGCGAGTTCTGAGACTCTGCAGTGACTTCTCTCGCACCTGAATGCAAAGTTTTTCGTGAGATTCGCGTTCCTCGTCCAGTCTCTTCTTCAAGCTCTCAACAACAAACTGCTTCTCAGCGACAGGATTGTTTGTATTTACTTCCTCTCCTCTTTCATGATCTGCTTCATCAGGGCCCCTCCGTAGTAAATGCTTCTGGTACCATTCCTCAAATGCTTGTTTTTTCCTCAAGTATTCCTTTCCTGTTTCCTCACATTTCTCCTTTAACTTCATTTCTTCCTCTTGCTGAAGTATGATCGTCTTTATCACAGCAGCAAACGAGGAAATAGCAGATTTTGCAAGCTCATCAGGAAGCTTGTCAACATAATCATGCCAACCATGGAGAAGTGTTTGGATTGGTGGATTCTGGGCTTTTGGTGGGGATGAGATTTTCTCTTTTAGGCTGCTTTCAATAGGTATGAGATTTAACTTTAGCCAGCTATTAAGAGCTTTGATGTACTGTTTCTGTTGAGTCACAAGCTTCTCAAATTGTGAATGCCATTCTTGGACAACATTCCAAAGTTGCACAGTGCGTTCATAATGATGCTTGGTTGTTTCCTTAGGAGCTTGAGAAATATCAAGAGATTTGAGGTCCGTAACGATTTTCAGCTGGCTGTCATGATGTATGCTCATATTTTCCCACATACTGGCCATCCTGAAGAGAAATCAAGCAGGCTCATATTCAGATACATTCATGATGCAAACAGCTCTTTTAAACTAATGTTCTCTCCCTTACAAGTTACACCCCTTTTATAGAATGAAAATCTAGACACTGTTGATATGGCAGCAGCAAGATATAACAATCAAACAGCATACATTCAACATTTTGTATCTAGTCAGTATCAGAGCAAATTGAAAACTAGGAAAGTACATACATATGTAAAGTAATATGATTCTTATAATAATTAATTGATCTTTTTCTAAAATAATGTCAAAGTGCACTTTGGTGTCCAGGCTCAGAACTTAAACGACACATATAAATTGCAATTCCAAGAACTAAACTGCAGAATAAAATGCTTTTTTAGATCAGAATATCCTGTTATTCTAGTGAATATTTTGAAACATTAATTACTAGGACGCTGGATTCAATTTTGCTCTAAGATTTCAGGATGCTGTAGACCATGAAAAAAAGTTTACAATGATCCACTTTCCAATCAACTCACAACCTTAATAGCACCTAACATCCATACGGGTTTCTTCCACGAAACTTCATTGAAGCATAGCTATTTACGCACCACCACTAAGATATCAAATAATATGGAACAATCAAATGAGGCAATAGCAATACCATTATATCTCTTTAATTTCTTATTGGCAATACTTACTCATTAACAAGAGCAACAAGTTTAGGATACAACTGGTCATCACGAATATGGTTCACTTCTGAAACTGTTGAATCCATCGACTGCATATCGACAATATATCTTGTATGTAAATGACTTACGGCTGCTTTAGTTTTTTCTAATGATTCAGCACTGGCACCACGCTTCTTCTGTTTGTTCAGAATTGCAACTTTTCTCTGATATTCAAACTTCATAAGCTCACCTTGCTGTTGACAAGGAGTGAAGTTTAATTGATAAGCTGAAGCCATTTATTAAGAGCTACAAGTTAATAGCATAAATAATCAGCTTTAAACAATTAAAGTGATTCAGAGAAGCATGCATCAACAAGACATGAACAGAAACATTCTTGAACAAAAAATAAACAAATAAAGTTCAATGGAAGATCAAGACAAAGCTAACGCGATCAATGAATGTAAAAATGTCAAAAATGGAAGATGACACCCACCTTCACCTCTTCATAAAGTTTCTTTTCCCACGCTAACAACTTGTCCAAAACAGTGGCATGGGTTTCATATTCTTCAGAATCAAAATCATCTTTTGCCCCATCCCCATTGGACACACCTCTGAAGGACCTATTCCACGTTATCACGCGCATAACCCTAGCAGAATGATCAATGTGACCTGCTCATGTCACTGCAAATTAGCTCAACCATTCATGTCCAACAAGCAACTAAAGAGTTTAAACTTCAAGTGCAGCTACAATATCAACTAAAATGATACACACACACACACACACACACACACAACACAACACAAGGAATAAATTACCCCGATTATCAGCGAAATTGGAATGATAATGCAACCTAGTGGCCTCAAGCATCTTGGTAACTTCTTGTGCACTCTCTGAAGCCTTCAAAAAATGATCATCAAGGAAAGTGAGAATCTGCATCAGAGTAACACTCGGAACAACCTTAATTGCTCTTCTAAACTCAGCAGGTGCTGTCTTTGAATGTTCAATATGCTTTGCCTCCGTTATCTCATCTAGCTCTTGCACATTTTCCATAACCTTCTCAGGTGTTTTAGGCTCCTCCACCTCATCATGACCTCCATCACCGTCAACATTATCACCTTCACCTTCCTCATTCTCATTCCCACCCTCAATCTCATCTTCCTCACTCAAAGAAGGTCCTGGCATGTTCTCCACCATGAAGAAATAATCCCAAGCCATGCCTTTCGATTCCGGCATAGGCGGCACCGACTTCATCTCCGGCGTTCGCGGCGGAGAAGGCGCCGCACCTCTCGATCCGACTTCTCCGGCACCCTTCTTCAGCGTCTTCCCTTCATCTGTCTTCAGACCTTCTTCTTCTTCTTCTTCCTCTTCGGCAATGGCGACCGTTCCGGGCTTCTGGTGCTGCATGGCGACGGTGGGCATGGTGACGGCGCGCTTGAGCGGACTGGGACTGGGGGAGAAATTCGGAAGCGGCGGCGGCGGCGGGAGGCTGTCATCCATGGGCGGAGGAGGTGGAGGCGGCGGGTTGGAAGATGTGTCGAGAGGTGGCGGGTGGAGTTCGAGGTCGTGGTGGGTTTCGCCGTGGCCGTAGTCACTGAGGGCGGAACCGGTGTTCTTAAGAGCCATGGCGTAGCCGGAATGGCCGGCGGCGAAGGCGTTGCGAGCAACCACCGCTTCCTTCATCAAGTTCTTGCGGTCCTTGCATCGAGCCACCGATTCCTCGTTGTCTATTTTCGATTGTGCGCAACCCATTTCCGTAACTGTAAGTTTTTCAGAACTTCTTCTTCGTTTAAGGCAAAAAGGGAATGAGTATTATTATGAGTGTATCACTCATGAGTCATGAAGAAGATGTGAGTTTGCAAACCCAAAAAAATTAAAACAAAAAACAAAAATGTGAGTTTGGAAGCAAAACGGCGTCGAATCGAAATGAAAGATAATATTAAGTGTAGAGAGAGAAAAAGAAGAAGAATGGTGACAAGGTAGTACAGCACAGAGGACACAGAGAGTGATGAATGTCAGAGTACAGAGTGCACAGAGTCTCACGGAGCAGAGTGAGAGTACACAGATTCGTCTACTCGCTGCTGAGAGTGAGAAATGCAATCGTTCTCGCTCCCAATGTGTCCCTATCAACACAATTTTAAAATAACGGTCATATGTTTTTTCAACAACAAAAATTCCTTATTATTAAAATAAAATAAAATAAAATAAAACAATAGGTTTACTTATTAAAAAGTATATTTTATTATTATTACGTTATTTTCCTTTTAAAAAAATACTTATTATTATTTTCACATTTCTTGCTTTAAGGTAGATGGTAGAATATTAAAATTTAAATATACGGTAAAATAAGTATAGTGCGAATATATATAAAAAAGGGTGTATGCATAAAACTATATAACTTGCATTATTGTTCCCTTTATAGTAAAAAGAATAGTGCTGGGTTATATAATTCGCATCTATATGTGCTGTACTGCATCTATGGGATCCCGATTCAACAGAGCAATAATATCATTGGGAAAAAAGCCGAAAAATATGAAGGACAAACACTGTTAAATTGGTACCTTATAACCAATCATCACATAATTTTTTAAAAAATGTAGTAAACTATTTTCGAAGAAATGTAATACATGATAGGGTTCGCTTTTTCTGCAGATAAGTTATCTGCAGTAAGCCCAATACGACGTCGTTTTGGGGCGGAAATCATGGTGTTTTTGTAATTTGAATTTATTTTAGGATTATAATAATTTTTGTACTTATAATTTTTTAAGATTTCAATACCAAAACGACGTCGTTTTGGAAATAAATGCAGATAATTTATCTGCATTAACTGCAGAAATATTTTTCCTTACATGATATCACATAATTATACATTTTCTTAAAGGATTTGATGTTTTTCATGTTATAATAAATAAAATTATCTTTTATATACATATAAAATTATGTGAGACCTATATGAAATCATGTAAAGAAAAAATAGAAAAAAAAATGAGTTTTATATGTTTTTATAGGAGATAAAATTATTCATATAATATAAGAAATATTAAATACATTGTTAAATTAAAGTAATCATACATATCATTTAAAATAGTTGTCTTAGAATATTTTAAAAAATCTTTTTAAATCCTAAAAGTAGTTTAATTCAAAATTACATTATTATGCTTGGGTTGTGGTAGAAAAAGATTTTAACGACTTTAATAAACCAAAATATTTTTTTAGAAAAAATATTTTATTTATAAATTAAGCAGATCCATCCAATAAAATGCATAACAAAGAAACAAAAAAATAATAATTAAAGAGGCAGAGACAAAACTAGTTCTTCGTCCCATACATAACAAATTAACAAATAAAAAGCGAATAAGAAAAAGAAAGATGAAAACTAGGGTTGTTGCTTATAGATCTTTAATCCTCCAAGTACAAAATTGCCTAAAACTAAAAATCAAAAAATATGTTTCTGTTGTCATTATCTAGCGCTTGCTTGCTGGTCTCAGGCGGTATTTCCTATAGTCACCTTCAAGTTTTAGAGTTCAACACAAGTTTTCACCTCCTAAATATAAGAATAATGAGTTGGACTTTATCGTCTTCACCGAAGCGGTAGGTTTTTATCTTTAACTTTTTTAACTTATCTAAAATCATCCCAATACAACCAAATTGGTAGCGGGAGCAACTGAAAAGGAAAGTTCGATTTGATTCATACATGTCATTTTCAAAAGGATTTGAATATTTTTATTGCTGATATGCTCGCTCTGCACTCTAAATTAGTTTCATAAAATTTATCAAAATATTAGGATAAGCCAACTTGTCAAAAAAATAATTAGGTTGAATTAACTTAAAAACAAATCATCCCAATACATCAAATAAACACTGCAGTCTGCAGCAACGTCATTATGAATTTTAACTTGATTTTCTTGCTTCTTTGGGCTTCTCCTTGTTTTTTAACCTTCAAAAGCACCAGCAAATCCATTAGTGAGATCCACGATGAATAATGAATATTACGCCCAAATTCCAAACAAAATTCAAACACTGCAATCGGTTGCCTCGTAATCTGTTAAAAATGAGCTGCCAACCCGATCCGAGCCAGTTCGTGAAAAAACGAGCCAACCTACGGGTCAAACAAGCCAGCTCGAGGATTTAGTTTTTTTTTATATAAAAAAATACAAAATATAATATACAAAAATGAAAAAAATCTACACCTGTTGTCATCATTTTTCTTCCTTCTCTAAACATAAGTCCATAATCTTCTCACATCCCTGCCATTTTTATATTCTCTTTGGTTCAAATATCTTACCCACTTGGTAGCAAATGGTTCTGATTGTTTCTTGACGTTGATGTAATTTTGTAAAAAAATTCGAAACTAAAATATTTTGTTTATATTTCTCATTTCGTAGCCCCTTGTTTAAGCTGATGGAAGCCACGTGACTAATGCATTAATACTACAGGGTCATTTAAATAGGCTGAAAACAAGCTAACTCGCGAGTAATTTTCGAGCCAACTCGCGAGCTATTTTTTCAAGCCAACCTACGAGCCATATTTTTGAGTTAACCCTAACCCAACTCGGATCGGGTTGGGTTGGGTTTTCTGGCTCATTTTTTTTTCGAATCAACCATAACCCGACTTGTTTTGTTGGCTTGGGCCAGGTCGGGCCGGGTTGGTCCGTTTCGCTAATCCTAGATAGAATAACTTATCCTTATATATATAAGTATAAAATGAGAGTAATAAAAATGATAATACTAAAGTTGATGTATCGATAGATGGTGTGTTTTAGTTTGAGTTAAAGGAAATTTATTGACATTTTTTTATGTGTTCTATAGTCAATGTAGATAAGTTATCTACATTGAACCCAAAACGATATCGTTTTGGAGCAGAAATCAAAGTATTTTTGTAATTATAATTTATTTCAAAATTATAATAGTAGTTCAATTATAATTTTTAAAAATTTTCAACCCAAAATAATATCATTTTTTAGAAAGAATATAAATAACTTATCTACATTTACGGTAGAAACATTAAAGTCTTTTCATTATTGCGATACATGTTCAGTCCCTTTTCCCTATGTTTATTTAATTATTTATTTAATTATTTTCTGTTCTATTTTTCCTTATCTATCTTTTTTTTTAAATTTCATTTATTTATATCTTTTTATTTATTTGTTTAATTTTCCCCATTTTTTCCCTCAAACTTTTATGAGTTTAATATTTTTGTTTTTAGTCCATTAAATTTTTTTCCGCTATACTCAAAACAACATTATTTTTAGAAGAGAATATAGATAACTTATAGAAACATTAAAATCTCTATTTTTCCTTATCTATCTTTTTTTTTTAAATTTCATTTATTTATATCTTTTTCCCTCAAACTTTTATGAGTTTAATATTTTTAATTTCTTAATCCATTAAATTTTTTTCCACCATACTCACGTAAAAATAAATGAATTTCACTATAATAAGAAGATAGATAAAACATTTGTAAGAACCATTCACTTTTATTGTGAACAAAACGGAAAAAAATTATATAACAAAAACAGAAATATTTTTCTCATCTTTTATTACTTTTATTTGGGTTCATGAACCACTAACCCCAATTAATTTAGGTTCATGACCCAGTTTGTCACCCTATTATAGCTAAAGTGTGTTTATAAATCCCCTATTAAGTGAGTCAAAAAATTTACGTTCCCACAGGTTATATAAAACTTCCACTTATAAAATAATTAATAAAGTATTTCTTTTAAAAACTAATTTAAGTCAGAATAATTTATTAAAAAAAAAGATTTACTAATGGAAAATATGGAGAGATGAGAAAGTGAGGCAAATTTAGAATATAAGGGAACTTCGCCCATTTCCTCATGAAGATCAGACACTGTATTAGTATATTAACAACAGCATAACTTGTATTTGGCGAAAAAATGTTCAACATCTTGCTTGGGAGTTGCAGTAAGTACGGTACATACGTTCATTCCTGTCTTCGAACCCCAAGGAAACACTATATACAACTGCTGAACCACAAAATTGAAGGACTCGTGTCTCTGCATCAATGAACAAAGTTACCCCCAGTCCCTGCGACGAAAAGATTGGAAAGTTTCAAAATCTGTTAGAAACCTACCATGGAGCAAGGTTTTGATTAAAACACTAGTTCTCCTCAAAATTCAAAAATTGAACGAACTAGAAATAATTGGCAGGATTTCCAAAACTAGATCCAGATAGACATAGACCCTATCCTTCCATTTTTAATTTCTTCTCTTGTTTTTCTATTTATTTTTTCTTATCTATTTTTATTCTGTACTCTTAATTTTTTTTTCCACCATTTTTTTTTTTTTTTAACAGGATTGGATCAAGAAAGAAATTGGATACATAGACCTCCAAGCCCAACTAATTTAAGATAAAAATGTTATAATAATAACATTATTGATTTATAAAATGCTAGTATTCTAGCATGGTTCAAATCATTGGAAAGGAGGGACATTCCGCACAAGCAATAACCATAGTTCAAATTAATGAGATAAAGTATATTTATAAATTAATTGAGAAAAATGTTTCTGCAGTTACTGCAGATAAGTTATTTGCATTTATTTCCAAAACGACGTCGTTTTGGTATTGAAATCTTAAAAAATTATAAATATAAAGACTATTATAACCCTGAAATAAATTAAAATTACAAAAACATCATGATTTCCGCTCCAAAACGACGTCATATTGGGCTTACTGTAGATAACTTATCTGCAGTAACTGCAGAAAAAACAAACCCATACTAATTACATCTAAATCGTTGATTTAGACTTCATATCATTCGTTTCGTTAATTAGATTTAGACACAAAATTGAAAGAGTTAGTTCTTTCCTTGTATTTTTTTAAGGGAAAGGTTCAAAAATCCCCAAGGATTTCCTTTTCAATTACTTACTTCCTATGTTTTTTTTTTGTACTAATCCCTCCTAAGGCTTTTTTCCTTCCAAGTCCATAATTAACACACTAATTTGGGTCAAAGGTCTATGTAAAACAGTAATACAAGTGTTACAAAATTAAACATGTTCATAATACATTGAATATATTCTAAAAATTTGAACCTCGTGGTAGTATGTAGGTGTCCTAAAGATAATTCGTAATGCACTTACAGTTGACTCATTACACATAGTTCAACCATTGATTCAAGAAACTCATAGTCAACCAGAATTGTGGCCTTATAAGTATGACTCAATTGTTGAAAGAAACAGTAATTTAAAATATAACAAATTACGATTAAATCCAAGTCCAAATAAAACAATAGATATGATTGTGATTTATTTTGTAGAAAAAGGAAAGCAACACATTTGTCATAATTTGAGATCTAAGATTTGGGACGTGTTTTAAATAATTTAATTATAATTATTTATTTATTTTTAGAAGTTAATTACTATTATATTTACTTTAGGAAGTTTTCTTATTTTTAACATTTTAGATTTTGAATTTTGGATCAATTTGTAATTAGTTTATAAAAGGATGCTTAAGAGTCTTATTCTAATAGTTGATTTTTGTTATTTGTTAATTATAAACTGAGAACCGGAGGGTTACTCTTTTATGAAATATAACATTCTGTTTAGCTATATTTTTCTATGTGCTTTCAGTATCATTTGGTATCAGAGCATTAGGTTGCCTTCTACCAATGGCTGAACAAAATTGTAAAGGTTGCCGATGGCGAAGTCGTGAAGGCAAAGGACGTGGATTCGTTCCTAAACAAGACAGACAATCGCGTCAAATAAACCCGCGTGAAATGAAAAATGAAGAGCTCGGAAGGCAAATCCAGAATTTGAAGCGACAACTTGAGCAGGCCTTGGACAAGAAAATCCATGTTTTAGAACGACTACTTGTGCGGGCGCAGAGAAAGAGAAAATTCAAGATTTGGGAAGATGACTCGTGTGGGTATGCATGAAAATCCAAATTTTGAAGCGAACTCTTGTGGAGAAAATCCAACATTTGGAGCGGCGACTTACATGGATAAACTTGAGCATTCAATTCAAAGAAGGAATGGAATTAGAGGACGCATCTGATGACGAAGAGTAGGACGTTAATCCCTTGAGAATTCTAAACCAAGGATAGACTTGGAAGCACGGCATTAGTTAATTTTTTAAGATATCGATATGCAAATCAACATTCTTAACTTTGATGTCTATGATCATAACACAGTTTATGATGATGATCCCATTTATGAAGATTATCCATATTATAATGATAATCCAAATCTGATGGAGAATCTGATGATGAAAATCTAATAGAGAAAGAATTCTCTATTGAGTTTTTACCTAAAGATATTGATATCAATGAAGATGAAGAAGATTCGAGGACGAATCTTTTTCTAGTAGAGAATAATGATACACTTACAGTTGACCCACTACATATGGCCCAACCATTAATTCAAGAAGCTCGTAGTCAACCAGAATTGTGGTCCTATAAGTATGACCTAATTGTTGAAAGAGACAATAATTTAAAATATAACAAATTACGATCAAATCCAAGTCCAAATGAAGCAACATATATGATTGTGATCTATTTGGCAGAAAAAAGAAAGCAACACATTTGACATAATTTGAGATCTAAGATTTGGGACGTGTTTTGAATAATTTAATTACAATTATTTATTTATTTTTAGAAGTTAATTATTGTAATATTTAGTTTAGGAAGTTTTCTTATTTTTAGGATTTTGAATTTTGGATCAATTTGTAATTGGTGTATAAAAGGGTCATTAAGACCTTTATTCTAGGAGTTGAATTTTGTTATTTGTTAATTAGAAATTACGAATCAGATGATTATTTTTTTATGAAATCCTAACTTTTTGTTTAACCACCTTTTTCTATGCACTTTCGGCATCAGTTTATTTAGTCAGATGTACATCTTTTACTATTTAGTATTTCATGTCAATTTATTTTGAGCATACTTTATCATATTTTGTCTCGTCTTATATTTATGGTTAATATACGTTTAAAGATAAAGCCCTAGGGATAGAATGAGCGTTAACTTGAGGATCTATAATAGCATTATCATCATAAGGACTCAAGTGCATTACATGTATATCATCTGAAGCTTGTTCCTAATCTTGAATCACCAACACAGGGCATTGGTGACCTCAATAAGATTAGCATGACGTCATTTACTTATATGGATATCAAGGTAGGGGACCTTATAGAATGCAGACATGAAGATGCCTTGCGTGAATCTATTACAGAACATCTAAGTATCATTAGGTTTGTAATATATATCATCATTTGGTAATGTGGATCGTCACAGACTTGAGAATGTCATCAAATACTATGTCTTAGGGTTATACTTTGATTGTATGACTCTATCCGCCTAAAAATGGGGAGAATAATGTACTCTTGGATATGACTCGAATATATGATTATAGATAAATATGCCGACAAGACTCATAATTCCCTACAAGGGATTAATTGTTCATAAGACCGGTAAAGCTTAAGCTCGAGAAACTGTGCACAGTAAAGAATCATGGGGAGTCATGAAACCGTCTTAGAGTTTATAGAACAAGACTCGTAGTTTTGTGAAAAAGCTTCATTTAGTCACACAAAAGTGATGATATTCTATCATTGTTATCAACTAAATGTGAACAATGATATGAGAGATGATGTCAGCACGATATACAAATTACAAAAGGTAGATTACTTGATCAACCCAAATAGTTCTGGAACTGCAAAGCATTGTTAGTGTCTTATGTGCCATTGGATAAATTAGGTTGTAGAGTGTAATTAGTCCATATTTATTTGTTAGTAACTAATTGGAACTAATGGGTCAACACACCGATATTGATCTTGATGCAGTGTTACAGCATGTTTGGGCCAAAAATAAGCTATCAGGCTTAAATGAGATTAGGAATGAATTGGGTAGGAGTGAAATTCTAAGCCCATATGCATGCGCCCCGTTTAGGCCATTAGTGGTGAAATTGGTCTTTCCACCAATGGGCGCCAATGCGCCATAATGCCAAATAGGGTCTTGGGCCACGAGTCCTAGAAAATCAAGGAGATGACTTGGTCAAATTTATGTTTTGCCACATTCTTAATTTTGAATTCAAAATTTAAATTAAGAGCTATGATAAGGATGAATTTAAACTTATGTTTAAATTCAAGTTAAGAGGTTAATTGAATAGATAATTCTAATTATTTATTAAGATTAGATGGAAATAAGAATTATCTTCTTATTTATCTAATAGTAAAAACAAGGCATTATCCAATAAGATTGGATAAAGCTTTATAAAGCAACTTGGAGCATTATCCTTTTAGATTAAGGCACTAAGAAGCTTTTAAATTAGGAGCTAATCCTAATTTTAAAACACACAATTCATGCATCACCTCCATGCTCCTTGTGCAAGCCTTAGCCGCTCAAATCACCACCTTGTTTCCTGCATTGATATACCTCACTTAATCTTAAGACAAACTCATAGTCTTGTGAAAATTAAACCAAACACTTGATAGTCTCCATCATTGTTTGCGCCTAATAAACTACCAAGGAAGAAAGGATCACGGAGAAGGAGTTCTCACACACCGTTGAAGGTCAATAATATAGATCATTGTTAGAGGCATTATATGCTTTGGTTCTTTCAAATGTTTATAAAGGTAAAAATCTTAAACCCTTACATGTTTATAATAAGTAGATCCTCACATGAGGAACATAAAAGTTACATTTTTTCAAAATGAAAGCAAGAAGTTTTTTGTATTTCACCCTCATGTGTGCATTTCTTCATGGGATAAAGCTACTACTTTTTTAACTTTCACCTCAAATAAAATTTCTTAATGTTCCTTGCCCAGGTTCGACAGAAATCGGCTTACAACCCTGATTGCATAAACAAGGTCGGGCTTTATGCATATCATAGCATATATAAGACTGCCTACAACTAAATGATATGGGACCCTTGACATCTCGTCTCTTTCTTCATCACCGGTTGGACCCTGCTTCTGAGTTAACTTGAAATGTCCAACCAGAGGAGTATTGACCGTCTTGGATTGGTCCATATTGAACCTCTTCAAGATTTCTCTATGTACTTCTCTTGAGATAGCAACAACAGCTTCTTTGAGCGATCCCGGACAATCTTCATCCCGAGTATCTGTCTTACTGGGAAGAGATCTTTCATAGCGAACGACTTGCTCAAGGCTTTCTTGAGGACATTAATCTTCCTCGTGTCTTTTTCCACTATTAGCATGTCATATATGTAAAGCAAGAGAATGATCAAGTCGGCATCATACCTCTTGATAAAAACATAATGATCTGCTAGAGTCTTCTCAAAGTCGTGTTAAGTCATGAAGGACTCAAATTTTCTGTACCACTATTGGGGTGCTTGCTTTAGGCCGTACAAGCTCTTATTAAGTCAGCATGTCAGATGTTCTTTACCTGAAACTTCAAAAACTTCAGGTTGCTCCATGTATATCTCTTCTTCCAAGTCTTCATGAAGAAAAGTTGTCTTCACATCCAGCTATTCGACCTCCAAGTCTTGAGTGGCTGCTATGCTTAGAACAATTCAGATTGACATCATTTTCACCCCTGGTGAGAATATCTCCTCAAATCTAGGCATCCCTTTCACCACAATCCGGGCTTTATACCTCGACTCATACCTCTTGATAAAAACATAATGATCTGCTAGAGTCTTCTCAAAGTCGTGTTAAGTCATGAAGGACTCAAATTTTCTGTACCACTATTGGGGTGCTTGCTTTAGGCCGTACAAGCTCTTATTAAGTCAGCATGTCAGATGTTCTTTACCTGAAACTTCAAAAACTTCAGGTTGCTCCATGTATATCTCTTCTTCCAAGTCTTCATGAAGAAAAGTTGTCTTCACATCCAGCTATTCGACCTCCAAGTCTTGAGTGGCTGCTATGCTTAGAACAATTCAGATTGACATCATTTTCACCCCTGGTGAGAATATCTCCTCAAATCTAGGCATCCCTTTCACCACAATCCGGGCTTTATACCTCGACTCCAGGTTGTTAGCCTCCAGCTTGAGTTTGTATACCCATTTGTTCTTCAAAGCTCGTCTACCCTTTGGTAACTCGACTAGGTCAAAAGTGTGATTCTCATACAAGGATTTCACCTCGTATTGCATGGTTTTCTCCTACGCTTCCTTTTCAACTCTGGTCACTGCCTCTTCATAATTCTGAGGCTCTCCTTCTGTTGTACGACTGTGTACTCGTCTACAGGATATCTGGGGAAAAACGTCTAACTCGGACGGATTACCGAGTTTGTGGTTGCTCCTTAGAACTCGGTTCTTGTATTTCATCTCGAACTTCCATATGTTTTGATTCTGTCTTACTTTCAGTTGGTGGCTCTTCCTGTTATTCGCCCTCCTTAGTGTTATGCTGATTTGATTCTTCCCCTGCTTCAGCTCGGATAAGGGAGACATGGTCTTCATGATGAACAACATTTCGGACCTTAGGCTTCTATATGTCCTCAGTAGTCTGACTTTCCAAGAACATTACATCTCGACTTCTCACACCTTCCTATTGACGAGGTCATAAAGACGATATCCAAACTCGTCCTTTGGTGAGCCGAGATAAACACACTCCTTGGTCTTGACATCCAGCTTTGTTTGTTCATCCTTTGTAATGTGCACAAATGACCAACATCTGAATACCTTCAGATGCTCTTACTCTGCTTTTCTGCTCGTCCAGACTTCTTTAGGAACTTCCAAAGGACTTGAGGGTGATAAGTTGATTAGGTCAACTGCAGTCTTGATGCTTCTTCCCAAAATGTCTTGGGAAGCTAGACATGTACAACATACTTCAGACTCATTTTTCAATGGCCCGGGTCATTCTTTCAGCTACACCACTCAGCTTAGGTGTCTTTGGAGGTGTCTTATCCAGCTTTATAACTGTCACCCTACAATACATCACAAATGGTCCTCGATATTCTCCACCGTTGTCAACTTGAACGACCTTCAGCTTTATGTCGGTCTCTTTTTCAACCCTTGCATGAAACTCCTTGAATGCTTGGAGTACCTGATCTTTCGTGTTCAGCAAGAACATCCACCCTCTTCTAGTGTGATCATCAATGAACGAGTGCGTACTACCTAGAGATTTCTCTGACATAGAACACACGTCAGTATGAACAAGATCAAGAGCATACCTCCTTCTTCAAGGTTGGTTCAGCCTCATGAATGAAACTCAGCATTGCTTGCCGGCTAGACAGTGTGTGCCTGTCTCCAGGAGTTGACCTCTCAAGCTTGGTAACAATTCCTTCTTAGCAAGGATTTGCATACCCTTCTCACTCGTGTGTCTGAGTCGACTGTGCTAGAGCTCCAAACTTAATTCATCTTGCAACGCATCGGTCCTTGCCAACATTCCCTTGTATAACACAGAGAGGTCCTTCTTTTTTACCTCGGGCTACCACCAAGCTACCTTGGCGAGTTTCCATCTTCCTCCACCAAAGTAGTTTACCAACCCGGCTTCATCGAGCTATCCTACCGAGACGAGATTGAGTATGTCAGGAACATGTTTGACATCCTTTCAGACTAATCAAAAACCCATGTGGGTCATCATCGTGACTTCTAAAACTCCTACTATCTTGCTGGTAACTTGATTACCCATCTTCATGATACCAAAGTCATCATCTTGACATGGTAAGAAGAACTCCTTGTGGGGTGTGACATGAAAGGATGCTCCTGAGTCCACAATCCATGAACAGTTGTCATAAGCTACATTCAAGTAGTTGTCTTCACTAATCTGGAAGACATCGACCTCGACCTTGTCTCTGCTACAGCTGTGGTGCTCTACTCTTGTTTTTTCTTCGGATCTATCGCATCTTGCTTGACATTTCTCATCCTCTGATCTTTCTTGAGAGTCCGACATTCTGACTTCCAGTGACCTAGTTTTCCACAGTAGAAGCATGTGAAAGTATCTGACCTTGGTTTTGACCGACCTCTAGACTTGTCAAGACCTCAACTTTCACTTCGACCTCGACATGTCGTTCTTCCACTATTTTCAACATTTGCTTCATTCTGTTGGGTTATACCTCGTTCTTTCCTCCTAGCCTCTTTACTCAGCAGGATGTCTGCAACCGAGTCCATTGACATCTTTCCTTCTAGGGCCGAGTTGTTGAGCGTCACCACCAAAGTATCCCAGCTCTCAAGTAACGAGCTGAGCAGCAAGAGAGCTTGCAACTCATCATCAATCTTCATGTTAATCTTTATCAGCTGATTAACGATCCCCTTGTATGTATTCAGGTGCTCAATCATGTTTTGTCTGTCCTTTTAGTCCAGGTTCACAAGTTGGAGCATCAAGTATGCTTTGTTGCGTGGCATCTTTTTTTAGATTAAGGATTCTACCTTTGTCCACAGCTCGTGAGCGTTTGTGTAGGTCGACACGTGCTCGAACAAGCGCTTGTCAATGTACTTGCGAATTATAGCAACCGCCTTCCGATTAAGGAGATCTCACTCTTTATTTAAATCCTTGCAATAAAGATGATCATCCACCATGGGTTTCCAATATGAGTAGTTCTCTGCGGTGAGTTTGAACATGTCATCATCATACGCTATGACACCCTCTATCTCTGACCTCTCAGAGCCTTTGATCTAAGAGCTCCGACACCACTCTTTTGTCTCGGGGCCCGATAATTCTTAGCCCAACCTCGGATTCAATTAGCTTGGCCTTATTCAGGTCGGCCTGCAGAAGTGATAGTAAAAAGCAACAATAAATCAAATCAAAAATAAAGGTAATGAGGAAGAGAATACCAAGAAATTTAACGTGAAAAACCTCTTCGATGTAAAGAGTAAAAATCAAGGGACCAAATTCAGAAAACATCCACTGTGAATAATGGGATTACAAAAGATTATCTCTGGCTCAATAACCAGAGAACTTCACCCTCTAAATGATAGATCTACTAACAAGTGCCTCACACAAGAGTTTCTATCTGTAAAGGGCATAGGGAATCCTACTCTACAGGATAGTCTTCTTCTTCAGCGATAGTGCTAGGTTTCTTCCTTAGAGAAACTTCGTCTCTGACTTGCATTTTTCTCCTGTGCATTTTTCTTTTCTTTTCTTCTTCTCTCTCCCTTTTCTTAGAGCTCAGCATCTAAACATCTCTTATAAACAATAGATTAGGGCATCCATTGATTTGGGTCGGGTCCAACATGGGCCATGGACCCAACACTTCTATATTAAGATTATTATTTTTCTCCTAACAACCTTAACCAGAATTTGCTTAAGAGCTCCATAACATATAGGTGTACGCAAAAAAATAAATGAATGCAATTCGAGAATGGCCACATCTACGAATGTTGGAGAAGCGTGTAGCTTTCAAAACTTGTCCAATTTCCATAGACGATTCGTTAAAGACTTCACAATAGCATCACCAAGCTAATATTAGTGGTTATAAATGAAAACAAGGGATTAAAGTAAGGGGCGCAAGAACAGGCATTCAATGACTTAATTAATACCCCATTGTTAACATCGCCAAGGATTTCGTTATTTACACCAATCATATCACCATTAGATTATGATTATAGAAGGTGATCAATGGAAAACAATTCTTAAGACCAAACAAAGGTTGTACAAAGGCTAAATAATTTGGTCTTACAAGTGTGCCGAGCATCTTTATTCACTTAATGAATCATAGGTTGCATGCTTTCATTGGTAAGTTTGTGGTAATTTATATCAATGATATTCTTATTTATAGCCAAGACATAAAAGAATAGATTAACATGTGTTTCTATACTTTATTATTAGTGCAAATAACATAGGAAAAAAATATTTATTCTTTTAAATGACAGTCATTTTAATTAAAACTACTTTTTTATTTAATATTTAAATTAAAAAACTCACTGTCTCCCACCATGGTTTCTATTGTATAACTGATTCTCTCACCATAAAACATAGTAGTTTTGACTAAAATAACATAATTCTATGACCTTTAAAAGGACAAACACTAATCCTTATAATATATAGGCAGATGCACAAAAAAAGTGAAAGCAATTCGAGAATGGCCAACACCTACAAATGTTGGAGAAGTGCAGAGGTTTCACAACTTGCCCAATTTCCAGAAACGATTCATCAAAGATTTCACAATCGCATCGCTATGCCATTGCCGGAGGGGGCATAAGAACGGGCATTCAATGACTTAACTAATGCCTCATTGCTAAAATTGCCAAGGAGTTCGTTGTTCAGACCAATCACCTTACCATTAGATTATGATGGAGAGTGATGAATGGAAAACAAATTTTTAGACCAAACAAAGGGTTGTATGTGAGGCTATATCATTATGTTTTATAAATGCACCAAGCATCTTTATTCAATCAATGAATCATGGGTAGCATGTTATTATTTGTTGGTTTTTGATATTTTATGATGCACTTATAGTTGGCCCATTGTAATGGCTCAACCATTGATTCAAGAAACTCATAGTCAACTAGAGTTGTGGCCCAATAAATATGGCCCAATTGTTGAAAGAGGCAATGATTTGAAATATAACAAATTACAATTGAATCCAAGTTCCAATAAAGCAGCAGAAGTGATTGTGATTTGTTTTGGAAGAAAAGGAAAGCCACACATTTGGCATGATTTGAGATCTAAGATTTGGGATGTGTTTTGAAAGATTTAATTATAATTATTTATTTATTTTTAAAAGTTAATTACTGTTATATTTATTTTAGGAAGTTTTATTATTTTTAGCATTTTTAAATTTTGGATCAATTTGTAATTAGTCTATAAAATGGCGCTTATGACCCTTATTCTAGGAGTTGAATTTTGTTATTTGATAATTAGAAATTGAGAACATGAGGGTTACTCTTTTATGAAAAACTCAACTTTCTGTTTAGCCATAACAAAAAGGGTCATAAGCGCCCTTTTATAGACTAATTACAAATTGATCCAAAATTCAAAATTCAAAAAACTTAAAAATAATAAAACTTCCTAAAATAAATATAACAGTAATTAGCTTTTAAAATAAATAAATAATTATAATTAAATCATTCAAAACACATCCCAAATCTTAGATCTAAATCACGCCAAATGTGTTGCTTTCCTTTTCTTCCCAAACAAATCACAATCACATCTGCTGCTTTATTGGAACTTGAATTCAACTGTAATTTGTTATATTTCAAATCACTGTCTCTTTCAACAATTGGGCCATACTTATAGGGTCACAACTCTAGTTGACTATGAGTTTCTTGAATCAATGGTTGAGCCATGTACATGGGCCAACTATAAGTGCATCATTCTCCCCTGCTGAGAAAAGATTCGTCCTCGAATCTTGTTTATCCCCACCGATCTCAATTTCTTTAGACAAAAATTCAAATGATAAATCTTCCTCTATTAGATCTTCATAATCTGATTCACCATCAGATTTATTACAGACTAGATTATCATCATAAACTGAATTTTCATCATAAGATGGATAATCATCATAAATGGGATAATTATCAACAATCGGATAATCATCATAAATTGGATTATTATCATAGATCGGATCATCATCACAAACTGGATAATATTCATAGACTTCAAAGTCAGGAATGCTGATTTGTATCTCGATATCTTGAAAAGTGGACTGATTTTCAGGTCATGCTTACCAATTCTGTCCCTGGTTTAGAATCCCCAAGGGATTGACGTCCTCTTCTTCGTCATCAGATGCGTCATCTAATTTCATTCCTTCTTCGGATTGAATGCCCAACTTTGTCCACGCAAGTCGTCGTTCCAAATATTGGATTTCCATGCTCTACACCTCTACAAGAGTTCGCTTCAAAATTTGAATTTCCATGCATACCAGCACGAGTTGTCGTTCCAAATATTGAATTCTCTTTCTCTGTGCCCGCATACATAGTCTCTCCAAAACTTGGATTTTCTTGTCTAACACTTGCTCAAGTTGTTGCTTCAACTCCTGGATCCGCCTTCCGAGCTCGTTATTATCTATGTCATGCGGGTCTATCTGATACGGTTGTCTGTCTTCTTTATGAACGAACCTACGTCTCTTATCTTCACAACTCCGCCATCGATGACCTCTATGATTCTATTCAGCCATTGGTTGAAGGCAACCTAGTGCTCTGATACCAAATGATGCCAAAAGCGCATAGAAAAATGGCTAAACAGAAAGTTGAGATTTTCACAAAAGAGTAACCCTATGGTTCTCAATTTCAATTAACAAAATAATAATATTCAACTCCCAGAATAAGGTTCATAAGCACCTTTTTATAGACTAATTACAAATTGTTTCAAAATTTAAAAATCAAAATCCTAAAAATAATAAAACTTCCTACAATAAATATAACAGTAATTAACTTTTAAAAATAAATAAATAATTACAAATAAAAAATTCAAAATACATTCCAAATCTTTGATTTTAAATCACGTCAAATGTGGTTCTTTCCTCTTCTTCCCAAACAAATCACAATCACATATGCTGTTTTTCTGGGACTTGAATTCGATTGTAATTTGTTATATTTTAAATCATTGCCTCTTTCAATAATTGGGCTATACTTATTACACCTCAATTCTAGTTGACTATGAGTTTCTTGAATTAATGGTTATGCCATGTACAATGGGCCAACTATAAGTGCATCATTTTATTTCAAAGATATTCTCATTTATAGCCAAGACCTAAAAGAATAGATTAGCTTATGTTTCTAGAATTTGTTATTAGTGAAGAGGTGAATGCAATTTGAGAATGGCTAACACTTACGTATGTTGGAGAAGTGTGTAGATTTCATCGCTTGGACAATTTCCATGTATGGTTCGTCAAAGACTTCACATTAGCATCATCATGCTATTTACGAAGATTATAAATAAAAATATGGGACTCAATTAGGGGGCAAGAACGGGCATTCAATGACTTAACTAATGCCTTATTGTTAACATTACCAAGAAGGATTTCGTGATCCGCTGCCGAACTTATTCCAATTCAATAAGAGATCTCAATATTATGCCTTGAAGAGGACTCGAACCTCCACGCTCTTTAGCTTGCAGTTTATCTCACAAGACCACCAAGATCTTCGACTTAGCTCCCAAAGGTAATCCACCCAGCCCCTACTTGCTTTGCTCTATAAACTTCTATCCTACCATTTCCTGTGGTATCATTGCCAAGTCTTGAAATTGTTCTAGTTGTCTATCTATAGTTATAGTGTAAGTGCCCATTTCCTTTGCCTGTATTCACACCGATCTCGTCCATTGGATTAGGATGATGGAGGGTAATGAAAGGAAAATAATTTCTAAGACCAAACAAGGGTTATATGAAAGGCTATATCATTATATCTTACTAATGCAACGAGCATCTTTATTCACTTAACAAATCATGAGTTGCGTGCTTTCATTGGTAGGTTTGTGGTAATTTATATCAATGATATTCTTATTTATAGCCACGACATAAATGAATATATTAGCATGTGTTTCTAGACCTTATTATTAGTGCAAATAACATAGGAAAAAATGTTTGTTCTTATTAATGATAGACATTTTAGTTAAAACTATTCTTTTTTATTTAATATTTAAATTAAAAAACCCTCTCACTTTCTCCTACCGTGATTTCTATTGTATGACTGATTCTCTCACCAAAAAAACAAATCAATTTTGACTAAAATGACACAATTTTATGTTTTTTAAAATGACAAACACTAATCTTATAACATATAGACGGATGCAATTCGGGAACGAAGAGGGTAGCTTTCACAACTTGCCCAATTTCCACAGATGGTTCATCAAAGACTTCACAATAACATCCACATGCCATTGCCGGAGGGGGCGTAAGAACGGGCATTCAATGACTTAACTAATGTCCTATTGCTAACATTGCCAAGGAGTTTGTTGTTCACACGAATCACTTTACCATTAGATTATGATGGAGAGTGAAGAATGGAAAACAAATTTTAAGACCAAACAAGGGTTGTATGCGAGGCTATATCATTACGTCTTATAAATGCATTGAGCATTTTTTTATTCAATCAATAAATCATGGGTCGCGTGCTATCATTAGTAGGTTTGTGATATTTTATTTCAATGATATTCTTGTTTATAGCCAAGACCTAAAAAAATATATTAGCCTGTGTTTCTAGGCTTTGTTATTAATGTGGATGACATATATGTGAATGCAATTTTTAACACCTACGTATGTTGGAGAAATGTGTAGATTTCATTGCTTGGACAAATTCCACGTATGATTCGTCAAAGACTTCACAGTAGCATCGTCATGCCATTTACGGAGGTTATAATAAAAACATAGGATTCAAGTAGGGGCACAAGGACAGGCATTCAATGACTTAACTAATGCCTTATTGTTAACAATACCAAGAAGTTCGTTATTCACACTGATCACCTTACATTGGATTAGGATGATGAATGGAAAATAACTTTTAAGACCAACCAAGGGTTATATGAGAGACTATATCATTAGATCTTACTAATGCACCGAGCATCTTTATTCACTTAACGAATCAAGGGTTGCGTGCTTTCATTGGTAGCTTTGTGGTAATTTATATCAATGATATTCTTATTTATAGCCAAGACATAAAGAATAGATTAGCATGTGTTTCTAGACTTTATTATTAGTGCAAATAACATAGGAAAAAATGTTTGTCCTTTTAAATGGTAGTCATTTTAGTTAAAACTACTCTTTTTTATTTAATATTTAATTAAAAAAACCTATGACTTTCTCCCACTACGATTTCTATTGTATAACTGATTCTCTCACCATAAAACAAAATAATTTTGACTAAAATGACACAATTATATGTCCTTTAAAAAGATTAACACTAATACCTATAACATATAGGTGGATGCAAAAAAAAAAGGTGAATATAATTCAGGAATGGCCAACACCTAGGAATGCTGAAGAGGTGCGTAACTTTCACAACTTGCCCAATTTCCACAAACGGCTCATCAAAACTTCACAATAGCATCGTCGTGCCTTTGTTGGAAGGGGCATAAGAACGAGAATTCAATGACTTAACTAATGCCTTATAGCTAACATTGTGAAGGAGTTCATTGTTAAGATCGATCACTTTACCATTAGATTAGGATGGAGAGTGATGAATGGAAAACAAAATTTAAGACCAAACAAGAGTTGTATGCGAGGCTATATCATTTCGTCTTATAAATGCATCGAGCATGTTTATTAATTATGAATCATGGGTAACATGCTATCATTAGTAGGTTTTTGACATTTTATTTCAATGATATTCTCATTTATAGCCAAGACCTAAAAGAATAGATTAGCTTATGTTTCTATACTTTGTTATTAGTGCAGAGGTGAATGCAATTTGAGAATGGCTAACACCCACATACGTTGGAAAAGTGTGTAGATTTCACTGCTTGGACAATTTTCATGTATGGTTCATCAAAGACTTCATATTAGCATCGCCATGCCATCAATGGAGGTTATGAATAAAAACATGGGATTCAAGTAGAGATTAATACTTATTTGTTAACATTGCCAAGGAGTTCGTTATTCACACTGATCATGTTACCATTGGATTAGGATGATGGAGGATGATGAATGAAAAATAATTTTTAAGACCAAACAAAGGTTGCATGAGAGGTTATGTCATTAGATCTTCCAAATGTACCGAGCATCTTTATTCACTTAACGAATCATGGGTTGCGTGCTTTCATTGGTAAGTTTGTGACAATTTATTCCAATTAGGAGTGTTCATCAACCAATCCAAACCGCGATGACCGAACCAAAAAATCGATAACCGAATAAATCAAAAATCGAATAAAAATCACATATTTTAATTGGATTGGATCGATTTTTGAATTGGTAGATGAAAATCGATCCAATATATTAATTTTCCTCTACCTACTTGGGTCTTTCCTCAATCATAGCCCAAAAATTTCTAAACCCAAGACCTATTAACTCATCAACTAAACTCAAGAAAAAACCTAGTCACATCTCATCAACAAAATTTCATCTATGTAAAGCTCCATATCTCATATGTCCAAAAAAAACTATATTATCTGATGCTTTTGTATTTAAAAAAAATTACAAAGCCAATATACACAAAAGATGTTATTTGCACAATAATCGTGAAACAAATTTTAGGATTTTCAAAACACCGAAAACCGATCCAATCCTAACCGAAAAAAATTGGATTGGATCGAATCAGATTTAAAAAAAATCAAAACTGAATGGATGATTACATGATCAAACCAAATGAATTAGATCGAATGATTTTTGCTTGCAAAACCGATCCAATCCAGACCACGAACACCCCTAATTCTAATTATATTCTCATTTATAGCCAAGACCTAAAAATAAATTAGAATGTGTTTCTAGACTTTATAATTAGTGCAAATAACATAGGAAAAAATATTTATCCTTTTAAATAACAATCATTTTAGATAAAACTGCTATTTTTTATGAGTTATATTTATCTTACGTCGCAGGAAAATGGTGATCTCATGTTATAGAAATAAAATTATAAGTGGGATCCATATGTAAAAGGAGATAAAAAAAAGTAGTCCACATCCACTGTGTGTGTGAAAAGCTTGTTTATCTTATGCAACATAAGATAAATATAACCTATTTTTTATTTAATATTTAAATTAAAAAATCTCTCATTTTCTCCCACCATAATTTCTATTATATAACTGATTCTTTCATTATAAAACAAAATAATTTTGACTAAAATGACACAATTCTATGCCTTTCAAAAGAATAAACACTAATCCCCATAACATATAGGTGGATGCAAAGAAACGGTGAATACAATTCGAGAATGGCCAACACCTACGAATGTTGGAAAGGTGCATAGCTTTCATAACTTGCCCAATTTCCACATATGGTTCATCAAAGACTTCACAATAGCATCCACATGCCATTGCCGGAGGGGGCGTCAAAACGGGCATTCAATGACTTAAATAATGCCCCATTGCTAACATTGCCAAGGAGTTCGTTGTTCAGACCAATCACTTTACCATTAGATTATGATGGAGTGATGAATGAAAAACAAATTTTAAGACCAAACAAGGGTTGTATGCGAGGCTATATCATTACATCTTATAAATGCACCGAGCATCTTTATTCAATCAATGAATCATGGGTCACGTGCTATCATTAGTAGGTTTGTGATATTTTATTTCAATGATATTCTCATTTATAGCCAAGACCTAAAAGAATATATTAGCCTGTGTTTCTAGGCTTTGTTATCGGTGCGAATGACGTATAGGCGGATGCAAAAATTGTGAATGCAATACGAATGTTAAGAGAGGTGCATAGCTTTCACAGCTTAGCCAATTTCCATAAACGGTTCATCAAAGACTTCATAATTGCATCGCCACGCCAGTGCCAGTGATTATAAATAAAAGCATGGGAATCAGGTAGGGGGCACAAGTTCGGGCCTTCAAAGACTTAACTAATGCCCCATTGTTAACATTGCCAAGGAGTTCATTATTCACACCGATCAGGAGACACTAAAGCACCTAAAAGGCAAGTAGAAGCTCAACAAGCAACATGCAAAGTAGATGGAGTACATCGAATCTTTTTCCTACGACATTAAATAAGTAAAATTTTGTTGGCTTTATCAAACATTATGCATTATTGAATGAAAATTTAGAGGGTTTTCTTTTAGGCATTATTAGCTAAACTAGGTTAATGTAGATTAGGTACTCAAAACTGATTATCAATCACGATGAGAGCTTAGTTGTGGTGACATAGTCTTGGGCACTAGTTTTTGTTTCATCCACAAACAAGGGTTTTTGACAAATTGAAGGTTTGAGTTAAACGGATTTCACAACCTATCTATCCTGAACTTGGGAGATCCTATTCATGCGAGTTTTATACGAGATTCACGCAGTAGTGAAGTCAACAGAGGTCGCACATTTAAAAAAAAAGTTCTAGTAAGAATTTTAAAATAACTATTTTTTGAACATATCTATTACCTTGAAGATTAAAATAAGTCTACCTGCATTCAAAATATTGACAAAGACGCAGCTGACCACAACTATTATAAGGAGTGACAAACCGGACAGAGGGAACCAAAAGGGATTTTCCTGAAGAGAGGAAACAAACAACGATGTGATTCAACCGAAAATAGAATGTAGATATTAGTAGAAATTCATACTTACCGGAAGCAGAAAATCTTTGATTTCATGAACTCTAGAAACCCAAAGTCAAAAGCATAATCCAAAAACTCTAGTTGATGCATAAAGTGATCTCAATCCTTGCAACCACGCTGCAAAAAGTGATCTCAACCCAAAGTCAAAAGCATAATCCAAAAACTCTGGTGATCACACAAAGTGATCTCAAAACTTTATCGAGAAAGTAGAGAACTTACAAACAAAAAAAGCAAGGATATAGAGCCATTGAAGATCATTCAGATTTTATAGACTTCAGCTTAGCTTTTAGTTTACTCAACTCCTTGCCTTGTCGCTTAGGGAATTAAAAAGATTTTAATCAAAGATAAATTTTCAATAAAATAAAGCAGAATTGAAAATGATTCGGGGCAAATTACCCAAAAACTGTATACCTCGTACAATCTTCTCCATGATTTGTCCGCTTTTTCTTGTAGTAAGCACCATTCTATGGCCATATCATACTCAATATTATTAGGCTGAGAACAATGTGAAGTAGACACAGCATCTTTCTGTACAACCAAAATCAGATTAACAAATAGATGAAAATAAACCAACCATTTAATAAGTTTTAACAAAATTATGCCATGAATATGAACGAAAAAGATAGATACTGTACCATGTCACGTAGCTTATACAATCGAAGCTGATCCACAACATGGTGACCATAAAATATTTGCTTTTTTTCTGGAAAGCAAGGAATTCCAAAGCTTCCAACAAGCGGGCTACGAATAAAATCAAATACCTTCAGCAAAACTATATAAGAGCTAACAATAACAAGGAAACTTAGGAACATTTAAGCTGCTAAAGAAGTAACTTTTACAATTAAGAGATTTAATGTCTAACCAAGAGAGTAAATTAGTCCATATAACACTAAACTAAATTTTACTATTAAGGTGTCAGCCTTGCAATGCAGAAAAAGTGTTGTCCTGTTTCTGAGCTAGATTTACACGACTCGTGTTAGGGGAGAGAGCAGCATGAAGCTCAAATCTTAGAAACGTTTGAGAGTCCAGATTGTCTCCCTTCTACAGTTGCTTCAAGGAACCATGATGTTAATTTAAGACACAAGTGGCAAAGAAAGTTGATACTTAAGGAAGGAGGATATGAGAAATATTTGATGAGATCGGTGTGTCTAAATTAGGTGTGAGCGAAAACCACCAAGAACCGATCCAAAAAGAACCAAACCTATTAAATACAGTTTTATCCAATTCACTGTTTTTGAGTGACTTGGGAACTGGTTTCAACCAACCACAAAATGGTTCCAGAGTCACTCAAAAACAAAAATCCTTATCTCTAGCTCCAAGCTTTCGGATTGTGGCATGGAATCGAATGTAACCATAAGCCAACGGAGAATAAGTTCACCAACTTTTTTGACATGAGCATATTAATTCAAAACAGCACCAACAAGGTGATAGCGGTGAATGTTGGCGAGAAAACAGTGGCAGTGACTGTTGGATCATTGTGTGGTGTGTTGGGCTTCCTCCTTAATGCTAAGCCCAAAGCTCGCCTTTAGGAATTTGAAAAACCCTAAACCTTCTTTCTCCTCTATAAACACATTAGTTGTGGGATGAAGGTAGTAAGAGGAAAAGGTTGGCTTGTGAGATTTTGAGGGTTTTGAGTGAAAAGCATCACCGTTTTGATTTTGAGAGCACCTCTAGGGAGAAACTTGAGTGTTACCTTTTTAGGGAAGTTTGAGAGAAAACCACCATTGTCGGTGAGGTTTGAGTGTACCACCATTGGTGAAGTTTGATCTTCTGTAACCCATTATTTTCAATTTTCATAGTGGAAGTTTGATTCTGGACAGTATCCCGTGGATTTTTACTTCTTCACATTGGAGAAAGTTTTTCCACATTAATATTTGTTGTGTTCTTCTTCTCTCTCTCTCCTCTAAGTTTTCCGTTTTTCCGCTGCACTGGCCGACCTGTTGATACAGGCCGACTTTGGATTGAAAAGTCGAGCTCATAGCTCGATGTTTGACTTCTGCAAAGGCTTCTTAGCCGAGTTTAAGGAAACCGAGTTCCCAACAGTGGTATCAGAGCCCGAGTTCGACGGATTCTAAGGGAGACGAGATGGAGACCAGTGGAATTTCACATGATTGAGATATGTTCAAGTTGACTGCGGACTTCACTTACTGGAGATCAATGATGGAAGACCATATGCACTGCAAAGATCTATACGAGCCCATCATCTTTAAAGAGAAGCCTTAAGGCAAAACTGATAAAGAGTAGGAGATCCTGAGTCGGAAGGCGGTAACCACGATCAAAAAATATATCGACAAAAGTCTCTTTGAGCACGTGTCTGAGTTATGGACAAAGCTGGAGTCCATGATTCAGAAGATGACTCTCAAGAACAAAGCACACCTGGTTCGTCGACTTATAAAGCTCGAATACAAGGACGGTATGAGCATTATTAAACACCTCGACACCTAAAAGGTATTAAGAATCAGCTGTCTAAGGCTGAGATGAAAATTGATGACGAGATGCAGGCTTTGCTGCAGATGAGCTCGCTGCCAGAAAGCTGGAATACTCTGGTGGTGACATTAAGCAACTCGGTTCCAGATGGAAAATTGAAGATGGATGTTGTGACAGACAGCCTCCTGAATGATGAATCCAGGGGAAGGGAACGATGTGTAACCGACACATCTGAGGTAAACGTGACCGAAAATCGAGGAAGGTCTGACGTTCGGGGTCGTAGCAAGAGTCGGACTCGTGACAAGTCCAGAGGCCGATCTAGGCCAAAATATGAGTTCAAGTGTTTCTTTTGTGGGAAACCCGGCCACAAGAAGTCGGACTGCAAGACTCTACAGAAAGATGTGAAGAACGACACACGACACTGTGAAGCCATATTAGATTATTCCAAAGAAAAAAGAAGACAAGAACACCACAATTATGGCTGCCAACTTAGATGCTGAGATATTTCTCCTCGGTGAAGACAAATATTTGAATGTTACATAAGATGATTGCACCTAGATTGTTGACTCTGGTGCCTCTTTTCATGTCATTCCACACAAAGGTTTTTTCTCTTCTTACAGAGGTGGTGATTTTAGAGTCATGAAGATGGAAAATCAGGTGACTAGCAAGATTGTTGGTGTCGGTGATAGGGGTAGTAAACGAAATAGGGGCCTTTCAGGGGCTTTTGACTCGGCTCATGAAGACCTGAGCGTACATGTTTAAAATTGGTTGTTGGACCAGGCTTAGACTTATATGAAAACTCGTTTAATAAAAAGACTTCAGACTCCAATTCAAAATCTCAGCCTTAGAGCTTCCCAGGCTGGCCTAATATATTAATTTTTATTTTTATTTTATATTTTTTATACTATTTTTAGTAGCCCTCTCTCCTCAATCCATTTCACCTCATTTTATTAGTTAAACAGACTTTTTGAATAATTTTGTTCTATATTATGTTGTTTAGATGTACATTGAATTTATGAATATTTATGAAATTACTAGTGTTGTTGATTGTATATTCTGTTTGGATAATTTTGTGTTGTCTTATTTTTTTAAGAGGCTAAACCAGGCTTTTATTTTTTGTAAATTAGTAGGGCTACAGACTGATAATTATATTCATAACAGGTAACAGCCTTGGTCAGGCTGACACATTTAAACACAGACTTAGCCTTTTAAGACTAAAGCTCGGCTCGGCCCGTTAACACCCTTAGTCGGAGATATAACCTTGACCACGGATGTCAGGTGCTGACTTGTGTTGAAAGATGTAAGGCATGTTCCTGACATGCGATTGAACCCCAATTCAAAATCTCAGCCTTAGAGCTTCCCAGGTTGGCCTAATATATTAATTTTTATTTTTATTTTATATTTTTTATACTATTTTTAGTAGCCCTCTCTCCTCAATCCATTTCACCTCATTTTATTAGTTAAACAGACTTTTTGAATAATTTTGTTCTATATTATGTTGTTTAGATGTACATTGAATTTATGAATATTTATGAAATTACTAGTGTTGTTGATTGTATATTCTGTTTGGATAATTTTTTGTTGTCTTATTTTTCTAACAGGCTAAACCAGGCTTTTATTTTTTGTAAATTAGTAAGGCTACAGACTGATAATTATATTCATAACAGGTAACAGCCTTGGTCAGGCTAACACATTTAAACACAGACTTAGCCTTTTAAGACTAAAGCTCAGCTCGGCCCGTTAACACCCTTAGTCGGAGATATAACCTTGACCACGGATGTCAGGTGCTGACTTGTGTTGAAAGATGTAAGGCATGTTCCTGACATGCGATTGAACCTAATCTCGGTAGGCAAGCTTGATGATGTCGTGTTAGTGAACTATTTCGGTAGTGGTAGATGAAAGCTGGCTAAGGAAAACTTGGTTAATGCCTCAGCCACATGAGTGAGAAAGGGCTCCAAATTCTGAACAAGAAAAAATTATTGACTGGGTTGAAAGGCCAAACACTGGAGAGTTGCACACACTGCCTAATTGGAAAGCAGCACCGGGTTTCTTTCGTAGGAAGGGATCAACCCAAACGACGCAAGTATATTCTAGACCTCGTCCATACTGATGTTTGCTCCATGCCGGAGAGATCCCTTGGAGGAGCTCAATACTTTGTTTCATTCATCGATGATCATTCCCGCAAAATGTGGGTATATTTGTTGAATACTAAAGAAAGGTACCCCAATCCTTTAAGGAATTTCATGCAATGGTGGAAAGAGAGACTGGCAAAAAACTAAAGGTGGTTGATCAGATCTGACAATAGTGGTGAGTATTGCGGCCTATTTGATGCTTACTGTAGAGCGGCCGAGATCCGACTTGAAAAGACACCCCCCAACAAAGACACCTCAGCTAAATGGACTTGCTGAGAGGATGAACCGGACTACTGAAGAAAAGGTCTGAAGTATGCTATCCAATACCGGATTGCCTAAATCATTATGGGGAGAAAACGTCAAAACTGTTGTTGACATGATCAACCTCTCACCATCACGGCAACTTGAAGGAGAAATTTCAAAAAAAAGTCTAAACATGTCGGAAAGCAGCCTACGATCATTTGAAGGTATTTGGATGTCGAGCTTTCGTGCATGATGAGCTGGATTCTCAACCTGAAGAACAATCCAGACTCTCTACACAAGTGAAACGACCTTCTACGAGGTACTCACCTGATGAATACATCGTTATTGCTGAAGATGGTGAACCTCGGAGTTATGATGAGGTTGTGAAGAGCTCAAATAAGAAAGAATGGGAAAGGTCAATGCAACACGAGATGAAATCTACACAAGAATCAGAATTATAAGCTGACCGAGCTTACTGAAGGAAGATGAGCTCCGAAGAACAAGTGGGTTTACAAAATCAAGAGAAGAGAACGGCCAGAAGCCGAGATACAAGGCCATAATTGTGGTGAAAGGCTGCAATCAGAAGAAAGGAGTTGATTTTGAGGAGATCTTCTCTCCCGTGGTGAAGATGACTTCAGTCCGAACCGTATTAGTCGTGACGGCATCAATGTACCTTGAAGTAGAGCAAATGGATGTGCAGACGGCATTTCTTCATGGTGACCTTGAAGAAGAGATATATATGGAGCAATCTGAAGGGTTCCAAGCTCCTGAACAAGAAAACTTGGTATGTCGATTGAAGAAGAATCTATATGGCTTGAAGCAAGCACCTCGGCAGTGGTACAAGTAGTTTGAATCTTTCATGACTGAACACACAAGTTTGTAAAGACAAAGGACGACCACTGCGTATTTGAAAAGAGATATGAGACCGGAGATTTTCTGATTTTGTTATTATATGTTGACGACATGCTTATTGTAGGGAAAGACAAATCAAGATAGCTGCCCTGAAAAAGGCGTTGAGCTCGTCCTTCGCAATGAAGGACCTCGGCCCTGCAAAGCAGATACTCGGAATCAAGATTATTCGAGATAGACAAAAGAAGATACTGTGGCTGAGCCAAGAAAAATACATTGAGAAGATTCTGAAGAGATTCAGCATGGACAAAGCCAAAACAGTGAGCACCCCCTTAGCCCGACACATAAAGCTGAATTAGAAGCAATGTCCAAGATCTGATGAAGACAAAGATAAGATGTTGAAGATCTCGTACCAATGCGATGTCGGAAGCTTGATGTATACAATGATTTGTATGAGAACCAACTTGGCATATGTTGTTGGAATGGTAAGCCGATATCTATCCAACCCCGACAAAGAACACTGAGAAGCAATGAATTGGATTTTCAAGTATCTCAGAAAAACAACAAAGTTGTGCCTCCGACTTGGAGAAGGCAAAGTCGAGTTGCAAGGTTACTCGGATGCTGATTTAGGGGGAGATTCCGACTCGAGGAAGTCGACGACGAGATATATGATGACATTTGCAGGAGGAGCTATCTCCTAACAATCAAGACTACAGAAGTGTGTAACACTTTCGACAACCGAGGCCGAGTACATAACTACGACTAAGGCAAACAAAGAAATGATGTGGATGAAGAAGTTTCTCTCCGAACTCGGCCATGATCAAGACAAGTACGAGCTGGGATGTGACAATCAAAGCGCAATTCATCTTGCAAAGAATTTGACCTATCACTCACGCACTAAGCACATTGATATGAGGTATCATTGGATCCGGGATGTGGTGGAAGATGGAGAGCTCGAACTCGTCAAAGTGCACACCGACCTAAATTGGTCTGACATGATGACGAAGCCGGTACCAGCAAGGAAATTCAAAGATTGCTATGAAGATGTCGGGTTACTGACGATGCTGACGCATTGAAGTTGGAAGGGGGAGATTTGTTGGGCTTCCTCCTTAATGCCAAAGCACGAAGCCCATTGAGGAGTTTGAAAAACCCTAAACCTTCTTTCTCCCCTATAAATACATTAGTTGTGGGACGGAGGTAGGTAAGAGAAAAAGGTTGGCTTGTGAGATTTTGAGGGTTTTGAGAGAAAAGCTCAAAGTTTTGATTTTGAGAGCACCTCTAGGGAGAAGCTTGGGAGTTACACCTCTTTAGAAAAGTTTGAGAGAAAACCACCATTGTAAGTGAGGTTTGAGTGTACCACCATTGATGGTGGAGTTTGATCTTTTGTAATCCTTATTTTCACAGTGAAAATTTGATTCTGAAATAGTGTCCATTTGGTTTTTACTTCTTCACACTGAAGAAGATTTTCCCACATTAAAATATGTTGTGTTCTTCTCTCTCTCTCTCCTCTATGTTTTTCGTTTTTCCGCTGCACTGGTCGACCTGTTGATACAGACCGACTTCTGATTAAAGAGCCGAGCTCAACTCGATGTTTGACTTCTGCAAAGGCTTCTTAGCCGAGTTTGAGGGAACCGATTTCCCAACATCATGATGCCTCTGCACTTCTCAGATCTACGTTCATAAAACCTTCTTCAATTTGCACCGCATAAATCTAATTTGCTCATTCGTAGCATTGCGCTTCTCATCTGTGTATTTGTGTTGATGATTTTGGTGTTTGATAAACCTTTAGTTTATCATGTTTTTGGGACTAATATTACATGATTTATATAGTTAAATGTAGTGAAAACATGAAAGTTGGATCTTGATCTAACATAATTCGTTCTTGCGTGTTTTGAACATGAATTGACATAAATTTGTGCAAGAATGAAGTAAAGGACCTAGAGCAGAAGATTGAAGATGAAAAGAGTCCACAAAGTGCGCTCCAGAAGCATTATTGAAGACTGGATGAGCGCGCTTTAGCGCCCTACAGAGTGCTAAAGCACGATAATGAAGCAAAAATAGCCAAATGCCCTGGAGAAATTTCCTTTCGCAGAGCGCGCTTTGCAGAGAATCAAAGCGTCATTAGCGCGCTAACATGGTCCAAAATTAGGCCCATATTGTTGAATCCACTTAGGGCACAAGCTTTATAACTGTAAAAGGAGATTTTCAACACCAATTCAGTAGCTTTTGACAATTCTGATTGAGGAATCCTAATTTGGTGATAGGAGCGCGCCTTTCATGCTTTAGAGCATTGGGATCGGATTGAATTCAAGAACACGTTGGGAGTTTTGATGATTCACCAAGCAATCACACCAACGGAGTTTGGGGGATTTTCATTACTTTCTCTTGTCTTTGATTTTGCTATGCTAGACTAGATTTTTATGTAGTTAGGAATAGATAGAACCCAATTGAATTCTTATTTTATTGAATTAAATTGTCTATATATTTTCCCTTTTTAAAATTGCATGAATTTGTCTATTTAATGTTTTCTATGAGTTTGCTCCTCGTAGATTAATTTAGGGGAATTGTATGACGATAGGAATATTGGTGCATGAACCTAGTTTGATAAATTCATCATAATCCTTGTGATCTAGGAATAGACATAGGGCAATTATGCAATCTTTAGATTCTTGAATTTAATGCATGTTTTATTAAGGAATAACCGAGGAACTAGGATTCTTTCAAGATTACATAGAATTAGGATAACAAGGGATGGAGCCTTAATTAATTTAGAGGAATCGATTGGCATTATATTAAGGGTGGTTACTTAACTGTTTAATTCATAGCATAAGAAGGAAATTGGGGAAAATCGAAACTCTAACTATGCTTTTCTTGATTGTCAAAACAAATTTCTTTTAATTGCTTGCTTTTAATTTTGAATTCTTATGCTTTTGATCACTTTTAGTTTTAAATTCAAAGTTTCTCATAATTGTTTGTCCAAATAAAGTGTGAATAGTGAACTAGTGCTTGAACTCTAATCTTCGTGGGAACGATCTCGTACTCAAATACACTTATTACTTTTACGACCGGTGTACTTGTCGAAGTAGCAACAATGTTAAATATTGATTACGTGGTGCAAAGATTTGGTGTGTATAATTTGAGATATATTTGCTATTTACGAACACTGTTATGATTATGGTTAGTCTATACAATGAACCTAGAAACTAATGCGTGATGGGTATGAGAACGAGGGAACTGAACTATGAAAGAAGATCAAGATAAAGGATATTTATTGTTTCTAAAGAAGTAAGAAAGAAATGGCTTGAGATAAAGGCTATGCCACCATTCAAAGCCTAAGAAGAGTCCACCAAATTGAGATTAAAGGCTAGGCAACCCTCCCAATTGATAAAGAACCCACTTGCCTCACCACTAACCAAAAGTTAGATAAAAATAACAAGATTTAAAAACAAGTATTTGAGAAAAATTGCAACACTAAATTTTCATTCATCAAACCATGGTTTGTGAATTACAAGTATTCCCTATTTATAAATGAAACTAAAAGCAAGAAAATATAAAGAGAAATTAACTATTCTCCAACTTCCTAGACTGATTTTCCTTGAAACTAGTTTCACAACAACTCCCACGAGCTGTGTTGCTTTGAAAATTCAACAATTATATGTCCAAGCCTTGAATTTGTCATAAAACAACTTGGGAAACCAATTGAAATTAGGCCTTGAATTTGTATCACTTGGGCTTAACATTTGATCTCCTCTAATCAAACTTAACATATTTGCTCCTGCATCAGAAACCATTTACATGGTTTCCAATAATCCCTCTCAAGCTAGAGCAAATAAGTCATATACACCAAACTTGTAACATATATAACTTATCCGAGGACTCTTCAAAGACACAGTGAGACATCCATCAGCTGCTCATTTGAATTAACAAAGTCGGTGGCAGTATGTCCTGATAAGATCTTCCTTGTTGATAAAACAACAACCTATCTAAAAGTGTTTGGTCCTCCTCACTAAATATTGAATTAGAGGCAATATACATAATAGCTAGATTATCACACACGAATGTTTCTAGAGCAAATTCTCCAAATTTGAGATCTTTAAATAGTTATTTGAGTCAAATGAGTTAATAAGTAGTTGACACCACAACCCAACATTCTACATCAGGATCTGATCTTGCAAGTTGCAACTAATATTGTATTTCTTATTTCTCCAATAAATCAAATTATCCTCAATGAGTAGCCAATACCTAAAAGTGGATCTCTTACTAATAGAGCAACTTGTCCAATTAGCAGCTAAGTGTCCAACAATTCAAGCATGAGGCATGAGCTTTATCTTCATAAATAAGATCTTTTCGTGGAGCTCCTTTAATGTATTTGAGGTTATAAATTACCGCTTCCATATGTGGAGGAAGGGGACCCTAAGAAAAGAATAAACTCAATGAAGGCAACATAAACCGAGACCAGATATTAACAAAGTTTGGTTCAGATAAGTTCATATGGTTTTTTTGCAGACCCCTATCATTAGGTCTCCTTATCTAATTAGGGTTAGCATTGTATTATATTAATTAGGTTAGGCTTGTACTAGGGATACTATACAAGTAGTTGACCCAATTAATAGTATACATACGACCATTAGATTAGTATTTTTGTATGGCATCATTACACACCATGTCAATATCCTAATACTTTATTCTGAGGAATCCGAGCCTCTATTCTCTCTTTTCCTTCTTCCTTACCTAAATCCTATAATTTCAACAAAAATTAAACAAGGATTGGGACAACTTCTGTCAAAAAACTAAACATTAAAATCAAAGAACTTAACAAAAATACTTATGTCAAATAGATAAAAATACCGAGGCAAATAACTAAGAATAAAATCAAACAAGGAGTGGGACCTAATAAGTGCTATGAACAGGGATGAACAGAGGAGGGAAATGCTGTGAAGGTTCTGTTGAAGGTTAAAGGTTTAACCCTAAATTAGTACCGAAGAAAAAAGGGAAGTGAAATAAAATTACAATAAAAAATGGCTAATTAAAGAAAGAATGAGGTGAGCGGACTCGGGCTTTTATCCATGCTACACAAAACGCTCCTCAACAACACAACTGTGGCATATAGAGGCTGCAATGCACCCTGACTCTGCAATAACAATGCTATAACCGCTATTGACCACTCTAACAGCCGCAATGCAAAAACACTGTGTCACACTCATCAAGAATGGCCATTGTCTGCACCCCTCTCCAATGCCATGATTGTAGTGCTGTTCAAATTAATGACTACTCTGATTCTAACACAGATCTTAACGTTGACAAGTTCTGAAAAGAAGTTAGCCCTGGGCTTAGTGCCCAAAAGAATCCCTCAAGTAGGGGGCTATCGTAAAACTAAGAGAATACCTTTAAAAACCCTAACTGCAGTGCCTTCAGACAACCCTACTATGGACTACTTCACCTAATCCAATATTCAATACAAGGATGGAAGCAGAAAAATCATTAACAGAGTCATGTGGAAAAAGAAATAATCAATAAAAAATTAAAGTGTATATATATCATGTTTTGCAAATGTGGCATGTACATGATTTATATCAAAGTGGGATGTATGCCATTTGACAGTGCAGTTATTATGCATATGGAGCTGAGTACATACCGCCCATTTGACATTAAGAAACAGCCCTCGTCTAATTTTCTAACAACCAACTCTGCTGCTTCCTTTCTTTTAAATATAACAAAAGCCTGACCTATATCATAAATAAAATATTACAACACTGTTAGTTGTAAATGAGGTATGTTGAAAAAATATTATCCTTGAAACATATCCAAGCTCATGATCCCAGAAGGGAGGAGAATGTGTATGCATTGTTAATTAGCTTATAGAAAAAAGTTGTTCAAAGACTGTAGTCCTAACCAGAATAAGGGCTAGAGAATGCAGTTTTCTGGATCAGCTTCGCAGTGCAACTTTCTTTAAGACCATGCCAAACAATATCCTGAGATTTAGAACAATATGTCAAGCATACTAGAGAGAGACAGCTTATTGATATTACAACAAAATGGATCAAAACATTAATTGAAACAGCACATTGTAAAAACAACAGCCTATATCAACAAATCATTCTATAAAAATTTACATAACTCAAGCAAAGCTTGATTATGAGACTCCAGTCTTGAAGTGAATCTGTTAGGGACAAGACTCAAGGTGATGTGGGAGGAAGGGGGTAGTATGGAGAGTGTATACTAGAAAGAATAAGAGAAACCATTAGGCTAGACAGGGAGTTAGGAGGATAGTTATTCAGCTAGGATAGTAGTTAGATAGATAAATAGCAGAAACTGTAGAGGGGGAGGATCCTTTAAGGAAATAATATGTAACCCAGCATATTGCTCATTTACAAAAGGGGACACCCCTTCGAGGAGATCTCTCTCCTTGATACCCAATGTTAAAGATACTATATAAAACTTGTACATTGTTTACACTTCAAGCCCAAAAGAACTATTGCGTGAGAGGATGTGTTAAAGATACCCAATAACAGAATATCTTTCTCTTTCTATCTATTTCTTTCTCTAAATTCTCTCATCTCTACATTTTTGGTGCTCCATACTCCTTAAGTTCTTATCAGGTTAGTTCAACCAACTGGGTCAAGATTAGGAGAGATAGAATCATGAGTGGAAGTGTTGAAAAGAAAATTCTAAAGGAGACCCCCAATTATTGGAGAACAAGAAAAGTGTTACGGGATTGAAGGGATATTAATCAACTACTCAGAAGGGGGCTGCAAAATCAAGGGATCATTCTAAAGGATTAAGAGACAAATGCACAACTTCATGGGGGAAGGCGAAGCAACAAGCAACCAAGCAAGTAGAGAGGAACTTAGATGGCCATGAGTTTTGTAAACTGTAAAGAACCATTTCAACCCAAAAACTTGAGTTGTTAAGTGATTGCTACATTAATAGTTTTATATCATACAAGCCCTCTCATATAATAGCCCATTGGGCTTGAAGGTTGCACAATGCAAAAGCCGACATATGTTAAGAAACTCCATAATATTTAATTATTTATTAATAGAATAGGGATAATGAGGATCGAACCACTTTATCACAGAGACTTTGGTAGCATGTAAAGAATCATTTCAACCCAAAAGTTTAAACTATTAGATGAAGGCCACATTAATAGTTTTACATTACATTTCTCTAACAAGTCCAAATGCTCCAACAATGCGCGACATTCTTGGGGAAGGTAAGTTAGCCACATTTGAGGGTTCAATAGCTGGGTAGAAATTTTGGGGCTCAACAAACAAGCTTTCAGAGAAAATGCAATTAGTATTAATCAGCATGGACTGACGATGATCCAATGGGTTGGTTTCGATTTCTGGGACAAACAACAAAACTGGCATGTAAAGGATTCATGACAACCTTGATCCAAAGGTTTTACGAATAGAGCATGGGAAATGTATATGAAAGATTGGCCACGTTGAGACAATCAAACACCGTAGAGGAGTAAAGCCAAGCGGATAGGATTAGAGCATCTGTGTGACAAAGACTTTAGCCAAAGCACGTCTGGGAGACAAAGACTGATAAGGCCAGCCAGACTGCATCTAGGACAAGGACCAGGGCTAGACACATTTGAAATATATTGATGAATGATAAAGTTGTCCTTCTATGGGATAACAGTATTGTATTACCATTCTCCCAATAATCTATAAATTTGGAGTGATCATTACCTGTACATCTGATGAAGTTAAAGATGGATCCAAGTTTTCAAGTAGCACAAGTTTCCCTTGCTCATAAGCAGCTTTCAATCTTTCTTCCCAAGGCTGAAAATGATATAAAATCATTCATATGTAAGTTTAGTTTTGTTTTATTTGATCTCAACAAAAATCATCATCAGACAAAAAAGGCAATGTCAATCATAGACATTTAGTTCATTACATCCTACAAGAAAATTCAATTAATTAAAGATGTTAGAAGAGAATAGAGAGAAAATAGAACTTACAAATGACCGAAACCACTTGCTTCTATCCTGTCACCAAGTGAAAAAAAATAATGCATAAGAACACTAAATTGCTTAAATCGTTGTTAAGACGAGGAAACATGCATCAAGGTCAATTAAATAGTTCAAAAAATATTGCGCTAAACTAAATATGTGTAAAACTAACATTTATAAAATTGACTAATTTCTTTAAGAAAAGTACAAGAGAAATCCCCACAATAAGCCATTGAATGGTATCATACGGAAACAAGATGGAAAAATATAAATTGCAACATAGTAAGAAGAGATATGTAACTCAACAATTCTTCTTTTACTCTCAATCTATACACACCAATCTCCATGAAATCTACCCTCCCTTATCCTTTTTAAAACTCATATCAAATCAATAGAAAAAGAAATTTATTATTTGTCATAAACCAAATCTCCCAAAAGTTTAGACTGTTAGGTAAACATACATGAATAATTTTATATTATATTTCAATATTTATCCATGCATATATGACATATCCAAGGCAACTTAAACACCAAATCGTCTAGAATTTATCCATGGATATAAATGTTGTGTGAAGCATCTCCTTTAGAAGAATGAAAACATGGCAATTGAATAGCAAAATAAATGCAATGGAATAATCAAATAGAATATTCAATAGATTTCCTTTTAGTTCCTTTTCATTCAACAATTTAGGCATATTTGACTTTTCAATTTTTTTAGAATTGATGAAAGAAAAAGAAAAATATATTAAACAAAGCATTGAATCATGCGATTAGTATCCGTGACACGAAATTGCAATGATTCATGCATGCATTGCCTGATTCAATACCATCTCTGATTAACCACATAATATGAATCACTAGTTTGTCAAATCATGTCATTCAAATTGCAAATCGTGCAATTCTAACAATTATACTTGTAAGTATAATATATGATGCCACCCATTTCAAAAACTCCTAAAAGAATTTTGTGCAAGTGGTAAACATTAAGAACTTCAACGATATGGCAATTTCTTATTTATCAATAATGTATATGGCATGAGATTTAACACTAGCAACGAATTGGTTTTTTTTAAAGGGAAGCCCTTATTAAAAACTAAAGGGATAAAGGGAATGAAACTTGTGGGGATCAAACCACCAATTACCAAGCCAGCTCAATTGTTGAAGTGGATCAAATTTAAACTCAAACAAAAAACGATCAAGCCTAGTTAATTTTAGACATACAATAAAAACATTCATGTATCTTTCCCCAACACCTTAAGCCATTTTTTATTTTTTTTGTACATAAAAATTTTAAATGTGGTAAGACACCAGTATCCCACTAGGATCAGGGAAAACCCCTCAACTTCTTTGAGGATTTCCGGGAGGGATTACATATCACCCACCAACAAAGTCCTCATATCGGCCAGCGAGGTCTGAACCCACGCCCTTATGGGGTATGGACCAAACCCTTAGCCAATTGTGCCCACCTTTGTTGACAAAGTTGGTTCGTGATATGGCATCAGAGCTTTCATGACCAAATCGTCTAGAATTCAATTCTTGCCACCCCAATTCTTCAAATAAAAAAGTTATATTTCAGCATAAGGTCACAAGGTAAAATGGGACTATGCATTATCCATACTTCAAAGACCAAAGAAGGTGCTTGCATGCAGGGGGCATGTCAGAGATATTATTAAAACCATTCATTTTCCTTTCACCAACAACTTAAGCTTTTGAGAGAGTTGGTTCACGACATCTAAGGTAAAATACTAGCCCAACAAGATCAATGTTTAAGTCAAGCTTTAAAGGCATGGTTGGGCTAAAGCCCAGCCTTATCGGTTGTTTTGACAGCTCTATCTTGTACATTTTGGTCATGTGTTGAAGCAATAAGGCATACGATGAGTCAAGAGAAAAAGAACTATCAATGCAACTTACAATATCAGGTCTTCGAGTAACTTCCGTCGGAGGCTTGTGTTCCATATCCAGAGAAACCATAGAAGATTCTTTACGCAACTTGTCAATAGAGGGGTTTGTTAGCCTCTTCTCAATCTTTAACTTTTTGGAAGAAACTTCGTCCACGTCACAAGAATCCTTTGCCCGTTGAAGCTTATATTTATCCTTTGATGAAGATGGACCTATATTCTTCACATCATCATCGTCATCGTCATCGTCATCATCATTAAAGGCAACAAGCCTTCGATTTTGAAACCTATTTGAAATTTTAGCCTTGTCCTCCATTTGTCTCTTGTTGATTTGTCCAAGAGGGACACCAACAACCTCACATTCACCCCTTTCTATTTCCCTCATTTCTAAACCAGCTCTAGAACCATGTGATAGTTTACTAGATGATTTCTTCTGAACCAGAGAAGCCTTACTAACCCCATTTTCTTTAACTTTAGCTTGAGGCATGGCCATATCACTAGAAATATTGTGCCAAGCATCATTAGATTTACTTGTTTCTTTTACACCAATGCTAGAAGTAGGCTTTACTCCCAACAATGGCATAGAATCCACATTTTTTCTAACTTTTGTGTCAAAACACTTGCTATCTGGCTTTTCAATTATAGGCTTATTGTTTTTTTGACTCGAAAGAGTCACCACTTCATTACTTTTCATCACGTTCCCACCAACTTCTTTCTTGTCTAAACCAAGTTTCGCAAGTCCAACGGGCTTTTGACTATCTAAATTGTTAAAAATATTTTTAACTGCAACAATTGGAAAAACAACTCCATAAGATATTCAACAATTTAAAGCTAGGCAGAATTCCATTATTCCATACGATTCAAGGTCAATAACATCTCCTAAGAAATTTTTAGTGCACTAACAATGGAAACATTCTCATTCCGGAATAAAGGCAAACAAAATAATTTGAAGGCTAAATTAAAAAAGTATAGGCCCACATAACAAAAAATCTACATGAAACAAGAAAAACAATTAGCATGGATTTCAAAGAAGTTCATTTTTTCAAGTTACCAAAAACCTGAGGATTTCTCTAAATTTCTCTCTAGTTAATTAAATTCTATAATAAAAAATAACCACTTGAGATTCAATGGTAAGAGAGGTAGAGGTTGTCATGTGGCAATCTTTTCTTTTTGGTTTTAAAACAAAAATATGATTTAGTGAATTTCTCAAAGCATGAGATAAGTGTATTGAAATCAAATTCATACAGTAGTGTGTGAGACACCACTAAACACTGCAGGTGTAGATGTAGTTCCTTCTTGAAAGTATAAAGAAATTTAGAGAATAACATTCAAGCAAATAGGATGACAAACCTTCAATTCCAGCAATCTTATCATCTATCTTGTCCAGTATTTTACGCTGCCCAACATCAAAGAAACGATAGAATACAAATTCAGCCTTTTGACATTCTTCGTCTGATGGATGTGGATTCCTGCTGTCTTCAGAAATGCAAACAACATTGCATTTTCCAGCAATAGCTTCCTGATGTGGAATACAAAAATGAACAGAAACATACCCAGTTCAATTAAAGTTAGATGTTGCTAGTCAGCTCCAAACCAAGAAAAATTGCATGGCTATATTTTCACTGTTAAAAGGAAACACTAGTCCCAATCAAATTATAACAATAAAGAGTTATTTAACACACAATATTTTACCCCTAAATACCAAACAAACACAAGCACACCCGAAATAAAGTAATGAAGATTCAGCTTTAACACCTAAAAAAAAAACTATCGTCCTATCGTGAAATTCAATTCTAAATTTCTAACCATAATTCCAAATTTCCAGAATAAACAGGACAATTAAACGCTTTAAAGTTCACACAATGAACTGACACAACGCAATAGTGCAGCCGCATCATATTTAACATAATGAACCAGAACAGTATTATAAGCAATTTTCCAATATCAGAAGAGCAAAGCGTAACCAATTATAAATAATTTTTAAAAGAATAAACTCCAATTACCAGAGGATTGATATTTGTAAGCCCTAAACCTTCTCCACGTGCCAAAAACAACTCATTCTTATGTGTATTAGTTCCTCCCAAGAAGTTTACAATCTCGCAAGGACGAAAATACCACAGAATCTTAACTCTCTTGATCTTATCGGGACCCTCAAATATTTTAATGAGTTTTCCAATATAAGGTTCTGGTTCACCTTCCTTGTAAAGAAACACAGAATCGAACAGGGTGTACTCCTCACCATCATAGGTAAATGATTCGTAAAATTGCACATCCCTCATTCTACAACCAACCCCTTTCTTTTTGCCCCATTTGAATTCAAGATCCTCCTCCCCTTTGTCTGCTTCTACCATATTTTGATATATCAGGCTTCCTTCTCTGAAAAAGTCAAAACCAAAAAAGCAAAGAAGCATCGATGAGAAGAAGAGAATCGCTAAAACTTACCACACCGAGTTCAATTTCAAAATAGAGCATCAATGTCATGTAACGAATAAAGAAAATGGTACCGTATAGTATCACACGACACTTTCGATAGTTTTCTACTCTGCGAGATGCCGAAATGAAACCATGGATGATTTGAAATGCTGTTGGGTCGTCGAAATTTGCATTTGACTGAAGCTCGTTATAGCCGACAATGGTGAGTTGCAAGAAACGGAACCAAATTGCAACTCCCCAAAAACCCTAACACGATGTGTGAAGAAGAACACGCCAATGGCAACTCAACTGCTGGTTTTATAGTAGTTTTGGCTTAATTTTTTTTTTTTAAGTTGTGAAATTTTATTTATTTTATTTTATTTTTAACTCCCATTAATTTGGGTCTAAATTTTGATTCCTGACAATGACATGTTCTTTTTATCGTTAAATTGGAGCCCTCAATTAGTTATATTTTATCACACACGGAAAAAAAAATAACTCATCACAACTATTTTAGCTGGTATTGTAACTTTTAATTTACTTTTATATTTTATTTTCCTCAAAAAATTTATTTCCCTTCTTTATCATCTGTCTCACTTCTTTCAACCTCTTCCTTTTTTTCTCTCCCACTCTCTTCCATTTCTTACAGGTTCGAAAATCATCCTTTTTTTTCTTCCTCAGTCATTTATTCATTTCTTGGCATGATTGTCTCCTATGGTTGTGTGGCATGTGTGGACATTGTAGATACAGAAGTTGTTGGGAACAATGGTCAAAGTGTCATTGTTGAAAAAAAAAAATATTAAAATATCACGTTAACAGTAAATTTTGTCAAAATGTCACGTGCAAAATATGTGTGCAAATAATTCGCTACACGGTGTAACGAAATATGTCGCGTCAGAATGTACAAAACCAAAAATGCCACGTGTCAGACAGGGAGAATTTTGCTACACTGTGTAGCGAAATTCTCCCTGTTTGACACGTGGCATTTTTGGTTCTGACGTGGCATATTTTGCTACACCGTGTAGCAAAATATTTGCACACGTATTTCGCTACACAGTGTAACGAAATATGTCACGTGGTATTTTGACAAAATTTACTGGTGACATGACATTTTGGTATTTTTTTTTTGCCAGACGTCGCAAGTTGTTGCTCACCGAAAAAAAGATACAAAAGTTGTTGACATACTTCAAGGTTCAAACATGCAAGATATTCAAGAAATTTGATTCAGCGTTAATTTATTATTTGTTTTTTCCAAGCACAGTGAAGTTACTGGTTCATGTTTTATAGAATGCTATTGCCTTATTTACAACTTTTTTAGCATCTTGTTGTATTTATTGCGTTTGATGATTTACATAAATTATTGACGATAAGGATATTCACTCATTGTATTTATTTTTTTCCTCGGCCTTGTGTCCCATTTGGGGAATAAAAATTATAATTTGTCACGTTGATCCTACTTGTAATATTTGTTTATCTGTATAGCCATTAGAACAGTGCCCTTGGACACATGGGATTGTAGTAGCAATTGCATTATTGTTGGGTGTTTGCTCTTTCAATAAAGTCCAATAGGGTATAGTATGTAAGAAGAACATAAGAAACTTAAAGTCCATTTAGCTTAGAGTTAGGGTTTCTTGAAACTCATATATATTATACACTTGTAGTCATCAGCATCTCTAGTCTTCACTTGGCAGTTGCAGAGACTGAGACTGAGGTAAAGTCATTTCCCTGAAAGTAAAATAGTGCTCACACACTTCATATTTTCCCTTGAGACATAGTCTAAAAGATTTGTCACCGTCCAGCTTCAAGGAGGTTCTTCGTGCTGCGGCGCTGAGGTGAGCAGACCATGAAGAAGAATCATACATAGGAAGATTCTGCACAAGATATTTGCACCAAAAGGTAAATCAGTAAAACAATGATGATGCGTTTGCATCCGAAACCGCAATGTCTAAACTCTTTCGCTTATCAAATAATTCCTACAATTGGTATCAAAGTCGAATTACGTGTTTGGATGTGGATCTAGTTTTGATTTACAGTTTTCGTGTAATTAGCTAGCATGTGAAATATGGCACCTAAGTTTCTATGTTTGTTAGTATATATTGGCATGTGTATCCTTTATAATTCTTTTTATAAAAATCAATGCTTCTATTTGGTTTTTGGCTTTAATCCATGGTAGATATTTGGTTGTATTTACTTGAAAAAGGGTATTCTAATATATTATAAAATTGTAAATAATCTGTACAAAGGGTTCTCTATTTATAGAGAATATTTGACCTACTTTTAACCTAACGGGCTTGGCCCAATACAACAATAAATGACTAAATAAAAACTAAATAATAACTAAATCAATATTATTTACAACACTCCCCCTCAAGCTGAGGAATAAATATTTATCATTCCCAGCTTGCTAGTAAGTTCTTGAAATCTGTCTGAAGGAAGCCCCTTTGTTAATAGATCAGCCAATTGACGCCCAGTGGGAATGTATGGAATGGTAATCAACCCGCTATCAAGTTTCTCTTTGATGAAATGGCGGTCAACCTCAATATGTTTAGTCCGATCATGTTGAACTGGATTATGAGCTATACAAATAGCGGACTTATTATCACATAGCAGCTTCATAGGTCCCTCACATTTTATTTTGAGATCATCAAGAACAATTTTCAGCCACAGTAACTCACAAATGCCTTGAGCCATAGCTCGAAATTCAGCTTCTGCACTTGATCTGGCAACCACATCTTGTTTCTTACTTCTCCATGTCACCAAGTTACCGCAAAGAAACATGCAATAACCAGTGGTAGAACGGGTCAGTCACGGATCCAGCATAATCAGCATCTGTGTAGACTTCTAAAGATAGATTGCCATCACGTCGGAATAACAATCCTTTACCAGGAGTACCTTTAAGATACTGAAGAATTCTCTCTACTGCCTGCATGTGTTTTTCTTTTGGATCGTGCATAAACTGACTGACAACACTAACAACATAAGCTAGGTCTGGTCTAGTATGGGCCAGATATATCAATTTCCCAACTAGCCGTTGATATTGTCCTTTATCAACTAGAGGACTCTCTTCTTCATAGCCTATCTTGTGATTCTGCTCAATAGGAGTATTAGAGGGTTTACACCCGAGCTTTCCTGCTTCTTTGAGAAGATCAAGAACATATTTCCTCTGGCTGATAAAAATTCCTTTGCTTGAGTGAGCTACTTCTATCCCTAGGAAATATCTCAGTTTCCCAAGGTCTTTGATTTCAAACTCAGAGGCAAGCCGTGTTTGCAGAATCTGTCTCTCCACAAAATCATCACCTGTGATAATAATATCATCAACATATACAAGGAGCACAGTAAGCTTCCCATTTTGGGAGTGCTTGAAGAAAAGAGTGTGATCTCTTTGGCTCTGTCTGTATCCTAAGGTCATCATAACCTTAGTAAATCTTCCAAACCAAGCACGAGGTGACTGCTTCAATCCATACAAGGCCTTTTTTAATCTACAAACTTTATTTTCCCCCTTCACAGAATCAAAACCAGGCGGGATTTCCATGTAGACTTCTTCTTCTAACTCACCATTGAGGAAAGCATTTTTCACATCAAATTGATTTATATCCCAATTGTAATGGGCAGCAAGGGATAACAAGATTCTCACTGTATTCATCTTTGCAACTGGAGCAAAGGTTTCTTCATAATCAATGCCATAGGTTTGAGTGTAACCTTTGGCCACTAATCGAGCCTTATATCTCTCAAGAGTGCCATCAGAATTATATTTCAGGGTATAAACCCATCTGCACCCTACTGCTTTCTTTCCGTTGGGTCTATCAATAACCTCCCATGTTTTATTTTTCTCCAAAGCATTCATCTCCTCTTGCATGGCTTGAGCCCAATTCCTATCTTTCAAGGCTTCATGTACTGATTTTGGGATTGCAATAGAATCTAGTGCTGAAACAAAGCTTTTGTGCTGCACAGAAAGATTAGCAGAGGAAACAAAGTGGGAGATAGGGTATTGAGTACAAGAGGGACAGGAGGAACAAGTTTTCTTGTGACAAGATATTTTTCCTTTTCTAAGAGCAATAGGTAAGTCATCAGAAGTAGAAGCAATGGGTAAGTCATTAGAGATATCAGAAGAAATAGACAAATCATGAGAGGAAATAATATTAGAATCAGAAACAGGAGATTCAGAAGAAATAGGAGATTCAGGACTTACCAGTGGTTCAGACGATTGAGGTTGCTGGTGAGACAGTATGGGTTGTATCTCAGGTGTATTTGAAGGTTCTGACACACCAGGAGCAGACACACTAGGAAGAGAGAAGATTGATCCAGACTCAAAGAAGGAAGGGGACGAGTCTTCTGAAGAACTATTCTCCCCCTGACGATGAGGACCCAGGAAATAAGATTCAGATTCTTGAAAGGTGACATCCATAGAAACAAAAAATTTCCGACTTGGTGGATGATAACACTTGTACCCTTTTTTATAAGGGTTATAACCAAGGAAGACACACTTAAGAGCCCTAGGATCCAACTTACTCCGATGTTGTTTATGAACATGGATAAAGGCAACACATCCAAACACTCTGGGTGGAAGGCTCTGCAATATGGGAACAGAAGGAAAGAAGGAAGTCATGGAATGAATAGGACTGATATTGTTAAGGACCCGTGAAGGTAAACGGTTGATCAAAAAAGTTGCAGCTAATACTGCTTCTCCCCAATAAGAACTAGGAACAGATGTCTGAAAAAGTAGTGCTCTAGCAACTTCAAGAAGGTGACGATTTTTCCTTTCAGCAACCCCGTTTTGTTGAGGGGTATCAACACATGTGAGCTCATGAATCATACCTTTGTCTGAAATGAATTGTGACAGGCGTTGGTTGACGTACTCAGTACCATTATCAGATCTGAGTCTTTTAATACCCTTACCAAACTGAGTCTCAACCATGTGATGAAACCGAATAAATATCTCTGGTACTTCAGACTTGTCTTTCATCAAGTATATCCATGTTATCCGAGTACAATCGTCAATAAAAGAAACAAACCACCTAGCACCTGAAACACTGTGCACTTTAGAAGGGCCCCAAACATCAGAATGGATAAGAGAAAAAGGTTCTCTGCTTTTAATAGTGCTAGAAGGAAATGACACTCGATGGTGTTTTGCAAATTCACAAACATCACAATGAAAGGTCTCAACCGACTTATTGAGAAACAGAGAGGGGAACATAGACTTCAAAAGACTAAATGGTGGATGCCCGAGACGCTTGTGATGGAGCCAAATCATAGACTCTGCAGTAGAAGGATGTCGTGTCATTAATAACTGATTTTTGCTAGCATGGTCTGGAAGGAGATGATACAACCCATCCTGTTCATTAGCAACTCCAATTGTCTTCTTCGTGGTAAGATCCTGAATAAGACAATGAGAAGGAAAAAATGTGATAGAACAATTCAAATCAGTTGTAAGTTTTTGAGTGGAGATAAGATTAGTAGAAAGCTGAGGAACATAAAGAACATTTTTAAGAAACAAGGAAGGTTGAATTTGAATGTTACCAGAACCAATAACTGATTTATGGGATCCATCAGCTACGGATATAGTATGACTACCAACAGTAGGATGATAAGAACAAAATAACTCAGTACGACAAGCCATATGATCAGTTGCACCAGAATCCAAAATCCATGAGGTTTTAAAATCAGTGCAAGAAGCAAGAAGAGATATAGAACGTGTGCTCTTACCAGATAAGATCGAAGAACTATCATGCTCAGCCATTCTTTAACAAAAAAAGTTAACAACCAGCGATAAAATCAACCAAACAGAATATCAAATGACCTCTGATCAGAAAAATAATTATAGATCCAGACAGAAGACAAGAAGACGAGAAGAATGGTGGTGGTCCGGTCCAAAAACACGGCCGCACGCGCCTCCACGCGCCGGAGAAAGGAGCTGCGCGTGGGATTCACTCGCCGGGAAAGGGGCGGCGCGTGAGAGCGCGTGGATGGACTTCGCCGGCTAAGATTTTTCTGGTGTGGTCGTCCGGTGAGCGCACACCTGTCTGTGGGTGGTCGCGGTTGAAAAGTCGCCGGAAAGTGGTCCAAACGGTGAAGACAGATCTGATTGGAGGCGATCGGAGGTGTTTCGGTCGTTTGTGGCGGAGGAACACTGCGTAGAATGATAGATCGGAGAAAAAATAAGGTCAACAATGGTCCCCTTGGTCCAAAAGGTCCCCGGAAAAATTTTCCGGTGGCGGCTAATGGCGGCAAGAGGCAAAGAAATTAGGGTTTTGTTAAAAAAGAAGATAATATGTGCGGAAGCAAAGCCCTCAGATCGAGAGCTCTGATACCAACTTGAAAAAGGGTATTCTAATATATTATAGAATTGTAAATAATCTGTACAAAGGGTTCTCTATTTATAGAGAATATTTGACCTATTTTTAACCTAACGGGCTTGGCCCAATACAACAAAGGGCTTGGCCCAATACAACAATAAATGACTAAATAAAAACTAAATAATAACTAAATCAATATTATTTACAACATATTTTCTTGGGTTGTAACAAGGAGGCTAATCTCTTATGATTAGGTTTCCTCCTTGATTTTTTATTTTATTTTTTTATATATTTTCGTTGTATTATAAAAATTGTAATGAAAGAAAACCAAGAAGATGCGAAAAAAAGACATTCACGACTATTTTGTACTTGTTCATGATGAATACGACCTTTGATCGAAAAATTGAGACTGCAGAAAGATTCAGAACAAAAAATCAAGTCAAACAAAAGTTGAATCACACAAAACGGAGACCGAACGCTCCTTTACTCTCCACCAGAAATTTGTGCGAGTAGGCTTCACTCTCTGGAGAAGATAGGGCGTGTGAGAGCGCGTGGGAGCACTGTTTGGGGCGATTTCGGTGGCCGTGGCTTCATCTCATCAAGGTCCTATAAAATTTCGTATCAATCGGACGTCATACGGAGGGGCAACAATCGTAACGACTTGAGTTTCCAAGAAAGAGATTAGGATTTCTTGCCAAATTTTGGTATTTTGAGCCTTTAAGGCCACGGTTGTCAAAAAGGCTTGAAATAGAACCCATGGACCAAAAGGAAGGAGGAAATGGGTTGAAAAGTTTTCAGTTCCAATTTTTTTTTTCTTTAAAAAATCATGGATTAAAGTTTAATTTATAATTGCTTTATTTTTATGAATTGATGAGAGAACATGCCATATAGAATAAGTGATGTCATATTGTTGAATAAATTGTTAATTATACGAGCATGGTGTCTGTTATGTTTGTACGACTAGATTAATAGTCATTACTCATTATGGTCATCAACTCATATTTCGAAATTTAAATGTAATAGTTATTACATTTGATAGGCTAAATTAATGGTCATTGAGACATTAATTATAATTTATGAAATATGTGTATAACAAATTTAATAAATTAATGATTGTTATGAAAATTATTTTGATTTCAAATTATCCTCATAAATGATAATTATTATGATTGCTAAGATCTAGATTGATAATTAAGTCAATTAATTGGATGATTTAAATCTATAAAAATAATTAAAAAAATTCCTAAAAGATAATTAAGTCAATTATTTGGATGATTTAAATTTAAAAAAACAATTAAGTCAGTTATTTAGATGATTAATAACAAACTATTCTTTTAGGAATTTTTTTTAATTTTTTTTCTAGATTTAAATCATCTAAATAACTGACATAATTATTAATCTAGATTTCAGGAATCACAATAATTATCATTTATGAGGATAATTTGAAATCAAAATAATTTTTATAACGATCATTAAATTATTAAATTCATTATGCACATATTTCAAAAATTAAAATTAATTTCATAATGATCATTAATTCAGCCTATCAAATAAAATAACTATTACATTTAAATTTTGAAATATGAATTAATTACTATAATAACTATTAATCTAGTTGTACAAACATAACAGTCATCATGCTCATGTAATTAACAATTTATGCAACAATATGACATATGGCATGTTATCTCATTAAGCACGTTATCAATCGTATAATTCATTTATTCATAAAAAAAAAATTTTAATCCATGGTTTTCTAGAGAAAAATAAAATAAAATTACAAATTGGAAATGAAAACTCTTCAGCCCATTTCCTCCTTCCTTCTGGTCCATAGGTTCTATTTCAAGCTTTTTTGACAACCATAGGCTTAGAGGTGGCCAGAAAACCTAACCTCTTTCTTGAAAACTCTAGCTGTCATGACTGTTGCACCTCCATATGACGTCCGATTGATACGAAATTTTACAGGCAGGACCACCTCGATGAGACGAAGCCACGACCACGGAATCGACCCCAAATGGAGCTGGCACGTGCTCCTACACGCCCTATATTCCCCATAGAGTGAAGCCCACTTGCAGAGACTTTCGGTGGAGAGTGAAGGAGAGTCTAACCTCTGTTTTGCGCGATTCAACTTTCATTTGACTCGATTTTTCGTTCTAAACTTTTCTACAGTCTTGAATTTTGGATCGGAGGTCGTATTCATTACGAAGAAGTACAAAATAACCGTGAATGTCGTTTTTTTTACATATTATTCGTCTTCTTTCATTATAATTTTGTAATACAACGAAAATATATAAAATATTGAAATACAAAATCAAGGAGGAAACCTAATCATAAGGGATTAGCCTCCTGGTTACGACTAAAGAAAATACAACCAAATCTCTACCATGGATTAAAGCCAAAAATCAAATAAAAAGCATTGATTTTTATAAAAGGAGTTATAAAGGATACACATACCAATATATAATAAGAGATATAGAAAATCTAGGTGCCATATTTTACAATGCTAACTAGTTACTTGAAAATTGTAAATCAAAACTAGATCCACATCCAAACACGCAATCCAGGCTCTGATACCAATTGTAGGAGCAATTGCATATGCGGATGCATTTTAAACCATCGTGGTTTGGATGTAAAAGATCATCATTGTTTTACAATTATCTTTTGGTGCGCAGATCTCGCGCATAATCTTTCCATGTATGATTCCTCTTCACAAATTCTTCACCTCAGCGTCGCAGCACGAACAACCACCTTGAAGCTGGACAGTGGCAGTTCTTCATACTATGTCTCGAGGGGAAATGAGAAGTGTGTGGGCACTCACTCACTTTCAGGTAAATGACCCACCAAGTAAAGACTAGAGAGGCTGATGACTATAAGTGTAGAATATATATGGGTTCCAAGAAACCATAGCCCTAAGTTGAATGGACTTTAGGTTTCTTTGTGCTCTTCTTACACACTAGACCCTATTGGGCTTTAGTGAAAGAGAAAAATCCAACAGGTAGATTATTCGCAATATGCCTTTCAAGTGTCAATGACTAATTATTTTAAAAGCCTATAACTATTACATGAATCATAAATGCAAATAATTGGTTTTTCATTTATAACCCATTCTTTATGGCAAAAACTATTTTTCAATCTTGAAAGCAGACAATGAAGCCGTAATAATATAAATATGAATGATGCAATCAATGAAGTTATGATCACATGTCAAATTAAGAAGATCAACTATCCCATAAGCAACCTCACAGATCACATCAATCAAGAAAATGAAGAATACACACTATATATCATACAGTATTCTGAACATACATAATGTGTCATGGAAAAATATACATAGAAATCCATGTGAGCGTCTAAATAAAGAAACAGTAGTACCTATAACTACACACTGCAGATATTTATATCGAGTTTAGTAGCTAATGCTACAAAAACTGGTTTATTCAAGGACATGACTAGTGAATTTTTCGCACAAAATCTACTTGGGAACCCAAACAACGTGATCCTCAGGAAGGAAGTGGCAAACAGGAACGGTTCCTGGCTTAACTTTGAGCACTTTAAAGGCCAAATGCTTGGGATTCCATTCTGATGTGTCTGTATGGCATACTGCTACTGCTTTAACTCTGATTCCATTAACACCCTCCAAAGGAACATAGTAAGCTCTGGTTGTTTCTGTTTTGTGACAGTAAAAGACAGCATATGGATAATTCTGCTTATGACACACAACAACATTGTCCCCTGCTAACTTTTTTACTCCTTGGGTTATAGTGTATTTTTGCAACCTTGTTCTTTCTTTATCAGCTACTTCTGTAGACACTACCTCAACATTTTTTCCAAGCTTTGAAGTGCTAAAATCAACCATAGATTCCAGTGAAGTTGCACAATACTTTTCCTCTCCTTTAATCCCCTTATCTTCACACTCATTGATGGTATTTTTCACAATCCCAGCCTCCTCAGACTCTGGTTTGAGAGAAAACCTGTTAAGTATATCTTTCACCTTGTTTGACGAAAAGGGTATTGAATTCGCAACTTGGCGAGGCAAGAATGTGGCAACGTTGGAGCTCCTAGTGAAGTGCAAGTCCAATTTTGTTCCAGGATGCAAGTCTTTTTCTAAGAAGAAGAGTGCCACGTTAGGGTTATCATGTAATTGGGTCTTAGTCGCAGCATACTCGTATAGAAATGGTGATTTATCTGGCCCAACTACAACATGTACGGGCTTTCCCTTATGCCCTGCACTCACTGAAACTCCTCCACCTTTTCCACCAATGTTGACATCGGTACCACTTCCTTTACCTGCATGCACATTTACGCTTCCTTTTCCAACATTCACTGAGGTGGCTCCGGGCTTTCCTTTCCCTGCATCAACACTTACACCACCCTTCCCTACACCTACATTGGTGCTTTTGTCTCCTACCAAATCTGCAAAATTATATAATTAACTAGCTGATTGTTAGTTGATAGAGGCCAACTATAGCTACTATTACCATAAGATGTGTATACTTTTCAGAGCTAACGATGTGCAATAAATGGTTCCATAGTTTATGATTAAAAATAGCTTAGTTCAGTATTTTGACCAAAAACTAAACCCTGTTTTAGGCCCATATGTAAAAGAACAAAACAAATGGTAAAATCACATATTTTATTCAAATTTAAAATTAAAATATAACAAACATAAACATAATGTTTTAATTTTTTTTGTGACAAAATATAAAAATTAACAATTATTTTGGGTGCATGATCCTAAATAATGCAATTCGCTCACACCCTTACTTCTGAAAAGCGTACCACCTTTTAAATTTTCACGTTAACAAGGCCCAATTTGTAATGGGTGGGTTCGTCTATTCATAAGAAGGCGTACTGCAATACTTACAAATGGCCCAGCCAATTTAAGTTGGATCCAATTATAATATTGGGCATCCCATCTTTGTCATTCTTACACCTCGTGCATGAATTCAAGCCAACCGTTCAGTACAAATGCAGTAAAACAGTGTGTGTGTGTGTGTGTGACAGCTGTGCATGAATTCAAGCCAACCTTTCGGTAAAATTGTAAAAATGCAGTAAAACAGTGTGTGTGTGACTATAGTTTAAAGTATTAAAATCGGGTGTATATAATGTTTTATAAATTTTAGGTTAACTTATTCATCCATTTTTTATACTTTAACTCAAAATTCAATTTTGCTCTGCAGTTTAAAGTCATCCAAAAAGTTCTTATAATATTTAAGTAATGCAAAATATTTCATATTAATTACATTTGTGTTCTACTTAGAATAAAATTATAGGGACCTAATAAATACCATTTTACTTCTTAAAAAATTATCGGAACATTTTTAAAGGGTTGTGAACTGTTAGGATTAAATTGAATTTAAACTGAAACTTCAAGTATTAAATGTGTAATTTAACCAAAATTTGAACCGAATGAGAAAAGAAATTCTATTGATAAGTTACACCCACAGAAAAAAGGGTTTGTTGATTCCAATCATATGCATATCGAAAGGTTATCATGCTTAAATGAAAACTTCAAATACGAAGCATTAAATAAAAAATAAAATATTTAATATACTGATAACATAAAAAGTATTTATTAAATTTTTTATTTATTAAAAATATTTAATATGAAATATTAATACTATTCAATTAGCGCCTCGTTACTTGTTAACCGAAACCTTTTTTTAATGTATATTTTAACGCAGCATATGAAGTTTGAAATTGAGTCCTCTGTAAATATATACAGGATGTGCAAATTTGAGGCTCTGAGATAGCAAAGATGCAATGTTTTTCTTCCTTAAAAAAAAAAAAAAAACTGATTTCTATGTTAGTTAAGTTCTTTTAAAATTTTTGCAATACAAACAGGTTTGGCTGGTAAGATATGGAAGTGAATACAGTTACATACTAATTAGAAATTGATAGATTATCTACACACACAAAAAAGAAAAGAAAAGAAAGTTGATGGATTTGTGAAACATACAATATGAATGCAATTGTTTGAACCTTATAATATATATCACTTGCTTTTTCCAATTTCTCCCCTGAACTCTTTCAGGATTAGAGGTGAGTTTAGGTCCAATGGTCCATTAGCGACATACGCTCTGATGTACTTAAATCTTGGTCTTGCCTATTGATTCCGCTAATATACTAATATATTTAAAAGTCTTAGTATGCCTTTAATGTTTGAATAAACTAAAGTTATTATGATTATTCTCCTGATGAGGGGATTGAAATAATTTGCATAAGTTTATAAGTTCGAATATCAGTACTTCCATTGTATAGGGAAATTTTTTTCTAAATAAACTTTCGGAATATTTTAAGTTTTTAAAAAGATCATGTGAGACCTAAAGCCTTTTAAACAGATTTTCAGTAAAGTTTAAGCATTAAAAACAGTACTCTTTTTCCCGTATTATAGTTTTAGATTCTCGACTGGTAATAATTTACAATTGAACTTGAACTTAATTACAACGTGTACTGACCCAGATGAAGGATATCAGTGATAGCTTTTGGCATGGGCGTGGTAGGAAGCACGGACTTCCAGTAAAATTCAGGAGGCAAGGCAGCATGGGTTGCCACCACCGCAAGCTGCAAATTAAATTAAATACAAAACCTCGTTAGCATCAATTCTAACAAACATCGAATATGTATGAGTGCGCATTAATTTAACTATACTAATATTAAGGGTAAATTGTTAAATATTTATCCGTTATTTGTCATAAAAATTAATAAATATATCACTACCTATCAAAATGAAATTCCCATGACCTTTATAGGTATTCTAACAATTCCCTATTCCAAATAAAAGTAAAGGAAGAAATCGTGCTTTCGTAATATTTGAAGAAAAAAGAAACCACAACTTGAAGAAAAGTAATAATAAAAAGCACGTTTCAGTTGCTCGGAAGTTGAAGCTCACATTGAGTAAAGTGAAAATGGATAGGAGAGGATACTCCATACTGGAAAGCAAAGCTGCAACCTTAATCTTGTCGATGATAAGGGGAGAAATTTATAGGAACTAAACGCGAGGCAGGGTAATTTATAATGATATCAAAGTTGCCTCGCAGCATATTTATATGCCCAAGATATAGTTATAATTATTAGAAAATGGTTTCTAGAATCGGTTGCTTGAAAATAAACTTACCACCAATATTATCATGCATTTTAAATACTTCAACTGCCTCGGTTCCACTGACTTTAATCACCCTTATTGTCTTTGTGTAAGTAGGACCGTAGAGATAGAGATGGACATTGAGAGGGAGAATTTGTTCTCTATGTCTTTTTTATAGGTATTTAATGAAAGTATGAAATATTGAAAGGGAGAATTCGTTCTAAGGCATGCCGGTGGTTGAGAAGATGAGAGAACATAAATTGAGGTGATTTGGGCACGTAATGAGAAGGCCTCTGTATGCTCCCGTAAGAACATAAGTTTGTTACCAAGCGCTCAACACAAAAAAAGTAGAGGTAGACCGAAACTTATTTGGGGGAAGGTAGTAAAACAAGATTTAATGGAGTAAGATATGGATTGGTGGACGGTATGCCTTAGAACGGAATGGAGAAAATCTATAAACAATGGTGGAGGGTTAGACCCGTTGTTATTACTATGTTCCAGATGGTCTATTTTTAGTCCTTTTACCCTTTATTTCCCTTACTCCTTCTTTTCCCTCTTTTTTTTAACTTATATATATATAGATATATACGGAAAAGTGTTTGTTATTTTAAATGACAGAAAGTTATGTCATTTTAAGAGAGATACAGACACATAAAATTTGAATTTTAATTAAAAAAACCACCTACTTTCTCTCTCCCATGATTTCCGTTTTTCTGTGTCTATCTCTCTCCTAAAATGACATAATTTATGTCATTTAAAATGACAAATACCAAACTCATATATATATTTACTATTCTATTTATTTATTTTTATTTTTACTTTTCTTTTTCTTTTTTCAATCTTTTTGTATCTTTTATTTGAGTTCATCTACCACCGACCTCAATTAATTTGGGATAAAGGTGTGGTTGATAATTGATATTAATGTTGATGTTGTTAATGAAAGTACTTAAAATATTCATCACTTCAAATATTTTTCCGTTTTAAACTGATTAACACTTTAAAAGTTTTAATTTCTTTTAAATTATTAATCACTTTAGAAAATCAAGAAAATATTAATTGTTGTTGTTTTATCTTTATCTTTTAACATCTCCATTAAGTGAAATAACAGAGCATTAAAGATAATATAACTTATTTTTCTTAAAATCAAAAGTATTTGTTCATCTTCTTAATCATTGTATAAAACCCTCAAGGATAATTATTTTTAAAAGGATTGAATAATTAAAGTAATTTAATGAAAAATATTAAATATTTACTAACTAGTGTCCGGAAGACTTAAATTTGTTACATATACTCCTAAAACGTCAAGTAAGTTTGTGCGCACTCCTTTTGGATCTTAACATTTTAATTAATGATCACAAGACTAATTACTCACTTATATATTTATTTATTTTTAGTTTTTAGAATAAAAAATAAGGCTGAATTATTAAATATGCAAGTGAATGATGAATCTTAATATTAATTAAGGATAAAATATCAAAACGTAAATAATGATCTCAGATGAAGCTCCACAAACATGCAATACTTTATCCAAAAAAATATTTTTTCATGTTGCATAAAAATTTAATTCTCATGTTATGATCTTTCGATTTAAGTGTAATTTTTTTATTTTTTTCTCTTTTTAGTAAATGTGAAGCTCACCGTTAATTTAAGTTACAACATGATTATTCATTCTCATATCAAACCCCTACTTTATCCTTGGAAACACTCGTTATCAAAGAATTGGCAAATGACAAGGTGTCGATTGGTCGGAGATATATGAGTGATCCTTGCTTAACTATCAATACGCTCAAATTCATCTGATTTGATGCTATACTCGCAATTATTGAAGCATGGTTTAAATTGTGTTGACTTTATACGATGTTAAGATGGATTAGATAACAGACAACTACTTAAAATTTATTAGAGGCGCACTGTTGTATCGTAACTTATGGGCACATCACGGTTTTCTTCGTTCACACTGTACTTCTTTTTACCAAGAAAAGCAGTGACAGTAGATTTTTGATTTATGTTTATCTTATTTTATATGAGATAAATAATTCTTTTACACACATAAAAAGGAGTTGGATCTCACCACTCTTTTTTCTCTCTCCTCTTATCTATGGGTTCCACTTATACTTTTATTTCTACAACATGAGGTAATATTTTTTTTACAACATAAGAAAAATATATCCCTAGTTGGGTTTATATTTTCTTATTTACATAAGAAAACATATCTCCAACCATAGATACAATTTTCAATGTGGAATCCATTTGTAATTAAAAAAATAAAATAAAAAGCTGAATTTGAAACTATTTATGTGTCTGTAGAAAAAATTGTTCTTTTATGTAACATAAGAAAACATAAACCCATCTTCTAATTAAAATAACAAGTTACTTTTTAAAAGTTGTTTAATTAAGATAATAATTTGGAAAAAATGCTAAATATTACAAATGTATTTTCGGAAAATAACTTGTAGAATAAGAAAATAAAAAAGGTTGATTTATTGTGTTTACTTAATTATCTTTTTACTCTTCAATGTTATTGTTTTCTCTTTCTCTAACAAATATTGATTAAGCATTTACAACTTCCGTAAATGTTATACAAAATAACATCATTATTGGAACATACACGTCACACGATATACTTCTCAATTTAGATATATTAGCCAATTCAACCTAATTATGACTTCTTTAGATTTTGCCCCATTTCGGCTTATTTGTGGCCAAATCTTTATTCATTGATTTTTTTTTTTACCAAGGTGTGAGTTCCAATTAAGCTTTGAACCTTAGCTATAGAAGTAAAAATCTCTAGGCAAAGAGGGTGAGGTAACGTACACTGCTTATCCTTCCAATAAGGTCAAGTTTAGGTAAACATGGACTGATGGACGTGGCTATTAGTGAAACCAATAACTTGATACGGTAATATATTTGAAAATGGCTATTCAACCACCTACTAATTAATTGGTATATATATATGAGATCCCTTCTTGTTGGTATGAACAAAAAATTTCCTCTTTCTTTCTCCATGTTCATAAATGGCACAAATATACTAATAGATGACTAAGACACTTCGTCGTTTGTTGGCAACTTTGATCTCTACCTTCCAGTGCACTCATTTACCTGTCTTCGTTGAAAAAAGGTCATGGCAAATATAATTTTGGGGAAACATTTTCGTAATACTAAATTTGAAGCGTTTACGCATGCATACTTCAACTTCATAATTTTATACTAACTATTATTGAGGCAGATTTTTTGACGAAATTTAATTTATTTTTCGTCGAAATTTATCTTCTGTAAAAAATTATTATAATATTTTTTAACGAAATTTTATTCATTTTCTGTCGTAAAATTTAGATGAAATTATTTTTCCGTTGAAAATTTTTAAAACATTTTCAACGAAATTTCAAAGATTTTCTGTTATAAAATTTTGATGGAATATATTTTTTGTCGAAACTTTCCACGGAAATTATTCCGTCGAAAGTTTTTTACGAAAATTATTTTCACAAAAAAATTTCGACCGAAATTATTTCTGTTAAATTTTTTTGACGGAATATCTAATTCCATCGAAAAAATTGTTATCAATGAAGAAATATTCAGCGGTTTCAAAACCGTCAAAAATGTAATTTTTGACAAAATTATAATTATTTTTCGCGGAATTTTTTCATCAAAAAAATGATTTTTTAGTAGTGTATTAGTCTCCCATTTCCATGCTAAGCACTTTCCCTACTCTTGGTTTTGACGAAGAACTAGTTCACCGGGCATGTTTAGTGTACCCGATAGGATAAGGCTTAATAAGATACGATTTAATAGTATAAAATTTGATTAAATTTTAATATTATTTCTTGTTTGACATGATATTGTATAAAATAATATGTTATATAAAATAATATTATTCGGTGTTTGGTAATGTATTATATAATACTAAATATGATAAAAATAAATATTTTTGATAAAAATACCTTTTAATAAAAAATATATATAATTCTTCCAAATATATCATATGATATTAATTTTTATGAAAATTTATCTAGGATAAAACGACTTTTCATTTTGAACGTAAAAGCCATGTGTTTGATATAGAAAATAGTACATAAAAATATTATATCATCTCAATGCATGGTGAATATTCTAATTTATTACATAGAGACACATTATATTATAATTAATAATTTTAAACTCTTCTAATTATTTCCTTTTATAATTTTCTTAATTATTAAATAAAAATATTTAAGTAACAAATTGTGATTCAACCTAACATTGCAGGTTATTGAAAGCGGGAGAGAGAAAAACGAAAACCCATTCACACTTTCTTTCTTGATTCGTTATCGGGAAAACAAGACGGGAAATATTATTTTTATGCAATATAAGACAATATTTTTTTTCACCTATTTTTTGTATAGTTTAATTTTTTTTTTTTTTATAAATAAGGGGAGACCACCGTGATTATATCTATAATAGAAAAGAATTATTTTATTACATGAGATTAATAAAGACAAAATAAGGAACAAGTTGCCAATACCACAATTTCTTCTCTCCAAGAACTACTCAGACAACACGCGCGAGAACATTCCCATCGACGATTTCCGTCAATACAGCCGAAGCTCCACATATCACAAGGACGATTTCTTCAGCTACGGTTTCTTCAGCAACCTCGTCGACCAGAGCTTCCACAACTACGCCGCCGGATCCACGGCCTTCACTTCTTGTCCCCAGACCTTTTTTTATGAAGAAAAGGAGAAGAAGAAAAAGCAAAAAAATAAAAAATAAAAAGATTACAGTAGGGAAGAGGAAGATGATAAAGGATAAACCTAATATATCAATTTTTTATCAGATTTAATCCCACATTTCTAGTCTGATTATATAATATATCATTTTGATATATTAAAGAATTCTCTTATATAAATTATACTATATAATAAGGATAATGTTTTTCTCCTTTCACATGACATAACCAATTTTTCTACAGACACATAAAAGTGGATCCATCAATTCTTTTATTTTATTTTATTTTTAAATAGTAGCCCCACAATTAAGTATCTCTATGACATGACTTAAGAAATTTTCTATAACATTATACTTATCTTTCCCATATAATAATTACATTAAACAACTATACAAACATCATAATGTATAATATAACCTTATATATCACATAAAACTCTGCCAAAAATGGTCCACCTTGATTCGGCTTGACTTATAAGCATTTAGAAAATTGATCAATGCATTTTCTTTTGGTGTACATTGGTGTACGCATATTACTTTGTACATCAAAATTTTGCAGAGAATTGGTTATTACTTTAGATTCCTTTGCAAAATTTGTGATTAAACTCTACGTAGAAACCAGTAAATTAATTTGATCCACTATAATATAAAGTTTGGTATAATATTATTTAATGATGTTTTGAGATACTATTAAAAAATTAGGCTTCTTAAAATATAGCTGTGACAATTAAATCTTTTTAATCATAAAATATAATTAATCTACAATGTGAAATACTTGTCATAGTGAAAAAAAGGTTGGCTAAAATGAACATTCTAATACTTGTTTGACAAAACATAATCATGTCAATTTGAACTTAATAAAGCCTGCAAGACACGTTATATAATAAAATACACGACATTTGATCTTAGCTAACAGACCAAGACTCATAAAATAAAATATGTTGCAAACATTATTTGATTAAAATATTTGATGTAATATTTAAAATACTGATTTCATACAATGTTAGTAGCTATTTTTTTTGTTTAATAATTAGTATTACTACTACTATTATAGAAGTAGTGCGCTTGCCGGTGGATGTCTGAGATGATCACATCACAACACAACCCACTTTTTGTAATATTTTTCCGTTAATACTGATATAAACTGTATTTGTACTTAGTCCGAATAGTGGGCTGTCTAGAGAGAGTAAAGACCAATTCAAAAAATAAAATAAAATATATAGACCAGAGTACTAGATAGAATGGCTGTTTCAAAAATAATTTTATTTTATTTAAAAAAGAATTTTTTGATAAGGTATGTTTTGTAAAAATAATTCTAAAAATTATAACTATTTTTTAGTTTTTAAAATAAAATTTAGATGACATATATAAGTTATTTTTTTTTTTTTGTATTTTGACTTTTAAGTTTTAACTTTCCAAACAAAAAAAAATAAAGAAAACACTTATTTCATTAATTATTTTACATAACAAATTTAAAGGGGAAAAAACAGAACACAATCAAACAGACTCATTATGTATTCTTGAGTTTTTTGGTAGCTTTGATTTAGGCATAATGCCTGACTATTATAGCTTGGCGTTCAAGAGAACCTGGTATTCTTGTTCTTGATTTGATAAAACATTGAACTTATAGTAAATTATGCTCGAACTTATGACCTTTTATAAATTAATTAGACGGGGTTCGCTTCAAATTTTGTTTCAATTTTTATTAATAATTATAGAAACATTATCTTATGTCTACTTTATTTTTAATTATATATATGGCTTCAGGTGTGTTTGGTTTGTTTTAATTTTTACAAAAAATATCACATTGTTTTCTGTTTCATGTTTGTACCATTTCTTTTACAAATTCTTAAAAATTCAAAGAAACTGATATTTTAATAATTATTAATAAAAATATATCAACTGAAAATAAAAATTAAAAAATCCAAATACACTCTTAATTTAAGTTAATAATTAATAACTTATGAAGACTCATACTTTCAATTTTTCAAATAATAAGTAACTATCAATTTATATTTTATTACATAAACTACGGGATCAAATTTTATTTTCTTAACAGCGGTAACTTAAGTGGCATTTATATAAGTAAATTTTGATTGCTTGATCATGCTTTTAAGTCTTAGTCTACCAGTCCCTTTTAATAAAAATTATATGTTTTTCACTCCTGAACTTTCATTAATAGTGTTGTTAAAATAAACCAAATTACATCGATCAACTCATGGTTGATGGATCATTTTGCCCTTTTTTTTTTATCTCTTTCCAAAATATATATTTATCAATTTACATATCTTCTCTAATTATATATTAATCTGTTCCCGTTTATCAAATCTTAGAATTTGATAAATCATTTACTTAAATAAATATCAGTTAGATTTTGATAAAATGAAAGCAGATTTATATATAGTTTGAGAATAAAATAAAATAAAAATAAAAATTTAAAATAAGAGCAAAGGATCAATCAACCATCAACCCAAGTTCTCTAATAAAATATGGGTTTATCTTTGTTTTCTCATAGATTGACCACATTATAAATCAGTCAGAACTTTGAACCTTAAGTAATTTCCAAAAATTGGAGGGTTTAGACCCAAAATATATATGAGTTTAACCAATAAAATACTGATTTGGGCTGAAACTAGTTAGAAATAGAATTCTTCGTTCAGTTCTCTTCCTTAACGACAAAAAAAGGATTGATCAAATTCTAAACCCTAATAGGTATATTCATTAATTAATCCATTCTTTCTGGGTCAAGCACTTTAGGTTCTCATAAAAGCCATAGGCCCATGTCCAATTCCTATGTTTGGGCCTACACTCAAGATACGTATGTATTAAAATGGAAGTGTTCGTACAGTCACGGAAAACAGTAGGTCAAGGATAAAATCATAACTGAGCCCAGCTCTTAGGATTTCAAGTCGTGTTTTAAAATTCGACTCGGACCGGTCGGGTCGACTTGAGAATCGGATAGTTGGACCGTTTCTGCAGTCAACCCGGATTGAACCGGTTGGCCCGATGACCCGGGTTAGACCGATTATTTTTTTTTTTTTTTTAGTAATTTTTTTTTGTTGATAAGAACTCTTGAATTAAATCATATTCATATTTTAAGATGAATATGATTAAAAGTAAGGTGAAAATAATAAGGTACTTTAGATTAGTGCAGTTCGTTTATGTAATTTAGTTGCATCTTATAATGATTTCATGAAGTTAAATGGTGATAAACACTGGTGGTCTCATGATCTCATCTCAACGGTGGACATTTTTCTCTTAGTGTATATTTCACGTATACTATTTGTTATCATGATTTAATTTATCCGTATTATGTCAAACACAAAAGGTGCATTTAACTTATATTGCAATTTTAATCCAATATGAGGATATGGTCCAGAGCCAGAAGCTTACAAGTATATAATATTTGCTATCATTGAAAATCAATTTATTTTTTGAAGCTCATTGATAGTATTCTTATGTGAATTTTATTAATATAAGTAATATTTTTATATTTTTAATATGTGAACAATAAATCTGGTTCAACCTAGTTGAATCCGGTTAAACCAGTGACCCAGTACCTCAACTGGTTCGATGACCAATCCGAGTTTTAAAACACTGATTCCAAGGCGGAGGATTACATCATGTTTGATCGTCTTCACTTGAGTGGATTGCGTATTTTAAATTCTACAATTGTGTCGAAGAAGATTTTAGGGATTTTCTTTTTGGTATTTCTACTGCCCAGTTGGTAAGATTATTTATTGTGAAACAAAAACATGACGAATAAATTAGGGTAGTGAAGAAAAAAAACAAAAAACCTCCAATTAGCTTCTTTATTTATTTGAATGAAGATGGAAACATGTTGGGCGGTTCCTATATGTTGCACCGAAAATTCAAAAAAATTGAAGTATAATATGATATACTCCTCGACATTCCAACATTTACCAATACTTTGAAAATGCTCCGACATCTGTAATATTTAAAATTTTATTATATATTATGAAAAAATTAATTAATATTTTACGAAATTGATATAATAAAAAATAAAAATAAATATTAAATAAATCTCACTTGAATATATAAGAGATTTTCAATTTAAAAATATAGTAATAAATATTTATGTCTTATGTTTCTTTACGAGATTGACGGGTATATAATTTCTTGTCATCCTCCTCAGCCGTTGGTGTCATCGGACCTCCTTTGGAGTACTCACTTGCCCCAAATTGAATCGGTGCAGCCATCTCCTCCCCACAAAGCGGATAGCAAAATGCCAAAGAATTTCACCGATTTCTTAGAAATTGAAAAGGCAACCCCAACAAGACACGATTCTTCGTCGCGATGGTACTGGTCTTTGCAATGAATCACGCAAACGAGAAGAGATGGACTTCAACAGCTACTTACGTTTCGCGGCGGCTTATTATTTTTTTTTTTACTCGAAAGAGTCGCCACTTCATAGCCAGTTCAATTAAAGTTAGATATTGCTAGTCAGCTCCAAATCAAGAAAAATTGCGTTGTTATATTTTCACCGTTAAAAGGAAACACTAATCTCAGTCAAATTATAACAATAAAGAGTTATTTAACACACATAGATTTTACCCTTAAATACCAAACAAACACAAGCACACCTGAAATAAAGTAATGAAGATTCAACTTTTACACGAAAAAACCCTAACACGATGTGTGGAGAAGAACGTGTTAGAATCTTTTGGGCAATATTAATTAATTAATTTTCTGTTTTAAAATTAATCGGATTAATAGATATTTCAATTATACTATTTTGATAAATCTGTTGTGATCATGTTGAGTTGGACTTTTGGCATCAGTTGGTATTAGGCCTAGTTGGGCAAGCAATATAGACTTTAGTGTGAACCTGATTTTCCGTGATGAGTAGACTCAATGGATATAAACTCTTTTCAGAGTATTTAGCTAGGTCCCTTCTCTAGCCTATTTATATTGGAATTAAGTCTCATGAACTGTCATGCTCCCATTGCAGAAGGCTGCCATTTTGGAATAGTTCATAGAGAGAAAGACTCTAGCCGTGAGATCAAAGTTTTCGCTTAGTAGATAAGATAGCCAAATCAGGTATACAAATTTCTCTCAGAATAAAAATTGATATGCAGTGTTTTATCTATCATACATGTATCGATCTTCATGTTAAATTATTATATAAAAAATTTTACATTTGATATCAGAGCCTAACATGTATGATTATAAAATCCACATTTTATTCCAATTTCAAGTCTATTATTTTTTTATTTTTTGAAATTTGTGTGTTGAATAAATCGTCCCTTTTTGTTTTGATCGATATCAATTTTACTTGCCTCAATTTTCTTGGATAGTTTGTTTTGTAATCATCGATTTAAATCATTGCAAGAAATACTGTTTGCTATTTCAAGAAGTCAACCATCATCAATTTAAATCCATGTCCCCTGTAAATGCCGAGCCATTCACCTTTAGAAAGAAAGTAAATATTTTTTTTTTCTTAATAAATTTCACGATGTTCGTTTTAGTTCCTAGCAAATAAAAAAGTTGGTCCCTAAGAAATTCAAAATGGACTATTTAGTTGAAATCGCGGTCCCTCACAAATTCAAAAAAGATCTATATTAGCCTCTAAAAGGACTAAAATGAGTCCATTTTGAATTTTTTAGAAATCACGATAAGCCTTTTTATTTGTTAGAGACTAAAGTGAGTATGGTAAAATTTGCTGAGGAAAAAAAAGTATTTTAATTTGAAATATACTTTATGATTACCGTCATGATTGGCATTCAAATTGGTTTACCGTCTCGGGTTCAAATTGATTTACAATTTGCGATTTCCGTGAACAAATTGAATTACCATCTCGGGTTCAATTGGTTGCACAGCATACTGGCATTCAAATTGTTTATATATATATATATATATATATATATATATATATATAAGAATATGATCCGTTTACAAACTTTATATATATATGTTGCACTTATATAATTTTCCATTGTTGTTATTATTGTTAGTGGTTGTCATGAATTATTGCAATCAGACGAAATCTTCCGTCACATAATAAGCAAATAGTTAATAAGCAATATGTGTTGTTCAGATTTTCATGAAACATGATTATCTGATTTAGTGAATGTGTGTTGTGCTATTCAGATTTTATTACATATTAATTTTAAGCCAAAATTAACAAAGTCAAAGAGGTTTGGCACATTTGGTTACGGGTTCACTGATGTCCCAAAAGGATGGCGGTTCGAATCCCGCTGGCCGATGTGAGGTTTGTTGGGCTTCCTCCTTCAATCTTAAGCCCAAACCCATTAAGGGGTTTCCTAAAAACCCTAAACCCTATATCTCACCTCCTCTATATATTCATTAGTTGTGGGTGGAGGCTAGGTTAAGAGAATGAGAGAGAAAATTTTGAGAGAAAATTATTTGAGAGATTTGAGCAAAGCTTTATGCTTTGTATTTGAGAGATCTTTAGAGAGAGTTTGAGTGAAAGATCTTTAGGAAGGTTGGATTATCACCATTGTTGGAGAGGTTGAGTTAACCACCACATTGGTGATTCTGATTATTTGTAACCATTATTTTCATAGTGGATTTTTGATCTGGACTAGGTCCCATGGGTTTTTACTTCTTCATTGGAGAATGTTTTCCCACGTTAAAAATTGCTTGTGTTCTCTCTCTCTCTCTCCTGATTTTTCGTTTTTGATTTTTCGCTGCGCTGCCCGACCTGGTGAAGTTCAGGCCGAGGTATTGTCGAGATCTGAGATTCAGGATCTTGTTGATTGACTTCCGCGTAAGGCTTCTTAGCCGAGCTTGAGGGAACCGAGTTCCCAACAGTGGTATTAGAGCCCGAGTTCGACGGGTTCTGAGGGAGACGAGATGGAGACCAGTGGCATAACCAATGATGGAGACATGTTCAAGTTGACCGCAGACAATTTCACCTATTGGAGACCGATGATGGAAAATCATCTCTATTGCAAAGATTTACATGAGCTCATTATCCTTGATAAGAGACCGGCATACAAGACCGATAAGGAGTGGCAGATCCAGAGTCGTAAGGCGGTAGCTACGATTAGAAAATATATTGACAAGAGCCTCCTTGAGCACGTCTCCAAGTTCACGCACGCGTATGAGTTATGGACGAAGTTAGAGTCCATGATTCAGAAGAAGACTCCCAGGAACAAAGCACACCTGGTTCGCCGACTTGTGAAGTTGGAATACAAGGACAACATGAGCATGATTGAATACCTCAACACCTACAAAGGTATTGTGAATTATCTGTCAAAGGCTAAGATGAAAATTGATGACGAGATGCAGGCATTGCTGCTATTGAGTTCGCTGCCAGAAAGCTGGGATACTCTGGTGGTGACCTTGAATAATTCGACTCCAGATGAAAAATTGAAGATAGATGTCGTGACAGACAACCTCTTGGGCGAAGAAGCCAGGAGAAGAGAACGAGGTATTTCGAGCACGTCTGAGGCCAACGTTGCAGAGAACAGAGGGAAATCCGACTCCCAAGGTAGAAGCAAGAGCCGGGGTCGAGATCGTGATAGAAGAGGAAAGTCCAGAGGTCGTCAAAGCTGAAATATGAATTAAAGTGCTTTTATTGTGGAAAGACAGGTCATAAGAAGCCAGACTGTCAGACCCTGCAAAATGATGAGAAGAACGGCTCTGTGAAGCCGGATCAGATTATTCCCAAGAAGAGGGAAGACAAGAGCACCACTGCGGTGGCTGCAGATACTGATGCCGAGATATTTCTCCTTGGTGAGGATAATTATTTGAATGTTGCATATGATGACTGCACCTGGATTGTAGACTCTGGTGCCTCCTTCCACATTACTCCACACAAAGGTTTTTTCTCCTCTTACCGATGTGGTAATTTTGAAGTCGTGAAGATGGGAAATCAAGTGACCAGCAAGATTGTTGGTGTCGGTGATGTAACCCTGACCACAGATGTCGGATGCTGACTTGTGTTGAAGGATGTGAGGCATGTACCTGACATGCATTTGAATCTAACATCGGTAGGAAAACTTGACGATGTCGGATTAGTGAACTACTTCGGTAGTGTTAGATGGAAGCTGGCCAAGGGAAACTTGATCGTGGCCCGAGGTAAGAAGGAAGGCTCCTTGTACGTGATGCAAGAAAGATCAATGGCAGAGAAGCCAATTCTGTCCGAGATGAACCTAGCTTGGAGCTATGGCACAAGCGCCTCGGCCACATGAGCGAGAAAGGGCTCCAGATCCTGAACAAGAAAGGATTATTGACTGGGTTGAAAGGTCAAGCGTTGGAGAGTTGCACGCACTGTCTAGCTGGAAAGCAGCACCGAGTTTCATTTGTGAGACCGGATCAACCTAGACGACGCAGGTATATTCTTGACCTTGTCCATACTGATGTTTGCTCCATGTCGAAAAGATCCCTTGGAGGAGCTCAGTACTTAGTTTCATTTATTGATGAACATTCCCGCAAAGTGTGGGATATTTGTTGAAGTCTAAAGACCAGGTACTCTGTAACACCCCGTGTATACTCGGAATATTAACATTACATCGTATTAAGCGGTGCTTAATTAAAAATGCAGAATATTCTTTTTCTTTTCAATTATGACGTCATTATCAATTACCAACTTGATTACTTAATCAATTTCATAAAATAACGCCTGTATGTAAATTGCAATAAGACATCTACTGAAATACCTCAATATATAAATAAAGTGTGTATCTAAATCACGGCATTACATCAAGTAATCCGGACAATATCCTGATACATTATTACAACTCCCAAAGACTCAAAACGTAAACAAGACATAACAATACTATGTGTCATGGACAATCCCCATGCTCACCAAATAAACATAGTAAACAACCAGTCTCAACATAAACTCCATAAACATAAACTGAAGCTATAAGCATAAACAGCATGCAAATCCAGCATCCAATCATGGCAGCATAATATAACAGAACTCTAACTCAGCTCCGGCCTCCTGCCGCCTGAGGTCTCAACATTACCTGACCCTGAAATAAGCATTCCCCAAACGTGGGGTGAGATCTCTAAACTAGAAATCTCAGTAAGACAAGGGGTCCTCAAGGATCTTCCACCCCAGGCTCACTTACATGTGTAATATAAGTTCTAAAAGCATTTATATCATTATCAGTTCCAAAACTATGTAGTGCAACAGAGAAATGTGTATAATCACTATCTACTGGCCAGAGAAATGTAGGAATACGTCTATTCCCTACATGTAGTACAAGGAACACCGCTTGCACCTCACCCACAGCCTCACCCTCTTGTATGTTCTACATACTCAGGCTTACCGTATAGGTGGAACACCTCCATGCATATCAACAAGGCACTAACATACAATAGCTCAACAGCATTTCCAAAACATCAAAAGCATGTAACACAGCATGCATATAACCATACCCCCATGGGACATGGTGGAACCACAACATGGCTAAACCGAGGACACGAAAGCTTACCTCTAAGCTAGCTATCCAATGCCACAAGCTCAAAGTCCAATCACAGCAGATCACAATCTGATATGGACCAAATATAAATCAATAAACATGTACCACATGCATACAAATTAAAGACAACGCCTTTTCATTACGTTTTATGTCTTAAAGCCTCTAACAAAGCCACAAGCCCTTAATCACATGATTCTGGCTTAGTTCACTAATTACAGAAGTTCAACTTCATCAATCTAGGGTCCACAAACCCCCAATAGCCTATTGTACACACATCACAGCTACTGTTCCACGAAATCCAAGAATATCCGGATATTCCTCGGGACCATATCCGGATATCTCACTGTCCATATCCAGATATGCAATATCCGGATATACAGATTCACATATCCGGATATCCAATATCCAGATATCCCAAAACCCCATATCCGGATATCACATATCCGGATATCCAATATCCAGATATTCCACGGGCAGATATCCGGATATTTCATGACGGAATGCAGTTTCTGCATTTTCGTGAAGATATCCCTTAAAGGTTCCCTTTTTACCGATTTTAAACACCTAATCATGCATTTCTAGGCGTGTTCAACATTACCCAACAACAAGTTATCATCTTTTAACCTTAACATGCATCAAGCTTCCATTTTTAAGCATAAAACTCAAGATCAAAGGGTGGTACAACATACCAAGGCTCAAAACTCAGAATGGAGATGCTCTTGGAGCTCAACACAACACCGCAAGTCTGACTCAAGGATGTGCATGAAAATAGCAACACAAAGGTTGGTTCTTTAACACAAAAGGTCACCACTTGGACCTCCAAAAACCAAAATCAAGCTTTTCACAACCCCAAACCACCAAGCCAGAACCAAAACTTCCCCACACAGCCCCTCAAACTCAGAAATGAAGTCTCTTTCTCACTTACAAGGATCACTTACACCAAGCCCAAGTGTTAAGATGAAGGAACAAGCACCAAAGGTAAATGCTTGCTCAAGAAATGGTGAAGAAGGCAAGGGAGGAGTGTTTTGTGATCAGCCTCCAAGTTAATCACGCAGCAAATCAGTTTTCTAGGGCTTTGTGCCCTTACAAAGGGTATTTAAAGCCCAAACTCACTTAAACACACAGTATTAACTTTAATTTCTACGCTTAGCATTTTAATCCCAAACTTTGGATTATGAAACTATATAATTTTCTAAGAATTATCATATTTTTCTTATAATTTTTGGAGCACCTTTCCGGTACGCGCTTTTCATAGCCAGTATCAGTTTCTGGCACCAGTTCTCATTGTTTGGACTTGAAACTCGTTTTACAAATCCTACATATTATTCTAGTAATTATCATGCACTTACATTAATTTTCCGGGATACTTTTTCGGTATGCAATTATACCGACTAGCGGAATCGGTATCTGCATTTTTCTTCCGAAAAGCGACTTTCAGCATTCTTAATCACTTACCATAATTATTAAAGCCTCTTAATAATTATTAGGGTCAATTATGGAATCATTTCCTATTTTCACATAATTTATTAATTAAATACCTTAATTAACGGTGCGGGTTCTTACATACTCCAATCCTTTGAAGAATTCCATGCTATGGTTGAAAGGGAGACTGGAAAGAAATTGAAGGTGGTCCGATCAGACAATGATGGTGAGTATTGCGGCCCTTTTGATGCATACTGCAGAGCGGCCGGGATCCGACTTGAGAAGACGCCCCCCAAGACTCCACAGTTGAATGGACTGGCTGAGAGGATGAACATAACTATTGAAGAGAAGGTACGAAGCATGTTATCCAATGTCGGGTTACCGAAATCATTATGGGGAGAAGCCATCACAACTGCTGTTGACTTGATCAACCTCTTACCATCACAGCCACTTGAAGGAGAAATTTCAGAAGAAGTTTGGATAGGTCGGAAAGTGGCCTATAATCAATTGAAGGTGTTTGGATGCCGAGATTTCGTGCATATCCCTAAAGATGAAAGGGCAAAACTTGATGCGAAGACAAATGAATGCATCTATCTTGGTTCACCGAGATGTGAGTTCGGGTTCTGACTTTGGGATCCAATCAATAAGAAAATAATGAGAAGCCGAGATGTGATCTTTCAAGAAGATGAGAACATTCATGACATCTCGAAGCCCAAAGTCCGAGTTACTGTCAGACGTGAAGAACCCATCCCTTCTGTACGAGCTGAAGCAGGGGGAGAAAATCAAGAAAATGAAGAAATTGATGACCAGCAACCAGCTGAGGATGACCAAGACATTGAGGTCCGAGTTTAAGATGAGATCCAAGATGAAAATGATGAACCAGGTTCTCAAGCTGAAGAACAGACGAGATATCTGTCGCAACCGTATCGCGACGTGACGGCGAAAGATGTTGAATGGTTAAAACAATGGAGTCGCCACCAAAGTTTATTTAGGAAAACATTGGAAAAACCTTTTTTAAAGACAACTGGTCTTTGAAAACAAAAGAAATGGATTCGGGAGTCGATTACGAGTAGGGAAAGTATTAGCACCCTACACCGTCCGTTAAAAAACGGTTACCTTATATTAATTGTGCAAATTATTGATAATATTTTAAATATTTATTTCACCCTAAATAAATAAAATTGATCGTTGGAAAAGAAAAGTAATTTTGAAATTTTATTTTTGTGCTTGACGGGATGGTCCCGCTCCGACGTATCCCTCGGTACAATAGGGAACTCAAAGCTACGTCGTTCTGTAAAAAAATATTTGTGTGCTTATTGATTTTAATTTTGAAAGTAGTTTTAAAGAAAATAATTTGAAAGTTTTGGATTTGATGGTTTCGGAATATCAAACTGTCGCAGCTAAAATAATCTGAAATGATAATTGCAGGATTAACAAGTTGTCTCAACTCAGCTAATCCTTTCTTTTAAAAAGAATAATAATATTCATATTATTATTTTTGTTATCGTAAATTTTATGATAAATTTGATTTAATTTTGAATCACCAAGCCGTCACGGCAAAAATGAGTCAAAACAAAATGTGTGAGGATAACAAGCCGTTACGGCTTAGCTGACTCCCATTTCAATTGATAGTGAACTAATTTTATTTATTTTTTATGTTTTTAATTAACCCAAAAACAATAATTTTAAATAAAACTTTGATTTTTTGTTTGTTTGTTTGTTTATTATTACTGATGGTTTAAAATCAAACAGACTGTCCCAGTCAAAATGATTCTAAAAATAATGAGATTAACAAGTTGTGTCAACTAAATTATCCCTTTATGATAGTTTTAATATGATAATTTTTATTTCAATTTATTGTAACACTTGGTATAGTAATATATTCGGTCAACAAAAAATAATTCAAATCAAGTTGATGATGTACAGGTATAGTAACAACATATCATATAATAACATTTGGATCCTTGACCAAAATATCGTGAGCCGTAATTAATACCAACATTATTATACTGTGAGGAAAAAGGAATGAGTTAAAAATAAAATAGGTGTGCAGAACATGTATCAAGGAAACTGATGTTTGCTATATTAAAATATTTTTTCTTTTAACTTTTAGGAATCTTATATCTTTTGCATATTTATAGTATGACCAACCCAATCCTAGCCTCCTGCAAGAAAAGATGTATTCTGTTGTCCTTCCTTTAACTTTTAGATATTTTACTTTTTTTTTGTCACATGTGTTAGTTGCACATTCATTACCTATTCTACACACACAAAATGGTCAGCTCACATTACAAGCCATAGGTACTTTAACAAGTTCAACCAAACTGAACCTATTATAGTTATCAACTCAAAACAAAAGTAAGAAATAAATTAAACAAAAACATTCTACGCTAGCCACAAGTAAAAAAACTTGCTGGTTACCTTTTTGGACGTCGCAATAGGGAAGAAAATTTTTAGCAAATGAAAGAGATACGGTGCTTTGGTCAGATACAAAGTGATGGTTCAATGGTGATTTTGGTTTGACTGACGGTGGCGTGGTGTTCCGCACGGTGGCTGGCAGCGGCGGTGCTCTGCTTGGTGCACACAGTGGCTGGTAGAGGCACTAATAATCTGGCTGGGTTTGATGGTGTTTCAGAAAATGGCACCCACACACTTATTACCGTATTATTTTTTTTGGATTTGGGTTTGAAGGTGTATGGGTTGATAGTGGTTGAAGATTGTAGAGAAATTTTTTATGCTTTCTCTCCCCCTCTCTTCGTGCTCCTTTTCTATATCATGGCTGAAAAGGCTACGGTGTCATTGGTACTTGCCATTTTCTCCTTCACCTTTCTTCGTTCTCCTTCTCTTTTATATCATGACGAAGGCGGTGGAACTTTTAGAATAATAATATTTTTTAGACACCCCCTCCAACCCTTCTATGGTCATTCTTCACCGCCCTATCTCTGCTATCTAGCCCCCTCTACTTCCTTTTCTCCAAGCTAAATACAGTTATAGCACGTGGGATGTTATAATGAAGGATGCTGGGTATATGGGGTTTGAAAAACCGCCAACAACGTTTCCTTTTTATCAAGAAAGGTATCTTATTATCATTATTATTATTTTTAAATAAATGGTAAAATATGAACTACTACTTTTTTCTTTTTTCCTTTTTTATCAATATCTCTTTTTTACTTACTGTTTTTTTATTAATATTTTTTATTCTCTATTTTCCCTTTTTTCTTTTTTTCTTTTATAAAACAAAAATAATGATAATAGAAATTTCACATTTTTATTTTTTATATTTATATATATATTTTTATATATGAGGACAAAATTGAGTGGTTACAATATCCAACTCGAGAGAGAAGACCCTCTACAAGATACTCATTTGATGAATACACCGTTGTTGCTGAAGACGGAGAGCCTCAGAGTTATGATGAGGCTGTGACGAGCTCAGAGAAAGAAGAATGGGAAAAGGTAATGCAGGACGAGATGAAGTCTCTGCACGAAAATCAGACTTACGAGCTGACTGAGCTGCCTGAAGGAAGACGAGCTCTGAAAAACAAATGGGTCTACAAGATTAAGGATGAAGAGAATGGGCAGAAGCCGAGATACAAAGCCCAGATTGTGGTGAAAGGCTGCAATCAGAAGAAAAGAGTAGACTTCGAGGAAATTTTTTCTCCTGTGGTGAAAATGACCTTGGTTCGAACCGTGTTAGCTATGGGCTATGGCAGCTTCGATGGATCTCGAGGTAGAACAAATGGACGTGAAGACAACATTTCTTCACGGTGATTTAGAAGAAGAGATATATATGGAGCAAACTGAAGGGTTCCGAGCTCCAGACCAAGAAGACTTGGTATGTCGGTTGAAGAAGAGCCTCTGTGGCTTGAAGCAAGCACCTCGGCAGTGGTACAAGAAATTTGAATCATTCATGACTTATCATAAGTTTGAGAAGACAGAAGCTAACCACTGCGTATTTGTTAATAGGTATGAGGCCAGAGATTATTTGATTTTGTTGACGACATGCTTATTGTAAGGAAAGACAAATCGAGGATAACCGCCCTGAAGAAGGCGTTGAGCTCGTCCTTCGCAATGAAGGACCTCAGCCCTGCAAAGCAGATTCTTAGAATCAAGATAATCCGAGATAGACAAAAGAAGCTACCGTGGCTGAGTCAAGAGAAGTATAATGAGAAGATTCTGAAGAGATCCAGCATGGATAAAGCCAAAACAGTGAGCACCCCCTTAGCCGGACACATAAAGCTGAACCAGAAGCAATGTCCGAGATCTGATGAAGACAAAGATGAGATGATGAAGGTCCCGTACCAATCCGCCATCGGAAGCTTGATGTATGCAATGGTTTGCACTAGACCCGACTTGGCGTATGCTGTTGGAATGGTAAGCCGATATCTGTCAAACTCCGTCAAAGAGCACTGGGAAGCAGTGAAGTGGATCTTCAAGTACCTCCGAGGTACGACCAATTTATGCCTCCGATTTGGAGAAGGAAAAGCCGAGTTGAAAGGCTACTCGGATTTTGATTTAAGGGGAGATTCCGACTCGAGGAAATCGACGACGGGATACATGATGAGATTTGTCGGAGGAGCTGTTTCTTGGCAATCAAGACTTCAGAAATATGTTGCACTATCGACAACTGAGGCTGAGTACATTGTCGCTACTGAGACAAGCAAAGAGATGCTGTGGATGGAGAAGTTCCTCATGAAACTCGGCCATGATCAAGACAAGTACGAGCTGGGTTGTGACAATCAAAGCGCAATCCATCTTGCGAAGAATTTGACCCATAACTCTCGCACTAAACACATTGATGTGAGGTATCACTGGATCCGGAATGTGGTGAAAGGTGAAGAGCTCGAACTCGTCAAGGTGCACACTGACCTAAATTGGTCCAATACGATGACAAAGCCGGTTTCAGGAAGGAAATTTGAAGACTGCTGTGAAGGAGCCAGGTTGATGCTGAAGTCGACGCATTGAAGTCGAAGGGGGAGATTTGTTGGGCTTCCTCCTTCAATGCTAAGCCCAAGCCCATTGAGAGGTTTCCTAAAAACCCTAAACCCTATATCTCACCTCCTCTATATAATCATTAGTTGTGGGTGGAGGCTAGGTTAAAACAATGAGAGAGAAAATTTTGAGAGAAAATTATTTGAGAGATTTGAGCAAAGCTTTATGCTTTGTATTTGAGAGATCTCTAGAGAGAGTTTGAGTGAAACATCTCTAGGGAGGTTTGATTTTCACCATTGCTGGAGAGGTTGAGTTAACCACCACATTGGTGATTCTGAATATTTGTAACCGTTATTTTCATAGTGAATTTTTGATCTGGACTAGGTCCCGTGGGTTTTTCTTCTTCATTGGAGAAGGTTTTCCCACGTTAAAAACTGCTTGTGTTCTCTCTCTCTCTCTCCTTCTCCCTCTCTCCAGATTTTTTCGTTTTTGATTTTCCGCTGCGCTGCCCGACCTGGTGAAGTTCAGGCCGAGGTATTTCCGAGATTCGAGATCCAGGATCTTGTTGATTGACTTCCGTGTAAGGCTGCTTAGCCGAGCTTGAGGGAACCGAGTTCCCAACAAGGTTCTCTTTGGTGGGTGATATATAATCCCTCCCGGAAATCCTCAAAGAGGTTGGGAGTCTTTCCTGACCCTGGTGGGATACCGGTGCCTACCCCAACCTAAACTTTCTTGTTATACAAAAAAAAAAGCCAAAATTAACAAACATTTAATTGTTTGATCCTTAGAATATTTGTGAATCACTGATATATTATTTGCAATTTTTTCAGGGCATTGTATATTTTTTTGGAATTATTATGTTTTGTTCTATATTTAATTATGTAAAAATATATATATGCCCGAATTTTGAGAATATAAATTACTGGAAAATAATTTCAATTTTATTTAGTGTCATGATACTGTTCATGTTTTGAATTCTGATTCAGTGTTCTTGTCTGATGAATTATTTTGGTTGCAACAAAATTATTTAGTAAACTTGAATTTTTAGTTTCAATGAATTTCCTGACATTATGGTGTGAGTTGCTTAATTTTCTTTTTGTGGCAATTTTCATTTTTTGAAAGTGTCAGTTTTTTGGGAAACAATTTTTAAAATTTTGTGCTGTTGCATGAATTTGGAGATCCCGAAATTGTGCCTAATTGTGACTTTATTAGTAAATTAATTTCTGATTTTGCTTTAAAGAGTGTATGTATTACTATTATTGTCTTTGTACAATTATGAATTGATTTCATTGTTTTCACACTTATATGGGCTTAGTGTTTTGATATTTTAGATCCTTTTTCGGATTTGGCAATTTTTAGTGTGAATTGGACCCAACTTTTGGTTTCACTTATTATTTTGAAATATTTTTTTTGATGTTGTGAATAAAAATAATTCATGGCCTTATTACCTTATTATGAATACTTACGTTTACTTTTGAAACCCACAATGAGTTAATATTAACATTTATTATTTATTAGTATGTGGGCAACTAAGTATGGGCTTAGTGTTTTGTTATTTTTGGACCCCACGGTTAAGTTACTATTGTCACTTATTAGTTATTAGTAAGTTGACATTAATATCACTTTTGAATTTTATATTCATTGTACATGTATTTGGATTATTTATAACTTATGTGAAATAGATTCACATGGGCACCTCCCACAATTCATAAACTTTGAACTTTTGAGAACATATTTTATGGGCGTTGTGTATCTTTTGTGGAATACACTTTCAGAATGGTGTATTTTTAGAATTATAGTGAATTATTTTATTCAATGCTAACATGAATTATTTTCTTGGTTACTGTCTTCTATGTTTACTATTTCAACTAAGGTGAAGTTAGTTGTTATTGTTTTCGGAAAATCAGTGGCATTACTGGTTGGATTTATTAATTTGTTTTGACTGGATTTCCATTTCTGAAATATTTTGGACTGTTAGCGTGAATTATGGTATTCGGATTTGCATATTAATATCTAATGGTTCTTTGAAATTCATTAAGATTTTCAGTTACTGTTTCAAATTTGGCTTTTAGTGAAACACTTGTTGTTGTGAAATAAATGGATTACTATTAGATTGGGCCTCTCTTTTCAACGTGGGTTGAAACTTTTGATTGAATCTATATATCTTAATTTTATTTTTATTTTTGGATATTAGTACTATTTATGTATTGTTTAAGTCATGAAGTTCCATGTTTAATGTTTTGACTGAATTTTTTATTTCCATGGCTTTAGTGAGTGTATTACAGTTACACTATCATTGTCTTTGTATAGTTATATTGCTCACGCATTAACTGCTAATGTTTTGTATATGGGAGCTTAAAGTACTAAAGTCATGCCTTGAGATATTCTATTTTTATATTACATTAAGTGGGCTACTTGCATTGCTGTTGGGCTTTAATCATTAAAGTTTCAATATTCATTTTGATTGACATGTTATTTTTCGTAATTTAGATTTCATATATGATTTGAGCCTCTAAATTATTGGATCTTTGGTTTTGATTTTAGTGAAAATAAGTGAAAACCATTTGGAGTTTTGTATACTTTTGTGAAATAGGTTCATATGGGTAGGTCCCATAATTAATGGGTTTTCACATTTCAAATTTTGAATTTAGTGAAATTGGTTTCATATTTCATTTGGTCATATGGTTGTTCAATATTTTATTTAATTGGCACATTTATGACTAGTTCACTGTCATCGATTTTTGGCACTGCATAAACGTTGTTGCAATGTTTTTAGGCTCATTGATTGCAGTGCATTGCATCATGACTTGTGACTGGTAATGGATTAAACGCAATTAATTATATTTTACATTAATTGAGGTTTTTGATTATAACTTAACTTATAAGAGTTAATATTTACTCTATTTGGCGGTGCTACTGAATCATTTTATTGAATAAAAAAGAGTAAAACTATTGTATAATTTGGCATTAATTGCATGTGGCAAAAGGAAAATAAATGGGTATAACGGATTCTGAACCCATGACTGAAGGTTAATATTATGCACCGTGTGAATTAAATTCGGAAAAATTTTATGTCATGTAATATAATGATTTGATTGTATGTATTAATTAAAGTTTCCTTATTCATACAATATTGAGATGAATAATTTGAATATTTTGGTATTATTTCCTATGGTTTGAAGCAATAATTTGGGTATGGAAATTAATGTCAAGTGATCCATATAATTTCATTTAATTAGGGATTAGCCTCAACATCCTTAATTATTTCAATTATATATTGAGAGTCTTTGGATCACAGGAATGATGTGACATTAGTTGTAATTCATCTTGTATGATTTGTTGTGGCAAAATTTGTTGGATTGACAAATGCAATATAATCTTTAGAAACACATGTTGTGAAGTGTTTCATGTTGTTAGAAACACATGTTGTTGAAAACATATGTTCTTAAGTGTTTCATGTTGTTGGGCATTGTTACTGATATATTATTTTGAATTATTATATGTTTATTATTTGCCCAAAAGAGGTTGTTATATATAATAATTTAGAAAATTGCATGAAGAAATTATTGATTAGATTATGTGATTTAAAAGTATTTATCTGCCCAAAGGGGATAAACTATTTTTAAATTGCATGTGATATTATGGAGAAATATGTATAATTTAAAATTTTGTCTGCCCAAAGGGGATGAATTTTTATAATTGTATGTAATTCTCCTTGTTGTTCAAATCTTCATGTGATAGAAAATATTTGTATATTATATTCCCTGCCTAAAGGGGGTTTATGGTATATAAATTATTTTGTTGTTGCCCAAATTTAATCTTATTGCATTATGTATGTTAAACAATTATTTTTTGCCATCAACAACAACATGCTACTGTTGAGTTATTTACCATTTCAAATTATAAGAAATAGAGATGTATAATTTATAGAATATTTTTATTTATTTAGTTATATGTTTCCGCTTGAACTGTTTAAGTGCAAAATCTTTTTGAGAATGCTATTATTTTTGAACTCATGACCAGTGAAGGTGTTACACCTTCTTATGAAATGAATTATGATTTTGGGCAAGATTTGTAACAGTCTATATGAATTACTATGGTATTACCACTAAAGTGGGATTGATTTGTTTGTCATGTAAATTTTTTGTAAATTTGAGGACTGCTTCGGGTTATTTCATGCAGTTTCCTGCTCAAAGGGGGTTATTGTGTGTTTTAATTAGAAGCTTGTCTATAATAAAGTTATTGGGGTTACATTGGTCTAGGTGATCCGTCTCCCCAAAGGGGACAGATCTCTTAAGCTAGTGTATGCTCATTAATTGATTCTTCTGAGGCTTTAATCTTGATTTAAACCTTGGTATGTGCATTTCGTCCAAAGAAAAAAGTACTATTTTGTTGGCCTCGTTGTAATAACTTGTCTTAATTGAAATTTTATATTGCCCTATAGTTTATTTGGATGCATTTGTTTTGCCTTAACAGTGAATTTTTGCTAATTCCTTTGAATCAATTTAAATATATTTGACAAGTGCATCTACATGAAAGTAAGTGAGAGTATATGTATATTCTTAGTACTTTATGTAGATGACAACTTATTTTTCAGTAAGACGTTGATTTACTGAATGAAATAAAAGCTATAAAAAGATTTTATAGGAAATACCTTGAAGTAGCCTCCTTTGTATACATGAGTACTTTAAATTCTTTTGATTCCCTTAATTAGTGTGAGTTGTACTCGAGGCTTTCTTTTGAATGTTTTAAATTCTTTTAATTCCCTGGATTAGTGGTGTAACAGCCCCAAACCCTGTAGCATGATATTGTCTGCTTTGCCCTGCGCACAAGCACCGTCGAGCTCACGGTTTTGTTTCTTGGGACACCCCACAAAAGGCCTCACCCTAGAAGAGGTATCCACACCCTTATAAGGCATGCTTCGTTTCCCTCTCCAACCGATGTGGGACATTACATCCTCCCCCACTGGGAATACAGCGTCCCCGCTGTACACACCGATCCAGGGCCAGGCTCTGATACCAAATGTAACAGCCCCAAACCCTGTAGCATGATATTGTCCGCTTTGCCCCGCGCACAAGCACCGTCGAGCTCACGGTTTTGTTTCTTGGGACACCCCACAAATGGCCTCACCCTAGAAGAGGTATCCACACCCTTATAAGGCATGCTTCGTTCCCCTCTCCAACCGATGTGGGACATTACAAGTGGGAGTTATATTCAGTTTACTTTTTTGGTCATGTAAACTGATGATGATTTTTGTGACTTTTGTTTGAATTTTTATAATTGATGATCATCATTATTGTTATTTCTCCAGTCGACTGAGAAATATATGTATGAATGATATCTTTAAGCATGTTGTGAGCTTAAAGATGATTGGATGTCACAAATTTTGAGATCTCATGTTATACTGTGACATGTTGGTTTATTTAAACTAAGCAATTTCATGTCGTTTGGAAATTGCGTTAAGTCAATTTCATGTTGTTAAGAAATTGGATTGAAAAAAGGCAATTTCATGTTGTTTAGAAATTGCGGTAATGCAATTTCATGTTGTTAAGAAATTGCATTATGGAGTGCAATTTCATGTTGCTTGGAAATTGCACTAATGTAATTTCATGTTGTTGAGAAATTACATTGAGGACCGATAAGAATTAGTGTGTTATATTGTTGATCACATTTTGGCACTAATTCTTACTACACTACTAGGCCTTGATTCATGAAGATGTAATACTCATTATATGTGAGTATGGAAGGTCATATGCTATGATATTTTCGGTATATTGATCGCCATGTTCCTATGATGGGGTTATGTTGGATTGAATTGTGTTGAGATGCTGGTATTGGAATTGGAATATTATTTTTCAAAACCGTGGCCACGTAAAATGATTTTTTAGTTATTAACTCGATAGAGTCGTTTTCAAAATAAAATGATTTTCAAAATAATATTAAATTAATTAATATAGCCCAAGTGGGAGAATGTTAGAATTTTCCATTATGTGGGCAATATTAATTAATTAGTTTTCTGTTTTAAAATTAATCGGGTTAATGGATATTTCAATTGTATTATTTTGATAAGCCCGTTGTGATCATGTTGAGTTAGGTTTTTGGCATATGTTGGTATTGGGCCTAATTGGGCAGCAATGTAGGCTTTAGTGTGACCCTGGTTTTTCGTGATGGGTGGACCCAATGGACATAAACTTTTTTCAGAGTATTTGGCTAGGTCCCATCTCTAGCCTATTTATATTGGGATTAAGTCCCATGAGCCGTCATGCTCCCATTGCTGAAGACTGCCATTTTGGAATAGGTCATAGAGAGGAAGACTCTAGCCGTGAGATCAAGATTCTTCGCTGATCAGTAGATAAGATAGCCAAATCAGGTACACAAATTTCTCTCAGAATAAAAATTGATACGTGGTGTTTTATCTATCATACATGTATCGATCTTCATGTTAAATTATTATATGAAAAAATCTCACAGAACGCACCAATGGCAACTCAACTACTGCTTTTAGAGTAGTTTTGGCTTAATTTTTTTTTTTAAGTTGTAAAATTTTATTTGTATTCTTAACTCCAATTAAACTGGGTCTCAATTTTGATTCCTGAAAATGACATGTTCTTTTTTATCGTTAAATTGGAGCCCTCAGTTAGTTTTATACAAGGTTATAAAAATTGTATAGGTGGTCGACAAGGTTGGGGTCCTTGTAACTGGGTCACTCCTTAGATTGAAATTTACTTGGTTTGAATTTATAAAGAAGTGTATAATATATATTATGATTGTGATAAAATATCTCAATTAAAGGATTGACATAATGGATGTTGTCTCTTATTTCATGCTATGTCACCTGGATTTTAGTGTTGAGAACTGCACATTGCATAAAGTGATTTTTTAAAAAACACTCGAAATCAGTCCAATTTGTCACCTATTGAACCTGGGTCGCAGACAGATCATCAAGTCGTTACCGGTTCACATGCATTTTGGGGGTCTGATTTCTGAGCCAACCAATTGGATCAGCCGATTTGGTCCGGTTTTCGTAACAATGACACATAGAAAAATAATAATTCCTCACACCTATTTTAGTTGTATTGTAACTTTTAATTTAATTTAATTTTCCTAAAAAAATATAATGTTTTTTCCAAGCACAATGATGATACTGGTTCCTGTTCTATAGAATGCTATTGCCTAATTATTTACAACTTTTTTAGCATCTCGTTGTATTTATTGTGTTTGATGATTTACATAATTTATTGACAAATAGGATCTTCACCCACTGTATTTATTTTTTTCCTCGGCCTTGTGTCCCATTTGGGGAAAAAAATTATAATTTGTCACGTTGATCCTATTAGTAGTATTTGTTTATCTGCATAGCCATTAAGGTAATGCCCTTGGATTGATGGGATAACTCCTAGATTATTAGCAACCTACCTTTCACAAGTGTCAATGACTAATTATTTTAAAAGCCTAACTATTAGATGAATCATAAATGTAAATAATTGGTTTTTCATTTATAACACCTCTTTTCTCGCAAAAACTAATTTTCAATCTCGAAAACAAACATCGAAGCTGTAATAATATAAATCTTAACGATGCAGTCAAGGAAGTTATGATCCCATGTCAAATTAAAAAGATCAACTATCCCATAAGCAACCTCACTGTTTACATCAATTAAGAAAATGAAGAATACACACTGTATATCATAGAGTATTCAGAACATACATAATGCTTCATGGGAAAATATACATAGTAAGCCATGCGAACGTCTAATAAACAAACAGTAGTACTTAGAATTACACACTGCAAATATTTATATCGAGATTAGTAGCTAATGCTACAGAAACTGGTTTATTTATGGACAAGACTAGTGAATTTTTCACTCAAAATCTACTTGGGAACCCAAACAACGTGATCCTCAGGAAGGAAGTGGCACACTGGAATGTTTCCTGGCTTAATTTTGAGCACTTGAAAGGCCAAATGCTTGGGGTTCCATTCTGATGTGTCTGTGTGGCATACTGCTATTGCTTTAACTCTGATTCCATTAACACCCTCCAAAGGAACAAAGTAAGCTCTAGCGGTTTCTGTTTTGTGACAGTAAAACACAGCATATGGATAATTTTGCTTATGACACACAACAACTTTGTCCCCTGGTAACTTCTTTACTCCTTGTGTCATGGTGTATTTTTGCAACTTTGTTTCATTATCTACTACTTCTGTAGACACTGCCTCAACATTTTTTCCAAGCTTTGAAGTGCTAAAATCAACCATAGATTCTAGTGAAGTTGCGCAATACTTTTCCTCTCCTCTAATCCCCTTTTCTTCACACTCATTGATGGTAATCTTCACGATTCCAGCCTCTTTAGACTCAGGTTTAAAAGAAAACTTGTTAAGTATATCATCCACCTTGTTTGATGAAAAGGGTATCGAATCCGCAACTTCGCGAGGCAAGAATGTGGCAGCATTGGAGCTCCTAGTGAAGTGGAAGTTCAATTTTGTTCCAGGATGCAAGTCTTTTTCCAAGAAGAAGACTGCCATATTCAGGTCATCATGTAATTCGGTCTCGGTCGCAACATATTTGTAGCGAAATTGGTTTGGGCTTGCACTCATCGGAACTCCTCCACCTTTTCCACCAACGTTGACATTGGTACCACTTCCTTTTCCTGCATGCCTGTTTACGCTTCCTTTTCCATCATTCAGGGCATCATGTAATTCAGTCTCGGTCGCACCATAATTGTAGCGAAATTGGTTTGAGCCTGCACTCACTGGAACTCCACCACCTTTTCCACCAACGTTGACATTGGTACCACTTCCTTTTCCTGCATGCACGTTTACGCTTTCTTTTCCATCATTCAGGGCATCATGTAATTCGGTCTCGGTTGCAGCATATTTGTAGCGAAATTGGTTTGGGCTTGCACTCACCGGAACTCCTCCACCTTTTCCACCAACGTTGACATTGGTACCACTTCCTTTTCCTGCATGCACATTTACGCTTCCTTTTCCATCATTCAGGGCATCATGTAATTCGGTCTCGGTCGCACCATAATTGTAGCGAAATTGGTTTGAGCCTGCACTCACTGGAACTCCACCACCTTTTCCACCAACGTTGACATTGGTACCACTTCCTTTTCCTGCATGCACGCTTACGCTTCCTTTTCCATCATTCAGGGCATCATATAATTCGGTCTCGGTCGCACCATAATTGTAGCGAAATTGGTTTGGGCCTGCACTCACTGGAACTTTTCCACCTTTTCCACCAACGTTGACATTGGTACCACTTCCTTTTCCTGCATGCACATTTACATTTCCTTTTCCATCATTCAGGGCATCATGTAATTCGGTCTCGGTCGCACCATAATTGTAACGAAATTGGTTTGGGCTAGCACTCACTGGAACTCCTCCATCTTTTCCACCAACATTGACATTGGTACCACTTTCTTTTCCTGCATGCACATTTATGCTTCCTTTTCCAACATTTAGGGCATCATGTAATTCGGTCTCGGTCGCAGCATAATTGTAGAGAAATTGGTTTCGGCCTGCCCTCACTGGAACTTCTCCACCTTTCCCCACACCTACATTGGTGCTTTTGTCTTCCACCAAATCTGCATATTAATATAATTATGAAGACCAACTAGAGCTACGAAGACCATAAGATGTGTATACTTTTCAGAGCTAATGATGAGTAGTAAATGGTTCCATAATTTATAATTAAAAAAAGGTTTAGTTTTGTATTTTGATCAAAAACTAAACCATATTTTAGGCCCATATCTAAAAGCACAAAACAAATGGTAAAATCACGTATTTTATTCAATTTTAAAATTAAAATATAACAAGCATAAAAATAATGTTTTAAAATTTTTTGTGACAAAATATAATAATTAACAATTATTTTGGGTGCATGATTTCACGGTGACAAGGCCCAATTTGTAATGGGTGGGTCCATCTATTCATAAGAAGTCGTACAACAATTCTTACATATGGACCAGCCAAATTAAGTTGGCTGCCATCTTTGTCATTCTTGCAGCTCGTGCATGAATTTAAGCCAACCGTTCAGTAAAAATGCAGTAAAAAATGTGGTTTTTTTTTTTATTAGTTGTTACTATAGTTTAATGTATTAAAATCGGGTGTATATAATGTTTTGTAAATTTTAGGTTAACTTAATCATGCATTTTTTGTATTTTAACTTAAAATTCAATTTAGTTCTATAGTTTAAAGTCATCCAAAAAGTTCTTATAATTTTTAAACAATGAAAAATATTTCATATTAATTACATTTGTTTTCTACTTAGAATAAAATTATAGGGACCTAATAAATACCATTTTACTTATTTAAAAATCATCGTAACATTTTTAAAGGGTTTTGAACTGTTAGGATTAAATTTAATTTAAAGTGAAACTATAAGTAATAAATGAGTAATTTAACTAAAATTTTAACCGAATGAGAAAAGAAATTCTATTGATAAGTTCCACCAACAGAAAAAAGGTTTGTTGATTCCAATCATATGCATATCGAAAGGTTATCATGCTTAAATGAAATTTTCAAATACGAAGTATTAAATAAAAAATAAAATATTCAATATTCTGATAACATAATAAGTATTTATTGAAATTTTAATTTATTAAAAATATTTGATATGAAATATTAATACTGTTCAATTACCACCTTGTTACTTGTTAACCGAAACCTTTTTTTTAATGTTTATTTTAACGCAGCATATGAAGTTTGAAAATGAGTCCCCCGTAAAGATATACAGGATGTGCAAATTTGAGGCTCTGAGATAGCAAAGATGCAATGTTTTTCTCCCTTAAAAAAAAAACTGATTTTTATGTTAAGTTCTTTTAAAAATTTTGCAATACAAACGGGTTTGGCTGGTAAGATATGAAAGTGTATACAGTTACATGCTAATTAGAAATTGATAGATTTGTGAAACATACAATATGAATGCAATTGTTTGTGGAAAATGTTATTCTTACTATCATTTTTTTTTTTTTGCTACCAACTTTGTTATCATTAGATCAAAATCAAAGTAACAATTACTAAAAAATCAAGTGAGATCGGTTGATTTAATTTTGATCGAATGATAACAAAATTGATAATAAGAGAGGGTAAGAAAAAATGAAAATAAATATAACCTCCTCGTATATGTCAGTTCCTTTCACCTTTTTCTCCCCTAAACTCTTTCAGGATTAGAGGTGAGTTTAGGTCCAATGGTCATTGGTCATTAGCGATATACGCTCTGATCTACTTATAAAACTTGGCCTTACCAACTGATTCCGCTAGTATACTGGTATATTTAAAAGTCTCGGTATGCCTTTAATGTTTAAATAGACTTAAACCATTATGATTGGTATAGTGATGAGGAATTGAGATAATTTATGTAAGTTCATAGATTCGAATATCAATCCCACTGTATAGAAAATAAAAAATTCTAAATAGACTTTCGGAACAGTTTAAGCTTTAAAAAAAAAAAAATCAGGTTAGTCCTAAAGTCTTTAAATAGACTTTCAGTAAAGTTTAAGCATTAAAAACGGTACTCTTTTTCCCTTATTATAGTTTTAGATTCTCGACTGGTAATAATTTAAAATTGAACTTGAACTTAATTACAACGTGTACTGACCCAGGTGAAGGATATCAGTGATAGCTTTTGGCATGGGCGTGGTAGGGAGCACGGACTTCCAGTAAAATTCAGGAGGCGAGGCAGCATGGGTTGCCACCACCGCAAGCTGCAAATTAAATTAAATACAAAACCTCGTTAGCATCAATTCTCATAAACATCGAATATATTACCAAGAGATTATTCATACCCATATATGTATGAGTGCGCATTAATTTAACTATACTAATATTAAGGGTAAATTGTTAAATATTTATCCGTTATTGGTCATAAAAATTAATAAATATATCACTGCCTATCAAAATGAAATTCCCATGATCTTTAAGTGCGTTTGGTACGCGGGATTCTTCAAAAATCTCAGGAAACTGAATTTTTTTAAATTTTAAATTTTAAATTTACGGATATTATCATAAACTGAATATCAACATCAACAACATCTTTATCTCAAATTAATTGGGGTCGGTGGTAGATGAACCCACAGGAAAGATACAAAACAGTTGAAAAAAAAAAAAAAAAGATAAAATAAAATAACAATATATGTATATATAAATAAATAAAAGTAAATTGAATATAAACTGAATATAAAAATCATATTTTTGAAGATTGAGATTCCCGGCTAAAAAAAAATTTCTCCTGCACCAAACTACTCTAACAATTCCCTATTCCAAATAAAAGTAAAGGAAGAAATCGTGCTTTTGTAATATTTGAAGAAAAAAGAAGCCACAACTTGAAGAAAAGTAATAAAAAGCACGTTTCAGTTGCTCGGAAAGTTGAAGCTCACATTGAGTAAAGCGAAAATGGATAGGAGAGGATACTCCATATATACTGGGAAGCAAAGCTGCAACCTTAATCTTGTTGATGATAAGGGGAGAAAGTTATAGGAACTAAAAGCGAGGCTGGGTAATATTTATAATGCTATCAAAGTTATGCCCAAGATGTAGTTATAATTATTAGAAAATGGTTTCTAGAATCGGTTGCTTGCAAAGAAACTTACCACTATTATCGTGCATTTTAAATGCTTAAACTGCCCCGGGTTCACTGACTTTAATCACCCTTGTTGTCCTTAGTGGGAGTGAGAATGGGATATAGACTGTAGACACATACTGAGAGTGAGAATGGGGAGGCGACGGGACTGTGTTCTCTAGTGTGTGTGTGTGTTTTTCTTCGTAAGTATTTAATGAACAATTTTTAATTTTTATTTTGATATAACCAGTAGGTATACTGACTTATTCCTCTCTTGCCACTCAACTAACTTCTTATTGAATAAAATGGTGTATTGAACAATTGTTGATGAGTGTCAAATAGTACTATGTTTATAAGAGCAAAATTACATTAAATAAAGATAAATATGATAAAGAATATAGTATAAATTAATAAATGCAAAAGGTTATAAAGTTTTTATACTTGATATGATTCTAATATATTTTTCATCTTGTTTCAGGTATAAAATAATAATCACAAATAATAAGGAATAAAGACAATTGCAAAGGATAAAGATCAAGAAAAATAAAAAATTCTTGTTCGCTGGAGCGAGCGAGCCCCAATTAGAGCGAGCAATGCATGCGATGAGTTAAAATTTTCTCGTTGAGCAGCTCGCTTCAACGAGTCTTGTCCAAATTAAAAGCCAGTTTTATTTCTTTAAAAGAGACGCAATTAGGGCTTTTGACAGGATTCACGCGGCCAGAGACTTGGAGAGGAAGCAAAGGAGAGCTCTTGGAAAGGAGAAGGAAAATGAACAACTCAAAATTTCGTCGTGGATCATCTTTAATTTGGTTTTATCATGAATTCTCTTTTTCTTTTATCTATCGTTCTTGTTTTCTTGAATATGTTAGGCTAGTTCTTTTTATGTAGTTAGGGCGAGATGGAACCAATGAGTTCATGAACGCTGTTTAATCCTTCTTGTAATTATTTTTCATGTTTCAATTATGCAATTAATCTGTTTTGAATTCTTAGTCTCGTTTATGATCTAGCCAATTTTGAATGGGCATTAGAATCTTGCATGTCAATAGGAATATTGCTTTCTTGATTCCGTTTGATTAATTGTTAGAGTTTGTATGTTATAGGAATAGTCTTATAAATTCTATGAAGCATAATTCTTGACCTTAAAGCTTTGCTTTAGAAGAAAGCCCTAAGAGATTAGAGCCTGTGAATAGAATAAAGAACTGAAACCGCTAAGGGATTGTGGATTCAGTTAAATTAGAAAGGATTGTCAATAATTGATCTTGAATGTTAATTGCATGAAAAATTAGACTCGTTAGGAAAACATTGGGGAATTCAAATCCCTAGCTATGCTCGTCTTTAATTAAAGGTTAAAATCGTTTTTCATTCTTGATTTCTGTTCTTAATTTCTTAATATTAAAAATTAAAAATATTTTATTTTTACAATTAAATCAATATTCTCAACAAATTCATTTCCAAGATCGATCCAACTTTAATTAAATAAATAAATTATTGCTTGATAAATCAATCCTCGTGGGTTCAACGACTCTACTTTAACCATTTTATTACTTGTATGATCGATGCACTTGCCGAAGTCGTAACAATTGTCAAAGAAAAGGTAAGACTTACCCCTCACGGAAGCTTTGAGGGCAAAAGTTTCACATCTAACCCAATATGCAATGAATTCTGGGGCAAATTAATGAATTAAAAATAAATTTATTAGATGAAAATATAAGTGTTTAATATTTTTAAGATCCAAAAGCATTAAATAGTTGATTTTTATATAATTCAAAAATAATAATAAATGTTTTTTTTATCTTGTAACACTTGTTTTCTTAAGATTAAGAACATGCTTGAAAAAAATTCTTAACTGAAAAATAAAAATATATTGAATTTCTTAATGCGTATTTTAAGATGGAAGTTAATAAAATTAAATAAAAAGTTTTATATGAAACCTAAACTATTTATTATCTTTGGAACAAGAAAAGTATTTAATGTTCATCTCTTTAAATATTTTTTTCCGTTTTAAAATAATTATCACTTTAAAGGATTTAATTCATTTTAAATTATTAATCACTTTAGAAAATCAATAAAATATTAGTTATTGTTATTTTTATTTTATCTTTATCTTTTAATATCTCTATTAAGTGAAATAATAGAGCATTAAAGACAATAATATAGTCAAATTAACTGATATTTTCCTGAAATGAAAAGTATTTATTGATTTTCTTAATCATTGTATAATAGAACCTTCAATGATAATTATTAACTAGTGTCCTTAAGACTAAAACTGATTACAAATACTCCTAAAAGTAAAGCAAGTTTGTGCTCACTCCATTAAGATCTTAAGATTTTAGCTTTAATTAAAGATGGGTCTAATCACTCACTTATATGTTTATTATTTTTAGTTTTTAAAATAAAAATAAAATTGAGAACTTTTTCCAACATTTTTTTTAAGCTAAAAGCTACTTTTAAGCTAAAGTTGAAAAAAAATTATAAATTGTTTCCTGGGTTTTGCAAAGAAAAGATGAAATGATTCGCTATTAGAATAAATTATTAAGATAAAGAGTAAAACTTATAAATAAAAAATTAAAATAAGGACAAAACTAAATAATAAATATAACTACAAAAAGTTGGCATACATAAAAAAATCCATCTTGGAAATTTTTAACTTTTTTTATTCATTATAAAAAAATTATTTTTATAATAATAGCTTTTGTAAAAATATATTCAAGGATAAAAATGTAATAGTGATCTCATATGTAGCTCCGTAAATATGCAATAATTTATGAGTATGATATCTATTATATTATAGAAGATAAAATCATCTCTTATATGTACATAAAAGTGTGTGAAGAAGAGAACAAACAAAGAAAATATAAGCCCCATATACTTTTACATATGAATAGGAAATAATTTTATCTTATACAATATAAGAAACATTAAATCCATAATTTATACTTCGAAGTAGGGGTGTTAACAGGCCGAGCCGAGCCGAACCGTACTTTGGTCTTAAAAGGCTAAGTCTGTGTTTAAATGTGTCAGTCTAGCCTAGCCTATTAACTGTTATGAATATAATCATCGGCCAGTGGCCTGACTTATTTACAAAAAATAAAAGTTTGATTTAGCCTATTAAAAACAAATAAGACAACAAAAATTTGTTCAAACATAATATACGATCAACAACACTGATAATTTCACAAAGATTCATAAATTTAATGTATATACAAACAATATAATATTGAGCAAAATCATTCAAAATGTCTGTTTAACCAATAAAGTGTGTGTGTGTGTATTTAGGACATTCATTTGAAAAAAAATGCTTAATATTACAAATGGGGTCAAGATCATTTTACATCAGTGTAAGATACACTCTTAATCTTGTCCGTTGATCCCACTTATATCTAAGGGTTCAAATTTTTTAATAATGTGAACCATTGGATACAAGTGGATCAATGGTCAAGATTGAGTATAAGACTTCTAACTCTTACATCGATGTAAGAATATCCTGCCCCTTACAAATGTATATTTGTAAAACAACTTGTATAATAAGAAAATTTAAAAAGGTTGATTTATGGTGTTTACTTAGTTATCTTTTTACTCTCCAATCTTAATGTTTTCTCGTTCTTTAACAAAGATTGATTAAGCAATCTTTTATAACTTTAAGTATTTATTTATAACTTTCGTAAGTTTTATACAAAATAATATAACATACATGTCAAACTATATACTTTTAAATTTAGATATTACCCAATTCAACCTAAATATGGGATGATTGATCCTTTTGTCCCAGATTAAATATTTTACTTATCTGTCCAAAATATTTTACCGTTGACCGAATTATGTACTTAGTACATAAACTTTGTACTCAAGTATTTTTTGTAAAATTAAGATACTGAGTACAAGACTAGTATTCTCGAGTATCTTGTGCTCGAATAACATACTTTTCTATTCTTCCTTCCTTCAATTAAATAACCCAATTTTTTTTGTCTTGACTGAAAAAGTTGCAAACTCGTGATCTTAGGCATTGTTTTCCTCTGCTCCTTTGTACGTGTATCTTTGTCCGTGTAGGTGTACGGTCTAATTCCTTTTCATGAAAGTTTTCAAACTGCAAATTAGAGTTTGCATGATCCTACTCTGTTTCTCGTAAAGAATTTTGAGATACATCACTTTAAAAGTTAATTCTTAGGGTGAGAACGTTCAAGACTTTATAAACTCCACATTAGTTGTATATATAATCAATGTGGAACTATATATCTCAACACACCCCTCACACGAGAGCCTATTGGGCTAGAAGCGTGGATATTGCACATACCCAATTTTTGATTTACCTTTTTGTGCTTTTTTATTTTAATTCCACGTTAAAGTGGGAGCGGTGAGGATCAAACTTGTGACCTTCTAGTCACGAACTTGGGATACACCACCCCAAAAGCTAGCTCTTAGGTTCTTTTGAGAATCTATTTTGGTGAGACTAGTTAGTTCTCTTGGGTTCTTTTGAGAATCTCTGAACTTATCAAGGGCATCAATCCTTGTGGCGTTCTTGGGCTTATCAATTCTTTGGAATTGTGGCGCCTACCTATAATCCTTAAACTCCAATTTTGTTCTATATTATCTTGGATTCATATCTCCCGAATTCCTTATCCTTTTCTGGTGATTCTTGTGCCAAAATCGTGATTCAGGAAGCCATCTTTCACCTCGTTTTGGAATCACCCAAATCCGAGGTCCGTAGCGTGAGATACGTTCTGTTTTTAACAGTACGTGTTGGCGGCTGAATTTGGAGTTATAATTTTCCATTCCTAGTAGATCCATTCCTCCAATCCTATTGGGGGATCATATCATGTGTAGCTCTTAGGGTGGGAGTGCCCAAGACCTTATAAACTTCACATTATTTGCTCTGATACCATGTAAAGAATCTTGGGATACACCACCTCAAAAGCTAGCTCTGAGGGTGAGGTACACCACCCCAAAAGCTAGCTCTGAGGGTGGTGGGATACACCACCCCATCACGCAAGAGCCCTTTGGGCTAGCAGCGTGGAATTAGGCCTACGCAAGAGCCCTTTGGGCTAGAAGCGTGAAATTGCACATGCCCAATTTTTGTTTACCTTTTGTGCTTTTTTATTTTAATTCCACTTTTTAAAGTGAGAGGCGGTCAGAGTTCAAGCTTTGATACCATGTAAAGAACCTTGAGATACACCACCCCAAAAGCTAGCTCTTAGGGTGAGAGTGTCTAATGCCTTATAAACTCCACATGAGTTACACATACAACCAATTTGGAACTATATATCTCAACATTTCCTCTTCCTTTGTTTTGCGTCAAAAGGAATGGACATGTTCATGGATTCATGCCCCATGTGCCTCAACGAGATTTGCGTGAAATACTCATTTCCTTTTCGATGATCATGGGTTCTTCATAAGGTTCTTTTTTCACAAAAAGATGAATCTTTTTTTGGGTATTTCTGGGTTTTTTTTCTAAGCTCATGCAAACTCTGTTTTGATTTTTCATCAAAGTCTTCGTGATGTATTGAATTTTGCCATAACAAATTTAATTATATAGTTCAATATCGATTAGTCATTGATTTAATATTACTCTTTTTTTATTTTAGATTCCATAGTCCTGAAGCAATGAACTCAGTTTGTTCTTCTAAATTTTTCCATGAAATTGTAAAATTCAAAACCCAAAGGTATGTGAGCCTTCCATTCTTAACAAACAAACAGAAATTGGTCTTTGTCGACCGATAACTAGTGCGAAGTGAGTGGATGATGTACTCGAGTATTTTGACTTGTCATACTGATGTTATCTTTTAAAAAATGTTAATATTTTTAAATAATTTAAAAACAGCGACAAAAGTAAAAGGCTGTGTGGGTGTGTTTATATATATTATCATTTACCCACTATAGTTTTTTTTATCCAAGTCCTTACTTAACACTATTAAAAATTTGATAAATCTTTTTATTTTACCCTTTATATCATCTTGTTCTTCAAACTTTGCAAGGTTTTCTAACAATACAATTAAATTTTCTTTCACTATCCAGTCTCTGAAAAAAATTGTGAAATGCCACGTAACAGGTGATATGAACATAAAAAATAGTTGCAATGAAATTTTTACCTAAGTAACTTTAATTATTATTTTTTTTTTCAAAAAGAGCCAGATACCAAAGGCCATAAGCCAAAACTATAGATTTACTTGATGAATTTATCCCACGTATAATTTTGTAGTCAAACAATGGTAAAATAGAAAAGGCTCTTTAGTTTCTTGTCTTGAAAATAATTTTCAATTTTTAAAATTGAGACCAATTCTTTAGAGGTTTTGCGCCCACTTTCAATTCGGTGACATCAACTCATTGTATACCTTGCTTCTTAGATGCCGTCATTATGTATTAAACACCCTCCTACTCTTGTTTATATGGTTTAATAATTCAGCACAAAGGGAATTTGTTTTATACTGTATTTAACCTTGCAGTAGTTTACTCTTCTGGCCTTTAGCATTTGTTTTTTTGTTTTTTTTGTAAATTTTATTTTTAATTAAAATCATTTTGGTTAAAATCTTATTGCAACTATTTTTACGTTCATATAACCAGTCTTGTGGCACTTCAATTTTTTTTTTTCAGAAACTGGATAACAAAAGAAAATTTGGTTGTACTGTTAGAACACTAGCAAAGCTTGAGGAACAAGATAATATAAAGGGCAGAATAAACATAATTATCAAATTTTTAATAGTGTTAAGTAAGGACTTAGATGAAAAAAACCATAAAGAGCAAGTGATAAAAAAAAGCTTAGGGAACTAAGTGATTCAAAGGGAAAACATAGATTGTTTTTTTAAACTTTTCCCTTTAATTTAATCCCACTTTTATTTACATTCAATTTAAACTCATGCACGGTAGCTTGAAAAAAAATATAAATATCTAAAGACAAAAACTAACATTTTCAAAAGTTTAAGTTTTAGGTGAATCAAACTCTTAAAAATTTGATAATATAGGCTAATACTGTATATTAAGAACCAAATATCCAGAAAATTAAATTCTTAAATGAAAGTTTGCAAACAATTTTATATTTAACAAGCCCAGTGTTATACTAATTTTGTCAACGTTTAAAGAAAATGTTGCTTAGTATGTTTTTATTTATTTATATTTTAGTTTTTGTAAATAATTTTTTATACTAGTTTCTATATATTTTAAATATTTGGGATATGATTTTCGAATGACCAATATCTTAATAAATGAAAATTAAAAAAAAATCATAATAAATAAAAATTAACCTTTTAATGAGTAAAATTGTTGTAAATAATAATTATTTAGTTATTATTTAGTCATTTATTTGTTGTATTGGGCCAAGCCCATTAGGTCAAAATTAGGTCAAGTATTCTCTATAAATAGAGAACCCTTTGTACAGATTATTTACAATTCAATAATATTTCAAATACCATTTTCTTTCAAGTTGGTATCAGAGCTCTCGATCCTAAGGGCTCTGCTTCCGCAATTACCGCTTCTCCTTTCCTCCTCTCGCCGCCACCGGAATTTTTTTTTTCCGGGGACCTTTTTTGGACCGAAAGGACCTGTTTTCAAACCTTTTTTCTCTGATCTATTAGTCTGTGGACCTTTTACAATCAATTGACGACCGGATCTCTTAAGAACGACTCAAACCCACTACTGTTCATCTCTGGAACAGTACTTTCTGGTGATCGTTTGGACTCCGCTCAGCCACAGAAGGGACCGCCACCTCCGAACGACCTCACGGTGAAAATCCCAGCTACGGCGGCGGCCGCACGCGCTCCCACGCGCTGCCACACTCTCGGCGAGTGAGGCCCACTCGCAGACACCTCCACCGGCGCGTGGAGGCGCGTGACTGCTTCTTTCCAGCTCCGGTCAACAGCGTTCTGATTGTCTCTTTATCCTTTTTCTGGATCTGTGATTTTTTCTCAGATCGGACGTCGTTTGGTATTTTTTCCGTATTTTTTGGATACTTGGTGCTATTCTTTGACAAGTTTTGTGCAGTATGGCCTCTTCTCAAAGGAGTTTCTTTACCAAGTTTTCTGATGGTGCATCTTCTAAAAGAGATGATCGATGGTGTTCTTATTGTAAAAGAACAGGTCATATCAAAGATCTATGCTTTCGCCTCCATAGAAAGCAAACTGTCTTAGAAAAGATGGCAAGGTTGCGTGGTCAAGCGCATTTTACTTCCTATGAAATAACTCCTGCACCTAATAAGACCCAACCTGCATTTCGTCCAGATGAGTTGGAACGGCTCCGAACCATTCTTGATTCTATGAGTAAGCCATCTGATACTAGTGCTTTGACTATGACTGGTATGAGCTCCAAAACTTATTCTTTCCTTTCTTCATGTAATGATTTTAAACATTCTTGGGTTGTTGATTCTGGTACTACTGATCATATGGCTTGTTGTGCTGACTCCTTTACTTCTTATCATCCTACCATTGGAACTCCAATAGTCGTAGCTGATGGCTCTGATACATCAGTTGCGGGTTTTGGTGACATAAACTTACAGCAGTCCTTACATCTTAAGGATGTTCTTCATGTTCCTAAACTCTCCACGAATCTTCTTTCTATTCATAAAATTACAAAAGATTTGAATTGTACTGTAACCTTCTATCCTACCCATTGTGTTTTTCAGGATCTCGCCACGGGGAAGACGATTGGTAGTGCTAAAGAGCAAGGTGGGCTGTACTATCTGGTGTCACAATCTCCTGCAAATAAAGTAACAGATCACATCTTGATGTCTCATGGTCAATCAACTGTTGATTCTTTGATTTGGCTTCATCATAAGCGCTTAGGTCATCCTCTATTTAGTTTACTCAAATCTTTATTTCCGTCATTGTTTTTGTCTAAGTCTGTTGAGTCTTTTCATTGTGATGTTTGTGAATTTGCTAAGCATCATCGTGTGTCTTTTCCTTCTAGTATTACTAAGAGTGTTGAACCTTTTGATCTTATTCATTCTGATGTTTGGGGTCCCTCTAAAGTCCCTCATGCTTCTGGAAATAGATGGTTTGTTTCTTTTATTGATGATTGCACTCATGTAACTTGGGCGTACTTAATGTGTGAAAAGTCTGAGGTACCATAACTGTTCTTTCAATTTTATAAAATGATTGAGACCCAGTTTGGTAAAAAAATCAAGAGACTAAGAACAGATAATGGTACTGAATATGTTAATCATAGTTTTTCCCTATTTATAAGAAATAACAGTATGATTCATGAACTTACTTGTGTTGACACCCCCCAACAGAATGGGGTTGCTGAAAGAAAAAATCGTCACCTTCTTGAAGTGGCTCGTGCATTAATGTTTCAGACACATGTACCCAAATACTATTGGGGAGATGTTATTCTTACTGCAACATTCTTGATCAACCGTTTACCTACTCGGGTACTTGACCATGTAAGTCCTATCCATTCTATGACTTCTTTTTTCCCTTATATTCCAACTATGATGAGTCTTCCTCCACGAGTGTTTGGGTGTGTTGCTTTTGTTCATGTTCATAAACATCATCGCAGTAAGTTGGACCCTAGGGCTATTAAATGTGTTTTTCTTGGTTATGTTCCTGATAAGAAGGGCTACAAGTGCTATCACCCTAGTAGTAGGAAATTTTTTGTTTCTATGGATGTTACATTTCAGGAATCTGAGTCCTTTTTCCAAGGTCCTCATCTTCAGGGGGAGAATCCTTCACCAGAAATCTCATCACCTCCCTTCTTTGAGCTTGAATCTTCAGTGTCTACTCCTTTACCTATGTCAGTGTATCCTCCTCTTGGTCCTGTTCCTCCTGTGTCTGATCCTCTTGTGAGTAATCCTCCTGTGACTGATTCTCCTGTGATTGATACATCAAGTACACTAGAGATACGGAAGGTTATGACACCTGAAAGAAGGAAACAACCCACATTGTCTCAGCAGCAACCTCAATCGTCTGAACCACTGGTAAGTCCTGAATCTCATATTTCTGATCATGATGTTAATACTTCTGATGACTTACCCATTACTACTGATTCTGATGATTTACCCATTACTCTTAGAAAAGGAAAAAGAGCTTGTCTCAATAAATATTGTCCCTCTTGTACTCAATACCCTATCTCCCATTTTGTTTCCTCTGCTAATCTTTCTGTGCAGCACAAAAGCTTTGTTTCAGCACTAGACTCTATTGCAATCCCAAAATCAGTACATGAAGCCTTGAAAGATAGGAATTGGGCTCAAGCCATGCAAGATGAGATAAATGCTTTGGAGAAAAATAAAACATGGGAGGTTATTGATAGACCCAACGGAAAGAAAGCAGTAGGGTGCAGATGGGTTTATGCCCTGAAATATAATTCTGATGGCACTCTTGAGAGATACAAGGCTCGATTAGTGGCCAAAGGTTACACTCAAACCTATGGCATTGATTATGAAGAAACCTTTGCTCCAGTTGCAAAGATGAATACAGTAAGAATCTTGTTATCCCTTGTTGCCCATTACAATTGGGATATAAATCAATTTGATGTGAAAAATGCTTTCCTCAATGGTGAGTAAGAAGAAGAAGTCTACATGGAAATCCTGCTTGGTTTTGATTCTATGAAGGGGGAAAATAAAGTTTGTAGATTAAAAAAGGCCTTGTATGGATTGAAGCAGTCACCTCATGCTTGGTTTGAAAGGTTTACTAAGGTTATGATGACCTTAGGATACAGACAGAGTCAAGGAGATCACACTCTTTTCTTCAAGCACTCCCAAAATGGGAAGCTTACTGTGCTCCTTGTATATGTTGATGATATTATTATCACAGGTGATGATTTTGTGGAGAGACAGATTCTGCAAACACGGCTTGCCTCTGAGTTTGAAATCAAAGACCTTGGGAAACTGAGATATTTCCTATGGATAGAAGTAGCTCTTTCAAGCAAAGGAATTTTTATCAGCCAGAGAAAATATGTTTCGGATCTTCTCAAAGAAGCAGGAAAGCTCGGGTGTAAACCCTCTAATACTCCTATTGAGCAGAATCACAAGATGGGCTATGTAGAAGAGAGTCCTCCAGTTGATAAAGGACAATATCAACGGCTAGTTTGGAAATTGATATATCTGGCCCATACTAGACCAGACCTAGCTTATGTTGTTAGTGTTGTCAGTCAGTTTATGCATGATCCAAAGGAAAAACACATGCAGGCAATAAAGAGAATTCTTCAGTATCTTAAAGGTACTCCTGGTAAAGGATTGTTATTCCGACGTGATGGCAATCTATCTTTAGAAGTCTACACAGATGCTGATTATGCTGGATTCGTGACTGACCGTCGTTCTACCACTGGTTATTGCATGTTTCTTTGCGGTAACTTGGTGACATGGAGAAGTAAGAAACAAGATGTGGTTGCCAGATCAAGTGCAGAAGCCAAATTTCGAGCTATGGCTCAAGGCATTTGTGAGTTACTGTGGCTGAAAATTGTACTTGAAGATCTCAAAATAAAATGTGAGGGACCTATGAAGCTGCTATGTGATAATAAGTCTGCTATTTGTATAGCTCATAATCCAGTTCAACATGATCGGACTAAACATATTGAGGTCGACCGCCATTTCATCAAAGAGAAACTTGATAGCGGGTTGATTACCACTCCATACATTCCCACTGGGCGTCAATTAGCTGATCTATTAACAAATGGGCTTCATTCAGACAGATTTCAAGAACTTACTAGCAAGCTAGGAATGATAAATATCTATTGCTCAGCTTGAGGGGGAGTGTTGTAAATAATAATTATTTAGTTATTATTTAGTCATTTATTTGTTGTATTGGGCCAAGCCCATTAGATCAAAATTAGATCAAGTATTCTCTATAAATAGAGAACCTTTTGTACAGATTATTTACAATTCAATAATATTTCAAATACCTTTTTCTTTCAAGTAAAATTTATAACGATAAGGATTCAAGTAAATAAAAAATCCTGCCAATAAGGTCAAGTTTAGGTAAACATAGACTGATGGACGTGGCTATTAGAGAAACCAATAACTTGATACGATAATATATTTGAAAATGGCTATTCAACCACCAGCTAATTAATATATATATATATATATATATATATATATATATATATATATATATATGAGTTTGTTTTTTCTGCAATAAGTTCAATACGACGTCATTTTGAGGCAGAAATCATGATGTTTTTGTAATTTTAATTTATTTCAGAATTATAATAGTCTTTATATTTATAATTTTTTAAGATTTCAATACCAAAACGACTGTTATTTTTAGAATAAATACAAATAATTTATCAGCATTAACTGCAAAAATATATATATATATATATATATATATATATATGAGGTCATTTCTTGTTGGTATGAACAAAAATTTCCACTTTCTTTCTCCATCTTCATAAATGGCACAGATTTACTAATAGATGACTAAGACACTTTGTCGTTTGGTGGCAACTTTGATCTCTACTTTCCATTATCATTTACCAGTCTTGGTTGAAAAAATGTCATGGCAAATATAATTTTGGGGAAATATTTTTATAATACTAAATTTGAAGTGTTTAATAAGCGTACTTCATCTTCATAATTTTATACTAACCATTATTGCTGTCAAATGTTTATTCTCGCATATCCACGCTATGCACATTCCGTACTTTTGGTTTTTGACTAAGAAGAACTAGTGAATATAGCTAATAAAAACTAGGGAAAAGTCCACACCAAAAAAAAAAAAAAAACTAGGAAAGATTTTAAGGGTCTGATTGATAATATTCTAATTTTTTTTCTTAAAATTATTTTGTAAAGTAATTATACAAACAGTTATTTTTTATGTTATTTTTATTTTGAAAGTTAAAAATCAAAATAGAAAATAAAAACATCCCAAATATGTTATCTAAATTTGATTCTAAAAATAAAAAAATAATTACAGTTTTTAACTTTTTTTTTACAAAACAAGCCTTATCAAATGAGTTTTTTTTTCTGAAAATTAAAAAGTTATTTTTAAAAACAGTAATCAAATAGAGTCCAAGGGCCTTTTTAATTGTATTCTGTTTTTTTTTTCTTAAAACTGTTTTATAGTGTTATCAAAAAAAAAAAAACTGTTTTATAGAATAGTTAACAGTTGTTTTCTATATTTTTTTGTTTTAAAAGTTAAAAACTAAAAACAAAAACAAAAACAACCTAGATATGTTCTTTAAATTTGATTATGAAAAAAAAATGTTTCAGTTTTTAAATAGGTGCTTAAACAATGAAGGCCATAATTCATCTATGCTATTTATAGTCACTGTTGTTTGCAATGGTCTTTAAATGTGGAAAATCTTAGAAGATCCAGGAAATCACATTGATCTCATCTTAACAGAGGTAGCTATGCTTATTTTATCCAGAATAGGTCTTTTGTGCAAGATCATGAGCCACAATGAAGAATATCCGTGGGATTAGTAATAAGTGTCATTCCATAATTATACTTTGTACCAAATTTAAGTATATGCTTTCAATGACTTTTGTCCATCTAGTGTTTTGTTTTACTATGTATGTTGAAATGCATTCTGTGATGTCGTCTCATAATTTTATGGGTATAGTTTTCAAGTGTTTGTTAAAAGTTGAAGTTGGTTTTTTAGTGAAACCTATTCATAGAAATGAACTTAAAAACCTCTTGCACAAGGTAGCTGAAGTGTGTTTTTATAAGAAGGATAAAATAGTCATATTAGTTAAAAACTCTAACACCGTTAGTGTTAAGAAAGGATTTGGGTGGAGAAAAGCATAGGGAATAAATGATAAAAAAAATAAAAAGAAAGTATAAGAGGGGTAAGTGATTCAAATAAAAAATACAAGGGGAGTATTTGAACTTTTCCCTAAAATTTAAGCTACAAAATGGTCCACCTTGATTCGGCTTGAGTTACCAATATTTACAACATTGATCCAAGCATTTTTTTTTTTGGGTAAGCATATTACTTTGCATTAAATTATTTACATCAAAATTTTGTAGAGGATTGGTTATTTCATGCGTACTTTAGGTTCCCTTGCAAAATTTGTCATTAAATTCTACGTAGAATCCAGTAAATTTGATCCACGATAATATAAATTAAGTTTGTTATAATATTATTTAATAATATATTGGCATAATATTATTATAGGTTTCTTAAGACGAGAGAAGTTATACTTACAATCATTTTTTCTTATAATTATTTTTATTATTGTTTAATCAAAATCAAATCACTAGCACTGTGAATTTGATTTTAATCGAACAGTAATAAAAGTTGTTGTAAATATAGTCTCTCCCTCTTAAAATATAGCTGTGACAATTAAATATTTTTAATCATAAAATATAATTAGTCTATAATGTGAATAAGGCATATATTAACATTGAATTAAAATTAAATCTTTAAAAAATAACTAAAGTAATATGAAAGTTATAGTAAAAAATGGTTAGCTAAAATCAACATTCTTATACTTGTTTGACAAAACATAACCATATCAATTCGAACTTAATAAAGCCAGCAAGACACGCCATATAATAAAATACACTACATTTGATCTTAGCTAGCAGACCAAGACTCATATAATAAAATATGTTACAAACATTATTTGATTAAAATAATTGATGTAATATTTAAAAATAATGATTTTATACAATGCTAGTAACTAACATTTTTTTAATAATAATTATTACTACTATTATTATAGAAACAGTGCGCTTGCAGTTGGATATCTGAGATGATAGCAATTAGGGGTGTTAACGGGTCGAGCCGAGCCGAGCTTTGGTTTTAAAAGGTTAAACCTGTGTTTAAATGTGTCAGCCTGTTACATGTTATAAATATAATTGTAGGCATGTGGCCTGACTTATTTACAAAAACTTAAAGTCTGGTTTAGCCTATTTAAAAAAAATAAGACAACAAAAATTTATCCAAACAGAATATACAATCAATAACACTGTTAATTTCATAAATATTCATAAATTCAATGTATATCCAAACAACATAATATAGAACAAAATCATTCAAAAAGTCTGTTTAACCAATAAAATGAGGTGAAATGTATTGGGGAAAAAGAGAGTAAAAGTAGTATAAAAAATATAATATAAAAATAAAAAATAATATATTAGGCCAGTCTGAGAGGCTTTGAGACCGAGTTTTTGAATTGGAGCCCGTGGCCTTTTTACTAAACGAGCTTTTATACAAGTTCAAGCCTGGTGCCAACAACCAATTTTAGACATGTAAACTTAGGCTTTTTCGAGGCGAGCTAAAGGCCCCTGGTTCGTTTAACACCCCTAATCGCAACCCACTTTTTGTAATATTTTTCCGTTGGACATAAACTGTATTGTACGTACGTAGCCCGTTATACTGGGTTGTTAAGAGCAAAGACCTGAGTGAGTACCAGACAGAATATTTTTGAGTTTCATTATAGGGGTTGCATTTTCTCATGCAACATGAGAGGAGCTTTTCTCCTACACATACAATCAAGTGGGCCCACTAGTTTAAATAAAAAAGAAAAATGAAAGAAAATATTAACACAGAAATCGAGCTCTCACTAACATGAGAGAAGGCTATTCCTACAACATGAGATTTATTTATCCCTTCATTATATATCATAGATCTTGGTAGCTTTGATTTGGCATTTCAAGAGAACCTGGTATTCTTGTTATTGATTTGATAAAATATTGAACTTTTAGTAGTTTATGTTCGAACTCATGACCTTTTATATAAATTAATTAGAGGGTCTCGATTAAAATTTTGTTTCATTTTTTATTAATAATTACAGAAATATTATCTTATGTTTACTTTATTTTTAATTATATATATGGCTTAAGGTGTGTTTGATTTGTTTTAATTTTTAATTTTGATATAATTTTGTTGATAATTACAAAAATATCATATTGTTTTCTGTTTCTTTCTCTAACAAATTCTTAAAAATACAAAAAAGTGATATTTTAATAATTATCAATAAAAATACATCAACTGAAAATAAAAATTAAAAACTCCAAATGCACTCATAAGTTTTACGTAATGATTAATAATTTATGAAGACTCATCATACTTTCAATTTTTCAAATAATAATTAACTATCAATTTATATTTTATTATATAAACTACGAGATCGAAACTTATTTTCTTAATAGCGTAACTTAAGTGCCATTTATATAAGTAAACTTTGATTGCTTTTTTTTTTTGATAAATCACATGTATGCTCAACGAGAGATATTTCTGTTTGAGCGAGAACATTCACATCATGATAGAATTAGCTTTCCGGAAATTTTTTTTTTTACATTTACAAGAACGTAAATCCAAGAACTTACAAAGTCATCAATAAACCATAAACTGAAGTTCTCTAATAAAATATGGGTTTATCTTTGTTTTTTAACAAGTTGACCTGACTTGGCGTTAGATCAGTTAGACCTCAAGTAATTTCTAAAAATTGGACGGTTTATTTAGACCCAAAAAATATGTAAGTTTAACAAATCTAATGCTGGGCAGGGCTGGAATGAGTTGAACTGGGCTGATCAGGCCCAAAATAATGATATATTCATTAATCCACTCTTTCTTGGGTCAAACACTTCAGGTGCTCATAGAAGCCAAAGGCCCATATCCAATTCCTATATTTGGGCCTACACTCACGAGATGCATATATTAAAATGGAAGTGTTTGTGCAGTCACGGAAAACTGTGGGTCAACTGGTCAAGGATAAAATCATAACTGAGGCCAGCTGTTAGGATTCCAAGTAGGGGTGTAAATGGGCCAGGCTGGCCCAGCCCAGCCTACGGCCCGACCTACATTGAGCCCAGCCCAGGCCCAGCCTTTCAGAAAAGTAGAGTAGACTTAGGCTTATAAAATAGCTTTTTTAATAAATAGGCCATAGGCCAATTTTGTCAAGCCCGGCCTACAGCCTTGTAGGCTGGCCTATTTAATTTATTAAAATAAAATAATAAAATAATATTTATTTTATGTGGCAAAGACACAAAGTGTCAAATACCAATATCTCTTACTTTTTGTGCTATTTTATTTTATGAAAGGAAAACTTGTCTAATGTCTCCAAATTTTACATGTTGTTGCAACTTAATACCATGGAACAATGGGTACCTTGCTGGATTATGATGTTACTGATGAAGATCTTTCAATAATACTCTTCTTTCCCTTGTCTTGATGGTGATTTAAAGAATTTTAGATGAATGACATTCTCTTGTAGACTTTATTTCAGCATCTAGTAATTGTATTTTTCTTATTTTTTCCATTTCTTTGACTCTATTCCTCTATGATATACATTCTAGAGCTGAGGTATTATGTTGACTCTTTCTTATTTGTCATTTTTTTCTTATGAGAAGTGCTAGTGCATGCATGAATAGAACTTTCTTTGCTCTATACAATTATTTTTTTTGCTTAGTATATATAGTGGGAGGCCTACAAGGCCTGTAGGCCATGTCAGGCTTTCTTATTTTTGAAAATGGGACGGGCTTGGCCTACAAATAAAGCCTTTAATAGGCCAGTAGGCCAGAAAGGCTAATTTTTTTTGACGTAGGCTTGGGCCAGGATGGCCAAAGCCCAGCCCAGCCCATTTACACCCCTAATTCCAAGGCTGAGGATTCGTTCATGTTTGATCGTCTTTACTTGAGTGGTTTGAGTATTTTCTTCATGCAGATTACTGTATCATTTTCCACCATATTTTAAATTCTACAATTGTGTCAAAGAAGATTTTTGGTATTTCTAATGCAAAAAAATTCACAAGAAAGAACATCACATGATATGGTAACGAGTGCTCGCTCAGCTCCTCCTCCATTTTCTCCCTCTCCTTGTGTTCGTTTGGCATGGAGAATCAAAAGTTGATTTTGATTATTCCCAATTGATTGAGAAAGGAAATATTAAGTTTGGTGGTTGATACCACCCTACATTAAGACCAAACAAGTTTTAGATAGCTCATGGTTTGCCCCAAATGGAACCCAGAGCACGTGGTCAAGTCATGAGTTAGGAAATTTTGGTATATTTTTTGTTTTTATTTTAATGAAGCTATTTCTTATCCAATTTCAATGCGTGCTAGCTAGCGCACTATCTTTCTTCCCACTTCCCCTGGTCACAACTCACAACTATCTATAGCTTTCTCTCTCTTTTTTCGGTAAATGCTATCTATCGCTTTTTACTTATACATGGTCACAACTCATAACTAAGTAATAACAAGGTTTATCTAGCTAAAAATATTGCTTTAGTCCACTAAAAGGTCTTTTTGTTAGGCTTTCATTAGACCCTTTATTTTAATAGGTAATCTTTGGTGGGGGAAAGTGGTATCCACTACTTAAAGCTAATTTTTGTTCCTTCATGTTTAAAATAATATTTTTTTTTCTCTAAAAGTTTTCTTAAAAAATTAACTTTTTTCACTTTGAAATATGCTAAGCAAAACATTAACTTTAACTCATAAAAGCAAGTCATTTGGTCTAGCGTGGGTCATTAAGGAAGTCAATTTCTTGCGGGGTTTGGTTGACATTTGTCACACAAACAATGGTTGGACGGCTTGCTTATTAAAAGTTCCCCCTCATTGCTGGCATTGGCAATGGGTTTGAAATCCCTATCAAATATGGGAACACAGAGACATAAATTCCTAAGAACTAAACAGAATGTTGAACCTGTTTCCATTGTGGGTTTTGTTATGGTTCTTACAAGCTCAGTTCTCTTATGTAAGCAAATTAATCCCCCCCCCCCCCCCCCCCAAACAACAACAACACACACCAAAAAAAAAAAAAAAAAACTGAAACCAAAGGTTAAAAGGCATTTAACGTATACTTTTTTTTTTGGTAAGTAATTTAATGTATACTTAGAACAAAAAGGGTACTCAATAGGGTCCTTCCATTTACCCTATTCTTGATTTGGACTAAAAAATTAGGGATTATTATTTCTTATATTATATGAGATAATTTTATCTCTTATACACACATAAAAGTACGTGGAACTTATATGAGACCATGTAAAGATAAGGGAGAGAAAAATATAACACGAGCCTCACATATTTTTATGTGTGTATAAAAGATAAAATTATCTCCTACAACATAAGAAACATTAATCCCGTAAAAATATTGCCAAGCATAAGGTAAAAGGATCCGGGCAATAGAACTACTGACTACAAATGAAAGAAAGAAACAAGAATTTAGAGCGTCCCCTTCCCTTTTGTTTTATTGGTGTTGTAGATAATTGGTTACTTTATCTTTTTCTAAATCTTTGATTTTTTTTTTCCTTTATTGAACATGAGCATAGATCCCAATTGATTCTTATTATATTGTAACAAATTATTTTTATAAGAGAAATGAGAAAAAAAGTTAAAAAAAAATTTCCGTCACAAATAATAAAGAAAAAACTTTTGGCCACTTTTTTTTGTTCGAAAGCAGTGGCCATTTTTAATTCAATTAATTGCCCATTCTCCGAATATTTGTTAAGAAATTTCAGCGTCCAGTTGTCAACCATAACCTTTCCAAAGGCCCTTTTTTTTTCTAGGATAATACGGTATATGATATAGGGACATGTTATATTTACAAATTTTTTTGTTTGCAAACTACACTAAGTACGACCGGTCATACTTTAATTATGCAGTGTACGACCGGTCGTACTTAGTGTAATTTGCAAAAAATAATTTGTAAATGGATACAATCCTTATAATATAAGCCATTTTATTGGACAACATTTTAACAGCTATTATCATATTTTTCTGTTACGTGTAAGTAATTAGTTGCAATTAGTTACATTCTAGTAAGAGTTTATTGTTATTTATTGTCACGTGTAAAGTGTAAAGTTATTAATATGTAGTTGTTAGTAAATATAAGGCTGGTGTCTTGTAGAAGAACTCAAGGATACAATTGTGGGTTTCTTTCTCTGTCAATGAGCTCTGCTTTGACAATTTTTGCAGTTAGTTACATTCTGTTGTAAGTAGGAGTTTACTGTTACTTACTATCACCAGGGGTGTCAAAACGGGTTCACACGACACGAATTTGACACGACACAAATTTGACACAACACGAATACATCAACACTAACACGATACAAATTTTTATTTGTGTCAAAATCTTCAACACCGACACGACACGAATTTTTTGCGGGTTGACATGATACGATACGAATAACACGCAAAATAGGGGTCAAAACAGTAATTGACAAAAACATTTAAAAAAATGCGTCGAAATTAAAAAAAATTAAAAAATAATAATAAAAATTAAAAATTAAAAAATTAAAAAAAATGGGTCAACGCGAACACGACACAAATTTTTTACGTGTCATTTTTCCCAACACGAACACGACACGAATTTTTTTGTGGATCAACTCGAACACAAATTTTCGTGTCGTGTCGCAGGTCGACCCACGTGTCATAACTTATATTGACACCCCTGACTGTCACATGTAAAGTGTAAACCTACTGATATGTAATTGTTAGTAAATATGAGTTAGTTACAGAAGGCTAGTGTCTTGAATAAGAACTCAAGGGACTCATTGAGGTCATCTTGGAATAACACAATACAATTATTGGTTTCTTTCTCTTTTATAGAGCTTTGCTCTAACATTTTCTCTGTATTAATAATATGAAATAGAATATGTCCAAATTCTAGAGTAGAAAACTCTATACCAACCTCTAAATTAACATGTAAGAAACGAGTTGATTCATTGAGAATGAGAGTGCAATTTTTTGACATTTCAACACTAAATTGCCTTGGCGTCAGAAAAGAAATGAAGTTGGCATTGTCATATGTGCATTTAGCATGACACTTAACATGTTATGTATATGTCTATGTTAACTTTAACTAATATCTTCAAGACTCGATGATTAATTTAAGAGAAATATGTCTCTTATATTGTATGAGATAAAATTATCTTATACATATATAAAAATGGGTGAGACACTGAGACCCACTTTTTTCTTCTTAGTGGGTTTCACTAGCTTATTTATGTGTTACATGAGACATAATCATTTCATGCAATATGAAAAATATATTTCCCTTAATTTAAGATGAACATTCAGAAAATTATACTATTAATTGCCATAGCCAAATAGGGGAGAATTTCACACATCAATGATGTTGAGCCACAATTCACAATAATTAAATTTTACACCATAACTCAACCTGAACAGTTTGATGTTAGGTTTATGGTCCTTATGTCATTATGAAAATGGTGTTTGATGCAAAAAAAAAAAAAAAATTGTAAAACGAAAATATGTGTTATATATATGACAAACTATGAGTACATATGCAATAATGAAAATATTATAAAATATGCAAAAACGAATATCACAAAACCTAAAAGGAAGCAATAACAGGAAAGGAAAAAAAAACAAGTCTAGTGTTGGATAATTTGTCCTTAAGGTGTTTTTGCCTTCCCTACGGTGCTTAAGATTGACGAATAAATATATTCCAAAATAGAATGTGTTACGATATGATAAATCGAGATGTTCAATCAGAGATTGGTATATTAATATAAGATTTGTTTGCCCTCTCTCAGGTACCTATGAAGGAGATACCCTAGAGATCAACGAATTGTCGTGCACAATATTATAAACGACATAGTCAAGGCATGAAGTGTGTGCACAGTGAAAAGCTAAGAGAGAGGGTTTAGAGTGTGGTACTTTATTGATTTAACCCCTTATTTATAGATGAGTTACCTGACAGAAGTGGACTTCTGGGCCTCTTAGGAGTATTGAGGATCCAATTATAGATCCACTGCTGCCGTAGTAGAATTAGTATAATTAAAAAATATTCTCTTAATTCCCTCTTAGCCGTTAGCCGTATTGGGGCCTTCTAGAATGTGGGCCTTTGTCAGGTCCATAACAAAATGTATATTTCTTTTAGTGGTGACACAACTAATCAAAATTGCGTCGACGGAATGAAACTTACTTTAACAATCACACACATACAGAATGAAGGCAGGGTTGAGAAATAAAATTGGCAAAAAGTTAATTTCCATAACAGTATATGTCAGGCAGGTCCAAAGGAAGCCCGTTGCGAGGGACCACCACGACCAACTACACCAAGTGAGTCCGACACCATATCTCAACCCAAAACTTTAAGGCATTGAGTTCATGGATCCATCCACATATAGTGGATCAAGATTTACCAAGGTCTGTAAAGGGGAGACACCCTAGGAAACCAAACTAGGTTTTATAAAACCTTGAGATTCCTTATGGTTGTTCAATATGAGACTTCTTCCCACACACCCCTTCACATGGTAGTTAAAATCTTGGTTTATCACTACGTTTTTATGTTTTTATGATTTTTTTTCATCAAAACATTTTTATCAATATTTCATGTGCTTTTATGTTTTTACGATTTTTTTTTACGTTACGATTTTATGTTTTATGATTTTTTATCTCCCTTTTATTTTTACGTAAAATCTCGTTTTTAACTATTTTGCCCCTTCATATTTCCAAATTAACTCTTCTTATTCATAATAACTTCTATAACACATATTCATTTTTTAGCTAATTCTAATATGATACGGGACGGAACATTATTACTCACCACAATCCCAACGAGCTCGTGAACAAATTAAATATCAAGTCGCTACAGTTTAATATTTTTTTTTTTTGAAATATTCCAATCAGTTCATTGCTTCGCAACTAATTCGATTCGGGACTGGTCCATGATTAAGGCTTTAAACTCCTCCCAAAAATGGTATGGTACTGGAGATATTCGAACACATGCTCTCATCCCACCCACCTGCTTAGCTCCCATGAACTAACTGAACTACCACCATTGGGGCTACATTTTAATACCTGAAATGCTTTATTCTCATCTAAACACAGAAAGGGTTTTGGACAAATGTGCTTTAAATCATGGAAAAGCATATATAGTAGTAATGATTGAAGTTACTGATATTTAAAATCATGAGAAGAAGTGGAGAACGTGTCCCACACTGATTTTCTGTGTCTAATATATGTAAGTTGCTCCATATACAGGGAGTGGAAGCAATGATTTTTCTTGCAAAGTCACATCGATCATTTGGCTTCCTATAATTAACCATGACTCATGGAATGCAGCACCTTTGCTTTCAAGAGATTTGCTTTGCCTTTATTTATTTTTATTTTTGCGTTTATTACTTTTTCTAATTTTGTTTTTTCTTCTTTCATCATAAAATTAAGGGAAAAATATTTATCTTTTTAAATGACACAACTTATATTCTTTCACTCTCACAAAGAGGTGAGACTCACACCATTGTTTTTTTTGTCAACTCTTTCTCTTTCTTTATCTATCTCTTTCTCTCTCTTAAAATGACACAACTTTACATCCTTTAAAATGACACACATTTTTCCCTAAAATTAATGGGTTATTGCACATCAAAATGTCTTTATCATAAAGATATACATCATATGTACGAAGTGATACCTCATGGAATATAAAGTGTTTTGTAGTGTGAAAAGTGCTAAAAAGCTCTTATTTGAACTTGTTTAATGGCAGTCTGCAGTGGTCTGGGAAAGAACCCATGGATCAAAATAAGTGTAGTGGGACGGGAAAAATCAATAGTAAATATTGAAAGGAAATATAGAATTTCATTCAATTTTGTGCACAACTTTTATATAGATTGTTAAGAAATATAGTCACACATTGATTATATGGGCAATTAATGTGGGACTATATTTCTCAACATTAGTTGCCCATACAACCAATCTGGGACTATATTTCTCAACACGCCCACTTACACGTGGAAATTCCACTACAAAGAAAGTGGGAGGCGGTGAGATTTCGAACGCTCTGATACCATGTTAAGAACCTTGAGGTCATCACCCCAAAAGCTAGCTCAAAGGTTGAGAGTGCCTAAGGCCTTATAAACCTCACATTAGTTGCCCCAAAAGCTAGCTCAAAGAGTGAGAGTGACTAAAGTTTTATAAACCTCACATTAGTTACTTATACAACCAATGTGAGATTATATTTCTCAACAATTTATATTAACATAAATAATAGTCTTGCATACTATCATTGTACAGAAGTTTAAAGTGATCGGAAGTTTCTTTGAATTATGTATAAAATGATAGTTGAAAATTTTTCATTCATTAATTTAAATTTTGTGAAATTTTCTAGAAAAAATCCTATGTAATTATAGATTTTAATTTCGAGTTTTGTTAACGAGTATTTTAATAATATTGATCAAGTTACCAAAAGTGAAAAATATTCAATTCGATTAAATTGTATTTAACAATTATTAGTAAAATCCCTTATTTTTAAGTCTATGACTCATGAGAACAGTAAAAATCAAAATCAACTGCATGTGAGATACAAATTTAAGATATTTAGTTATTGGCTTTAATGTTTCTACGGTGAATGTAGATAAGTTATCTACATTTGCTTTCAAAACGACATCGTTTTGGGTTGAAAAATTAAAAAAATTATAATAAAAAAGACTATTATAACCCTGAAATAAATTATAATTATAAAAATACTTGATTTCGGCATCAAAACGACGTCTTTTTAGGCTCAATGTAGATAAGTTATCTACATTTATTGTAAAAAAAGAGAACCCTTAATTATTTACAGAAAGAAACGAAGAAACACTCTGATTTTCTGAATTTCGGGAATCTTGTAACGTTTAATAAAAGAAAAAAAGTTTATCATTTTAAATGACATAAATTTTTATTATTTTAAATAAAATAATTATTTTTTAGTGCATATTTAAGGGTTTTTATATTCTCATCTACAGAATTAGAAGGAAAAAGTAAGAGAGAGAATGTATAAAATCACTAAAACATATTTGTTTCACTTAAAATGATAAAAAGTTATGTTATTTAAAATGACAAATTGTAAAATCTAAAAAAAAAAAAATCAATCATAAACAATACTCCAACATATACATTTCAATCACAAATAATTATAAATAACACTCCAAAAATATATAAATCAATCATAAATTAATATCAATAACACTCAAAAAATATATAAATCAATCAAAAACTATCATATACAACACTCCAAAAATATATAAATCCACCATAAATTATCATAAGCAAAATTTTAACACATTCCACATGTGAATTTTTTTCTTTAATGATTATTAGGTAAATAATATTTTACTATTAACATATTAATTTTTACCATTGACATATTAATAATTTTTCTATTAATAGAGATCTCATGAACCATTAGCTATTGCTTCAAAATTGAAAGAAATCAAGGAGTGAAGCGTGTTGGAAAATTTAGAGAAACTCTTCTAAAAAAGAGGGAGAGAAAAAGAAAAGAATTATAAAGTGAGGAAATAAGGAAGATAAAAGTAAATATTAATTAAGGGTGGGGATAACTTCTTTCTTTCTAAAATATGAACTCCAAGAAAATGTTATTTTATTATTTATTTTACTTTCCCTCTTCTTCCCGTACTAACCAATTTCGATGGAATACCACGTTCCAATTTATTTTATGCTATTTATTTCAGCAATTTACATATTGTAATTTATAATTTTGCACTTAATGTTTGGTCAATTTATATTATAGCAATTTATATTTCTGCACATTATATATATATATATATATATATATATATATATATTAATTTATAATTTCTACAATTTACGATGTTACATATTACAAGTATATATTTATGTATATATATTCTTTTTTTTATACAATGGTGGAAATCAAACACATAACCTAATACGAACTACTCAAATCCCTCACCACTAAATTAATCATAGTGTCTTATATTCTAATTTATATTGAAGCAAATTTAGAATTTTACAATATATAATTACCATTTATGTGCATAGTAATATATATGCTGCGAATAGAGCCGTATATGTATAAATATTGTACATGTATTATTTAATTGTTTTTTCATTTTTGCATGGTCATTATATTGATATGTTATCTTTAATTTTTATGTAAATTATCACTGTAAATTTCATACTGTGAAAATTATCATAACTTATATATTTTTTAGATTTATTGTAGTGATATAATTGTTCTTAATTTTATTGTGATGTCAAAATTTCTGTAATGGTGTGTTATGAATTACAATTTCTTTTATAGGATACTTTTGGAGGTATTCACATTTTGTCTACCTAAAGAGTTTAAAAGATTCCTTATAAAAGATTATCTAAATATGTGCATGGTCAATAAACTCAGTTCCTTGAGTCAATGAACATATTCTTTAGACAAGATACAACATGGGGACATCCTTGCAAAATCCAGAGTACAGACATACAGAAAAATAAATCCATGCTTATGAAAATGTTATGGAAAATAATGTTATATATGTATTTGTGATGCTAAATTTGTTTCAAAATAGTATGATGTTAACATTATTTACTTAAAATCATGGATAATTTTTTCATACTAAGTTGTGAATGTAAATACTACACTTTTGCGAAAACCTTTTAAATTGTTATTTTTATTGGGATAAAAATATCATTAAATGTGTGTTTGCATATTTGAAAGACAAAGTCCAAAGTAAATGCTATGTGTGTGCAAGGAAAAAATATTAGGCAATAAAGTCTACATTTCTATTTAGTTGTGAAGTTCTGTTCTAGATCATAATTATATTTGGGTTGCAGCCAGTGGCGGACCCAGAAAAACATTTTATGTCTGCACATTTAGAGCGGGGGTTCAGGGGCACCGGCCCTTATTTTTATTTTTTTAAAAGATCATGATCCAATTTTTGCTTCCACTTCAAAAGTAAAGCTTTAGTGAATCAACTAAAGTTCTAAGGAAATAATAGATAATGATAATTAAAAAATAAATAACACTACAAAAGACATTTGTAAAATATAGTATAATTATAGGGGTTAATAGATCAAAACTCACATATCTATTTGATCCAAAGTTGACCACTTTTGTTTTATAGAAGATCATGAAAAATTCTGTGTGATTCTCCTCCACTCTTTACCTTTTTCCTTTCAATCTTTCTATTTTTATTTTTTTTACTTGGCCTGAATCACACATTCTATGTGAAAAATTTTTTCTCTAATTTTTTTATGTCTGCAAATGTAGACAATGGCACCCAAATGGGTCCGCCATTGGTTGCAGCATTTGTGTTTTATAAGGGTTATTTAATGCCTTATGTTTATTTAATTGTTTGTACTTGGATATTCTAGAATAAAGTCAATTTCAATAAAACTTGCATTCCAAATCAAGTTTATTTAATTAGAGTTCAAAATAAATAGGTAATGTTCATTGTTTGATAATTGAAGGATATTAAACAAACACTTTTCCCTTAATGAAATATGTAAATCTATGAGCAGCTTCCCAAATTGAATTTGAAATTGAGTCCATTTTTATGGCTTTTTTCAGGTGTGTAATGGAAAAAGAACACAACAAAGTAGAATGTGAAGCAATGCCAATTCTACACTTTGATACTAGAAAATTTATGTAAAAGACCATTTAAATCCAAAATTTTAAGTTGTTGAGTGAGACTAAATTAATAATTTTATATTTCTCTAACGCATCCCTTCATACTTGAGTCAATTAAGAAACTCCACAATATTTTATTATTTTTATTCATTGAATGGGGGCAGTGAGGATCAAGCTTGTGATTTCATTTTGTCACGTCGACTCTGATACCATGTAAAGAACTATTTCAACCCAAAAACTTAAGTGTTGGGTGACAGTACATTACTAATTTTATATTTTTCTAATAATTTATCTCTTCAAAAGGTTTTTTAAAAACAAAAATAGAGGGAAAGGAGGGGAAATGAAAAAAAAATTGAGGAGAAGGAGCTGATATATATATCCTTTTATAGACATATATATTGAGGTGAATAAGTTACTATAAAATATAAGAGTAGTTAATATTAAATAAGTTATCTGAAAGTCACATCATTACTTAAAATAATTAAATAATTGTTTGTTTTAATATAAAAAATTCACGCAATATTTAATGATCTTGATTTATTCTTCTTATTCTCGCAGCATAATCTAAAAAACAACGTATAATACATTCTCATAAAAGAATTTTTGTAGCGTATCTAGAATTTTTTGTTAAAGTTACAACTCTTAATTTAACTAAGGGTTCATTTTTTTTTTTACAGATAAATTGTCTGCATTGAGCTCAAAATGAAGTTATTTTGTAACGGAAATCAGTCTATTTTATAATTTATTATAAAATTATAATAGTCTGTATTAATATAAATTTTTAATCTTTTAACCTAAAACAGCATCATTTGAAGGTGAATGTAAATAATTTATCAGCATTAACGGTAAAAACATTAAAGTCTTAAACTAATTAAAATATAAAATACTGTCTTTCAAATTTTTGGGATGAAAGAGGCGATTGTACACCCTATTTCGTTGATCCGCCCATGTATCATAGTTAAATGTTACTTATATAAGCTATATTAAAAAAAAAAAACTCACACTTATAACACTAATAATGATAAAAAATAATCGTTACTAGTGCAAGAATCAAGGTGCTTTGCATCTTTCAAAAACTTCACGGTGAAGTTATTATTTTCGTATCTTCGGAGCTTGTCACACTAGACACCGTCTTGTCCCTTAATTAACATATATTATATATTAAACAATTCAAGTGCTTAAATCCTTTTTGAAGTACTTCCAAAAGCCACCTGTTCTCTTTTTCATCTTTCGCTCACGTCCCCACTAAATTCTATGATGATTAGATTGAATTTTTTATAATTTTTTCAGTAAACAAAAAACTATTAAGATATTAAGGTAGTGATTTTATAGGATAATCTCCTTATGCTTTCGAATAATTAATAAGCAAAGTGAAATGCTTAAGAATGTCAACCCAACACCAATTTAAAATTTACCTAAAGTACTGGTATGCGCATGCGAGACTTACTTTTCTATACATAATTATTGGCATAATTACTTGTTTCACCACTTAAACATGCACTTAGCAATTATATGTCTACTAATATAAAAAATTTACTAATTATTAAGATGTATAATAAAAAAATTTATTCACCGAATTACTTAAGCTTCCAAGAGAATTGATTATGTGACATGATATTAGAAATTGTGACAAAAAGTAATTTAAAGCCTGATATTCTCATTCTATTGATAAAAAATAAAATAAAATTTCGGCACAAAATAACTAAAAAAAATAGTATGTATTAAGCGCTACAATGTTTTATCCCTACCACTGGAAGGATCTTTTATCCTTGCACAAGCTCATCTCACTACATAGGAGGTGCATATGCCTCGCATATATATACAACGAGGCTCATTCGGCAAAACAGTCTGATTAGTGAATATTTTTCATCTATAGATATCTCATCTTCAGTCGTTGAAGGAACATCTTAAATTAATCTATCATTTTATTAGATGTTGATATGCTAAAATATAGAGTTACCGTACCCTTTACACCATCCTCTCATCACCCTTCGTCTAAGATATTCATGGTGACTCCCTCATATTTGATTCATACCACTGCTTCTAAAAGCACTGTTTGGTTGAGATATTTAACCCTAATTAGGGAAACAAATATAATCTCACCACTAAATGGTTCAAGTGTATCTTTGCCAAATTAAATCCTTATAATTTGTGTTCTAGTGATGAAGATTATACATGTAACAACATATTTTAACTAATAATGTGTATTCCTTCTTACAATGAAACTCACATATGCTTATATATATCTCGGGGTGATTACGTACGGGTCAGATTGGATCGAGATATAATCAAAATTAAGACTAAATAAACTGAGTATAAATGAACAGGTTGGATTAGTTTATACAAAATTTCGTTGCTCAACGCAAACTGACCCGATCACATCTAAATTAGTTGTGTTTGACTCATCAGGTTATGTTCATTGCAGCATCCACAAAATTCCAAAAAAAGAAAATTATGGAGCGAAAAGAATAAAAAGTATAACCTAAACCAATCAGAAAAGTGATTAAGGGTGAAGTTAATGATAATTAGTACATATGACTACATGGATATTAAATATACTGATTGAGATGTTTATGAATGTTCCAAGTCATGATAGCTAATTAACATCATTAAATGTGGAATATGTATCTGGACAAGCATTTTCTGATGACCTAAAAAGATTGCATATTAAATTGACTTATAATAGTTTAAAGGTCTCACTGCACACCATTTTATGAAGTTGTAATAAGACTATACAAATTATTGTAAAGTTATCCATCAAAATATTAGTTGTTCTTAGGTAAAGTAGGCCTAAATAATTGATCATGGAATGAATAGAGATGAATGCTTGAGTAGAAATCCACAACAATTCTCTCCCAACTTGCCGCCGGGGTCCGTACCAAAGATTTAATTAAATAAGTATATGTTCAGGTGAGGCAGATTCCATCCAATGCCAATATGCATTACCCCATTGTCATAAAACTTTGTGGTGGGGAAGGTTCAAAAATAAAAATTAATGGACAAAAATATATCTTTTCGAACATGAGCATGCACAATGCATGCGAATGTTATAGTATCACTTATATATTAACATCCCGCGTACTCTATATTAAACCACGAATTATATTAAAATTAAAGGCTAAGTATATTAAAAAGAAGAAGAAGAAGAAGAACTTAAGAGTCTGGCAAATTCTGATGGCACCAACTATTTTGCAAATTGCATAAAGTTCTTTCAAGTACTCATATTATTAAAAAGTTTATCGGTAACGAGAATATAATTTATAATATCGTTGAGTTTGTAGAAGGTTCCACGAAACTTCATAGAAAAGACGAGGTTGTGGAGAAGTAGATTCATATATGCTAACTGTACTATTTAAGTTAGGTTATTCTTGTATATATTGATATATAATAATTTTAAAAATGTTTTTTATTTTTAATATGAGAAATTTAAAAATTAATTTAATAAAATCATTTTTTTTTGTTAAAAAATGTATCGGTAGCTACTAAATACTTTTTATTTTTATTGTTCCAATTCTGAGGCATAGAAATAAAAAATATTTTTATAAAAAAATCAGAAAATAAAATGATTGTCATACACAATTTAACAAAAAATATACAGATCGCATAGCTTAATTGAACGAAGAAAATAATCATAAAAATAAAGGTAATATAAACATGTTATATTTTATCATATTTAATAAATGATGTAACGAGTGCTTAGAATTTTCATAGTAGCTAAAAATATTTTCTTGGGAACACATTTTTAGTGCTGCGAAAGTACCTATTTCTTTACCGAAAAAGAGAGAGAGATATGTATGTAAAATTAATGTATAAAGATAAGGATAGTATAAATATATTAAATTTTATCATATTTAGTAAATAATATATTGAGTGCTCAATATTTTCATAGCACTAAAAATATTTTCATGGAAGCACATTTTTAGTGGTAGAAGAGTACCTACTCCTTTACCAAAAAAAGAGAAAAAAGATATAAATAAAAAAACCACAAATATAAATATATAACTTTTTACAATATTTAATAAAGGGAAAAGTATTTTCATTTTAAATGACAGAAAGTTATGTCATTTTAAGAGAGATACAGACACAGAAAATTTGAATTTTAAATTAAAAAAACCATTCACTTTCTCTCTCTCATGATTTCTGTTTTTCTGTATCTATCTCTCTCCTAAAATGACATAATTTATGTCATTTAAAATAACAAACAACAAACCCTTTAATAAATAATGTATTGTGTGGTCGATATTGCGGAAGCATTGAAAATATTTTACTCCTTGAGCGTCGAGACGTCGAAATAATGATGCATTGGACATTGGACAATGATTGCTGACTGTAGATTCTGGGGTACATATGATTGTTCCATGACATAATGACCTAAAGCAATTTTGTGATAAGGAAATTCCTCTCCCTAAAACTATTGGTAAGGAAAAAATCTATTCTATTACCGATGTATGTACACTAGATTAATAATAGCATGTCATGGCACTTATTTTTGTACTGAAAAGAGATAAAAAAAGTCATTTTTATATGGGTTTTATAATTCTCAAGTTACATGAAAATTAAAATTTTATGTTGTTGAGACAAAAAGTATGTGGGACCCACATGTTAGAAAAAATTGTGTGTAGGACCCACGTCAGCACGAAAATCGAAAGGTGTGTAGGAAAGTTTCAATTCTCATATTGAATGAGAATTATAAAACCCTTTTTTATATTTATACTATATATTATTAGTAATATAAAAAAATGTTATATTTATAAATTTTTTGTTTACAAATTATATTAAGTATGACCGGTCATACTTCAATCAAGAGTGTATGGCTGGTCATACTTAGTGTAATTTGTAAAAAAAAATTGTAAACAGATTCTTCCTTCAATGATGTATAGTGTAAATATCGATATCGTACCCACTGGTTGCTGCTACCGTAGTACCTATGTTATTAAAATCGGTCAGGTCATTGACCCGGTTGAGGTACTGAGTCACTAGTTCAATTGCATGACCCGATAATTATATGTAATTTTATAATTTATATTAAAAATTATAAACATACTCTAATATCTAAAAAAATGATAAAAATTTCAAATATTTTAATATAAAAAATAAAAAATCACATATTATCCAATAAAAGATAAAATAAAAATATAATGATCGTGATACGAGGCCTTAGGTTCAGAAAATGACATCTCTAATTATAAATCAAATCAAAATTTTCTACATAGTGCATAATTAAGATAATATTAGTGTTGTAGGTACATAACTTATGTAAGTCAATAAGCAAAAAAATATTCAAATATGTCCATTATGATTTTATTTTTTTTAAAAATTGAATTTTTTTTACCTTACCGGGTTACCGATTTTCATGAAAACTGGTCGGATCACACCAATTCTGATACATGACTTATCATTGTTTCAACCAGACCGGTTATATGATTGATTTTTCAGTTTTCGAGTTTATCCGGCCTATTCGATCCGATTTTATTAATACTGTCTAGTACAGAAAATGTGTTCATTTGTAAGGGATTGGACAAGGCCATTTGCTGAGACCATCGGACTAAACATGGCCAGTAGTTGCCTTGGTTCATCGCCAAGCACATGATCTCATTTTCTTTGCTCCATGAATATATATTTCTTACTTAAAAATGAAAAAATATAAGATATGAGTGAAAATAAATATAAAAGCAAAGGTAATATAAACTTTTTATTATATTTTATAAAAGGAATATTAGTACTCTGTGTTCCTAAATCACAGAAAATAATTCCCAAGCACGTGCTCTTGCTTTGTTAGAGAAAGTTTGATGCGAGATTGACTCAATAGAATAGCTTGATCAATTTAATCCTAAAGTTTGTGGAATTCAGATTCAAAAGATTCGACAATAATCCAATTTTTTTTAATTAATTTCATCTAAATGTATGGCCTGCATGATAATAATTATTCACTAATAGTGCCTCTTGGATGGGGGAGAGAAACTATTCTAATCTCAATAAGCCAACCACAATACATATACAATATGAGAATATAAGTCTCTCAGTAATATTTGTTAACATATCCATCATGGAAAATTGATCAGAGTTCACAAATCCAACACAATTTACATGAGTTTGAGTGCTTAAAAAAACTCAATAACAAAAGTAATACAGCAGTTAAACCAATACATACTCCACATATCTAACGTTTAATTAATTTAATTTTATTAAGAGTAAAGTCTCTTTTGGGTCCCAAACAAAAAATACGGTCAGTGGCGGAGCTGGGTTCTAATCGGAGCCCGGACCAAAAAATTGTATGTGTATTTATTTTCTTTTAATTTTAGTTATTTTATATCATAATATATTTAAATTATATTAAATACAAAATACCTGAGCAAGAAACATAAAAAAGAATTATAATGTTATTAAATATTTTTTAATTTTACTGAATATATTTTTATTTTTTTATATAAATGGAAATGGAACACATAACTTAATACAACTTACCTAAATCTCTCACAAAATATATTTTAATTTTTTGATAGGGCCATATTACAATTTTAGACTGGGCCAAATTATAATTAATTATATAATTATATAATTATATATTATAAGTACAATTGTTAAAATTTAGTTCGGACCGAGACCACAATACGGTCCCCATTTTTGTGCTTTACAAAAAAAAAATACTCATACTAGTCTTTTTAGGTATTAAATTGAGTTTTCATTGAATTTCTGAAGGACCACATTTTCAAAGAACTGAAACTGTAGAGGGACCAAAAGTTGACTTTTTTTTTATAAGGGACGAAAATTGAGACGATGTTTTTTTGTTAAGGAGCCAAAAGGATTTTACTCTTTTATTAAATACATGACTATGGCGGTTGTACTTTTAGTTTGAATTCATTTGGTACCGACCTTAATTAGTTTGGAGTAAAAATATTGTTGATGTTCATCTTGATATGAGTATTATGTTACTTGCATTAAAATTCCATTAGCTCTGTGATTGGTAACAGCAACGGAACCTCCAAAATATCGTGGTTATATTGCTTTCGTTGGGGACATTGCTGAAGTTCTCTATCGCCATTGGAGGGTCGACATCACACATTCTCTTCGTCAAGCTAATCATTGTGCAGAATCCCTTGCTAAAATAGGGGCTAAAGCTTCCCACTACATGATTGTTTAGCATGGGCCTCCAACGGGTTTGAGTCCTTTCTGGCTGATCCTACTATATCAAGCCTTAACCTCATTCATTTTTCCATTGTAACTAAAAAGGAAAACAAAAACTACCTGTTAATTAGTGATTAAATTAACAAATGACTTTCATGATTATATCTCATCTAATAATTATTATTAAATTTAGGTGGAGGACAGACAGAGAATAAAATGACAAAGTGAAACATCAACAAAGTCTGGCACAGTTGGTAGATAGTTATGTCCTTTAAATATGCTGACAGAAGTTCGATCGCTGGTCATGTGTATAGAAAAGGCTTTGTTGGAGAAGTTGTACCCACGATCGCGTAATCTCTCCGCCTTGAGGGTAGGGTTGGCAAAAACAAGTCAACCCATCGGGTTGGCTCGTAACCTGCCAAAAATGAGCCTGGTTGGGTTGGCAAAAATGAGCTGTCAACCCGAGCAACTCGACTCGTGCCAGCTCGTGAAAAAACGAGGCAACCGGCGGGTCAAACGAGCTAGCTCGCGGGTTGAGGTTTTTTTTTATTATTATAAAAAATTACAAAATATAATATACAAAATGGACAAAACCCATACATGCTGTCATCATTTTTCTTCCTTCTCTAAACCTAAGTCCCTAATCTTCTCACATTCCTGCCATTTTTATATTATTAGGCTGTGTTGGCTCTGTTTGGTTCAAATATCTTACCCATTTAGTAGCAAGTGGTTCTGATTGTTTCTTGATGTTGATGCAAATATGTTGTGAAGAAAATTCAAAACTAAAATATTTTGCTTTTATTTCTCACTTTAAAACCCTTTGTTTAAGCTGATGGAAGCCACATAGCTGGTGCATTAATACTACAGGATCATTTAAATAGGCTGAAAACGAGTCAACCCGCGAGCAATTTTCGAGCCAACCCGCGAGCCAATTTTCGAGCCAACTCGCGAGCTATTTTTTCAAGCCAACTCATGAGCTATTATTTCAAGCCAACCCACGAGCCATATTTTTGAGCCAACCTTAACCCGACTCGGTTCGGGTTGGGTTGGGTTTTCTGACTCGTTTTTTTTCGAGTCAACCCTAACCCGACTCGTTTTTTCGGGTTGAAAGTGGGATGGGGCGGATTGGCCCGTTTTGCCAACCCTACTTGAGGGGATTAGTCCTTGGCGTAAAATTAATCCAATTTGGGAATTTATCATCTTATGTGTTATTTAACATGATCATGTCATGTGAGACGATCCTAACCATTCTTATGCAAATCAATGATGATGGGGAATGGGAGAGAAAAAATATATTAGAAAAGGGAGTGATAAGATCGTAATCGTTAATTTATCCATGAATGGTTAGGATCCTCCTAAATAACATGGTCATGTTAATTAACATATGAGAGGATCCACTCCCATCTAATTTTTGGTTGGAATTTTTAAAAATATTTTATCTCAAATAAGTTTAGATAAGAACTAGTTTTTTAAAATTTAGGTTATTACCAAACAACTTATACCTAAAAGCTAGCCATATTTACTTGAAAGGTGACATAATTTAATCGTTAAATTGTAAGTTCCATTATTATTGTTCTCAACATCCGTACATAAATGAATGGTTTTCCTTTTATATTCGATGATTTAAAGATAAATTGATATAAATCATTTTAAATGATCAAATTAAAGTTGCAAATACTTTTCGGGGGGAGTGAAAAGGATATATACCTTTTTTAATTTAAATTTATTAATATTTTATTACATAATTTATTTATTTTTATTTTTAAAATTCCATGCATCACATAAATATTAATTGGATGGAAATAAAATGAAAATAATATACCATATCAAAATTATACTTAAAAAAGTTGTTGACAATTCTATAGTTGAATGAACAATATATATAGGGAATAACATTTCTTTAGTCATTTGAGATAAATTTATCTTCAACCACTTCTTATAAATATGTATTTCGAGGAGTATATAGTTATAATATTAAAGTTATTTTTTTTTCTCTCTCTAGATACTTGTCGGCTGACATGAAGGGAGAAAAAAAAGCAATTTTAATATTGTAACTATATAATATCTATGGTACATAGTCATAAAAAGGTGGATGGAGCTTGGAGATACGTTTATGTCAAGTGAATGAAGAAATATTTTTTTCATAATCGTTGTTATATCGTGCTATCCATGTTGTTATACAAAAGCTAAACTTTTACATTTTGGGTTCACTAATTATTTTCATTCCTAATTGAAATATTTAATTGAAATATATAGACTTGCACAAACTAGGGTTGGCCTGGGAAATATTCCGCAATTAAAAATTGAGTTGAACTCGGTTGGAGACTTGGAGCCCACAATAGTTGGTCATCGTCCCTAGCTAGCAGTCCGCGTGGTTAAGGAAGCCCACTTTATTGGTTGATTTGGGCTTTTGGAGCTAACTTTTCGAGGGCCCCACCTCGGAAGTGAACTTCCCCTTCAACCTTTGTCCCTAACCGATTATAAGGAATTAGAAAATAATACTAATAGAAGATTAAGAAAGAAAAACGTGTTTAGGGGTATAGGCTTATAGACTAGGTTAGATTCTAAATCCAGTTCCCATTTGAGAGGGACTAACTCCTGTTACTAAACATAGTATCTTTTTCAATTTCAAAGTTAGTCCATTGTTTTTTATGAGGTTAATCAATCCCCTTGTGCCATCACATTTTTGTATTTATAGCTTTCGGCAATCAGTAATTGCCTTTATTAGTTCATTAATACTTAATTTCTGTATTATTCTATTATTTTGAACTCTTGGTGTCATGAGCACAAATCACAATCCATGTTTTTTTTTTTTGGTGAGGGCACAGCCCCAAGACCAAACAGAATTTTTTTTTTTTTTACATCAACGAGTGTCTAGTTCTGTGAACAGAGCTAAAATCAGAAAAATACAGCCGATGGAACATAAAAAACTACAAAATCATCTTGATCTAGCTTCAGAAGAGGAAGGTTTACTAGCCAGTCCGCACAAACATTTCCTTTCCTGTAAGTATGAAGTAACCTGACAGTCTAATCCTTTGAGAGCCAATCCCGTATTCGAGTCACTAAATGGGACTCACAGGAATCATCATCAGTTTTGGTGAGCAAAGTGATAGCATAAGCTGAATTACTCTTTAAAATAATCTTTCTCCAACCACCAACCCAAGCTCTTTCCAAACCTTTTAGGATACCCCACAGTTCAGCTATAATTGCAGTACAGTAACCAATCTTATAAGAGATAGCTTCCAACCACTTACCATCAGGACCTCTAATCAAGCCCACCAATCCATGTTTTTTAAATTCTAATAATATTGTTCCTTGAAAGAGTGTGCAGTGTAAATCTTGCAAATCTTTTTTTTCATTTCATATTGCCTCCCCCTCTCCGTTAGGGCCTCTTGTAGATTTTTCCTAAAACTATTTTAGTAGTGGACCTTTATTTAAAAAGAAAAAGGTAATATAATCATACTATCTTATATGCAAAATTCAATTACTCAAGTTGAGCTAATTTCTATAAATTTTAATTTATACATATTTGACCATGTTATCCAAATTTTATACTTTTTAAAATAATGGTATAAATAAAAATATAATTTAATTATAATTTACGTGTAATTAATTTAAAGTCTTTTTTATACTATTATTTTATTATATGTGTTGCGGCAGAAAAACTTTATTTAGTATTAAATCTCCTCAGTCTGACTGTCTATGAATGAATTTTCTTACAGTAATGGCCTTGAGATGGTCAAATCTTCTAAGATGTGACTCAAGAAGGGAGAGAGGTGTGCAAGGAATGTATCTTATTTCACTTCAATGAGCATGATAGTTCAAGTGACAAAAGTGAGTATATATAAAGAGGGTTTAACTTTTTCGCTTTTGTTACAAAAATATTTCTCTGCCACACTCATAAAAATAAGTGGGTCCCATTGTGAAGAGAGAATAAGTTAGTGGGATCCACTCACACAAAAGAGAAATATTTTTTGCAGCAAAAGTAAAAATATTTTTCTCATATAAAGATCAAACATCATTCTTGTTCTTGATAAACCTCTAGTTTATCTTGTTTTTATAGATTAAATTAATATAAATTATCAAAATGAACAAGTCAAAAACTAGGGTTTTAACATAAAATCATGAACATTATCTGATTATTGATTAAATAAATAATATTTGCTATTTTTCAGGGATTTGAAGATAAAAGGAAACAAATATGAAGATATGATAGATGGAGATCAAAACTAAAAGATATGAAGATCTATCCAAAGAAAATCAAGATTATCAAGTTGTTGAAGAGGAGGCTTTAGCCTCCAATCTGAAGCTTAAGCGCCCCAAAATTTGTCACTTACTCTTGAGAACAAACCTGAAGCCAAAGTTTAAGATCATGTTACTCTTTAGTCATCATTAACTACAAATGTTCTCACCTTTTTTCTCAAACTAGCATGGGTATCTACCATCTATTTTTGTTCGAGACTCCTTGCGATTAACAAATGGTTATTTGATTTGGTGCTACTCTATTAACAACCCGAAGAGAAACTCCAAAATTAATAATAAAAATAACATAAATATGTATTTCTCATTTTTAAAATACTAATAATTCATTGGTGATTTTTTTTTGTTAATCAATTAATTATTTATTTTCTCGACTTTAATAGTTTATGTAATGGATCTTATATGTTGGTCAATTCTCTAATATTCAGGTAGCGAAACATATCAAGAGGGTATTTCACACGAATTTCATATTTTTTATTTCATAAATAACGATAATAAAATAATCTCAATCTTAAAATTTTGAGTTATCAGTAGTTAAAGGATCAGACCTCACTCATTGGAAAATTTAAGAATAATAACTATTCAATTAATTATTTACAATAAGCTCATTACTAAAAGCAATATCATAGATGGTGTTAACCGAATATTTTTTACAATATTTTCATAAAATGTAAATGTAAATTCACACCAATATTTTTACAATTATCTAAACAACTCATTTCATAAAACATTACGGTCTGAATAAAACACTCAACTTTATTTAACAATTGTGAATCTGTTTATCAATTGTGAGAACCTATGATTATGTCATCCATGAACGTATCCAATTGATCATACACCTTACAATTAACCCAGACCTTTATGTTTGTAAATGGAAATCGAAATGGAAATGGATCATATCATGTGTTATTTAATATAACCATATCATGTGAAATGATCTTAACCATCCATGAATAAATCAATAGTGATGATTTTATAACTTTCTATCCCAATATTGATTCACCCCTGTATGGTTAGAAATTATAATCCTATCACATGATATGGTCATGTTAAATAACACATGAAAGGATCCACTCACACTATAAAATTATGATACTAAAAAGTCTATTAAAAGATGCCAAAACTCCCTTAAATAAAAGTCTAACTCCAGTTTCCAGGGAAAGGGGAGTGAAACACACACAAAAAGTTTCTATTATGATTCAATACGTATATGTATTTACTTTTCTTTAAGTATGCACCATTGCGACATTCTTGTTCTTCACCAATCATGCTTGTATGCGAGCTATCATGTGGGACTCACAAACTCCATCACCTCTCTTGGTGAGCAAATTAATTTGTTGACTCATTTTCTAGAATAATATTCTTTGAATAACAACTCTTTACTTACTCCAAACCTTTAAGAACTCCCTAAAGCTCTATTGTGAAAACGTTGCATTGACCAATGCACTATGCAAAGCTACTTAACCATTGATCATATGCGTCCTCATGACACCACCACTGCATTGAGATGGCGTCCCTCAATCAGCACAAAAGCGAGTAGTTCGTCAAGTGGAGCACACCATCTCTGCATTTAATTGGAGATCAATCTACAGTAAGCAAGTCAACCCAATGCACAATAACAAGAAAACGCATAAAAATGAGAGAGATGAAGAAGAAAAATGAGACACAACACTTTTTAACAAGGAAACCCCTCCCCCCCCCCACCACGCTAATGAGTAAAAACCACATGATCTATAGCAAAATTTTCCACTATAAGAATAACATGATTACAATAATTCTTCCCTGGTAAGCATTAGAGGTACACACTCAAACTTCACATTAAAATGGTGGTATACAAGGTTCTTCTTTGAAAGAGGTCAGTCACTTAAACATTTTTTTCAAAAAAGTATACTTACAATAGCTAGAAAAAAATCACATATGATTTTCATTCCTTTTTGTATAAAGGGAATGTGTAACACCCCGTGTTAACCCGGTTTGTTAACATGTCATCGTATTAAGCCACGCTTAATAAAATTTGCGGAATATTCTTTGTCTTTTCATTTATGACGTCATTATTCTTACCAAGTTGAATTACTTAATTCATTTTCAAAACATTGCCTGTAGGTAAATTGTAAAAGACAGCTACTGAAATACCTCATTAATTAAAATAACAGATATATGTCTCTAGTCACGGAACTACAACACGTAGACCGGACCAACTAGCAGTTTATACAACTCAAGCTAAAAGTACTAACAATATAGTGGCATGGACAACTCCCATGCTCACCCAAATAAGGCAACAAAGCCCAACAAGTCTCAACATAGCAACAATATAAAATCAAGCTAAAAATATAATATCAACAGATATATCCAGCATCCAACCATGTCAGCATAACATCATATAAATCAACTAAGCTCCGGCCTCCTGCCGTTAGAGGTCCCAACCCCAGCATTACCTGAACCTGAAATATGTGCCCCAAACGTGGGGTGAGATCTCTAAAAAGAAATCTCAGTAAGACAAGGGGCCCTCAAGGACTCTTCCGCCCCAAGCTCACTTACAAGTATAATATAAGTTCAAAACCACTAATTTCAATGCATGTTCATGTTTAGGCATATATATCATGACAATGTAATCTCTTGCTCAATGAGCTAAATACTATACTCATTAATCATGTGATGTATGTAAATGCGGTTCGACTGGCCAGGGAACAGGATAGGGATTATGCACGTCTGCGACCTATCTAACACAAGAGTCGCAGTCTTATGCCTTACACACCAGAGTCGCTGTCTGATCGTGTAAGTGACAACATCACTTTCATACACCACATGCCTTACACACCAGAGTCGCTGTCTGATTGTGTAAGTAACGACATCATAATCACACACTACATGCCTTACACACCAGAGTCACTGTCTGATTGTGCAAGTAGTCAACAATTAACTTAATACATCTCAGGCATATATCAATGCATATTACATCTTTCATAAAAGCATACCATGCATATAAACCACCCTCTCATGGAGGTCGGTGGAACAAACAACAGACTAATCTGAGGACACGAAAACTTACCTTGCAATATCTCAATCCAATGCCAAGAGTCCAATCAAAGCTCAGAGCCCAAAACACAGCAGATAACAATCTGATGTAAGACCAGCAAGCATATCAACAACAAAGCTCAAAAGCATAAACATAAAGACTACGTTTTTCCTTTTACGTTTTACGTCTTAAGGCTTCAAACAAAGCCACAATCCTTTAAACACTTGATTCTGACTTAGTTCAATTAAAACAAAAGTTCAACTTCATCAATCTAGGGTCCACAAACCCCCAATAGCCTACTGTATGAACAGTGCAGCTACTGTTCTTCGAAATCACTGAAACTTCATTTGATTTGCCACTTATTTCCCATCTATATTTTACTTTAAACCAAACATAGACTTTATAAATCTTACCTAATTTGCCTGGTTAAATTTTTCCAACCAAACAACTTTTTTTACATTTTCCTACCAAACTCACTTTCCAACCATTTTCCTATCAATTATATTTCCCTAGTATTCAAAAAATTTCTCTTCAACCAAACGCCCCCTAAGTGGAAAAAATTTAACATGCTCCAGGCCCACCATTTATTTAGTGGTCCCTTTACTATAAATGGAAAATTTTCTTTCATTTTTACCCTTTTCTTTTTGATTTTTTCTCCCTCTGTCCCTCTTTTTTTGGGAGGGACCACCATGGTCCCGTCCCACAAAAAATCTTCTCCTCTAAGTGGAATCCATCACTGTTGTTTCATCATCTCTTTCTTTTAAAAATGGTGTTGGTTAGATTTTGATGCTAGAGGAGGAGTAGCCACAGGCAAAGTTGGAGGAGGTGATTACAGTACACCAATGTATTAAAAAATAGAGTAAATATCATTTTTGGTTCTCAGCAAATTATATGATGCCCGCTTTATTCTTTAGCAAATAAAAAGGTTATTGTGGTCTCTAAGAAATTCAAAATGACCTCATTTAGTTGAAATTGTGGTCCCTCCCAAATTCAAAAAAGACCCACATTAATCTCTCAAAAGTACTAAAATAGGTCCACTTTGATATTTTTTCCTTTAATAATTATAATCTAATTTGCTTTTTTTTTTAATTCTTCACCGATTAGTTGATTATTCAAAAAGCAACACAAAGCCCGTAAATTTCTCCCAACGAAAATTTTAAATTATCATTATTTAAATTTTTTAGAGATATTAGTTATTTTTTAATTATATCTTTATTGTTTTATTTTTAAATAAAATTGAAAATATTAATGAAGTAAATTGATGATTTAATCAAATATAGTTATATTTTTAGAGGAAGATTATACTTACAACTTTTTTTTACAACCTCTTACAACTATATCTTAACACCGTTAATTTTCGCCAATCAACAGTTATCATTTATTGTGAATTGATAATTAATTAATGAGTTTAATTTGCGAAAATCATAACCGTTGATTGACGGAAATCAACGGTGTTAAGATATGGTTGTAAGAGGTTGTAAAAAAAAAAGTTACAAGTATAACCTTCATCATATTTTTAATTTAAAATATTACTTTTTAATTTGATACAAAAATTTAAACAATAATCATTCAAAAAAAAATATTTTTGAAATGGTCACTAAAGAAATCATTGTATATTCTCTTCGAGTACATCTCCCGAGCATCAAAAAGTCATCATCGGTAATAACTATCAACAATGTCAAGGCTTCTTTCTTCCGAGTCATCTACTTATATGGCCTTCGTTTGTGAACTGTTATTCACTTGATAACATTTTTCAATGATTCGGTCACTCATTGGCAATTTGGGGGGTTCATGGGCCTGTAATATCTACTATTTAATGAGATGCTCAATTTACAATAAACTCAAAATATTGCTTTCTCTTGACCCTACATTAATTATAGTTATGGTTTGAAAATCAGTATCAGTTATATTATTTTTATTTCAAAAATACGAAATGATTTTCAAAAAAGTTTAGTTTTTAATTTTAATTTTTCTTGTAGTTATAATTTGGCGCCATGGTTTGACTTGCATTGTGTAATTACAACTACTGAAAGAGGTTTTCTGAGCTTTCAGCTGTTTTGAATGTGATCTTGTCACCCGCAGCAGGTACTTTTCAGTTATTCATGAGAATAATCTCGGATGGGCCGTTTTTTTTTCTTTAACCTGGCTCCGTAAAAATATATTAAAAATCACACTCACCTTATATTTGTTTTTTTTGAAGTTACCCAACCCTAATTATCTCTTTGAGGTAGTGTTTGGTTGAAGGTTTATTTTAGGATTGATGGGAAAGTGTAGGTGGATATTGGAAAATACCACGTTTGGTTCAGGTTTTTTCAAGAAATACCAGACAAATATGATAGATGGAAAAATGACTTTTGTGTTGATTTTTGGATGAAATTCACTGTTACAGAATACCACTTGAGATGTGATATTGTGAGATTACTGGGGAAGTGAAAAAACAGATACAAAGTTTCTCCCAAACATAGATTTTGCATATTTAAATAAATTTCCCTGGTAATATTTGGGTTAACCAAACAACTTTTTTTACATTTTCCTATCAAACTCACTTTCCAACCATTTTCCTATCAATTACATTTCCCTAGTAAAAAAAAATGTCTCCCGAACCAAACACTACCTGAGACGAGTTGGCTCCCTCCGGTATCCCCACGAGCTTCGAATCTTTGAGCCGGCTATGAGACTATAAGGCCTTGGGCACTCCCACCCCTTGAGCTAGCTTTTGGGGTGGTGACCTCAAGGTTCTTAAAATGGTATCAGAGCCTCACCGTCTCCCGCTTTAAAAAGTGGAATTAAAATAAAAAAAAAGCACAAAAAGGTAAACCAAAGATGGGCCTGTGCAATTTCCACGCTTCTAGCCTAAAGGGCTCTTGCGTGAGGGGGCGTGTTGAGATATATAGTCCCACATTGATTGGATGGACAACTAATATAGCCTTTATAAGGCCTTGGGCACTCCCACCCCTTGAGCTAGCTTTTGGGGTGGTGACCTCAAGGTTCTTAAAATGGTATCACCTCAAGGTTCTTTACATGGTATCAGAGCCTCACCGTCCCCCCGCTTTAAAAAAGTGGAATTAAAATAAAAAAAAAGCACAAAAAGGTAAACCAAAAATGGGCCTGTGCAATTTCCACGCTTCTAGCCTAAAGGGCTCTTGCGTGAGGGGGCGTGTTGAGATATATAGTCCCATATTGATTAGATGGACAACTAATATGGCCTTTATAAGGCCTTGGGCACTCCTACCCCTTGAGCTAGCTTTTGGGGTGGTGACCTCAAGGTTCTTTACAACTAATCCGGAGTGCGGGGGAACAGTGATGGCTAAAGGTTCAGCCCCCTGCTCAAGAATGCATTCAGCGGGAATCGAACACATATCCAACCCCACTAACTCAGCGCCAAGTTACCAACTGAGCTGCACCCATTGGTGAATACTGTAAACTAAATTTATATAATAATTAATCATAATTTTCAAATAAATCCATTTTTTATATAGATAAAAAATACTTTCAAGATAACTGTTAAAATAATTAAAATCAATCAATATAATTAACTCTTTTAGGTAGAAAAAAAGTTGAAGATGAGGGAAGATTCTCTTCATTTCAAGGTTAGGCAAACTACTATAGTCCTAGTAAAGATTTATAATGAGATTCTTCATGTAATCGTTATGATCGAAAGGTTTACAAATTACAAGTTAAGTAATCACGTTACCTATATATAATTAACTTTATTAGTAATTAAATTAAACATAATACTTTTTACAAAAAAAATAAAATGAAACATAATATTATTTTACAAAAGAAAAATACGGGACGAGACAAGACAAATTAGCTTTAAACTTGCACCTACACTAGCTCGTTTAATGGCTTCCAAAAAAAATGTTTTTTATGTCTTGCTTATTTTACAAGTGTTTTTTATTAAAACTAAAGCTATTTAGATTTTTAAAAAATTATTTGATTTTAAAAAAAATATATTTGACTTTTGACTTCTATTTTTTTAAGAAGTTAAAAATTTTAAATTTTTAAAAAAATAGGTTATTTTCTTTTTTTATGATTTTCTTTTAAAAACAGACATCAACACAAATATTTTTATGAGAAATGCTTTTTTTTCCTAAAAAAAAGTAGCTTTTAGAAGAAGAAAAAAGTCCATTCAAACGGACAACTTGCCATACGAGTTGAATCCTTGCAAGTTGAGATTAAATTGCCAAACTTACCAAATAATTATTGTCTATTTGAAAAAAAAATTATTATAAAGATTATTAAAATTAAAAAATAATCATTGACTATCTTGAAAAAGAAAGTACCAAAAAATTATTATGATAAAGTTAAAAAAGGTAAACAAAGAAATATTGTAAAATTCTTCAAATAGCACTTGTGCTGCGAAATAAATAAAATAAGTAACACTACTCTAAATAATTATTTAAGTGTGCATGCTCGATTGTGTGTGCAGATGCAAAACTTATAAAAATATTTTTTAAGTGCGCCTAATTTAAAATGTTAAAATATCGAGTCCGGTGAAATAATCAAATACATTTACCTAGTGTGGATATTATGTGTATTATACCATTTTTTGTAATTCATATATTTTAGAACAGTGAAGATGTCTAAAATTGAGAATGATGACATTTATAATTATTCAATTAAAACAGAATCTAAATTGAAATTTTAAAATTCAATAATAATTTGTGCCATTAATGGAATTAAATTAAAATGTAACTCCTCTAAAGTGAGAAGTTCATTTTTAAGAAAAAAAAAAACAAATCTATAGCAGTTCATTTGAAAATCAATTGAATAAATCAATTACTTTATGAGTTATTATATATGTGCATGCATGTCATCATTACCTTAATTAGCTGCTAGTTTTTTAATTAATAATTATAGGATACTTTTTTTTCTCACTTTAAAGGAGTCAAATCTATAAAATTAAGTTACTCTCACTTAAATGTACTTTAATTTAATAGATAGAGTTATATGCAAGGTCAGAAAAAAAAAAAACAGTTATTATGTGTGTGTATATATAAATGGAAATAATAGTGATAAAAAAAGAAAATAAAATCTTTGACTCTGTTTGAAAATGGGAAATATACCACTAAGGGGATGACGTCTCGTCGGATACGATTCATAAACCAACCGGGCCGGGTCGCTCCCATTGACCAATGAGAATGATCACCACTTGATATCTTCTAGGTTATTGTCTGTTAAAACAACTTTTTAACTGTAATTCATATCCTCTTGGATTTTTTTATTTTATTTTAACCAATTGAAAGTTCTTAAAAGGAATAATTATTTCCTGCAATCTACCCTTAATCAAACTTTCAATCTCCATTCTCCACTAATGTTGACGAACTTAGTGACGTTGCATCCGGGGGGTTAAATATGCATAAATCCTGAACTTTAATTAGCCAACAAATCAATATGATTTCTATGTGTATTTAGTACTCAGGAGGTGTTTGGTAAAAAGAAAAATTTTTTGTGTGTAAAAATCGAAAATATAATTTTTACGTTCAATTTACGATAATATTTAAAAATTTAAAATATAATGAAAAAAATCTCGTACCAAACACAACCTTTGAGTTTAAAGTAATAGCAAGAAATATATAATATATACACACATGTAAATTCTTGTACGAACCAAAGGAATAGGAATATATATACGCAGAGAGAGAGAGACATCACCATCCTTCTCACTCTCTCTCTCTCTCTGATGAATGCTGATTTAGCCCCGTAGTTGGCGCTCACCCTTCCGCTTAACCCTCCTCCATTGAACATATATAGAGAGAGAAGAATATTCATTCGCACAAGTGGATAAAACCTTCTTAGTCCGCTCCAAATTTTAAGGAAATTTCTTCACGAGCCTAATCCTTCTTTAGATAAGAGAGGTAAAAAAGATTACCACTGAACTCATCAGCCTAAACCTTCAACAGAGTGAGACTAGAAAGAGAGATACAAACACCTTCTCTTCCTAAGGGGTTGCTCTGTCTTGAGCTCAACCTTGTGGTTAATATTTATATATATATATAAAGTGGAAAAAGTTTGTTTGTTTTTTTCATTTCTTCTTGATTGCATTATTGATGGACTATTGGCTGCGAGAAATAGAAGGAAAGCAAGCTCATGACCCTTTATTCATGGACAAAATGAATAAAAAGTCATCATCATCAGCTGAGAGATTTGTGTGGGTTAAGGGTCCTGTGATTGTAGGAGCGGGTCCTTCAGGGCTTGCAGCAGCAGCATGTCTCAAAGAGAAAGGTGTCCCGAGTGTAATATTAGAGAGATCTAATTGCATAGCTTCTCTGTGGCAGCTTAAGACCTATGATCGCTTAAGCCTTCATTTGCCAAAGCAATTCTGTGAGCTTCCCTTTATGGGGTTTCCTTCTGATTTCCCAACATACCCATCAAAGCAACAGTTCATACACTACTTGGAGACTTATGCAGAGAGGTTTGGTATTAGGCCAAGGTTCAATGAGACGGTCAAGCATGCCGAATTTGATCCCAATCTTGGGCTTTGGCGTTTGAAGTGTTGTAACAAGGCGGAGATGACGACGGAGTATTTATGCCGGTGGCTGATTGTGGCCACCGGAGAGAATGCAGAGGCGGTAGTGCCTGATATTGAAGGAATGGGTGAATTTGGAGCACCCATTAGGCATACAAGCCTGTATAAGAGTGGTGACGAGTTCAGAGGGAAGAGAGTTTTGGTGGTTGGATGTGGAAATTCTGGCATGGAAGTGTGTTTGGATCTTTGCAACCATAATGCTACTCCTTTCCTTGCTGTCAGAGATACAGTAAGAACTCTTATCTCTCTGCCTCTCTCTGAAAATGGTTTTACAGTAAAAAAAGAAAATAGAAAAAATTGTATGCAGGTTTTTTATTTTTTTTCTTTCTTTTTTCAAAAGTTCATGTCCCTCCTGATTTGGAATTTCTGATTTAATATGAAAAGGTTAGTTTAAGTATTGCAACAAGACAACCACTTTTTGATTTCTCCTGCTTTTTTAATTGGTTTTGTGACTTTGTCAAATTTCAAACTATACACAACTTGGTTTGCAAAACCCCAGATGGGGAACTTGTTTTTTTATTTTTATTTTTTGCTCATACAAAAATTTCAACGTTCACAAAATATAATGTTCATAGTTCTTAAATGAATGACATAATACGCAAGTAAGATACATCCACAAGTTTGGCTTTTCTAGTCTCACAAACTTCATACTTATTACAAAACTTTTTTTTTTTTTTTTTGGTATACAAGGAGGGCATATATAAACCCTCGGCTTCAAGTTCCAATGGATTGTTAAAAGATGATTCAGAAACTTTTAAATATTCTTTTGCGGAACACAAATCTTAAAACTTGATGTTGCACTTTCTTGAGATTCTCGAGCATGCGCAACATGGTGTGGTATGATTCATGAATTTTTGTACTCAACAGTTCTTTTTCTCTTCTTTTCTTTCCTCCCCCATGAATTTTCTGGGTCTCTTTTCTTTTCTTTTCTTTTTTGTACATAGAGCATGGCCTGCAACAAATTAGGCCTACCAAGGGCCACAGTCCTAGTACATGAGCTCCTACCTTTTATTCCTTTTTGACCCCACTTTTTTTTTTTTTCTTTGGAGTGAAGTTATTTGGTTTTACAATGAACTAAAAATTGTTGGGAATTTTGTTTGGTTTGATTAAGGTACACGTTCTACCACGAGAGATGCTGGGAAAATCAACTTTCGGGTTGTCCATGTGGTTGATTAAGTGGTTACCCATGCGACTTGTCGATCGGTTCCTCCTCATCGTGTCGTGGCTTATGCTCGGTAACACTGCTCGATTCGGATTAGACCGGCCGCGTTTGGGTCCCCTTGAACTCAAAAACCTGTCCGGAAAGACCCCTGTGCTAGATGTCGGTACCCTTGCCAAGATTAAAGGTGGAGACATTAAGGTACTTCCTCCTTGCCTTTTTATCAAATCAAATCCAACTTTTTTTTATTATGAGCCCAAATCTTTCATTTTTTGAGGGGTCACGAGATCTTTCTTAATTACACCATGCTTTTTCTAAAAACTAATAAGGATACGTTTTTTTTTTTTTTTTTTTCCCCTTTTCTTTTGCTTTTCACTAGTGCAACTTACATTTTCTTCTTTTTTTATATCCAATGAAATGACCCCTTTCTTTTCTAATCAAGATTTTCCATCATTGTGTATTTTCCAATCAAATCTTGTGGACAAAGCACAAGGTTTTAAGAATTTTTTAGATTTTTCCAAAAAATTAAAAACTAAAAACCCGAAAGTTAATCGACAAAAAAAATAAAAATATGTTCATCATTAATCATGTTTGGTGGGGTTAATTATTTTCATTAGATTAGTTGTTTGAAGTTCAAAATTGCTGTAGGTGCGTCGAGGCATAAAGCGGCTAAAACTTCGTACGGTGGAATTCGTAGATGGAAGGACAGAGAATTTTGATGCCATCATATTAGCAACTGGTTACAAAAGCAATGTACCCTATTGGCTTAAGGTATGATACATAACACACCTCCATTCTTTTTTCAAATATTAAATACAAGTTTTTAACTGGTTTAATTAATTTTTGAGTGAAGAAAATATGAAATAAAGACACCTACTCTGTGTGAATTCTTAAATTGATAAGAAGCAAAACAAACTAACATATTTGAAATGGTTGGTGTATTATGTGCAGGAAGAGGTTATGTTCTCTAAGGAAGATGGGTTCCCTAGGAAGCCTTTCCCAAATGGGTGGAAAGGTGAAAATGGGCTCTATGCGGTTGGTTTTACCAAAAAGGGACTACTTGGTGCAGCCATGGATGCCAAGAAAATAGCTGAAGATATTGAACGGTGTTGGGAAGCTGAGGAGGCAAAGCATAGAACTGCTTTTGCTTGTTCACTTTTGCCGCAATCAAATTCATAAAATTGATATTTGGTTTCGGCTAAGTCAGGGACAAGAGAAAAGAGACTTATGGTCATGGAGGAAGAGATTGAAGCGAGTACATGAAATGGAAACAGAGGTTTTTTTATGGTACTATCTATGCTATCATCACAATTCACACATGTGCTCAATGCTAGTACCAAATTGGGGCTCCTCCGATCCATGCATGATGCATGGAGAAGTGGGCAAAAGCGAAAGGAAAATGTGGAAGATTATATCCTATGGTGCCCTTCACCTTAATGTTTAATGGATTAATCATCATACATACGGCTTGGGGTTGAGAAGAAGATATTGAATTGAAGTTGAAGGAAAGAAGGCTTGACTTTCTGCAGAGAGATAAAGAGTGCCAGAGATAGAGAGTGTCTGGTTTGTGATTGAGAAAGCTGTGATTGCGGTTTAACCTATATTTTCTTTTGAAATATAGTATAACATTCTGATGTTTCTTTGGTTGCCTGTTTGGCTCTCTGAATGCTTAAAATTGTTTGGTTCGGGCTTTATCTTTTCTATTCTATGTTTTTTTTTATGAACACTCTTTGGATTTGGAGAAGAAAGCGAAAGTTCAATGAGTAATGAAGGAAAAAACTTTCTTAGCATGGGATGAAGTGCTAGATTATGTACCATTTTCATTACCATTTCCATGCAATTTCGTTTTCGAAATGATTTCATTCCAAGTAGGATTCAGGACCACCCTTGCTTTTCAGCAGAAACTTAAGAATGTGCGTTAGAAAACAGGCAGGACCAAATTAATTGCAGTAGAACTGTTACAATATTTATTACACATTTCCCCTTCTCACCTACTTCATTAAATTAACACAGTTCATAAGAATTCAAGTAACAAGAAGTGACTAGGACAAGCCATATATGTGGCTTGGCTTCAATAGCAACCATCCCCATTAACATTTTACCACTTAGCTCAGTATGCTTCAGCTTTAATTTAGCTCTAAAAAGTGATTTCATGCCTTCCGCTGTGCTTTGTCAGAAAGAAAGCAGTGTACAGAGTCACACAACCCCACCTGTTATGTGCAAATTGAGGAAAATATAAAAGTGATTAAGCTCTAGCTAGTCACGTTGATTTGATTTGAATCTTTGCAATCATAATAAGAAAAAGGGTACTATTTAACCAGAAAAAGAAAAAGGGTAACAGCGTATGGGGTCAACGTCAATCTAGTGTCAAACTGTCAAATCTGGGAGGTTAGAATCGCAATGGATGGTAGATTGTGTTTATTCCTTTACAAGACTGGTTGACAGTGCCCAAATTTATGCTTCTAAAGAAGCTACCATTAATTTTACTTCCCCAACTTCGATTTTACCCCAAATTTAGCCCGACACTGTGTGATTTCAGCATGACACCCTCCTTAGAAAAATGAGTAGTCATATCCTTGTTTCCCTTTTTTATCCTTGAGTAATTACATTGTTATTTATACATAGCGGTACATCACTCACATAATTCATACTAATAGTTGGGTGAAATATAATAATAAAATAAAATTAGAAGTGGTGAAGATAATTATGTAAATTTTGTGAAAAAAAATATATACAGATAATTTTATTTTTATTTTTATTTTTATTTTTATTTTTGCTTTAATCACCTTCTAAGGAGTAAAGACAACTTACAGAGTGTTCAGGGAGTGCCGTCCTCTAATATTCAATTTTTTTACTGCTGAATATTGGTGCTGCCTTGTATCACTAATAGTTTAATTTTTACTCTAATTACTCTTGCCTTTTAAAAATGTGTAAATTTCATTATGAATCAATTTATAAGAGAATTCTATTGCATTCTCTCTCTCTTTTTGTTGAAATTGCATTTTTTTTAATAATGATATTTAAATGAAAATTTTGAGGATTGTCTTTAAATTAAAATTTGACATTATGCATGTAAGAATAAGAATAAAATGGTCTGTTTAATTATGATTTTTTTTTTTTGAAATAGGCTAAATTTGAAGGACAAAATGAATTTGAAGGTGACACATAATTTAAGACCTATTATACAAACTTATATATATATATATATATATATATATATATATATATATATATATAATAGTATCAGATTACATAATGTTTAATTATTAAAAAGGATGTAAAGGCAACCAGGCACTTGTGATTGAACTAAATATTTTGAAATTTTTTCGTATGATTAAAAAAGTGCATTTTATTCTTGAATAAAAAAAATAACATCCAAAAAAAATTACTAGTCAGTTGAGAAAAATTAAGTGCATTTTTATTCTTTATATATTTTTGAAATGTATTCTGTCCTATTAATTTTTTATTTGTTCCCTGACTTTTTTCAGTTACTTGAGCAAGTATTTAATTAATTTCTCAATTAAATTACAACAGTTTAAACTTAAAATGAGTCAAGCATTTTCTTAAAAATTAAAATTGGATAGATAATGAAATCCAAAAAAACTTAAAATATGTAAATTAAGCATTTTATCAACAATTTAATACTATTTGGTTATGATATAGAAATACATGTAATACTTAACTATTCATTAGTTAAGTATTTGTAAATGAAACATTTAAGATAAAATCAAGTACATGCGCAGGAGTATATCAAATAATTCTTAGTTTGTATAGCTCACTTTAACAATGATCCCTTTGTTTTAGCCGTCAAACAATGTAATATCAATAAAAAAAAATTTAAAGGTCAAATGCTTATACAAATAGAAGTAGGATATTCATACTATCACTTTTTTCCATTACCATCCACTATAATTATGTACTTTAGGGAAGTATATGAATATAATATTAAAATTAATTTTTTTCTCTCTTCACGATATTTAAATATTATTCACAATATTATTTTCTTTAAACAATTATAAGAAGTCTAAATAATATAAATATATTTGTAAATATGAAGTACTATTGAAATTGATACACAAAATATTAAATTGTATAAGAGATCCATGTTATGTTATCCAAGATAATAATAAAACAGTTCACCAAAAAAAAAAGATAATAATAAAAAATTATTGAAAGAGGAAAGCCCTAAACAAATTGTTAATTTATATGCATTTTTCTCTTCTTTATTTTTGAAGTGTATTATATAATATTAAATTTATTTTGATTTATTGAATTGAAATTTAATTATGACTACTATATTTGATGAATTCGTCTGATTGAATTGTAATTCATTTTAAATAATTGCTATATCTCATGAATTAGATAATCATGAAATAATTACTATATTTGATGACTTCAATGATTTGAGTTGTTAATTGTTGTAATATAATAGTAATTCGTTTGATTTAAAATATAATAATTATTCAATGGGAATATTAATTTGAATTTGCTTAATTGAATTGGGAGAAATTGTTTTTAATTGATTCATTTTTTTTGGTAAATTAATTGATTCATTTAATTTGTTTGATTAATTGGGTTTTTATCCTACTCAATTATAAACAAATGCAATAAGGATACCCAAAAAAAATGTAATTATTACTATATTAATTGAGCAGTGAAATTAAATTTCCTTTAATTTTATTTTATTTATTTATTTATTTGACTTCTTAATTTCTTTTTTATTAATTTTGTGAATTAAAAAAAACTATAATTAATATTAATTTTTTAATTATTAATAAAAGAAATAATATGAAAGAATTAAGTTGTTATATAAACTTGTTTTTAAGGAAAAAATGATTGAGTTTATCAGGTAACATGAGATTTGCATGCAGGATTTTTTTTTTATAATATTATATTTAGTATTACTCTAGTACTGCTGTAGAAAAAAAAATTATGAGTAATTTGAAATTTCAAACTAAAAAAAATATCAGGAATGCATTTTTTATTTTTTGGGAACCACAAACCTCTTTTTTAACAAATTAAAGATCCTTATGTTTCACCTTGCTCAGAGTTATTTTTTGTTTCTGGTTGTTTGTTTGTTTTTGTTTGGGGCTTCGCCCCTTAATGTTATAAAAAGAAAAAGAAAAAGATCCTTACGTTTTTTTTCGATTTTTTTTTCAAGGTAACAGCCGCTTAAATTATTTAATTAACTAATGACTATTACAGCGCCAAACAGACTTACACATGCTTAATTTTTTGGTTTAGATGTACCAAATAATTTTTTGTTGTGCCATAAAAAATGCTTAATTTTTCAGTAGCACGTTATTGTAGAATCCTGGTGATTTGTTTTTGTAGGTCATTTTTTGAATTAACAACTTCCAAGTCAAATGCTGACTTCTGCAATCAGATTCAGTTTTGCAATCAAAATATCTTCACAAAGTTAAAAAAAAATCCCAAACAATCAGGAATTGGATAAGAAGAAATATCCGATCCATTTTCGTAGAGCTATTTACTCGATCACAGACATTCCTGGAACACCTCTAACAAAGGCACAAAGAGTCAATTTTGAATTTTTCCTATCTTCTTTAAATTTTAGTCAACTACGTTTATTTTAGTGAAAAAAATCCATATATGGGACCTTTAAAAAGAAGAAGAAAAGAGCCAATGTGATCAGAATAAAATGAGTTTAACAGTCGGTTTAATGATTTGTTCATAATAGGAGTAAAGGAAAAAGTACATAAAGTCATTTTAAATTTGAGGTTTTTTTAACTAACATGCACCTTCTAATTTAATTTTGTTCCAATTGGTTTCTAAACTCTAAGAATTGTTATAATAGTTCCATACGATAATTTGGAGTTAACTTACTACCAATGAATAAATCTTAAATGTTTATCCTGTAAAATTCAAATAACTAATTCATATTCTTCATCAAAGAGTTTGAAGAGACGAAGTTAAAGTTGAAAGCGCCTATTTTCAAAAGACAAAGCTTAGGATGATTGTCTATACTTTCTAAGCAAAAATAACTCACTGATCGAGACTCGCATTATAGTTACTTGAAAAGACGAAAATAGAGGTTGAAAGCTCTATGCACAGCAAGGACAAAAGAATAAAATATCTATATTAGTAACCTAATCCTCAAGCTACGAATATGCACTAGGAGTCAATAATAATGGATTAGTAACCTAAACTAGCGAGCAGAATCTTAGTCCCTCGATAAATGGATTAAGGAATGTTTGGTTATAACGGTAAAATTTCAGATGATGTGAGGCAGTGAGGGCTGTCTTATATTTGGGGCCTATTTCGCCTATCCATTGTGGTAGGACTGTTGGTTCTTCAGCCCAATGTTGAATCCCAGTTTAGACCAAACCTTATATGAAAAATTACATAAAGATTACAACCATAAATCTTTTGATTTAATTTCAAGGGTTATCAATTTATCTTTATATATTTAAGGGTTTATTTTTTCTGTAGTAAATGCAGATAAGTTATCCGCATTGAGCCCAAAACAAAGTCGTTCTGAGGCAAAAATCATTATATTTTTATAATTTTAATTTATTTCAAGGTTATAATAGTCTTTATAATTATAATTTTTTAATATTTCAACATCAAAACGATGTCATTTTGGGAGTAAATGCAGATAATTTATATGCAGTAACTGTAGAAACATTTTTCTGTATAAATAATTAAACTATTTTGCCTGATAGTTACTTAAATTTCTTAATTTAGTTATTTTTAAAAAAATATACATGTCATTACTTTTCAATTTTGAATTTAAAATCTTTTAAATTAATTATGCTTATCTTCTTCATAATCTTCAATTTTTTTAATTTATATTTTTTCTGTTATACCTTAATTGATCAAGCGTATCTCTTTTATGATTTGAAATATTTTCTTTTCGTTTATTTTTTAAATTTCATCTAAATTTAAAATTGTAAATACAATACAATTGGTTCTTGCTAGTTTGAGTACAAACAAGTGGTTATTTTATTATTATATACATACAATCTTATATATTAAATTAGAGTATATTCTTAAGAGTGGCTTAATTTCTTAATGTACTCTTCTTAAAAAACGACACATTGTATTCTTAACTTTTTCTTCTTTTAAAATTTAAATTTAAATTTTTAAAATTAATCATGCATATGTTTCACATGATTTTAATTTTTTTTTTTAAGTTTAAATATTTTTTCAATCTATATATTTGAAATCATACCTTAATTAATCATCTATATCTCTCTCATAATTAAAAAAAAAATTAATTTTTTTTTAAATTTTATTTTGTTAGTTTAATTATAAGCAAGTATATAAATTATTTTCTTAATAGAAAATATCTCATGCATTGCAATATCACATTGTTAAAAAGTATAAATTCAAAAACTAATTAAGATATTAAATATAAGGGAGACGTATATATATATGTTTAATAAATCTATATACAATTTTAAAAATATAAACAAAAATATAAAAATATTTAAAGTTATGAAGAAGATATGTAATTGATTAAAAAAATTAAAACTAAAAATTAAAATAAAAAACTACAAAGACATGTATTATTCTTCAAAGAGATATAAGAGATTAAATCACTTTAAATAAAATCTACTATAATTTGATATATAAGGATGACTTGTATAAAATAAAAAAATATTGTATTTGTAACATTGTCACATTTCTAACCTTAAATGGAATATTGTTGTAAACGTGAAATGCTGCAAAAGTTCAATTATGAGCCATACATGATTCTGTGCATGCACATACACAGTAAAGTGGATATTGGGTATAACACGACGTGTACTAATCATGTAGCGGAATATTGCAGAAATTGACAATGCATATGCTTCTGTATGTACATTACAAAGATGGTAGGTTAGGATTTTTTTTTTTTTAATTTTGGAAAAGATTGCATAGATATTGATTGATCGAAATACACGTCGAAAAGTTGCCTTATTATACAGCATCTTTAATTAAGGAAATCAGAAAGAGAGTTTGGCAATTGATATGCTACCCATAAAATCATTAGCCATCTTATATTGTTCCCCTCTTTGGGCCTTGAATGTCATCAACTGTCCTCTCACTTAACAGTTCTCACTTATCATTGTATGACATCTATCTCCTGGCTCGAATATTCTTTCACAATTAATAATGTCATGCAAATATAAAATTAAAAATGAAGATATCTCTGTTATCAAAAAAAAAAAATGAAGATATCTCTTCACGTGTCAAATTTATTTTTTAAAATATCTACAATATTAATTTATATCAAGTTATATATATATATATAGAGGTAGGATCCTTTGACACCGGTGTCAAATTTGAAATTTGACACCTTATCTAAGAGTCATTAGATCAAGAAAAATTAACGGTGTCACATGCTTACAAATAAGAGCCGTTGATTTTTCTTGATCTAATGGCTCTTAGATGAGGTGTCAAATTTCAAATTTGACACCTCTGTCAAAGGATCCTACCTCATATATATATATATATATATATGGAAAATACTACTCTCATTTTACATGAGATAGTTATCTTATTTTCTCTCACTTCGAAAATTGCACTCCTTCTTTTTTCTTTTTCTTTTTAATGGTGGGCTCCACTTAAACTCTCTCTATAGCATGAGAGAACTACTCTCATGTAACATAAGATTAATATTCTCTCTCTATATATATATTGGTATATAATTTAATAATTCTCCACATTCATTTTTTAAACAAATTTGTACATCTCTATTTCTTTCTTTCTTTCTTTTTCTTTTAAAATTTATAATAACTAATAAGGATGTCGATTTACCAATTAGATGCATGAAATTATAGAATAAATCGTGGAGGCAGTGTTACTAAATCTAATCAACTGTTAATTATAGTACGTTCAATTTTAATTTATAAATATTTTTAGAGAGATATAAAATCATTAATGTAGCATTATTCAATGTCTTAAGATTTTGAGTTAATTTGTCATTTACATGGTATTAGATCTGCAGTGATCAAGTGATCCCAGAGTTCTATGTTCATCCTCATTTTGTAGTGACATTTAAATAAGCAAAAGGTAAGATTTTTGCATGAGGGTGTATGTTAAAGACATATAAAAATATTAATGTAGCCTCAGTTAAACTCTTACGGTTTTGGATTGAATTAGTTCTTTATCGACTGAATGAGTATTCATCTAATAATTATTTTTCTAAAATCAAGTCACTCAATTAATTTTAAAGTGTTAGCAAATTTCTCCGGACAAAAATAACAACCAAACAAAAACTTTCAATCAAAGGGATTTAACCTTGCATCTTTCTTTAACAAAAGCTAAAAAGCTAACTAGCCTTAACTCAAGTGGCATCAATCTTTTTGGATACTACTTGGTAGCGATGTGAATCTTACATATCTTATCATAATTATTTTGCATATGCTTTAAGTAACTTTCTTCATTCATGCGCTTAGATTTCATACCTTGTATAATATAAACAACCGGCCAGCTTCTTTAATTTTGATGTTCTACTTAGAGTCAAAAAATATGGAAGGTATGAAACAAAAGTTTGTATATATTAGATTCTGTCCCCGTAAGAAGATATGTTCTAAGGGATAGGTTATTGTGCCTACTCCCATTTTGCCTACCTTTACCTACTTCTCTCAACATCGTTGGATTACAATCTCAACGGTTCAGATTCAAAAGATAAATAAAACCCTTTTACTCTTTTTTTCTCTCTCTAACTCTGCTCTTTCTCTCTCTCTCTAACTCCACCCTTTCTCTCTCCTCGCTTGTGTGCGATGAAGAAGACGCGCAAGTCTACATTTTACGATTACGAAAATATTCTTCATCATTTGTCCATGCACTTGTATTCTGAGAAGGGCTGAATTGGAAAAGAACAAGTTAATTGGAGTATATAAATTAAAGTGATAGAATTTGCCAGAGCATGTTAGGGTTCATGTAGCACGTTCCGTCTCAGAATGAAATTGATAACTTTGTCCTTTTCCCATCTTAGGGTGGTTTCTGTATATTTGGATTTTTGATTTTGTTGCCTTTTTACGGCGGTGTTGCTTGTCGATGACTGATGATTGATCCCATCTTTGTGCAGAATCTAGGCCTCGCTGAAACCTAAACCAACAGAGATGGGAAAGGGCTTTTTGATTCCATTAAATAGACTCTCCCTCTCTCATTCCAAATGTGATCTAACAAACGTAGTGTTAAACGATTCGATCTGGTTTTATTTACCTTTGTTTCAACACAAACAACCCTAATTATTCAACGCCCTAAATTATGGCTTATTTTCTTCTAAGGGTAACAAAAGCAGAGTACTGTAGAAATTTGTATTTTCTTCTTCTTTTCTTCGAGGATGATAATATTGGATACTCAATTTTGAGTTTATGCACGAATACTTTGGTGTTTGCATCTTTCGAATCTTTAATAATATTTGTCATTCCTGGTTTTTTTAACAAAGAAAAAGATGATGTCGTATTATTTGTTCTTGCTTGCATCGTAGTTCTTTTTAATATTTTGGTTTTTTTTTTTTTTAATCTGTGGATGTTAAGGCATGAATTCTACCATGGATTTTGTTTCTTAGCAACGTATCTGGTTTCCAGTGGGGAGAGATATTTGCAAGTACGTTTTCTTCATCGCAAGCAAGGGAGGAGAGAATAAGGGTGGAGACAGAGAGAGGGGGGGGGGGGGAAGAAGAGTGGAGTTAGAGAGAGAGAGAAAAAGAGTAAAAGGGTCTTATTTAACTTTTGAATCTGAACCGTTAGATGAGATTGTAATCCAACGATGTTGAGAGGGGTAGGTAAAAGTAGGCAAAAGGGGAGTAGGCACAATAACCTATCCCATGTTTTAATACCTTTAATTAATTCAGTACAAAAAAGTTTAGAAAAAATAAAGATTATTTTAAGTTTGAAACATGACACAAACACAAGTTTTAACATGAGCTTATAATCATATTTAAAAATAACTTGTATTAATCGAATTCCTTTTTCGTTGATGGTGATGATTTCATTAGTGTGTCTCTTGTATTGTTTTAAATTCAATCTTTTGTATCTCCGTTCCCTTTATAAAATTGAATTGTCTTCAAATAACTTGAAATTGAACATTCACGGGCTTGAGGCTCACTAGATTTTAATTATAGGTCGGGTCAGTTTTTGAGATTTATTTTATTTCAAATTTTATCTGACAATTAAGTTTGAATCCCTTTCAAACTGACAAAACCCAACTATGCAGTTAAGTGTTATGATTGGTTGTGTAGAATCAAGTAGTATAAACTATTGATTTGGACTATCTTATGCTTTGTTGTGCAATAATTAATTAGCATAAACCAAATCAACAATCGGCATAGAGAAGTTGCAGAATCTATACGTACCTCACCCATTTGTCCTCGTCAATGTCTTCTTCATGCTACTACAAGAACAACTTTCACCGAAAGCATACGGTCTTTCAATTAAGATTACTTGGCCTAATCTACCTTCCAAAAGATATACGAGTACTCCTATAACCACTGGCCGACCCACTTGCGGGCATAAAAATTTTCATTTTAGTTTTTATTTTTATTTTTTATTATAGGTATTTATTTATCTCTTGGTTTAATATATTTATATTAGAAGTAAATATCTTTTTAAGTTCCTAACAAAAAATATGGTTCCCATTTTAGTTCCTTACAAAAAAAAATTAGTCTCGAGGTCCTTAAAAAATTTAAAGTGGATCAATTTAAATAAAATGTCCCTCATAAATTCAAAAAAGACCTACATTAGTCCCTCAAAAAGACCAAAATGGGTCCACTTTGAATTTCATAGGGATCAGGTGACTAATTTTTTTATAATGGACTAAAGTGGGGACCGAATTTTTTATTAGGGACCAAAAATGATATTTATTCTTATATTAGTTAGCAACGTACGGAGATGATTAAAATAACGTAGCAACGCAAATTGATTACAGAGAAAACTTATTCTTCCTCCCTCCTCACGTACCCATTCTCATGCTCTTTTCATCCTTTGTTTCCTTTTTCATTTTTTTAAAAAGAGAGGATTGATTGCAGGTCTGACATTCTAAAATAAGTTAATATCTAGAGACGAGGCGTTCGCTATGATTTTGCTTACTTTCTGTACAGGTAGTGTTGACTTTTTTATTCACCACTATAAGATAGAATGATGATGTATGAATATACTGGAATATATTCTCATATTTGTTTTGGAGGATTGGTAAGATTTAAGAAAGAAATAAGTGGTTAAACTATTGTCTGCACCTTGTTATGGAAGCAACTAGATTATGAGCGGGTTCAAGCGTTAATTTAAATTTTCTTTACAAAAAAAAAAATTCGGGAGCACTGCCTCCGAACCCCCGTCACTAAATGTGCGGACATAAACAAATTTTTCTAGATCCGCCACTGCCTATACCCACCCCATGAATTAGCAAAGAAAACAAAAGATCCTTTAAGAAATAACCTAATACCCACTTGAGGATTTTCCATTAAATTGATATCAAGATTTTTGATTAAAGCAAAGTGCGAGACTAAATGTAAAGAACCATCTCAATTCAAAATATTAAGGTGTTAGGTGAAGACTTTTTTATTAGTTTATATATATCATATAAAGAATCATTTCAATCCAAAACCTAAAGATATTGGACGATGACTTTCGTAATGATTTATATTATTATCTAACACTCAGTTTTTATCAACCACCTTGAAGCAACTGCTTTAGATGGGATTTTGAACAAAATGGGCATCTACTTAAAGTGTTGCACTTAGGAAAACCAACAACTAAGGTGGTCCTGCCTAGGTGTGTAGCATCCACAAGCTTGATAGGGCAATTCAGAATGTACATACATATGGTGCACATGGAAGCTAATCAGTTTAATCAGGATTCAGGACCATATTGTTTGATGGATTAAAAGGCCTTAATTGTATGTGGTCCAAGATTCCAAATTATTGATTATCCTAACGGCATTGATGAATACGTCTGGATTTCCCTGTATGGACCATTATATATTTTCTGACTTCTTCATTCTTATTCACTTATTTTCCCAAATTTTTTATACCTAATTTATTGTTCTTTGAAATTTAATTGGTGGATCAGATTATATATATTCTTATTAAATGGTGGCTGGGAGGAGTCAGCATCAAGTCAGATGGTAAGCAATTATTAGTCAACGAAAAAAGTCATCCATCAAACAGTCCAAATCTGCGATTATGGTTGCATCAAATGATTGGTCTTCTTTGGAATGTCTGTCGAGGAAAATCAACATTATATGAACCTCCAGTCTTCTTATCCGTTATTTTTATTTGTGAAATTGACTTGCGAAAAAATAAAATTTGCTACCTGGGGGCAATAAATGATATGTGCTCGCACAACAGGTAATACGCTAACAAGTTAACAATTAAAATATAATGAAACTATCACGAATCGAACTAATCACGAAGTAATAAATTAATTAGAATATCTCAAAAATAAAATAAAATAATAAAATCACCAAAAAAACATATGTATTAATATTAGAATGTTGTTCCAATTTAATTAGTAGTATCAAATTTGAGTTCTGAGTGAATAGTTAAAAATGTAGTAGAAAAAGTTTGGTTTATATCTTTTACAATTTGATATCTAACTAGAGGTAAATGGTGGCTTTTGGATGCCAACCTTGTTATAAGCCTACTGTTAAACAGGCAACTGAGTTAGCCCATTAATTTGACTATAAGCTGACAAATCATATATATTCATTATTTTAGGATACTGACATATTTTTATTCAACGTAAGTAAATATAAAACCTTCACTCTTAATTTTTCTTATTACTTTTTTCTAACTGAAATTTTCCCTTAACTGAGTTAAGACAATTTGTTGATATAATTATTTTTAAATTTTGTAGTTGTACTAATTATTCTGAAATATCCTTCTAGATTTATTAATGTAAAAAAGCAGTTACATTATTTTGGGAGTGTGCCTGTGTGTGTAATGTATAAGAATCCACCAATTGAACCATATCGTCACATGTTTTTGTACAGACTCTTGCCACTTATTCGATGAGGAGTGATCTTATGTGCAGGGTAAGCAAGTGCTATAATTTTTAGAAGAATATACAAAGTACAAGCACTGCCCAATAATTTATACTGTTTCATCGTATGTATGCAATATCATCGTTTGATTTGAACGAACGGGGGTTGGCTCAAGTGATAAAGTATTTGGGTTCGCTTAAGCAAGGACTCGAGTTTGAGATCTTGTATATGCATAAAATTCTCGCTGGAAGACTCACCTGTCAATGCTAAGTAACCTACCCGGATCGGACTGGACATAATCGGGGCGAAGCTCCGGAAACCAGTGGAGCAATCCAAAAAAAAAATCATCATTTGCTTCGTCTAGACATAAGAGTCGTTTTCTTGTTTTACCTTTTTCTCCTTCCATACAGATACTTCGATGAGTTTTCAACGAGAGTACGGTAAACGAAGTTATAATAAATAATGTGTCCATAATAATGAGATAATTAAAGTAAAATCTAATGATGTAGAACGCCAGCGAAGTAGGGAACACTAATTGTTATGCTTTTGGGTTTAGGAAAAACACAAAATAAAAAGTACGCACGAGTTACTTATTATATGCTTTCTATTGCTCGCATCAGGTCCACCCGACACCGAATCTATAAAATATCTATCGGTTTTTCCTTTTGGTACCCATCTATGACTCTGTTGCCTATGAATCTAACAAGATTTCAAGAGATCTAAAAAGTAAAAGCATTCATTCTCTTACCTGTAACAACTCAGCAACTTGCATCCATATTTTCATTTTTTTCCCCCCATGTTTGAGGTACCCCCTACTTTAAGAAAAAAGAAAAAAAAAAAAAAAAGAGCTTAAAATGCGGTGAGCGTGGATCGAACACGCGACCTTCAGATCTTCAGTCTGACGCTCTCCCAACTGAGCTATCCCCGCTGATGGATTGGATTGTAATGAATAATCATAATATAGAATTTTCATTTAAAGGATTCAAGTTCTTTTATTTTTATTTTTAAAGAAAAAAAAATTAAGCTGTTATGTAGAGTCCAACAGTAAAGCCCAATACGGCCCAGAAGTTTATGAAACCGCCGCATCCATACCCGAGTCCACACCAAGTTCGAATCCACTAATAATCCAAAACCAAAAAAATAAAAATTAAAAAAATAAGAATTCCCTGAATCAAACAAATAAACCCTACTTTGATTGACGCCATAACGGCGCAGCACGAAAAGCTTTAGCCCCAAACATTTCATTTTAGGGTTTCTGCAACTAAAAAAATGGTAATCTATTTTCGCTTGCAATAACTTGTGTTGGATGCAATGTTAATTGTGATTAATTTTGTGTAATTCTGTAACTTTTGGCAGGGCAAAGGAACTGGAAGCTTTGGGAAGAGGAGGAACAAGACGCACACACTCTGTGTACGATGCGGACGCAGAAGCTTCCATATCCAGAAGAGTCGCTGTGCTGCTTGTGCTTATCCAGCAAGCCGCGTCCGAAAATGTAAACAATCTTTTTTTCTCTTATTTTATTTTTATTTTATTTTTTTAGAAATAGATTTCTGTCTTCTATTCAATTTACAATTGGTTCATATATCACTTATTTATTCAATCGTTGTTGGAATACACACAACTTAAGAATGACTTTCCTGTAATTGTTGTTTTACTGATCTAATTATGATTTTAGATTTTTATTCAAGTTAGGACATAGCAATGAGAAAACTATACTTTGTATATCTGTAGTGGGTGATAGAACCATGATCTACCTCTTAACAGAGATTGATACATTGTGAGACTGTGTAGTATGTAGAACTGGAATAATTAACAAACTCTTTTTATTTTTATTTTGGATTGATCCATTCCATTATGAGATATCCATCCAACTCGCCCATGAATGCATTTTCCCAATTTACATGTAAATGAATCAGTGTTGCACTTCTTGGATTGATAGCAATTCATGTGAAGATTGGTTACACATATAAGAAGTCTATTTTACGAAAGGATTGGATTGGTTATACTTATATGTGAGATCAGAAAGGATAGGGATAGGGATGCTTTATTTAGAATTTTGTAAAATGGTGTATGATGATTGTCCTGACATAAAAATTTTGAGGGCTGTTGGGTACTGGTTTCATCTATCATCTGGGTTTATTTATTTATCGTGATCTGCTGTTCTTCTTTTTATCATTGATTCCTTAAGAACTGTGAACTATTGACATCTGAAGCTACCTTGATCTGTAGCACATATTATTTGCGTTGAAGTTATGGCCTTTGCTTGTTCGCATTTGCAATTGTCTTAAAACTTTTATCATTTATGATGTTTTGTTAATTTCTTAGTTGATATGATATTTTCATTAAACTCAAACTTCTTGGTGCATTCAAGTTATTGATGAGCTCTCATTTATTTGTGAATTCAGACAATTGGAGTGAGAAGGCCATCCGAAGAAAAACCACAGGAACTGGCCGTATGAGGTACCTCCGTAATGTCCCCCGCAGGTTCAAGACTAACTTCAGAGAAGGTAAATCATGTTCTTCAATCTGAGCTATTCTTTTGCTTGTTTCCCCCCTGGTTCATACATTTAATCTAGAGTTGCATGGGTGCTAAATGCATATTTCACCTTTATTTAGGTACTCAAGCAACCCCCAGGAACAAGTCCGTGGCCGCATCCTCCTAAGAATTTGAAGGGTGATTTTGTATGTTTTGTTTTGATCGAGTTTATGAGATTCCTGTAACGAGATTTGAATCATTACATATTGAGTTTTTTTCACTTTTAAATCTTAAGTGTTTTTGGGAAATTCATTAGTAGTAACATAAATTATGTTGCGTTCCTTATTTCTAATTTCTTATCAAATGAATTTTGTTAAAGGTGATTCAGATTAAAGCTCGCAGTTTTTCCATCTATATTAATATCAGGAACTTGTGAACGGGTTAAGATGTTTGTCTCCTTTTTGGAGATTGATAAGGCTGTTTTCATTGCAAAATTATCTCTGTTTTAATTTCATTAATTAATAAGCTTATGTGTTGGATTATTTGATAAACCTTCTATTGTTTTTACTCATCATCGTCGCATTTAAATGTCGATTTCAAGTGCTGCTGAATCTTGATATCATTTGACATGGGTCGCATATTTCCTAGTTGCCATGGCCTCTGTCTGTATCCGTATTTACGCTAAAAAACAATTAATGGTAATCGGTAGGATTTATTTCCTTGATTTTAGATAGATTCCTTTAATTTTCGTATATAAACATGCTTTTTATTTTCTACATTTTAGGTTTATATTTACCTAGTTAAGCGTTGCATAGAAAATGAAATGCAAAAGTATTTTGGAAAATAGAAAGTAACCAGAAGTGAGAAAATGAGAGAAGAATTAAGAGAGAACGGATAAATGACGAAGAGGAGAAATATTAGGAAAATATGCGGAGAGTTTTATTCGTTTCATAACAAGATATTTATTTTTATTCAATTTAAATTTTATTAAATTTAAAATGGTATATATGTATTTATTTTTTAGAATTTGTAAAAAAAATTAATGCGGAATAGATCACAGTTGATTTGAAATTTGTATTCAAATATCAAGATAAAAATTATCAGGGAATTCTTCTGATTTAATTTTTTTTTATTATAGTAAAATTAGAGTTTTTTTTTTTTTTAGAAATTCATCGATAAAAAACCTTTACAGATGAATAAGACGATTACAACAATTCAACTTTTAAATTTAAAAATGAATGAAATGTGTAAATATACATATTAAAAACATGAGAAAAATATTTATAAACGACAATAATTTTAGTTAAAATAGTTTTTTTTTATTTAATATTTAAATTAAAACAACCTCTTATCTTTTTCCACCATTTCTATTGTGTAACTATTTCTATGACCAGTCCAAACGCGGTTGTGGGAAACCGAAAATTACAAGAGGGTAAGCCGCTTTTCCTCAAATAAACACTTTGTTTGGGGTAAATATCAATGTCCAGCATAAAAGTTAGTAATTGTATTCTATGGAACAGAGCAAGTGGAAGACATAATTAGCAATGATGGGTCCAACACCTCTAGCCAATGTCCAACGGATAAACAGTAAAGAGGTGTGTGTGTAATTTTGAGTGGTGAAAGTTTTAGGATATTAGATTGCAAGGGTGAGCAATATGAACTGTTCTGCCTCTCCATAGATACTATAGCAGTATATATACAGCCTTTCGGAACCGTTATGGTGGTGTGGAGTGGCCATAGAGTAGTTAACCCTAAAGTGGTGATCATAGGTACTGTTCTGAAAGGTTACGTCATGGGTGCAATCCCATGTCCCCGGACTGTCAGGTTTAGCCCCTGGCCAGCGAGGTCCTATTAAGTGGGAAGACCAAAGTCATTTCTCGGGTCAAAGCGGGATTTGGGATGATCCCGAACACACTTCAAAACCAACAAGCAGAAAAATAGAAACAGAATATACATCTAGACACAAACAAAAAACAGTGCTTTGCGGGCGTGACAATAAGGATGAGCTGGGTTTTCAAATGTTTTCGCAGCGTCTATTACTCGCAGTGCGCATCTGTTCACATTACTAACTGTTCTATTAACACCAGACCGTTGGAGGCAGAAAATTTTAAGTGGCCCAACCGCTTCCCTTCAAATAAACACTTGAACAAAACAATGAGGGCAGAAAAAAGCAAAAGTATAGCGTATAAAGGGAAAGGTCTGTGGTTGTAACATTTCTGTAAGCTATATTTTTGTTTTCATGACAAGACCCTGCTCCACCCTTCTCATCTCTCCCCGAGTGGTACTTCTAATGTATTTTATAATGCTTCTAATGAATTTTTACTCCAAATTGTATATTAATTTAAATAATTTCGATATAATCCTACCTAGTGCATAAAATATTGCGTTTAAGAAAAAGAAGGCGTGTGAGCAAAATGCAAAAGGAACCTACCAAAATTGTTGTTCCTTTTGCGTTTACGAATGAAAAGTTAAATACAGGTAGAATTCCATACCTAATGTTCACACAAGTAATGCATTCAGGATACTATCTTCCAATTCTCCTTGCTAAGAGATAATAATAATAATAATAATAATAAACTAAAACATGAAAAGAAGGACAAGAAGAGATTCAATGGAAGACATCCAGGAGAACTGAACTCAGCATATCACCATGTCCATCACAACAGATACTTCTCAACAACAGTCCGGCCAAACTTCTCTTGGACATCCCTTGGCGTTTCAATCTGGGAGAAACAAGAAATGCCACATAAAATATTACAGTAAAAAGCTATTTGAAATATTTGCATTGCAACATCAGCAAGAAGAGTTAACTAACCGCATTAAGTGCTTTGAAGACAGCCTTAACTGTATTATGAGGATTTCTGGAACCAACGACCTATCAAAGACAATAAAACTCAGAGCAAACACAAAAATTGTAGGACCATCTTCAATACACTGATTTTATTGGGCGATCAGTTACCTTGGACTTGACATTCTTAAAACCAGCTAAATGCAGAATGATTTGGACTATTCTGCCAGCTTTCATGCCAGTTGTAGTGGGAGCAGGCCAGAGATATACCTATGGTATAATGCACGGATGGCATGAAATCTATAATACGATATACAGAATAAATATAGGCAGTACAAACTCAATCATTATTCATTGAAGACAAGTAAAACAAAAAACACATGCAATTATTTTTATAGAAGGCGAAATTTCATGAGATAAATGGGGGAAGTAATACTAGAAGAAGGATAAAGAATTGGCTACCTTAGTCTTTTTATAAGACGTTTGTACTGCATGTGCAATTGTATGCTCCTCATGTCGCTCTACATAATGCAAATTCTGAAAGCATTTCTCATATGCCTGATTGTAGTCAAATCAGCCATTAATTCAATATGCTATCAAAAGTCAAAACATTAAACTGCAATAAACATAATGCACATAGGTTTTTCTTTTGAAGTAAAAAATATAAGTACTTTTATGCTGATACTTGGTGTTTTAGCAATATTTTGAAGGTTAATACTAGACAGCATACAATGTCAACGAAATTTAAAACATTATTCAAAATCGGATTTCAGACTATAGCCTGGAAAATTAAATGCACCTAGTGTTTTAACAATCCAATCAAATACTTTAAGAAAAATAATAAATTACATAGTTAGTTGAAAATCGACAATAACACCTGACGGAATTCGGTTTTCAGTTAGAAAACAATACAAAACACACATTTGGCAACTCAAGAGTTATGAACAATAAAAAAAGAAAAATGGAAATTATTTGGATAATATTTAAAATAATCAAACCAGAACCAGATATGTTAATAGAATTAGTATCGAGCTAGTTGAAACAGAAAAAAATTGAAAGAAATTTGTGTTTAATGAATAAGATATGTAATGTTTAATAGTATCTTTCTATCAAGCATTACTGCCCCTTGGTCAGTGCTTACATATTTTCACGGTAGGATTGCGCTATATGTGTGGTTTGAGCTCAGAAATGGAGCAAGAGTGTCTCTCCATGCCATGAGGATCCTTGGATCCCATGAATAACAAAAATATCCGGACCTTAGTTCAGTGGGCTTATCACAGGTCAGTAATGCTTAATAGAAAGAAAGTGCTGGCCAAGGTCAATAATGTTTAATAGAAAGGAAGTGCTAGCCAAGGTCAGTAATGTCCAAAACAAATGAAAGCAATGGCCAAGGTCAGTAATGTAGAATAGAAACGTAAGCAATGTGTGTGTGTGCGCGCTGCATATTTATAAGTTATTGTATATGTTAGAGATCAAAATATAAAAGGGTGTATTTTTTGTGAGTAATTACAGCTGAATGAGGTCCTCAAAACTAGTGAAAATGTTATTCTCATTACTGTTTTTTTTCTCTGACCTCTCCAGGGAAGAGACCCTACGGAAGACTGAAATGCCCATCTGAAATGCCCATCTAACAGGTGGAAGGAGCCATATGGCTTCAAGTAGTCGACTGTAATTTAATTATAATGTGTGCTGTAATGTCCTATATGCATATCCAGTTGTAATTATTTGCTGTTTGGAGGTTGTAGACCAATATGTATTGGCATGAACTTCAGCATATCGAAATACCACTGATGTAACACTGCTTTATGTATATTATATGTTGTACAAGAAAATTAAAGAATTTTTTTGCTGTGTACTTTTCAGAATTTAATTAGGTAATATGTTATTACGCATGACACTCCTATACTAGTAAGGGGTGTTACATTTGGTGGATTTACGGGATCATAAAGCATATTTTTATAATCAAACATTTTTTAATGACAAAACAGGAGTCACAGTCACTAATCCCAACACCTCCCACCAATTATGGACCAAATATCTCAAGGATTAACCACAACCTATGTTGATTTAACATACAGTGCCAATAAAACTGGCAACGGAAAAAAGTTACAACAGACATAAATCAATACTTTAATAAGCTTGAAACTACCAGGAACGGAAACAAAAGTAAATCCATATCTCTACATATATATGTTGGGTAATGAAATTGTGAAACTTTTCTACATTGAAGTTGAACACAGAACGATTAGAAATAATCCACTGCCAAACCACCTTAAGGAGAACTTGAAAGACCTAATAATATTTTGACAATACCTTCTGAAGAGCAACTGGGACTGCAGGGCCTTTGGCTTTTGCATAACCGACAACACCATTAAAGTTTCCACAAGCCATAATAGCAGTGTACTTAACAACTTGTCCTCCCTATATCAAGAGATTCAAAACAAATTAACAAACTAACAACATACAACAGAGAGGGGATGAAAGCAGAGAAGCAAGAACAAATTTGTAGAATACCTTTGTGACTTTACAAGTTCGGTTCATATCTATCAATGTTACATCAAAACCCTGGCACAATATACAACAATCCAAACAAAAACAAAATTGTAACTCAGCTTTATAAAAAGCAAAAATAAGTATATGGGAAAGTTAACAATAAAATCAGCTCACTTAATATATTATTAAAAAGGAGAAAAGGCAATAAAATAAATAAGACTGAAGCCAGTTGAAATTGTAACCCCACCCCCACCCCTTCTTCTTTTAATTATTGATATTGTTACTTGTTCAAACACAGGAGCTCTGCATTCACCAGGACTGATCACGAATATTATTTTATTCCACTATCAAATCATCCCATCTAAATTCCTTCCAGGAAATGATTCCAAAACCAAACATACCATAAGTCAATTAATTTGTTTAATAGGCCAAGAAATTCTTCTTCGTTAGTCAAAGAGTGGAGGAGGGATGTGTCTCACATTTTTTATTCACGCTTTTAACAGACGTACATACAGATAAAGAAGTCTTCTTTCTATGAGGAGTATAATAGAAAAAGTGGCTAGGCCAATAAGTAAAACGAAAGGCGCCAATAAAGTTTTGCACCGAGGTTAAAGATTGGATGTAAAATAATAAGGCACCTATTAAGTGAGTTTGTCTCTGAAGTGAACAAGTAAGAGTGTATCCACCCTTCGTTTAATTTAAAGTGCATTGTGTTCTTAACCCACTAAAATTCAAGGATTGATACACCCTTATTTGCTCACTTTAGTGATAAACTCACTTAGAGAAGCCTCACTCAACATAAAATATGGAGAGTATTACACATAATAAGGTAATCAATGATATGGTCGAAAACACCACGACAAAATCAGAGAATTAGGCATGTATGTAACTACCTTCCGGTAAAGAGGCCTTCTTTTCTTCTCAGTTAACTCATTTCTCTCCTCTGCAAGATCTCTGATCTCTTCCTCTAGAGCTTTACCCTTCTTTCCAAATGTATATTCAAGTTCTGCTAGCTTCTGCTCAAGCTTCTTGTCAATAGCATCAAGTTTGGCCAGTAATATGTTGTCTTTTTCTTTCATATCATCAAACTCATCATCATCATCATCATCAACAGCGGCATTATCTCCTGTTCCCTTCTCCTTTTCAAAGCCAGCATTTTGCAGAGCATCCTCAGAAGGCTCCTCCTGTTCAAGTTGAATGACGCCATAATTGGCAGGGTTATCAGGATCATAAGCTTCCTTCCACTGCACCAATCTCAAGGCCCTATTAAGTTTGTGCTGCAGAATGAACTTATCCTTTTGCTCAGTTACTACTTTGAGGCGGTTCATGAGCTCCCCAATAACCCTGTACTCAAAACGGAGCCTTAAATGCTTCTGTTCAAACTTGTCAATTCTGTTCATCCACTTGAAAGCATCATCAAGTGTGTCGGCATCAGTGAAGTTCTTGAGCAAACCCTCGTGCTTCTTGAATTTCCTCTCGAAATCATGGATCTTCTTCTGGAGGTCTTCATTTTCTTCTTCTTCTTCACTATCAGAATCAGTTGCCTCTTCGTAGCGGTACAATTCACTGGGGTTCTTGAGGTTCTCCTTTTCAAGCTTCTTAATGAGTGGGCCCACGCCCATGTAGTCCTCTTCACACTCAGCATCAATGTCGGCAGTATCCAAACCTAGCCTTAATCTCTCATTTTTCTCTCTGAGCCTATCCTTCTCCACCTGAGCCAGAAGGTCCTGCACTATTCTGGCATCAGCAGTAGTAGAATAAAAACTCTTCCCAAGAAATGGGGAATCGGAGGATAATGTAGTGCCTGCACACCTCAACTGCGATATCACGGAATTTCTGACCATATCGGTTGCACTTCTAAATCTAAATATCTGCCTAAGACTGTGTCTTCCATATTGAATATAACCCATTCAGATTGATGCCTCTCTATTCTCTGCGTCAAAATTCTAGAATCAAAGCAATTGCATTGTGAGTTTAAGGAAATGAAATTTACGTTGCAACTACACAATGGCAACAGGACGAGGCAGGGGTGTGTAGTAGTTCCCCACCCCCATGAAGGAAAATCTGCCCCCACCCCATACCCGCACTGGTACCCGCCCCTGATTCCCCTGCAGGTTTGACGGGTACCCATGGTATTCATAGATATCCATTAAATCGTCAAAATTAAAAAAAGAAAAAGAAAATCTCAAAAAACATAACCATAGTTATCAAATGCGGGTTGCGGTATAATTAAAAGGAGTCCTATGCATGAACTTGCTTTATACATATATCACACATAGCACACATATGAATGCTAAAAAATTAAGACATTCATTCATGATTAAAAGGATCTAATTATCTAAAAACTATTAATGTGGATCAACAAAATTGGAATAAAAAATAATTTGAATACAAAAAAAAAAAGTTGAACAGAATCAGTTCAACAGACTTGGATTTGAACAGAATTGGATTGAGAAAAATAAAGAAATATGGATCACAAAGCAATGTTCAACAGAGTCTGTTCTTGCAAAAATAAAATACCTTTTGCTTCAGCTTTCAAAAATGTCACGAAGCTGTCTTCACTCTTATTATGTTAGAGTACTCAGAATTTTTGTGAAAAAAATCCATATAACTTTAGATACTTGCATGACATAATACCAGTGTTCGAACTCCAAATCAATGTTAAGCAAAAACAGAGACTTGTAGAAAACAGAGAGAAAAATTTACCAAAAAAGAAAAAGAAAAGATAACGGAGAGAACCTAAAGCAGAGAGAATCGTCGATGGTCTCCGTTCGCCGTTCACCGGAAGTGGGCGCTGCTGGTCGAGTGAGTTTAGGTTTTTTTTCGATGGTTTGACGCAGGGAGTGAGCGTGTAGAGCTAGTCAGATTACAAATTAGGTTAAAAGACAATTTAACCCTTAAAAACAAGACTGTTAGGTGATTAAATGCAGGGCAAAAATGGATTTTGGATTGGTAAAAAAACAATTCAAGTGACGATCACCTTATGTAATTAAAATAGCACATCATGTTTAACCCGTTTTAATATTTATAAAAAGATTTGATGTTTCTACGACAAGTTATTTATATTTATTTTAAAATAATATTATTTTATGTTGAAAGATTAAAAAATTATAATAATAAAGACTGTAATAATTTTAAAATAAATTATAATTATAAAAACATTTAATTTTCTACTCAAAATAATATCATTTCGAATTCAATACAAATAACTTATCTATACGACAGAAAAAATGAACCCTTCATAAGATTAGGAAATAAAATTTTGTGCATAGGTAATGCGCTTTGAGGGAATTCATTCTTATAATGGAAAAATCTCCCGTTTGTCCAATTATTTATTTTTTTAAAATTGTAATATCTGATTCTACTCACTTAAACGCAGATTGAATTTATGAGATTATCAAATTAAGTAGTGTGGGTTTTAGAACAAATATGTTTAAAGTCACATTTAAGGTACAAAAACAAATTTATAAGCTTGAGAAAGTGTTTTATAACATGCCATTGAAAATCTTGAAGTTGGCAGCGTAACCAAAACCAAGCTAGCTGATATCACACAAAAAAAAAAAAAAACCAAGCTAGCCCAATAGCAGGATTCGAACTCTTGGCATTAGGCTCACATATAGTACTCAAGAGTAACTCCCTATCTGTATAAAAAAAAAAGAGTACCTCCCTATCTCACTTCCTATAGGCTCTTAGGCCTTTTCAGCAACATTATTTATCTATATTACTTAGAGTGGGTTTTTCACCTCGCAATAGAAGGAACACCGACCAAAATAAGCTTTTGACCAATTTTTTACTTAAATGTCATGCAAATAGTATTATTTTTCAATCTGTTATGGGGGCAAGTTCGCTACTCGGTGTAGCGAACTCGGTTTGCTGACGTGTCACATTTCTAGTGGATAACAAGTATTAAATTTAAAAAAAGAAAGTAAATACCATTTTTGATCCTCAGCAAATTTAACGATACCCGTTTTAGTCCCTAACAAATAAAAAGGCTCATCGCGGTCCCTAAGAAATTCAAAATGGACCCATTTTAGTTCTTTTGAGGACTAATATGGATTTTATTTTAATTTGTGAGAGACTACGATTTCAACTAAAAGGGTCCATTTTGAATTTCTTAGGAACCACGATGGGCCTTTTTATTTGCTAGGGACTAAAACGGGCATCGTGAAATTTGTTGAGGACCAAAAAGGGTATTTACTCAAAAAAAAAAAAAAGGTATGGAGTTCGCTACCCCATGTAGCGAACTTGGTGTCTACTAGAAACGTGACATATCAGCAAACCGAGTTCGTTATACCGGGTAGCGAACTTGCCCCCGTGACAGATTGAAAAATAACACTGTTCACGTGGCATTTAAGTAAAAAATTTGGTGAACAGTGACATTTTAGTCCTTGTTCTGCAATACAACATCTATGAATAACTACCTCCCAGTTATAAAAAAAATGGTTGGCGCTTAAATGAAAATTATGATCTGTTACCGGCCAAATGGGAGTTTTTTTTTTTTTTTTTTGGAAAAAACAAGAACAAAGAGCAGCTAACGAGCTACTCTGGGGTCCCAACACCCATAATATCATTACAAAGTATGTTACTACATCCCATAGGTGGGTTAAAAAACAACTGAACATTATTTTCGTTAGATGAAGTTTTATGTGCCATCCAATCAGCGATAGCGTTTCCTTCTCTAAGCGTGTGCTTGATCTGCACTATCCAGTCTCTTCCAAGGAGATCACAAACTTTGTTTCCAATGTGAGCTAGTGGATGATCCAGCTGACCATCTTGCTCTATAAAATTCAGGACTTGGATAGAGTCTCCTTCGATAATGATGCTTCTGAATCCTTGATCCCAAGCAACAGTGAGTCCCAAGAAAAAGCTCCATAGTTCTGCTCTGAAAGAATTTCCTTGCCCCAGATTTTTTGTAAAACCTATTTCCCAATCTCCATTCCAAATCCTTATCACCCCACCACAACCGGATTTAAGGTTGCCATTTGAACTAGCTCCATCAACATTCACTTTCATCCATCCAGCCAAAGGAGGATTTCATTTGATCACTTGGTTTTGGGTTGCATTTTGCTGTAGCCCTCCTTTCAGCATTAAGTCTTTGGCAGCAATATAGTTCTCATAGTGACCGAGAATGCTTCTTGTGCTCCTCTGAGTATCTGGTTTCACCCCATTGAAAATAAAATCATTTCTTTCCCTCCATAGGCTCCAACAAGTCATGCCAAAGAGGAGACACCAGCTTCTGTTATTTGTACTATCAGTTTTCAGATTATCATTTATCCAATCTTCTAAAGGACTCCAACAGAAAGGTGTCCACTTCTAAAATCTACATTAACAATTCCATTAACAGAAGCTATTTCACATTACCGTATGCACGAGCCAAAAGGGTAATACAAGGCCCGGGCTCAAGGCTTTATCAGAACTTTTTCATAGTGTCAACTTCGTGTATAGACCAAGGAAAGTTGTTGGAGCAGCCCATATAACAAAAACACAAAATTGAAACAGCCATATGGTTTAGGATCATCTTGGAAGAACAGGTTTCGTTGTCCATATTTACGATACGTTAGGCCCTTTACAAAGACTAGTACAAATTAAGTGTCACCACTCACCACCGCTGCTCCACGTGCCTAAATTATATGGTTAATAGTCATGTATGTGCTAGTGTTGTCAGTGTATGTCTGGGATGCGTTAAAATATAAAGAACAAAGGAAAATCAAGAATTACTGATAGATTTGAAAAGTACATAAATTAACGAATGATATCTGATATCTAATTCTTGTCACTGTCGTCCAAAGAGAAAAATGCTAAAAGTTTTTAACATGGATGTTGCTTTCCGGCCGCTCTCCTTGCAGGGGTGTGTATATGCAGGGTGCCTGAAAAAGTAAGGGTATTATGAAGGTTTACCGTCACTAATCGTTTTCCATAAAGTGATACTTCGGGGGAGAGAATAAACTCAGAAACCTTATATTATATAATGGATATTATTACATTGATAATAAGGTGGTTTAAAATATCAGAAGTAATAGAGTGCAAATATCATTTCTACTTTTCAGGTGATAACAGCCACTTGTAAAGTCCAAAGCACACAATAAATGGTAAAGTATCAAGCGTAGATCTAAAGGAATTTATTTATCCAGCTTTCATGTCACTTGCTTTAGGCCCTGTAGGTACTTGGGCAATACAGAAATCGCACATGGAATAAAGATAAATTGATAACCAAATAAGCTGATAATCAGACAAGTCTATCTGGAAACGTGTATCTGAAACGATAAATATGAAATATGACATGATATTTTGGTGGCCATAAAAATGCATTTCATTTGAGACTACAAAAATTGTTAATCAATTTAAACCCATTTCTCTATTACTATAAACATGAAAAATTAGACGTATTTAGAACTTGAATCATCTGCAGGTGCAGGAGAAATATATAAAGTCCCCTACTAGTCGGCACCAAGAAGAAAAAACATAAAGCAATTCAAATCTATAGACACTTAAGGATTCCAGATTGACGTACATGCTATTTAGGATAGTCTAACAACGGGATGCCATGTTTCTCGAAACTAGTGCTTGAGCCAGTAGTTCCGGAGCTGGGCCATATGCAGGAGTATCTCATCACGACCCTGATTGGTGACACTACTGGTCATGATCCAAGGAGGCACTGTTTGGAAGAAGCCACGTATCAAGTCCTGAAAATCATTAACATTTTCTTCTGGTCTCTTGCCTCCATTTTTCTTCTTCTTCCGCTTGTCACATTTGGTGAAGATTAATGTCATTGGGATCTGAAAGAAAAAATATATTAATCCTGCTCTTATTACCAAAAGAAATGTTTATCTCTGCTCTGTTAACTTTTGACCCAGGAGTGCAAGTCCCATTTTGGCTAGGTGTGAGACATGAACTACTTTATTAAGCTCCCATTTAAAGTACAGAGCAAGAGGCTCTCCCTGCCTTTATGCCTGGCCTTTAGGAGTGCACTCTCCTCTACATCAAGTGGCCGGTTGTCCATCTTGGCGTAGATGGACCGCTCCTATCAATACAACGTGATTGACATAGGAGTGTGAATCCAATATTGGCCGAGCGTGATATAAGACACAGCTCCTATTTAAATAGAGGCTATCTGCTCTTAACAGCCTGGTATTTAGGAATGGGCTCTTCTGTAGAATCTCTACATCAAATTTTCTTCAAGGCCTTTATTGACCTCGGTTCATAATGACATTTAAATTGCAATGACCGATGTAACTGTATTCTTATTTTGTCCTCAAATAGATGAGTTCCTAGTACAAGTTGTAACTGTATTTTATTTGTCCTATTATAAATGAGTTCTAGCTGAGCAAAACCATCTCTTTTATAGGTGTCATGAAATTAAGAACATTTCAGCGATTTAAGTTTCCATAACTGAAGTGTAATATTCTCAGTATGACACTTCTTACGTGCACAATATCTACAGGATATAAAGATGAAGAGCTCAGTGGCAGTAACTCAGATGTGCTAATCAACTATTATTTATAAGGAATTCTGATAGACCCCTTTACTGAGCCGTATGCAACAAGAAAAGGGATGAGAAAAGAATGATAAACACACAAGGCTGAGAAGGACAAAATAGAAAATAAAGGGAATATTCAGGTTGTTAAGTCTAGAGGATAACTGGATGCTGAGCTGGCAAGGAAGAGTGGGAGGTGGGGGAATTCAATTAGGGATAAATGAGAAAATAAAAGAGATGGATGGGGAGTGAATGGTAGGCATGAATTGAGTAAAGGTTAGGAGAGGGATGGATAGAGGCTCTGAGTCGGCAGACCTCTAGTATTGTTCTTTTCTGCAATTTTCTGTTTATGCATTTCAATTTTTAGTATCTGTGTTGCTGTAAGGAGCTAGTCTCCTCAGTTTTCTTCATTAATAGAAATACCAGTTCCATCAAATTCTATATAGAAATATGTAGTCTGTGGCTGAAACTAGACAGGTAAAGATAGGAAGACAAAGATGAACCAGACAAATCTATACAAGTCAAGTCATGACCATCAGGTAGCAAATGCAGGATTTATAGGAAACATAAAGCATGTAGCTTCATTAAAATGTTTGCTACTGAAGAAAAATCGATACGGTACCTGATTCTGACCCAACCAACTGGCATAATCAAGATCAATTTTTTTAGCAGGAATGCTAGCATCTATTAGAAGGAAAACCGAAACTAAGGTTGACCGGTTAAGGAAATAGTCCTTTGTGAATTTTCCCCAATCTACTCTAAGCTCCTGCGGCGCTGCTGCATACCTATTGAAGATAACAAAATGACATATAATTGTCATTGCCTATAAGAATAATAGTGAACAGGATTAAATCATTCATCAGTAGTTGTCCTAAAAAAAAAGCACAAACTATATATATATATATATATATATATATATTTTTTTTTTTTTAAAGGACCTAAAGATAAATAAAATGTCATAGCAGAACTTGAGCTTTTCAAGAACTAAAGTAGATAAAGTAGCACGGAAAAATGTTTATAAAAATCAGAAGACAACACCATATAAAATCATTTCCAATATTGCGTAATTAATCTATCAACCTAAGAGATGTAAAAATACTGACACTCAAATTTCATAAATAAGATTTGCACAATATACTAGTCTGTCCATATCAAATATATAAATCACTTTTTGCAACCATTAACAAGTAGTATAATAAAGTAAGACTTTGAGAGCACAGTGGAACTGAGTATATATAGTAATACACCTACCCATATCCAGGCAAATCAACCAGATACCAGCTATCATTAATCCGAAAATGGTTAATGCATTGTGTCTTGCCTACAAAAAAATTTGAAAATAGACGGTTTAACACTGTCAATGAACGCATAGAGCACAGAAAAAGCCAATTACCAATACGTTAAAAATCCATTGAATTTCTTCATTATGTCTCAAGAGCAGGGTTAAATATGTTATTAGTAAATGCCTAAACATACATAAATCTCAAATGAAATATGTTAATTTCAAATAGCAGAAATTAATAATGGAAGTAACATAAAGCATAATGACTAACCAGGTTTCTTTGAAGTTAAGGCGAGCTTCTTGCGGCGCACGAGGGAATTGAGGAGCGATGATTTGCCGACGTTGGAGCGTCCAACGAGAGCGAACTCAGGGAGGCCATCGGAGGGGCAATCTTCGGTTCTCACGCTGCTTTTGACAAAATCGGCTTGCGAGACCTGAGCATCAGTGGCGTAGTTACTCAGCAATATGTTGGAACCTTTCAAGATTCTGGCACTGTCGAGAGATACTTGAGTCTCCGGTGGAACAAAGAGCTTCTCGAGGGACAACTCTACAGGGGGGAAAGGGGTTATGGTAATGGGTTCTGACTCTGAGGTGGTGAGAGTGGATTTTGGTGCATATAAAAAGATATTTCTAGAAGCAAGAAGAGAGAGTGAAGGAGTTGAGGTTAAAATGGGAAAAGGGAACCTTGGGATGTGAAGAACAACCATCTCCCTCTTTTTATTATCCCGCACAGAATAGAGAATGGCTGAAGACTGTACTGTAGAGGCAAGCCTCACTGGTCGGTGACAGACTAGGGAAATATCTCAGCAAGATAATTTGATTTACATGGAGATATTGTTATGAGATTAATTTTAGGAATATCATTTCAGCGTCCGCGGCAGAAATGATATATGCGATTTCTCTTACATTGATTTTCATGTTTTTTTTTTTAATTTAATAGATCCAATTTTTTGTGTCAGTGACAGTCACAGATATTATTTTTCTGCCACTTCTCCAAAAATAATAATCCCTGTCTCCAAAAAATAAATAAAAATGATAACCCCTTAATTTTAAGATACTGTTACGGACCTTATAATGGTAAATTTTTTCTAAAATAAAATGAAAAATTTCACAATTATACACTCAAACCTCCTATCTCTTTATTGTTATATACATATATACCATTTTCGTTGGCTTTATAACCTTTTGACCCGATCTACTTCATAAATATCGGCAATCCACATTAATCACCAATCACGATCCGTCTGTAATTCTATGAAACAGATACTATTAACTATCCTATTACTTTGTTCTTTTAATTAGCAGGCTCTCTCGAATTATTTTATGAGTGAGAAAGTAATAGGACCAAAGGGAGTTTATTTTCCTCATGCTGCTGTTTAAATCGAAGAAGTATGAGCAAGAGGAAATTGCGGAATTAATCTGTTTATCTATTATTAACCATCTATGCATTTATTATAATTACGAAATATAAAAGTCTAGCTACTATAATTATTATGTTGCCTTTTAAAAATATTAATTTTTTTAATTATTAAATTGATCAGAGTACCAAAGTATAGATATGTTTCCGTTTGGTAAAATATGTTGATCTAATAGAGACAAGAAAAATAGTGGTATAGAACAAAACTCTAAGGCTTTGTTTGGGAGTTGATTTTAGGAGGGGAAGGAAAAAGAATGGAGGGTTTTAGAAAGCCCTTCCCTTGTTTGTGAGTTTAAAAAAAGGAGGGGAAGAGTTTAATGAATTTTACTAAACCCTCCAAAACCTTCATTCTTCTTAAAATTAAAGTTCCCCCAATTTGGAGGGTTTGAGGGGAAAATTGTTAAAAATTATTTTTTTACCCTTAGCATTAAAATGTTAAAACTACATAATTGTGAATCATTTTTAAATGCGATATTATTAGAAAAGTCTCAAATACCGACAGAATTTATTGACGAAAAATATTTCATAAAAGTTAGTGATGAAATTTTTGATGAAAATCATATACGTCAAAAATTTTTCGTCAAAACTAAAGACAAAATTAGAGACGGAACCAGATTTTGCCACAATCACTAACATAAATTTTGTACGAAAAAAAAAATCCAGTCAAAATTATTGATAGAATCTAAATTCTGTCGAAACTTTTAACGAAAATATTTTCGTCCAAAATTTTGATGAAACACATTTCCATCAAAAAGTTTTGACGTAAAACAATTACGTCAAAATTTTTTACGAAAAATATTTCCATCGAAATTTTGCGAAAAATATTTCCATCAAAATTTGTGACAAAAGTTATTTATGTAAAAAAATTTGATGAATTTTTTTTTTTTTGTTACAATTCTTTACGCAATCTAAAGTTTTCCAAAATATTTCACAAAAAAAGATATTCATCGAAATTTTTGACGAAAAATATTTCCATCAAAATTTTTAACGAAACACATTTCTATCGAAAATTGTTGACGAAAAAAATGTCATCAAAATTCTTAACACAATTTAAATTTGACCGAAAGTTTTCGACGGAAATATTTTCGTTAAAATTTTTGGCAAAAAAAAATTTTGTCGGAATTTTTAACGAAATATATTTCCCACGAAAATTTTCGACGAAAAATATTTCCGTCAAATTTTTTGATAAAAAATATTTCAATCAAAATTTTCAACGGAACACATTTCTGTCAAAAAATTTCAACAAAAAATTATTTCGTAAAAATTTTTGACGGAAAATATTTTGACGGAAAAAATATTCTGTCAAAATTCTTTACAAAATCTAAATTTCGTTGAAAGTTTGAATGAAACATTTCCCTCAAAATTTCTAACAAAACAATTTCTGTCAAAATTTTCATCAGAACACATTTCCATCGAAATTTTGAACGAAAAATGTTCCGTCAAAATGTTTGAAAGAATTCTTTTATGTTTAAAGCATCTGATGGAGGAAATCATTTTCAACAAAACTTTTGATTATTTTTGTAAAAATTTTCATCGGTTGAAAAATTCCGTCGCTTTTCGACGAAAAGTATTCCGACGATTCATCGTTTGCAACGTAGAAATTTCATCAAAAATATAATCTTTTTTGGTGTTGTGAAAAGTACATAAATAATTTTTTTAGAAATTTTAAATTTAATTTAATTTAATTTGTAAAGTATAATAATTATATTAATTCTAAAAAAAGGGTAAAATGGTAAAAATATCTCATTGACTCTCCATTATCCTCTCATCCTTTTTTTTACTCCCAAACAAGGGAAGAAGAAACCCTCCAATTTCCTCCTCTTTCTTCCCCTCCCTCCCCCTTGGATCCCCTTCCTTCCCTTCCCCTCCAAACTCCCAAACAAAGCCATGACTTAAGGAGAGATTTTAACATAGTAACAATAATAGCAATCAAATGTAGATGGAGAAATGAGACGGCCAAAGTCACACCATATATATGTTGATAGAGATTCCCTTCAAGTGCACAAAGTATCATATCATAACCATTTACAACTTTATGTGAGCCTCACTAGATGCTAGAGGTGTTAGAGATTTTCTATAAATGCGCAAAATGTAATGCCATGATTATTTTCAACTCTATAAATTTCACTAAATATAAGACCGTGTGACACGTAATATATAAAAGATAATGCGTGCATGGGAGATATGAGGAAACACGTGTACAAATAAGCCATGTGTTTCACGTGTTAAGTAATAGTAGACTTGCTAGGTAGAAGGCAATATGAGTTGGTTGGGCATGACAATCTAGCCAGTTCAAAATATTATAGTTACTTCAATATTTTTTTCATTCTATTTATATTTATTTTCTTATATTATAATTGCTTGATATATTTTAGATAAAAGGTATTTAAATATAATTAAAACTGAGTTAGAAAATTATTTTTAAAATAAAAGTGTAATAATATAAAAGTTTTCTGTCTTACAAAAATCCATTTGATATGTTAAAACAAATATAATAATCTTTTTTATTTAAATTATGTACATAAAATTAAAAGTATATATTTAAATATTATTATAAATAAACAAAATAAAATTGAATTGTATAATTATTAAAGTTTAAATATAAGTCTATATCATAATTTATAAGATTGTAATTATGTTTAAGTTATTTTATCTGAATAAACTTTTAACCAAAACTTTCGAGATATTTTACTATTTTTTTCTTAAAACAAATTAAATAATTTATTTTTGGTATATTAAGCTTTCGCAACTCCATGTATGTGAAGTTCTCAACTAATTTGATTACAAAACATGAAAATTGATGTGGATTATTTTTCAATTGAACATGTTATAATGGAACCTTAGCAGTTGCTCCTGGTTGTTATATTGGAAATGGAGTTGACGGGATTAAAGTGTATTCCCGTTATCACTTACACGTTGTCATGCATCAGCCAATATTTAGATCTCAAATTTGAGATACATATATTTTGCTTGGATTTTTCAGAACTAAAATGGTAAAAACTAACTTAAATAAAAAAAGATGTTAATAAACATATTCAAGAATTTCAATAACTACGACATCGAATTTGATTTAGTGATAAAGGGATTTGAGTAATTTATATTAATTTATGTGTTTATTTTCATTATTATATTAAAAAAAATCTCAATAACCCGAATAACGAAAGCTGATATTTTTTTTTAATATGAGTGCCTTTTGTTTTCTCTCTCTCAGGAAACATGTCTTAGAAACGCAAATAGATCGTTGCAAAAAAACGAAACGCAAATAGATAGAGGCAATCAGATCTTGCCACTTCAGCTTCTCATACGTCGAAAGTGATAGCAGGTTTTATTATTATTATTATTATTTTGAATGAATAATCCATTAATATATAGTACACGAAAAATTGTAATTTCGTTTTACAAAAAAAAAAAATTGTAATTTCGTTTTACAAAAAATAAAATAAAATTGTAATTTCGCAAGCTCCTCTTTCTAAATTACATGTTACCAAATTGGAACTCCATTCTGTACTAAAAAAAAAAAAAAAATTGGAACTCCATTGTTGTTAAAATTTACAAGCTCCACCAGCACTGCAACTACAATTAGCTATCATTCTTCCGTCTTCATTCAGATCTTACTTTCTCTGAAGAAGAGGCGATCTAACCCTGTGTTTGTTGTAGTCAACTTCCAGTGGCCATGGCTCCACCACAACCGCAGTCTCAGCGATCTCCCTCACCGTCGCAACCATCCGGGTCAGTTCCCAAATCTCTTCATCTTCCTTGTTTGCGTATGTGTGTTTTTTTTTCTTCTCTATTTGAATGATTTGCAATTTCAATTTGGACTCATATACGGAAGCAATTGCATAGCAATTTCCGCCCTTTGGTTTTTGTCAAACACGAAGTTTCGTGTATTTTGGTTTTATCTTGCAAGACGCCTTCAATTATTTGAATACTCACATTACTAACTTTCGCTAGGTTATCCTGAACATTTAAGATCCAATGCCGTTGAGTTTTGTCCAATTTGGCGTACAATGTGAAAACTACTGTACTCGTGTGATATAACTTAAGTTCTATATACACCGAGCTACAGGACAGAGTTTATTGTCTTGCAGATTCATCAACGATGCGTTATCTTTTCCATTTCAGAAACTTGTTTCTGGAATAAGGAAAGGAGTTATGTTAGCTTCATTGAGTTGGTGCATTAGCTATTTCTGCCCTTTTTTATTTATTTATTTTTACTTCAAATGTGACTTCGTTATTTGTATTACAATTCTCTTCTGTCCATGTTGTTGATTATTTCGTCCTCTAGCTCTAGATATCTTTACTTCGAGTCCTGACATATTGTTTAATTTAACCAGGAAGAGTGAAGTCTCTGACCTGAAATCACAGCTCCGGCAGCTTGCTGGGAGCCGGGCTCCGGGTGCTGATGATTCTAAGAGGGAACTCTTCAAGAAGGTGATCTCCAACATGACTATTGGTATTGATGTCTCATCTCTCTTTGGTGAGATGGTAATGTGCTCGGCTACATCAGACATTGTTTTGAAAAAAATGTGCTACCTATATGTTGGGAACTATGCAAAGGTCAATCCTGATCTTGCACTTTTGACGATTAATTTTCTGCAAAGAGATTGCAAGGACGAGGATCCCATGATTCGGGGACTTGCGTTGAGGAGTTTGTGTTCACTCCGAGTCGCAAACTTGGTGGAGTATTTGATTGGGCCATTAGGGTCTGGGTTGAAGGACAATAATAGTTACGTCAGGACGGTGGCAGTTATTGGGGTTTTGAAACTATATCATATATCAGCTTCTACGTGTGTTGATGCGGATTTTCCTGCAACACTGAAGCATTTGATGCTTAATGACCCGGATACTCAGGTGAGGATTCCATTTTTGTGGTAATTTCATCCTCAAGCTATGATAAATCCTAACAGTGCCATTCAACTTTCTAAAGAGTCAAGAGTTTCACTTAGAGCCAAGATAATCCACATAGTCCAATGATTAATGACTTGCAAGCAAATAGAGCTTAAAAAAAATACTATGCTTGATTTTGTTTTGGTTTCTTGTTTGGTAAAGAATGCATTCATTCTCTAATTTCTAAATGATCATTTGACTAAATTATGTTTGTGTCCCTGGATGATGTCTTTGGACATTTACAAATGCACATATCATGTTTATAATTTTGTTGTAAGAAAAACATGTGTGACACTTGTATTGAAAAAAAGATTGTATGACACTGATCACTGTTTGATTAGGATACCTCTGTAATAATATACTCTAACCAGTTTTGTTTAAGGTAGTTCATTTTTTTATTTGGTCCACCTGCAGGTAAATCTAATTTATTCAAATGAGTGCTTTCAATTTGAACGTAGTGCAATTTCTTTGAGCTATCACAATTTAAATGGGCTGGTCCCTTGAGGTCTCATTTTTAATAATACTTTGTTTATTTAACAAGTTAAATGTTTGATTTTTAGTATAGAGGCATGTATTTGTGCCCTTTTTAAAAAATCAATTCATTTCATTAGAAGTTATTTGTTGTTTGCTATTTTTTTCCTTAACATTTGTTATTATGGTAAGCACGTTGACTTTGTAAGGTGTTTGTGAGCATTATTATTATCATACCCTGCAACATTTTCTGTGACTTCTACCATCTTCTTCTTTATAGCTTCTTTGGAGATAATTTGATTTCCTTAACCTTAACTTTCAATATACAAGATTGAAGCTGATGTCATTTTGCTTTTCATGTCTCTTTTCTTATGGGTGTAATCTGTCATCACTTGTGTATTAAATTTATTTACATATTTAAACTGAATTTCTACCATCTCTAACTATTATACTCTTTACTTCTTAATTTTCCTTTTTATTCTTTTTATTGCTATTCATTTGTAATTCAGCTATATATCAAAATGACAACAGTATATTATTTCAAAAAAATAAAATAAAATGCCAGTGACCAAATGAATTGTAGTTTGCATATTCATGGTCATGTTTGTTTCATCAGGTAGTTGCAAATTGTTTGTCTGCTTTACAAGAGATTTGGACATTAGAGTCAACCACATCAGAGGAATTGGCCAGGGAGAGAGAAACTCTGCTTAGCAAGCCAGTTGTATATTACCTTCTGAATCGGTAATCTTTCACAAGTAGTTTTCTGCTCTCTGATGCCTTGATGAACTCTCCTTGGGAAAGCCGTGGTGCTTAATTTTTTATTTTCCTTAAAGAACAGTACTGTTTGATTTTTGAAATGTTTTTTCATTAACAATATATATGTGTGTGTGTGTGTGTGTGTGTGTGTGTGTGTGTGTGTGTGTGTGTGTGTGTGTGTATGTATGTATGTATGTATGTATGTATATTTCTAGCATTCATCAGTTCTTAACTGCCCTCCTCTAGGACTCCCTTTTAAAGAATTTTTGTCTCTTTCTATTGCTTGTGAAAAAAACTTATACATACCATATGATCTGCCCTCATATTAGCTTCTTTGTCCTTGTGAATGAACAATATAAATCAATGATATGTAGTATGATTGTGGGAGTAAATGGTTGGTTGAGTAGTTTCTTCACAAATGTGAACAAGAATGTTTTATTACTTTATGCTAAATGCTTACTGTGGTCATATTAGACTGTAAAATTGGTATTCTTTGTGGCAGTGGCAGACATCAAGATAAAAAGCAAGCATCTGTAGTTTCTTGCAAAATACTAATTTGAAAACAACTTATCAGTTCCTTTTTTTGTCACTTGCAGCATTAAGGAATTTAGTGAATGGGCACAATGTATTCTGCTGGAATTGGTGGCCAAGTACATTCCGTCAGATAGCAGTGAAATATTCGATATAATGAATCTCCTTGAAGATAGACTCCAGCATGCAAATGGTGCAGTTGTCTTGGCAACTATTAAAGTATTTCTACAGTTAACTTTGTCAATGGCTGATGTTCATCAGCAGGTATGTATTGATTTGTGTGAAAAATCTCATTCAAACTCCCTGTTTTTCATTACTACAGAATTTTTATATATGGTGATTGTGCCATACAATAAATTCTCTAGTCTGGATCATACTTGTTTTGTATCTAGTCTACTAGTTCACTGAATCATACACAGAGGACATGTATTTGGCATTTAGGTTTTTCAGCTGTAAGATGGTATTCTTGCATGGATACATATAATTGGGTTAGAGAGTTTTGTCCTTAAACTTAGAGATGCAAGTGAACTAAGCCATTTGTGAGTTCCTTGTGTTTGACCTAGCTTGGTTCAGTTCATTTTAGCTTCTTTATTGTATAAATAAGCTTGAGCAGTATGTTAAAGGTGGTTTTGTTAATTCAACAAACTTTGATTTGATGCCTGGCTCATTTAGCTCATGAGCAGCTCAATTATTGTTAACTTATTTTTTTGGCTCTGTTTCCTTGTGTTCTTCTACCTTGTTTCCGTGTATGGTTTGTATTGATTTCTCTTCTTTCACTGCATATTTCTGTCTTGTCCCTTTGGTTACATCTACCTGTCTCACTCTTTTTCCTGGATTCTATGTGCTTTTCTGTTCTGTTTCTCTACTCTTGGATGTTCTGTTTGTATGCATTTTTATAATCTGTATGATTTCAATTTCTTGAAAACATGCATAAGAACCAAAGCGAAGGCAAAATACCAAATTGAACCTAATATATTTCCTAGAAATTTTCTTAATTCCTATCCTGACCAATAATCCAATATATTAAAAACATGTACATGCGCCTCCCAGAAGTTATAACTTAGTTCAATGTGTTTTGGTTTTAATTCCTTGCTGTTTCTTTATTTTGTATTCATTACTTCTGTCGTGTTTGTTGGAGAGTCTGTTATGTTGCTTTGTATTGGCCACTAGCAGATACCCATCTACCTGCAGATGTCATGTCATGTTTCTGTGACCTCAATTTGTAGGTGATGGATAATTTAAAATAAATTAATAATTCTTACATATTAAGATTTACTTGCATGTGTTGTATACAAATATGAATGTTATTTAGTGTATCATCCGTAAATTATCCGGGCTTGGATTGTTTATTAAACAAGCAGGGGTTCTGCTAGGATTTTTCCTCGACTCAAGCTCAGTCTCCAAGCTTAGGTTTTTGGCCTTGTTTGAATATGGCTTGACCCAGCTCAGCTTGGCTTGATTACATCCTTATTTAATCCATCACTGTTACTATTTAAACCTTTTGTCTTGATCTCAAAGTTATTTTGACTATACCTTGTCAGCTTTGGTTGTTTCTCTGAAGCTTTGTGGTTTCTGATGCAAATTCTTATTGTGTAGGTATACGAGCGCATCAAAGCCCCTCTCTTAACTCTAGTGAGCTCAGGAAGTTCAGAACTATCTTATGCAGTTTTAAGCCACCTGCATCTCTTGGTCATGCGTGCACCTTATATATTTTCCTCAGACTACAAACACTTCTATTGCCAGTATAATGAGCCTTCATATGTCAAAAAATTGAAGCTTGAAATGCTGACTGCTGTTGCAAATGAAAGTAACACCTATGAAATAGGTAAATAGCTCCTCCATTTTGCTATAAAGAGAGAGAGAGAGAGAGAGAGAGAGGGTTAGGAGAGGGAGAAATTGATATAGGATGATTATTCATTAACTTATTGTGTTCCATTTCAGTGACCGAATTATGTGAATATGCTGCAAATGTTGACATTCCAATTGCAAGGGAATCAATTCGGGCTGTTGGAAAAATAGCATTGCAGCAGTATGATGTCAATGCCATTGTTGATCGACTTCTTCAGTTTCTTGAGATGGAAAAGGACTATGTTACTTCTGAAGCTCTGGTAATCATGACAAATCTATCTGCTAGATACCCTGGAATTTGTGCCTAAGAGTAGTATTGCACTGCTTCCTATTATTATGCAAACACGTGTGAAGTATGGCATTTTGATTTGGCTTTGTTATGGTAGGATAGACTAATTCAAATTGTGAAAGTTCATTTATGCAGGTGCTTGTGAAAGATCTGCTAAGAAAATATCCGCAATGGAGTCAGGATTGTATTGCTGTTGTTGGGAATATCAGTAGCAAAAATGTCCAAGAACCCAAGGCTAAGGCAGCTCTTATATGGATGTTGGGGGAATATTGTCAGGAAATGCATGATGCTCCATATGTCTTGGAGAGTTTAGTTGAAAATTGGGATGAGGAGCATTCTGCTGAGGTACTGTATACATGATTTACGGTTTGTAGTCATGCAATTTCCACATTTGGGATTTAGATTTCTATATTTGATGCCAAGTTATATCCAACAACATGCTTAATTATAGATTCAATTATGCTCTGGTTGGACTTGTATTCTTTGATGGTGGGATTTAACCGTTTTCTTTCACCATGCTCCAACATTTTGGCATGAGTCTCAACTCTCAAGTGCTTTGTTCTCATCCTACAGCATGTGTTCCTTTATGTCGTTATATGATGTATAGATGCAAGCTTCAATTTAAAGACATTGGATGGTAAAGCTCAACCATCGGCTTACACTAGATTTGCAGTTGAGCCGTTTTCTTCATTTTTCCCCCCTTTAAAGGATTGCTGAAAGAACATAGTGAATAACCCATACTGGACATTAACCTGGTCAAGGGACTGGGTCAATCTGTCACTTGCAGGTGAATGTTTTAATATGCAATAAATCATAATTATAAATATTTTATACAATAGATATATTACAAAGAACAATTTAAAAATATTATTCACTAACTTATTTAATCACTAATTAGATAAATACTTTAAGAGTTACTATCATCATCAATTTTAATAAACTTAATACCTAAACAAATAATATGAGAATTAAATTAAAAATTTATAAAATTAACTCATGGTGTTGAAAAATTGAGATTACTTTTAAATGAATCAAGAGTGTTCTCAATTAAAATTTAATGTATGATCTTATTTAAATTAATGTATGAAGCATAAACAGTTTATAAGGTAAAATGAATATATATAAATACACTAATTATAAAGAACATTACTATTAAATTAATGGAAAAGTATTCCAACAAAATTATTGTTAAACAACAACTTGAATACTCATTAAAAAAATCACTTCCCGTTAAACCCGACTAGCGAAACTTGAATACTCATTATTGTTAAACATTACTATTAAATTAAAGGGTAGGATATTGTAACAACCAATTAGGATTACTACCAATCAATTTCACCGTTAGATTGATTATATTGATCTAACGGTTATATTTATTTCTATCTTTGTATGGTTATGATTCTCCATATTTAATTATTAGATTATTTATATTGATTCGACGGTTATATTTATTTCCATCTTTGTTTAGTTATGATTCCCCATATTTAATGTGAAAGCATTAAATATGGGAAATCATAACCATACAAAGGTGGAAATAAATATAAAGTATTAAATATGGGGAATCATAACCATACAAAGATAGAAATAAATATAACCGTTGGATCAACATAATTGATCTAATGGTAAAATTAATTGGTAGTAACTCTAATTGGTTGTTACAATATCTTTCCCCTTAAATAAATGTATGAAGCATAAATATTTTTATATCATAGTTCAGTTTATAAGGTAAAATGAATATATATAAATACACTAATTATAAAGAACATTACTATTAAATTAATGGAAAAGTATTCAAGTATTTTAACTTGAATACTCATTATAATTAAATATTATTTGATTTATCCCAATTTTATTGTAAAATTGTTTAATTTTGAAAAGAAAAGGGAAGGGGTTAAGAAGCTAAGGTTGATCCCAACTGTTTCTATTAGGAAGTCCCGGATTGGCCAACTATAATGCTAGAAGCTGGAAGCAGTTCCCCCTTGTATTGAATATAGACATGATTGTAGCTAGCCATTACATGTTAAGTCCCATGTGCCATAGCCATCGAGTCATGGACTCAACCTTGTTATATAAGGTGTGGAGGCAGTGAAGAATATGCTGTCTAGTGACCCACATGCTATAAGATTTTGGCAATAAATTTTACAGTTGGGTTGTATTAAAGAGTCCTGGTTGAGTCGGTTTGACAAAAACCTGTGGATTGTGGCTAATTTTGACCAGTTCAGTTGCAGCTCTTATTCAATCTTTAGCTGAACCAGCCCAAGCTCCAGTTCACCGATTGGATGAGCTGGACCTTACTAGGTTTAATAAGTAGGATATGAACCTCAATATATGTAATATAACATTTTCTATTATTTGGTTGTTTTCAAATATTCATTAGGAAATTAGTTATTAGGTTTAACTTCTTGTATCCTGCTAATTTTATGAGATGGCATACTGATACAAACCTTGGTTTGTATCACATACCCACAAGCAGTATACTCTTGTTTTTTTTTTTACATTTGAGAATCCCTCTGCTTCAATAATTCCATCCTGCCCCAGCAGAAACAGATTAGTACAAAACATTATGTATCATCTTAATATCTTCATGGAGAACAGCGGGAGGCATTGACCAGCATTTTCATTCCCTCCCTTGTCGTACAATGAGTACCCATGTCTGCCATGGAATCGATGTTAGGTTTGGATCTGGATGAGATCCTAGGCAGTGCACGTTAATCACCAAATCTTTTTTTTATTTGAGAAAGAAAAGAAGATATTTAGTTGTATCTCTTCTAAAGTATTGCAATAGATGGAGCATCAGCTTGTCTTTATGTTTACTTAAATATATTTTGAACAACTGTCTCATGATGCAGGTTCGCTTACATTTACTTACTGCAGTTATGAAGTGTTTCTTTAAGAGACCACCTGAGACTCAGAAGGCATTAGGAGCTGCGTTGTCTGCTGGCGTTGCTGATTCTCACCAGGTTTGGATTGTTACTACTTACTACTTTGAATTGTCAAAACAACGGAATATTTAAATGTTTGCTTGTATTGTAGCAGTATGTTACATGAGCTTTTGTTGATTGCAGGATGTTCATGATCGGGCCTTATTTTATTACAGGCTTCTGCAATACAAAGTATCAGTGGCAGAGAGTGTGGTGAACCCTCCAAAGCAAGCAGTTTCAGTATTTGCCGATACTCATAGCAGTGAAATCAAAGATCGCATATTTGATGAATTTAACAGTTTGTCTGTTGTATACCAAAAGGTAACTAATCTACTTACTTCCCCCAAGTGGTTTTGAATTAATTCAAATTACTTGTTGAGTTTGGATCAATTTTAAATATACTTACAAATTTTATTTTTAATAAAATAATTTTTGCCATTTTAAACAAATTTAAAGTTAAAAAGGGGAAAAAGGTGATAAATGGGTCATCTTACCCTTTAAACTGTGGTTTTGATTGTGCTATGTTTCTTTCCTGTAAAATGTATTTGACTTCTCATTATTTCATGTTGAGTCTTGCTTCAACTGTTGAATCACCTGAGATATTCCAAATAATTATGTTGCATTTTGTACTTTTATTTGCATTGAACTTTATTTTTAACATTTCAAAAGTATAAAACATCATTCAGCTAAACTTGTGCCTCGATGCCTTGAGGTTACACCTCACCTTACACTATGGTTACTTGAAACATGTTTATATTACAGTATCCTTGCCTTTTCCCCCTCCCTCTCTTAGGAGTTGTACAATAAAATATATCAAACTAACAATAGCAAATTCATGCAGCCTTCTTACATGTTCACTGATAAGGAACACCGAGGGACATTTGAGTTTTCAGATGAACTTGGAAATCTATCTATTAGTGCAGAATCTAGAGATTCTGTTGTTCCAGCTCAGAGAGTGGAGGCAAATGATAAGGATCTGCTTCTAAGTACAGGAGAAAAAGAGGAAGGTAGAGATCCTGGCAGCAATGGTTCTGCCTATAGTGCTCCTTCCTATAATGGTTCATCTGCCCCTTCTGCAACTTCACAACCGCTTGCAGATTTGTCGTTTTCGAGTACCATCATAACTGGTCAAGCTTCAGCATCTAGCTTGGGAATTGATGATCTTCTTGGTTTAGATTTTGCAGTTGGGACTGCAGACACACCTTCACCTCCTCCATTGAACCTCAACCCAAAAGCTGTACTGGATCCTGGCACATTTCAGCAGAAATGGCGTCAACTGCCAATATCTTTATCAGAGGTTTGCTTTAAAATTATATAATCTTTGTTTCATTAATATGGTAGCGTTGGCGTAGAAATATAATTTAATTTGAATGCATTGTCACTGTTTTGCCACATCATTTAATGAATTTTGATATCGTACAAGTAGTCGAGCTCATTGAATGATGTGGCCACATATCATTAAATGATAGAGTAAAATGAATTTTACACCGACAGTTCATCAAAAAATGTGTACTGTATCTTTTCTCTTTTTCTTTGCCTTTGCTGCCTCACTCCCAACAAAAAATGTCAAGCATTTTGGTTTGCTTGTGGTACGTAACATACACAATCTGATGCAGGAATATTCTATAAGTCCTCAAGGAATTGCATCGTTGACATCTCCCCATGCACTCCTCCGGCACATGCAAAGTCATTCAATACAATGCATTGCATCCGGTGGTCAGTCTCCTAATTTCAAGTTCTTTTTCTTTGCTCAAAAGGCGGAAGAAGTATCAATATATCTTGTAGAGTGTATAATCAACACATCGTCAGCCAAGTCACAGATTAAAATAAAAGCTGATGACCAAAGTTCATCCCAGGCATTCTCAACATTATTCCAATCAGCGTTGTCCAAATTTGGTTTGCCTTGAAAATTTATGATGCATCCCTCTGGGCCGTGGAGTACGTCATGAAATTTTGAAGTCCTGACTTGAATATATACAGAGATGGAGATAGATATTGGCTCCACGCCCCTCCCCCTTCCAAAAAAAGTTAAAATTTCAGATCAGTGTATAACAGAAAATGCTGAGGGATTCCATTGACTAAAAGATTTTGTAGTTATTTTGTGTCCAATCCAACGTGATGATCAGATATTCAGTTGTAGAAAACCTGAGTTTGGGTTGTAATTTGTAGAGGTTTTATGTTGATTTTCTGATGTTTATTGAAGCGTTCATTGTGTTCTGTGGCATTGGTATTGATTAGTGAATTGTTTTTGCCTGATTGGTGCTGGGATATGAAATTGTACCCTTTATCAATTGAATGCTTTATCTATAATGATGCGGATGGCAATAGTGGTGCTGCTTCTTAGTTCGCATTTGGTGATTTTAGGTGAGAGAGGGTCCTTCATTTTTATTTATTTATATAAAAATAAAATAAAATTATGGTCTTCTTAATGTTGTGCCATTTCTTCTTCTTTTTGTAATTTTGATAACCTTGTTTCCGTCTAAAAGAATTGCGCATGACACCTGTTCAATGAGAATGTGACGTTCAGTGGATATTAAATTTAAACTATTAGATGAAAATGAAAATTTGAGTTTAACTCTTCACCGGCTATATGAAAGTACTTCTCCCTGCCGAGGGAGATGCAGCCGAAAATTAAGAGCTGTAAATATTTGGAGATTCTAAACAGAAAGTCATGATTTCACAAAAAAGTAACCCTCTTATTTTCAATTATAATTATCAAAATAACAAAATTCAACGTCTAGATAAGGGTCATAAGCACCTTTTTATAGACAAATTATAACACCCTTTTATAAACTAATTACAAATTGATTTAAAATTCTAAATCTAAAATTCTAAAAATAATAAAACTTCCTAAAATAAATATAACAGTAATTAACATCTAAAAATAAATAAAAATTACAAATAAATAATTCAAAATACATCTCAAATCTTTAATCTCAAATCACGTCATATATGTTGCTTTCCTTTTCTTCGCAAACAAATCACAATCACATCTGCTGCTTTACTGAGACTTGGATTCGATTCTAATTTGTTATATTTTAAATCATTGCCTCTTTCAACAATTAGACCATACTTATTAGGCCATAATTCTAGTTGACTATGAGTTTCTTGAATCAATGGTTGAACCATATACAATGGGTCAACTATAAGTGCATCATTCTCCCGTGCTAGGAAAAGATTCGTTCTCGAATCTTGTTTATCTCCATTGATCTCAATTTCTTTAGACAAAAATTCAAATGATAAATCTTCCTCTATTAGATCTTCATAATCTGATTCACCATCAGATTTATTATAGACTGGATTATCATCATAAACTGAATCTTCATCATAAGATGGATAATCATCATAAATGGGATAATTATCAACAATCGGATAATCATCATAAATTGGATTATCATCATAAATCGGATCATCATCACAAACTGGATTATGATCATAGACTTCAAAGTCAGGAATGCTGATTTGCATCTCGATATCTTGAAAATTGGACTGATTTTCAGGTCGTACTTCCCAATTCTGTCTCTGGTTTAGAATCTGCAAGGGATTGATGTCCTCTTCTTCATCATCAGATGCGCCATCTAATTCCATTCCTTCTTCGGATTGAATGCACAACTTTGTTCACGCAAGTCGCCGCTCCAAATATTGGATTTCCATGCTCTGCACCTCCACAAGAGTTTACTTCAAAATTTGAATTTTCATGCATACCCGCAGGAGTCGTCGCTCCAAATCTTGAATTCTCTTTCTCAGTGCCCGCACACATAGTCGCTTCAAAACTTGGTTTTTCTTGTCCAACGCTTGCTCAAGTTGTTGCTTCAAATCCTGGATCCGCTTTCCGAGCTCTTCATTTTCTATAATTCGCAGGTCAATCTAATGCAGTTGTCTATATTCTTCAGGAACGAATCCACGTTTCCTACTCTCGTGACTCTGCTGTTGTCGACCTCCATGATTCTGTTCAGCCATTGGTTGAAGGCAACCTAGTGCTCTGATACCAAATGATGCCGAAGCAGTAACCAATTGGCTCAACAGAAATAAGAACGAACACAAGGATTGCGAGAAAATACTATTCTCTTTTCTTAAATTTATTTAACCAAAAACAATAACAATAGGGTTCTCCAAGCCTTAAATAGGCAAAATAAAAATAACAAAAAAGTAAAGAACTATAATCATGCGTAATCAAAGTAGATAACACACAATCAACACACACTCAAATGTAATCTAAAAAATAACAAAAAGGAAAATAATTAGCAATTATTAAAAAGTCGTAAACTATGAAATAAATTATAGAAAAGCCCAATCCAAACAATGAGGAATTGATTCATAATAATAAAAGAAAGATTCATTTGTTTAAAAGTGATTACATTCAAAATTTTGAATGTTAACTTTTTTTGTGGTTTTTTTTAGGGATGTTCTATCCATTATATGAAACATTTAAAAGGGACATGACTCCACACCAAAAAAATAAAAAAAGGGACATGACACATGAATATTCTTTATGTCTTCATAATGAACCTAAACTTCGTTTATTTATTGCTAATGCCCAAAAATTTTATATCAGATTAATTAACAAGTAAAATATGGGTAAAATTGGCAAGTTAGTTCAATTACTAACGAAGTTAAAGGTGAACTTGAATGGAATAAAATAATAGGAATAATTGCTAGGGGAAAGATATTGTAACAACCAAGTTGTGTTACTACCATGTTACTACCAATCAATCTCACCGTTAGATCGATTATGTGGATCCAACGGTTATATTTATTTTCATCTTTGTATGGTTATGATTCCCCATATTTAAAGTGAAAGCATTAAATATGAGAAATCATAACTATACAAAGGTAAAAATAAATATAAAGTATTAAATTTAAGAAGTCATGACCATATAAAGATGGAAATAAATATAACTTTTATTTTTGTATGGTTATGATTCCCCATATTTAAAGTGGAAGCATTAAATATGGAAAATTATAACTATACAAAGGTAAAAATAAATATAAAGTATTAAATTTGAGAAATCATGACCATATAAAGATGGAAATAAATATAATCGTTGGATCAACATAATTGATTTAACGGTGAGATTGATTGGTAGTAATTTGGTAGTAAGACAACTTGGTTGTTACAATATCCTTCCCCTAATTGCTAAGGAAAAAAATATAGGGATATAAGTGATAAAAGAGTAAATTATAAGGGGGCATTTGGTTGAGGAGAAATTTTTTGAATATTAGGGAAATGTAATTGACAGGGAAATAGTTGGAAAGTGAGTTTGATAGGAAAATATAAAAAAAATTGTTTGGTTTGAAAAAATTTAACCGGACAAATTAGGTAAGATTTATAAAGTCTATGTTGGTTTGAGGTAAAACATAGATGGAGAAATAAGTTGCAATTACGAAAATGTCCATATTTTTAAAATAACTGTAAATTACGAAAATGTCCCTCTTCTTAACAATGAATAGTAGCATCCTTGTGTCTTGTTTGCCATTTTTTTTAATTCCTGTTGTTATAAAAAAATAAAAAATAGAGGACCAGGCCACGGAGGGGGCAGAGAGCACAGCTCTCAAAGGAGGCTTTAGAAGTAGATATTATAATGTGTATGATTTGATTAATATATTTTGAGTAGGATCCATTTGCATAAAGCCCAACCTTTTATCCCCTCAGCCATTTGCATAAGCTCCAACTGCACAATCGAATCTGAAGCACGATAATATCATAGCATCTCTCGTACAAGTTATCAGAGCGGTATAATGGTCTGATTTGTTGTGGAGCCACGTGGTTTACCCAGCTATCTATATAAAACCACCTCTCACAATGCTTTCTAAACAGAGTGCCAAAGTCTAGTATTCTTTCACAAAATTGAAAATGTTATGCATCATGGTTGCATGGGGAATCAATCATTTCTCTGTGTACTAAACAAGTGCAAAGCAGATTGCCAACTTCATTTGCATAGAATAATTTGAAAAAACCCTCAACCAAACACTACCAGGTGATTTATGAATTTTTCCCTAGTTAATTTATGTGAGATAACTCCTTTTTTATGTTTTTTTACACTTTATTAATTACTGATTAAACTAAGTCAACTCTCCTTCTAAAGGTTTTTAACACAAGGGTTCTCTTTTTTAAGTAAATAAAATAAGAAAAATGTATTTATCAGGACACAACTCTGTGTTATTTTAGATAAAATAACTATATTTTAATGCATATTTAATCATTTTTTATATTCTCTCCTTCATAAGATTTGAGAAAGATAGAAAGAGCTAATATTACAAAGGAGAGAAGATAAAAATCAGAAAGTATACATCTTAAAATGATATAAATTTTTTACCAAATATATATATATAAACATTTTATAAAATAAAATATTATTTTTATCTAGAATATCTATCTATATGCTCCCTTTCTCAGCGGCGGTCACTTCTGCGATAGCATTTAACGTGGTCAAAATTTATCATATCCGACGTGGCAAATTTGGTTCGTTAACCGGAGGCAAAGCTGCAGTTTAACCGAAACTGAATTGATTTGATTCAATTCTTACAAAACCGAATTGAATCGTGACATGGCAGTGGCAATTCACAGCTTGCCACGTTGGCAAAGACCGGTCTACTCTCTCCTCTCATTGGCAGAGTAACACAACTGTTCCCTCTTATTAACGCCTTTCTTTAACCCTCTCTCTTTCACTGTTCCGGTTAAAAGTTAAAACTTTAAACCCTAACCCTTTTAATTTTTTTTTTACCAAACCAAATTCTTTCTTTCTTTCTTTCTGCCTCGGCCTCTCTCATCTGCTTCTCGGATTGTGTTGTGGCCAACCGTTCCTGCAATTTTCTTTTACCATTGGAGGTTTCTTTCTTTCCCTTAAGAAAATCATTTCGAATTTGATCAATTATGCGTTTTTGATTTCTGAAATTCTTGCCGTTTCTGGATCGCAGTGGAGGCAATTCTTGCAACGTTTGAGTTCAGTAGATCCATAATTTTTGACACACATCAGAAAGAGTTTAAGGAAAATGAAGAACACGGAGCGAATTGCGAATTTGGCTTTAGCAGGTTTGCTTCTTGGTTAATTTCATCAAGCTTTCTTGCTTCAGTTGATACTCTCATTTAGCCATCGTTTCTCAAGTTTAGGTTTTTTTTTTTTTTTTTTTTTTAATGCCCAATTACAAGTAAACTTCTGCGGACATTGAAACTTACTATGGGATTCATACTGAGCCTTCGAGCACTATATTCTCTCATTTTACAGATTTAAATTAAGGGCCTGGAATAGTAATGTGTTAAACTGCATGCTCAAACAGAGAATGATACAATGTTTTTTAAATTTGGTTCTCAAATCTTGCACCGTAGTGTGTTTTGGAGTTTCCATGGATCTAATAGTGTATGAGTGAGAGGGAAAGTGGGTCCATATCTGTTCCTTGATCACTCAATATGAACGACGGCATTTTATTTGTCATGGCAGGTTTAACCTTAGCACCGCTTGTTGTGAAAGTAGATCCAAATTTAAATGTTATTTTGACTGCTTGCCTCACAGTATTTGTGGGCTGTTACCGTTCCGTCAAACCAACCCCACCTACTGTAAGTAGTAACTCTGCTCATTCTCTTCCTTTATATCGAACTTTTCATGGCTTGAGATCTGATTTTTCTGATACATGTTGCATATAATAATGCAGGAGACAATGTCCAATGAACATGCCATGCGTTTTCCCTTTGTTGGGAGTGCAATGTTATTATCACTTTTCTTACTCTTCAAGTTTCTTTCTAAGGACTTGGTGAACACTGTATTGACAGGCTACTTCTTTGTACTCGGGATTGTTGCACTTTCGTATGCTCTTTTCTTTGTGTCCAATGTACTTGCTATGTATTCAATACAATCTTTTTTGAGATATTTGCTATTTTATCACACTTTTTCTTCCACTGTCTACAGGGCAACTTTATTACCATCTATTAAACGTTTTCTGCCAAAGCATTGGAATGAGGACGTCATAATCTGGCGTTTTCCATATTTGCGTTGTATGTGACACTCGGCCTCCTTATTTTTCCTTACTATTGCTGACAATAATCTTTCTTTGAACTGTGGTATCAAAACTTAGAAGTTATATGCTTCGACTTTTCATTTAACTAGTCAATGATGACTGTCTTTGGTTATTATTACTTCTGTTAACTGCCACTGGTTTTGCGATTACCAAATGAATGTCAAAATGTTTGAGAGTTCTTTACCAAATGTAAGTTTTAGCCCTCCATTTAGTGATATTAATATCTAACAGTTGGTCATGGTGTATATGTATCAAGACATCCCATTTCCCATGGTGCATCTGTGCTTCATAGGCTGTACCTAGCTACCTATGTCCTTAAGTGTATTTCAGTAGTAGTTTCATGTTCTGAACTTTTCTTGCATTTTTATGAATTTGAACTCAATTCTGCCCTTAGTGAGCATGACACTTTTGGCTCATGGGAACTGCATGATTTGATGCTTTTACTTTTCAACAGTGCTATTTTTTTATGAAACTTTATTTCATGAAAAGCACAAGTGACATGTTATGTTGGTTTTTATACTCTTCCTGCATCAGATACATGGCAGGTTGAATGATTATTCATAAAATGCAAATGGTATAGTTTCTTTCTTGAATGCATGTGTCATTTCACTCGGACAATTTGTGGAATTCAGTAATTTCCTTTACTTTTTAATGCAACTTGCACAACTTTAATATCTTGTAGGTTCTACTTGCATTGTTAAATGGATTTTGAACTATTTTCTAGAGAAAGGATAAAAAATTTAACCAATTTAAACACTCAATAATGCTAAATGCATTCATACCTCATGGATCCCGCTTGTGTCATAATATTTGAAAGGGGAGTCTTTTTCTGATCATCTTAAAAATGTTTGACTGGTTGGTGGTTCTAGCTACAGCTTCTAATTCTATGGTTTAAATTCACTTTTTCAATTCTGTAGGAGAAGTATGATCATCAATGCCTTTGGCTTATTGTTAAGCTTCACTATCTATGTTGTTGATTTTTGAAATACTTTATTTATTATCCTGATATGATTATCCTCTTGTATTAAGGTGTATGTGTTGTTTTGGTACTTTAGGCTGTTTGCACTTGATCTAGTTGAGATTAACCGGCTTCTATCATGCAAAATGATATTTTTCCTTACACCTTTCTTTCACAGCTTTGGAGATTGAATTCACAAGGTCACAGATCGTTGCTGCAATCCCTGGGACTTTTTTTTGTGCCTGGTATGCTTTGCAGAAGCATTGGCTGGCAAATAATATATTGGGTCTTGCTTTCTGTATTCAGGTTTGACACTTTACCTGTGTGTGTGTGTATATATATATATATGAACTGATAGGTACATAACCATTAGGTAACATCCAATTGACTATAAAAAATTGGTACACAGCCTATTGTACCTTAACAACCAAAACCAATTATATTTATGGAATTATGGTACCTGTAAAGAACCAATTCAACCCAAAAGCTTAAGCTAGTGGGTGAGGCTACATTAATGGTTTTATATATCTCAACACGCCCCCTCACACGAGAGCCCACTGGGCTTGAAGGGTGGACAATGCACAGGTCCACATACCTGTGCAAACAAAGAAACTCCACTTGAAAGAAAGTGGGGGGCGGCCAAGATCGAACCCGGGACACGAGGCTCTGATACCATGTAAAGAACCAATTCAACCCAAAAGCTTAAGCTAGTGGGTGAGGCTACATAAATGGGTTTATATATCTCAATAATATCTAATTGACAATAAAAAATTGATTGCATTATTTGAAGTTCAATGGTGATTTTTGGTAGTATAAATACCAATGTACTTTCCTGGTATCTAATTATGCCAATTATAAAGACTGTATATCTTTATGTGTCTGTCAATTATTTTAAGGGTATTGAACCAATTATATTTACTTGCCTATCAACCATTTTTTATTATAATACTCTTGATAAATATAATTGAACCAATTAATTAATTATATTTTTTACATTAATTTTTTTTGTATCCACTTTCCTGATTTGAAGCAATACCTTTTTAGAATTAAGCTTGTTCCTTACAAAATGGGTTTGAAGAAATAAATCAAACCATTCTATCATTTATGCCATGAATATATTTTTATAGGGAAATATTAACCTCATGTGATATAGGAGATAACAAATTTTTCCTACACATTCAAAAAGGTGTGGAGCCCACTTCAATTTTTTTTTTCTCTTTTCCTGTACAGTGGGACCCACATAAGTTTGTGAGTGCAACATGAGAAATTTTATCTCCTGTTGTATAAGAAAATATAATCCCATTTTTATAAGATTGTAAGTCAGTTTTAACTAATAAACAGTAATTGACAACAATGACTCCATCTTTAACATTTACAGGGAATTGAAATGCTCTCTCTTGGATCTTTCAAGACTGGTGCTATTCTCTTGGTAGGTATTTTTTCTATAGTTTTAATTAGTGGTGCTCAAAGCTTCTTTTTTAAAAATACATTTAATTCCAAGATTTAAAACATCTTGTTTTCTAGACCAAATGTCCTTTGGCTGCTGATAAACTAGGGCACTCCTCTTTGTCTCGTTTATTTAAGAAAATTTAGACAAATATTTCCCTTTTTCGGTTTTTAATAAAATACAAAAGGTCTTGAGCTTGATTTACTTGCTCTCTCTTTTAGTTTCTCCAATTCCTTTTGACCTTTTAAATCAAGTGTAAGCTCATAAAAATGCCTCTGATTGCAAAATATGTTTTACTCCATGCAGATATAATTATGTCTTAGTTTCCAAAAGATAAAGTATATGTTTTTCATTGTATCTTTTGTTGAATTTTTCTATTTTCAATATGGTTTTTGAGTCTTTTCCATTGATGTATTTTGCAGGCTGGTCTATTTGTGTATGACATTTTCTGGGTTTTTTTCACTCCTGTGATGGTTAGCGTTGCAAAATCATTTGATGCTCCAATAAAGGTTAAAATCTTAGCTAAATGAAATGGAAATTTCTATTTTTTCATCTTCATTTGAATTTGGATTGGGTACATGCTGTGATAATTATCAGATAAAAAATATAATCAATTTCTTCCTAATATTGTCATTTGAATTGTTTTGCAGCTTTTGTTCCCCACATCAAATTCTGCAAGGCCATTTTCAATGCTTGGGCTTGGTGATATTGTTATCCCTGGTAGGATGACTCTTTGTTGATGTATTGATGTACTTCTTTTGTGAAATTGACCTATATTACTACAGTCTAGTTCTTATTATATATCCGGTATCGAATTTGTTAAGCCGTGTTTGGTAGTTTTTGAGAGAATGGGATGGAATGGAAAGGGACTAAATGATTTTGACTCATGGAAAGAGAGTTTGCATTTCACCCTCCTGTCGTGTCGTGAGTTCAAGTTTGTGGAATGTATAATCCACATGAATTTGCTAGGCCTGGTGTAGGGTGTGGAAAAGCTTGCTTTGACTAGCCCTGTAGGGACTGCAATAAAAAAAAATCACTCCCCGTTATACCCGACTAGCGAGTGTGGGGTGGAGGAAATCTTTGTACGCAGCTTTACCCTTGCATAATTGCAAAGAGGTTGTTTCCTGGATTCGAACTCATGACCTTTCAGTCATGAAGGAACAGTTTTACCACTACTCCGGTTCGCCCCTTTCCTGTAGAGGCTGCAATACTGAAGGAAAATGCTAGGGGAAGGGATGGAATGGAAAAGAGATGGGATCCCTTGTTCCCCCTGTTTTGATGATTAAATGAGGGAAGAAAGAGGAAGGCATGGGTAAAGTTTCACTATAAGCCTTATAACCCGCAATCTTGAAGGGGAACAAAAAGTGAGAGTTTGAGGGGGAATCCCCCCCCACTTCTCTTTTCTCAAATTCTCTTCCCCTCTATAAATTTTTAAACTACCAAACAAGAAGACTCATTCCCTCTTCTACCAATCTGCTTCAATGCCTCTCATTACTCCTCAAGTAACAGACTCTTTAAGCTAAATTTGAAAGTTAACTCATGTGGTGATACAATCTCGCTTCCCCATTATCTAGAGATTCACTGGTCTTTCCTAGTTTTATTCAAGAGGCATTGTTCTTACCCTTATTTTTAACGTTAGGAATAACTGCTTTGTTGAGTTTTGCTCGACTGATCAAATTGTAACATGTCGCAGCAGAGACTGCATTTTGAAGAGGGTTTTGGATATTTTTTTGCATTTATAAATCTAAATGCTAATTTTAAGTTGTCAGTCAGTCGAAAATATATGCAATTTCATGCTTTTGCTGGCAAGTTTATTAATTATTAGTTTGTAGCTTCAAATAAGATTGGCGAATAATTATTCTTCCTAGCTTTATGAGGATCCTTGATGATTTTGATGTGTTGAATGTCAATCTGTATCAGGACAGACTAGTGTTCTTTAAAAAATTTGAAATGTTTATGCCAGTGGTCTATTGATGTATGAGATCCTTGCATATATGAGTAAAATATTTTCTCCACAATAACTTTGTTGTTACTTCTATGTATTTTGACTACATATTTTTTCCCTTCAGGTATTTTTGTAGCATTGGCTTTGCGGTTTGATGTGTCTAGAGGAAAACAGTCCAAGTATTTCAACAGTGCATTTTTAGGATACACTGCTGGCTTGGTCCTTACAATTATTGTGATGAACTGGTTTCAGGCTGCACAGGTGACTGATCTGTGGTTTCATTTTATTATTCTTTTTTGTTATCTTGATATGTTTTGGGGGATGATGTGGGGATTCTTGCCATTAATACCAAATTTACTTCTAATACATGGCTGGATGGGTTTTTGGATATCAACCTTCTCTTTTATAACTTTTTTCCTTTTTTATTGTTATCCCTGTTGCCAGCCTGCTCTTTTGTATATTGTACCTGCTGTAATTGGATTTTTGGCTGCTCATTGCATATGGAATGGTGATGTCAAACAGGTTTGTTTCATTGCTTAATTTTTCCAATTCTATTTTCTCTTATCAATGCAATTCATCCTTTTTTATGCGTCTAGTTTGCTTTCAATCCTTAGTTTTACTGGAGGATAATGTGTTATGTTTTGTATTATATACTATGCAACATGAGACGAGTGTAAACTTGATTTATCTTCAGTGCAAAACTCTCTGCCCCATCAATAAATAATAAAGTCCACATTATTATAATATTGCAGTAAAAGCTTTGGACATTTAAAATAGGAGCCATGAAATAGTTCACTAATAGTGTAATGCATTGAGACTTGAGTCATTGATTATGGACCAAAATTATATCCTATAGAACAGTAATTGACATGATCGTTGGTGCCAATAACAAACAACAGTGTATATTTACTAAATTTACCTTTAACTAGACTGCAGAACCACTGTTTTTTATATTTAAAGGTGCGCTAAGTTCTGAAGTAGCTAAACTAATTTACACATATTTATATTATATGTATCCATGTTTTCAAATTAGCTTATGAAGGGTCTAGCAGTTTAACATGTACTTAAGGAAATAGAAGATATATAGATGTAGAAGATGGGCTTCTGTTAACTACCTTCTTAAAGCAACTTTGCTTGTTGTGACGAGTTCTAAAAGGTCTGTTATTCCATACCAAAAATTTTCTTGCAATGGAATATGACTAAATATATTGGACGTTATTGGAGACATGATTGTCTCAATTTAATAAGGTTACATCCTAAGACTTGAAGATGGTCAGGATTTATGCCTCCCATGTATGCTTGCTAGATGTGGCGTATATAAATTCTAACAACCTTTTACTTTCTATCAACGCAGTTGTTGGAGTTTGATGAGTCAAAAACTGCCAGTTCATCTCAAGAAGATATTAATGCCAAATCTAGCAAAAAGGTTGAATAAACTGAAATGTACCCAATTCCAATAGTTCTGAATCACGGAAGAAATACTGTTATTTTCTGTGATCACCATTACTTTTAAAGCTAACTTATTGAGAAGCACACTTCTGTAACAGATTGTGATTAAAAAAAAAATATTAGTCTTGTTTTTCAGATTAGCATTTTGCTTTTACTTCACTGCCCAATCTCGGTTTCCATAGCAAACTTTCCGAGGATTTTCTTTCTCTCTCTCTCTGTCTCTCACAAACACACATTTGTTTCCGTGCAGTGTTACTGGTTATACTTGTATAATGTTGATATATTTGCAGAGAAGGATTTTTTGGTTTGGTTTTCTGTACTAGCATATAACTGGTCAGTGCTTGTTTATTCTGGTGAAGGACCAACTGATGTTTATTTTTCAAGTTATTTTATTAGCATAATAAAACTTGATTAATGCTTACAGTACTCTAGTGGGACTTTAATTCTATTATAGTTACCTAAAATAATTACATAGTAACTTTAAAAAATTATTCCTACCAAAAGTCCAAAAGTATAAAAAATCAAAATATAATTCTAATTGAATCCTCCAAATTGATATAGCAGCATGTATGTAAAAGATGGATACCGTCAAACACTTTGACGTGATTTCTTTTGTTTAATTGGTTTGGTTTCGTCAATGTATTTGATGGGACTGGCACTTTCAGAATGCTTTCAATGTCCATCACGGGTCTGGATGCCATCACCCTACCTACAGAATCCAACATGGATTAGTAATCCTATAATAATATCTGACTCGATTGGTCCTGTCATTTTTTTTTGTGTTTGATTGCATTAGTCTGACAAAATTTACTAAATATGCTTTTAGTTGAAAAAATTTCACAAAAAATTTCTAGTACGGTGCTTTTACCCCGAAGACTATATAAATTAAATACTGGTACAATCAGTAGCAAATGTTATTAAATGTTTTTTTTTCTTCCGGCAATGACTTGCAACTCAATAATTAGTAGCAATAATTTAGGAGAAGCTTCCGCAGATTATTATAATTATTATTACGTGTACCTCGATGATTCAATAAACGTGTTGGTAAATAGTGGTTGCTCTAGAATTCTCGTCGAACATTGTTGCCACGGATATGAATGTCATCACGTAACCTTTACTTACCTGCATAAATGAAGAAATTAAATAATCAATGGTTGAGAGTTAACAACTCAAAAGTCGTGGTTTAGAACTAGGGTAAAAATTGATTATTAGAAATCCATATGAAAAAATTAGGTTGGGAAAGTCACCTTCAATATGGGTCAAACGTGCTCGACTACAAATCAGTTTGAATAAAAAAATGAATTTATATGAATTTAAATTGGTTACAGATTATTTTTAGGTTGTTTAGATACGAAATTTCAGTTTTGATCTAATTAAAAATTAAATATTGTTTGATAAAACTTGGTAATGTTTAAATTTTAAAACAAATAATTGAAGGATGATAAAATTAAATATTTTTATTTGAATAGAAATTCAATAATACTTAAACTTTAATATTGAACTTTTAAAATTTACTGTCTTTTAAAACAGTCAAATGAACAAAAAAAAAAAAGTGCTCAAATAAATTACATAAAATTTAATTTATAAATATTTTTTAGACACTTGAAAGCCAGTATAATCATACCTAACTTCTCCATTTCTCAAAATTAACAAGCATATTAAAATATTCAAAATAGCTGGTGGGGCACTCGTGAGTGAGAGATTATTGCATATGAGCATCTTTCTTTCTTTCTTTTTTTTGATAAATTCTTGTAGAGCATCTTTTTAGTACTCTAAATTTAGGTACTTTTTTTGTTAAAAGTAGGACAAAATCAGATTCATATGAAATTAATTATAAAGAGATATGTAGAATAAATGTAAGTAGGTAGGTTATTATTTTCTAACTTTGATAAATGATGTATCGAAACTTTGTTATATAAGTGCTGAAAATGTTTTCAGTAGGCCACGCTTACATATATAGTCAATTTGTTTTTATGTACATACTCAATATTTTATGAAAAAATATTTTCTCATATTGCATGGGAATTCAATTATTATATTGTAATATTTTTATTTGCGTGCAAAAATTTTCTTTTCTTTTTCTCTTTTTAATAAATGTGGGGCCCATCATTAGTTGAGTCACAATATGAGAATTCAATTCTCAAGCAACATGAGAAAATCAAACCCCATATTTTATCATATTAAACTACTGTTGGAACTTATAACCTTTTACTTTGTTTATTTATATGCAATATGAAATTCGTTTCATTAAAATTCCAAAACTAATATTTTTATCGTTTTTAAAAAATTTAAATTTTTTATTTAATTTATTAAATTTTTTTGCCGCATATAATTTTTTTTTTTGCTATCATATTTCTAACCTTTTAATTTTTTTATCTTCTATATTTATTTTCTAAATTTTTTAATCAAATAATAAATAAAGGTACATTAATTTTTAATAAATTAGAAAAAATTTATTACATATATTGATCTTAATTAATATATCTAGATATAAAACTGATTGATCGCGATGGGTAAAAATAAAATTCCTAAATTGGACAGTTCACACATGGGTTAGTCTTGTATAATATAAAAACAATAAGTTTGGACAAGTTGTAAAGCTTCAATAATAAACATATTATGACATTTCACATATTCATATACAGTTCCAAGTTGTAAAGCTTCAGCAAGTTAGATCTGGCTAGAGGACTCAATAGTATAAGAGGAGATTAACTTCTGAAGATCCTGGTCAGGAGAAGCTATAATCTATCTTGTTTCTTGGGTACATTGATTATAGCTTCTTCTGACCAGGATCTTCAGAAGTTGATCTTCTCTGATGCTATTGGGTCCTCTAGCCAGAGTTGACTTGTTGTCCCAGATTAGTTTATCTGTTCTGTTTTTTCTTTTCTTTTGGGGCCTTGCCCCTTTGTTGCACAAAAAAAAAAACATATTATGACATTTCAGATATTCATATAAATATTGTAATCTTTGTACAGATATGCATAGAACATGATTTAATCTTTGGTTTCTTTTATATATATATATATATATATATATATATATATATATATATATATATATATATTGGAAAAATATTTCTGCAGCCACTTTAGATAAGGTTGTCTACAGCTACCCTTTTTAACTAAGTACGACCGGTCGTACATTAAAAATGCATTTTCTCTCTCCGTCACGTCAGACGACAGTGTCTGAGGAGAGAAAAAAAAAGAACAGCTTTATTGTTATAACTAAGTACGACCGGTCGTACTTAGTTAAAAATAGTAGATGTAGATAACCTTATTTAAAGTGACTGTAGAAATACTTTTTCTATATATATATATATATTAGAAAAAGATAACTTATACTCAATTTTTGTTATTAATTATGTTTAGTTCAAATGATTATTAAAATATAATTTAAATATAAATAAATCAACTATTAAGACTGGAGATAATATTTATATCGATATAAATTAATTGTATACATACAACTTTAGAATAAATATTTTGCCGTTTTGTTCTTTTATTACTAAAAAAAGCAATAACATAAAGGGGTTGCTTATATATAAGGCATTTGGGTAAGTAGTTCTATTCCCCAATCTCTAGTAAAAAAATTAGTTTTTGCTATAAACGGGCATTTAGATATGTCAGAGATTTTTATTTTTTATTTTAAATAGCAACTTTTTGTAAACGCATTCTCATTGCTTTGGATGTCATTAAATGTGCTGGACTTAATGTGTCACATGATGACCATGAGGGGATGTTCGTCATTTGCTTTTATTGTCGAACATATGTATGGATTCCTTGATCGTTCTTTTTGTTTATTTTATTTTGGAAATCATTCTCTTATTTTATGTGAGATATTATTTTATATTTTTCTCACATAAAAAATTGTATCATTATTTTTTCTTTTTAATAGATAATAAAATTCACTATATCATGTGTTTATAGTAAAAAATAGTTATCGCCAATAACATGAAAAATATAATCCTTTTATTTTATTTTATGGCATAAACTATACAGGATAAAAGGAATATAAATTTACCAACATCCGTTACTCAAGGTGCAACCGATGAATATTATATATATACTTGGCGTATGGTGGAAGGAGATGTTGGGGCTGATGGGCTAATATAAATGTAGGGAAAATATTTTCTCCTACTAAAGACACATAGTATAAGTGGGGCCTACAAAATAGTGGAGAGAGAGAAAAATTCAAAGTGGGACCCATTTATGCTATAAGTCTTTGGTAGGAGAAAATGTTTTCCCATAAATGTAATATCTCTTAATATATTTATGGGTTTTATATTTGTTATGCTACATAACATAACTCTATTTTCTTACACACACATCAAAAAGAGGTGAAATTTATATATTTTTCTCTTTTTTTATCGTTTTATTTTCTCTCTTTTATTATATGTAGGTAAATATAATTATATAATGTAACATAACAAATATAAAACACTATATTTATTGTTGAAGACTTATAAGTCATTCAAGCTTCTTCTTTGTATATTGAAGAAGTACCACATATTGAGCAATTCATCATTGCATTAAGTTGTTGATAAAAGTTGTTTTCAGCTTAAGTTTATGTCATTCCAGGATAAGGGCTCGTTTGGATGGGCTTTTTTTTCTTCAAAAGCTGCTTTTTTTCTTAAAAAAAAGCACTTCTCATTTTTAGTTCGTTTGGATGTCTACTTTTAAAAAAAAACAAAAGTCACAAAAAAGCCAAAAATCTACTTTTTTCAAAAGCTAAAAATTTTAACTTCTACAAAAAACAGAAGTCAAAAGCCAAATATTTTTTTCAAAAACTAAATATTTTTATAAAAATATAAAGGGAATAACATCTGTCATTTTAAAGGATATAAGCTTATATCATTTAAAAGGATAGATTTTTTCCCCAAATATAAATAGCTTAACTTTTGTAAAAAAACACTTTTAAAATAAGAAAGAAATAAAAGTCACTTTTTTTTAAAAGGTGAAACAAACAGGCTCTAAGCCTCATGACACGTGGGATAATATCTTGCACATATGACATGTCTCAGCTTTATATATATATATATATATATATATATATATATATATATGAGGTAGGATCCTTTGACACTGGTGTCAAATTTTAAATTTGACACCTCATCTGATAGTCATTAGATCAAAAAAGATCAACGACTCTGATTTGAAAGCATGTAACACCATTGATCTTTTTTGATCTAATGGCTCTCAGATGAAGTGTTAAATTTGAAACTTGACACTGATGTCAAAGGATCTTACCTCTATATATATATATATATATATATATATATATATATATATATATATATATATAGGCATGATATTTTTATACTAATATAAAAATAAGAAGTCTTACACCAAATTTTAATAATTGATTTGCTTTCATTTAACAGTTTAAATATTTATTAAATTAGGGTCGTTTATAAAAATATAAAGGGAATAACATCTGTCATTTTAAAGGATATAAGCTTATATCCTTTAAAAGGATAGATGTTTTCCCCAAATATAAATAGCTAAACTTTTGTAAAAAACACTTTTAAAATAAAGAAGAAATAAAAGTCACTTTTTTTTAAAAGGTGAAACAAACAGGCTCTAAGCCTTGCAAGGTGCTACATGACACGTGGAATAATATCTTGCACACACACATATATATATATATATGATCAATTTACACTGATGTAAAAATAATAAAACTTACATTTGATTTTAGCTATTAATTTCTATCCATCAAACTATTGTAATTAGTTGAGTTGTTTTTATTAATTAATTATTAATTTTTAATACATTATAATTGTCAGATATTCAAAACTCAACAATTAAGATTTAGTGTAATATTTATTATTCTTACATCGCTATAAAAAAATTTAACTCATATATTTGTGTACGCGTGTTGAACTTGTTAAGGGATAGGAAGAGGTGATGTTTTAATTGAAATGTGTTAAGTATGTAAATATGGACTCACATAAATAGGAGATAAATCAGATAAGGAAAAGAAATTCAACTTGATTTGTTCATGCATTTCTCAGCTTACAAATTATTATTTATACTATTGGACTTACACAAATCATTCAGCTATAATACTAAGCAGTCGTATTACCAATTTCTTCCCTCGCTACTTGGTTGCTATTGCAACGTCCCTGACAACCAACAAAAGTATAAAATTAAAAATGAGTTGCATGATGTTATAAAAAAAAAAAAAAAATGAGTTGCATGATGTCCTGTAACAGGACATCCGATGCACCCTTTTTATATTATAAGTATATCAAAATTAAACTCATAATCATTTTTATTTCGCTTTCTAATTTAGAATACATTCAGATAAGTTTTGAGAGAAAAAATACTTTATGGTATAATTTTGTTTGAGTGCTTTTTCAAAAGTCACTCCTTTTTTAAGATAAAGAACTATAATTATCCTTTTATGACTTTTTCATAAAATTATATAATTTTCATTAAAAAATTCCAAATTAACGTTTTTTTCTTAAAAAATCACAAATGAACGGGTCTTTGTCATCTTATTTTTATTCAATTTATTTATTTCGCTAAGCAATATACAAAATACCCATTATCAAATGTCAATTATATAAAATACAATAAAACAAAATCACATATTTTAGTGTATACTATTTCTAAAATAATATCTCTAGTATGAATTAGGTATGTGTGCAAGAGAGTCACCTGCAAAGTGGATAAAATATGTTCTATGTACAAATGTAAAGGTTATAACCATGGTAGTAAGTATTGTGAATATTGAAGAACATATGACCTCATTTGTTATTGGGAGGTCATATATAAATGAAGTGCATTAATAGTTAGGGAGGTTGTACACATACTGACTGATTTAGCAAGTGACTAGAGGAGTAATGCTATGTTTAGTTGGTGGTTACATGTAGTGGAGGAAAGTTGAGAGAGAGAGAGTGGTATAGTGAGATATTTAATGCATGTCATGTAGGCAGAGATGAAGTTGGAAACTTGGAACCATTTAACTGGTCCATAACACAATTTGAATTAATGTATTTATACTGTTAGTGAATTTAGTTGATAAAAATTAAATATTTAGTTTAGATTTATTATGTATCAAAAAAAAAGTTTAGATTTATTGACCATATAAAGATTTTATATTATTAATGGTTTATATGGTACATTTGTTAAAAACTTTTATTAGAAGCAAGTACAATTAGTCAATATAAGGATTAGTTCACATAGTTGATGATATTATGCTCATGATCAAATTCACGGTTTTTTGGCTGGTATGCAACTTGTAAAATAATTATAAATCCTCAATATTAACGATTTGCCATATTATAATATTGGAAAAGAGAAAATCATACGTTAACTTCGACTTTTCTTAAAAAATGAAATGAAATATACAATCACAGTGAGAAGTTGAGAATTGTTTAAAACCAATTATAATAGGTGAGTATGAAGAATTAACCATTTTATCATTTTATATTTATCTTTAAGTTACTTTTTTTATCTTTAATTAGTAACCATATCTATCTAAAATTTTATCTTTTGTATTTATTTAAAAATCGTCAAATACATAAAAAAACAATGTTGCCTTGCTAACAGTTATGCAAGTATGCGCGCAAGTATACGCGACAACAAGTAATATAGGGCGTATTTGAGACCCTAATATCGTTCTCACAAGGATCTTTGACGTTTTTGACTTGACTAAAATTTGCAATTGCTAAAACTGAATCTAATCTAAAAAAAGAGTAAAAATAAAAACACAATAATCACAAGACTAATTTCAAATATTACTGATCAGTGATTCTATTTTTTAGGATTTTCAGAATTGATTTCTTGGGCTAAAGAGTGAAAAATGGAAGGAAAACAGATTAGGTATCTGATGTAAAAAGATTTTTATATAAAGAAATTGTAAACAGAACTATGATTGAAATATTAAAAATCAAAGGAAAAGAAATATGAGTTGGTGAAAAATAGGTTGGAATTATTACAAAAAAAAAAAAAAAAAAAAATAGGTTGGAAAAATAGGTTGAGCTTCGGTTTACCTTTCCCAACAGCAATAAAATGACTGTCAATTAAAGATTATTAAAATTCAATTCCCAGTTAATGGATCACTTCTTGTTGGTTTTATTCTCTTAAAATTATTTTATCCTCCACACTCATTTATCCTCCACACTCATTTACACATCTTTGTGCTAAATGAAGCAGGGACTCATACATTACAAGTCCAAAATTACATGGTGGTTGTCTTCATCTCTGAGTGACAGCCCTTGAATGCTCTCCCACTCAAGCCCATGTGCTTAACACATTTCCAAAATTAGTCACCTCTCAATGACTAATTCCTAACATAATATCTACCATCAGGCCTCAATGACAGAATATTTAATTAAAATCACAGTATTAAACAACTGAGAATCAAAGTTTAACAAAAGTAATTAACAAGCATCCATTACTGTGGTTCGGGTAACCTACACCCAACCTTGCAAGGTTTAGCTCATACCCATGAGGGTTGAGCTACAAACAGCAAACGAAATTAAAACGTACAGAAACTTAGAGTGCAGAAAAATAAAAGTACAGCACGAGTCCTAATAACCGGAATAGCCGCAGTGTTGTACTGACGGGTTTAAATCCAAATAAAAACTCATTACAGTACCAGAAAAATGAAACTAAAACTAAAGAAAAAAATGGAAAAGAGAAATAAAAAAGAGGAAGAAGAAGATATCTACAGTGACGCTCTTCCTTCTTTTATATCTGCTTCTTTTGCATGTGAAAACCTCATGACCCTTGCATCAACAGCCACGTGTCCTCACTCTCACGCTTTGATCATCCCTTGCGCAAGCTTGCGCAAGCATCTTCTCTTTCCACGCCCACTCCTTGCAACAACCTGCAATCGCATAACAACCTCAAGCTAAAGATTCTGTATTTTTCTCCTTTTCTATTTTTTCAATGATGTGGCTGGTTGGTTGATCTATATGGGTGAGAATCAGCGCACCAAAAGGTTTTATGGCTCAATGCTTTTACACACTCAGGGACAAGTGAGGTTGGGTGACTCAATAAACCAAAGATTAAGAATGGTTAGGGTTTGGTTAAGCTTGATTTGGAGTTAATTTAGTTTATTACGATCGCTGCTCTTTGTTTTACTCAGCCTTGATTTTCATTTACCTTTCTACCCTTGCATTGGGTCACTGACGTGGGCTGATTTTTGTATGCCATGCTCTCTGTGTTGGCTTCTTTTGGACTTGGTCTTTTGGGCCTTCAATATTCTGCAATAACAACCAAATACAAGTCTCACAGCCCAATTTAAATCAAAACACACTAGAAATGATGCATAAATAGCAGTGAACAAGTCTTCTGATAAAGAGTTATCACACCCCCAAACTTATGATGTTGCTTGTCCTCAAGTAACAAATACATTACAACACTAAAAAGTTCTTGCAACCTACAAATGAGAAACATACAAACAAAGCTTTTCATTTCACACCAGATATGCATAAGCAACACAATTCTCAGAATCTAACTTTTTAATTCAAACACAACTCTGAATCATCTCTCACAAATATCAACTGCTCTTTTTACTTCACAGAAGTTTAAAACAAGCATTAGCTAAAATGAGCAGTTCCTCAAATCAGTCAATCCTCAACTCAAAACTTTCATAGAATCAATTCTTGTCTTTCACTACAAGACTTGCAATTAACTCAACAGAAGTTTATTCATCAATCAGAGAAAAGGATTGCAGTTAAAGCATCAACAAATCAGTGATCAGTGTTACTTTAGTGTTAAAGTGCAATCAATGGCAAATGAACAATAACAAGGGAGACCATGGCTCATCATTTCATAACACAGAGAACTACATTTTCACAAAAGGCAAATGAGAATGGATCAACTCTCTCCTCACTTATGTACATCACTCAATAATGCAGGGAGCTATTTAACTTACATCTTTACTAAGAATAGACTCAACATAGGCTTGATAGATGCTTTGGCTTTTAAATGACACACAAATCAGACTTTAATCAGAGGGACTTCATGGGCTGTATCTTGGCTTGGTTTAAGGTGGGAAATTTATGGAGGAATGGCTAACTCAGTTATGATGGACAATGGATGCAATCAGCAAACTTTACTAAACACTTCCATGACTGCCAATTTTTTTTTTTAATCCTTTCTTTTTCTTTTTCTTTTTTTTTTTTTACAATTTTTCTCAATTTTTTTATACTGCATTCTTGCTTTCTGCTTTCTTTCTTTCTTTTCCTTTTTTTTTTATCCTCCGTCATGGAACTTAATTCTTTTTCAACAGATTGCTACTTCAAAATTTCATGTTCCATCATAGCTAAGTGGGAAGGTAGTCATGGGATGAGGGATAATGTGGGAGTCCAAAAATTAAGCTATAGGCTCAAAGTGGGTTAACAAAGACAAAAATTCAAGGTTGGCTTTTTTTTGGCTATAGGGGTTAATCAGAAAAAAAAAACTTGTCCTCTTCATCTTGAAGCTTAACTTGTGTCTCACCTAATTACCCAGCCTTAAATCAAATTCTGTCTCCTCTATCCCATAAAGGAATCTCAGGAAAAAAAATTGTTTAAGAATCAAATCCTCACTAGGTTAGGCCTTTCACCAACTCACTTGCCTCTTGATTCAACTTCATTCTCTGCCTTATTCAATTAAGCACTCAATCTACATATGTTATTATCTCACTGCCCTCAATCCACTTGTTAACTTCCATCACACGTTGCATTGAATTTTTCTTTTACTTTTACACAAAAATTCAATCCAATCCTCTAATTAATCCACCAAAAAAATGCTGAATTATTGCAAGTCCATCCTACATTTACTTTCCTAATTCTACTTCAAATAGCAACTAATCTCTACCTAACTCCGAACAACCAAATAAACAACAGGAAAACATCCTACAACTCTAAAAACAGCAAAGATTCATCACCAAGCACAGCTCAGCAGATATCAACTAGAGACATTTTTTTGTTTCATTTTTTTTTAATGAAAACAAAAAAGATTAGACTACAAAAGAAATAAAACAAGTATCAAAACAACTAAACATCCATATATACAGCACCAAGCATCAGACAACCAACACATAAAATCAAAAATGCACACCCCCAAACTTAAGAGGAACAATGTCCTCACTGTTGCAGAAACAGGTTACCAAGAAAAAAATTAACAAAATTAGGAACAAGTAACCTGAGGCCAGAAGAGGTTCTGGCCCTATTCAGCAATCTTCCTCTTTTCCTTGATGTAGATGGAGTGGATTCCTTTGCAACTTGAGGTACCGTGTTGCATATGGAAGAGGAGCACTTGATTACTGAGCTTGTGGTTCTAATTTGCTTCAAAATCAAGAAGCTCTCCATTTGAAAGGTGTTGTCCAATTTCCCCCCAAACTCAGATTTCACTCACTGCAGTATGTATCAGCTGACTCACTCACTTGGCACCTATAAAACCATATCAATGTATTAAATTTTCAATTAAACTCAATTCTTTTTTTTTTAAAGCTATTTTGCAGACTATTTAAACTAATTTTTTTTAGACAACATGCAGCAAACATGCAAGTAAAGAAGTCACATAAAACACACAACAACAAAAATCTAAAAAAAATAAATCTAACATGCTTAGTTTATAGTCTTTAGCTAGACTTTTTGCTTCATTGTCCTGATCAGTTTCAATCAAGCTCTCTTGAGAAGATAGACACCTTGTCCCTATCATCTCCCCAGTAATGTTAGACCCTTTTTTCATCAACCTTGATTTTTTCACCATCTAGCTTAACCAGAATTTCCACAGCTTCATGCAAAAAGACTTCAACAACATTAAAGGTGCCTAACCACTTAGACTTTGGCTTCTAATAAAATAGCCTTAGTTGTGAATTAAAAGGTAGAGATAGTTTCCCTGTATCCCAGCACTTCATGACCTCTTTCTGCATGATTGGATTATGTCTTCTTTGTGGCTCAATGAAGTTGCTTTTTGGGTCTGACAACAGAATCTCATGCATGCCTAAGGTTGGGCTGATTCCCTTATCATCTACTATGATCCAATTCTTGGTTTTTTTTAAAAAAAATTTATGCACATTCAACAGATGTTTTTCCTCAAAAATATTAAGGAAATTAGACACAATGATAGGCAATGTGTCTTTTTTTCTTAAATAGGCATACCTAAGATTGGTGGGCAGAATCTTTAGTTCAATGATTTGTGGGACCTCTATGGATGGCCAAGGGAATTTTAGCTCTTTTTTATTCAGACTTAAGGACACAAACTGTTTTTCTTTCCAAAAAGATGCAAGTTGAAATTCCACACAACCTATACTCTCCTCTAGATTCTCCTTATCAAGCTCACACTCATCTAAAATAGCCACTTCTATTGGTCCTTGTCATTCTCCTCTTTAAACCTATCTTTCACCTTGTGGTCAACTATACCCATAAGAGAACAGTCCTCCATCTCCCTAGGATACTTTGTGGCCTTCAACACATTAGAGCTGACTTTTTCATCATTTATATTGAAAGGGAATGGAGGGGGAGACATGTTGCTAATGCTTGCTAAATTTGTTTTAAGCAGTGATGTTGCAGATTCTACCCCTTGCATATGGCTTTCCATTGCAAGACTCTTAGGCATAGGAATGGACGATTCTTGCTCTTTTTCTTGAGAAGAATTTTCCTGGGCAGCTTGTTGAGGTACAACCAGCTCCTTTTTTACCTCTTCTTCATCTTGGCAAGAATTTTTAGTGCACATGGCTTAACTACAGCTTCAGGTTGGATGACCAACCTGTCATTTCCTAGCTCAAGCCTTTTGTCTTGCTCATGACCCTCTCTCCTAGGTTCTTCAATATTTCTAGGGAAAGTACCTAGAGGTTCATTATTTATAGCAATGGCTAACTGACCTATTTGAGTCTCTAAACTTTTAAGATAGGAAGATGTACTCTGCATAACATCCTCCAAGCTATTTTGCTTAGCTTCATTCTTGACCAAAAAATCTCTAAGCAAGATTTCTAAGGATGAAGAAGGTGACTCCACTTGCTGGTTTTGAGAGTATTGGCATGTAGGTTGCTGCATAGGGGGGCTGTTGCAGGTAGTTTTGAGAAAGAAAATGAGGTATGGGTTGTGTACTAGAGGGGCCATCTTGCTGCCCCTGTCCTTGTGCATAGTGAAAACCAGAATTCTGCATCCAAACTTGGTTAAAATTATTGAAAAAATTATTTTGATTTCTATTGTAGTTTCCTACATAGAAAACAGACTCTGGGTTGGATGGACAGTTTTGAAAGATATTTGGACCACTACAATAAACACAAGAGACACGTGGGCTTGGTTGGACAACTTGGTGTTGGATTTGTTTGGTCTCTATGACTTGATTTTGAGTCTTAATGAAAGTTGAGAATTCATCAAATTTGGCAGAGAGGGCTGCATAGGAATCAACTTGATGCATTCCAACCACACTCATTTGGGTGGCCCTTTCACCATACCATCGGAAATAATTTTGATCCATTTGCTTTAAAAAATCAAGGTCTTCTATGAAGGATTGAGTTGAGTGGCTACACTCATGCACTTTTTTTTCAACTTAAGAATTCTAACCTATACTAACTAACTCAAACAGCAGACACTTAAAAACAAAGAAAACTAAAAAGCAAGAGGAAATGTAAGAATAAAAAAATAGCAACTATCATTTTTTTTATATATATATAAGTAAAATCTATAATCAAATATCAACACCAAACCAACAAGCATAACAAAAAAAATAAAGGAAAATCAACAACTAAAAAAATAAAAAATTAACAATTAACAAAATGATAACAGTAAAATTATACCAACAAAAATAAAATCTAAAAATTAAACTAACAGCATCATTTATCAGAACAGTGTATAACAAAAATCAAAATGACAGGAAGAATAAAAAAATAGCAAAAGAAAAAGACTAATCTATCAATGAAAGAAATATAGCAAATCTGAAGGATATATGCTAACAGAAAGAAAAAAGGAAAATAAGCTAAACAAATAGAAATATTAAAATAAAAAAATGAAAATAACAAAAGCTAATTCAGAACAACAAGCACAAAGAAAATCTGACGGAAATCATATATGACATCATTTTAGGACGGAAATTATAATATTTTTGTAATTTTAATTTATTCTAAGATTATTATAGTCTTTATAATTATAATTTTTAATATTTTAATTTCAAAATGATATTATTTTGAAAATAAATGCAGATAATTTATCTGCATTAATTGCAGAAATATTTTTCTGTATTTATATATATATATATATATATAAAAAGCCAGCTGTGAAATTTGATTAGTTAGGCTGATAGAGCTACTCTTGTATGTTATGATCTCACGTGAGGCCGAAAGAGAATAATGGTGCCTGCTACGCGGTAATCAAGACAAGCATGCACAGGGAATATAAGAGGAATCGAGGAATGTAAGTGGCTGTATCCAACGATACGTTGAAAATGACTTGACTAATACTTTTTTTCGTTTTCTTTTCGGATTTTCAATTGCTTTAATTTGTTGTAGCATATTACATATCACTCGGTTGTAACTAACTCATATATGAGGTAGGATCGTTTGGTATCACACGCTTACAAATCAGAGTTATTGATCTTTTTTGATCCGATGACTCTCAGATGAGGTGTCAAATTTAAAATTTGACACTGGTGTCAAAGAATCCTGCCTCCTCATATATATATATATATATATATATATATATATATATATATATATATATTTTCTTTTATAAACCACAGGAATCCCTTAATGAAAAATAATCTTGTTAATGTCAGAAATATCCACATCAAGATAGCGCAGCTCTTCCAAGAATTTTTTTTTTTGCATCTTTCTCCCTTTTTTTAGGGATTTTTGACCTTACTAGTCTCATTTTCATAAGGTTTCATTGAAATAATTTTTTGGTCAAACGTATTATCTATATAATGTATAAAGACACAGGAATAACTTTAGGACGTGACATTTTAGCAACCGCGTCCCTTGCATTTGTTCCTGATCACTGGAACGTGATATCCTGACAATCACGTCCTATTCTCAAGAAGAATTCACATTGTCGGGGTATCACGTTCCAGTGATCAGGAACAAATGTAAGGGACGCGGTTGCTAAAGTGTCACGTCATAAAATGATTCTCACAGTACCGCGTTGTTATGTATTATATAAGTAATACGTTTGACTAAGAAATTATTCCGATAAAATCTTATGAAAATGATATTACTAAAGTCAAAAGGCTCTTTTTTAGCTTATGTTGTTCACTTATCCAAAAAAAAGACTTGTGTTGTTCACACTTCACCGAAAAATGTAGGATAGAATATCACAGTGTAAGATGATGGGATAAAAGTTGATAATTATAAGCTTAAATGTGTTTTTAGCTTAAATGTGTTTTTAGTTTGTATAAATATATTATTTTTTTATATTTTCTCATTTGAGTTCTTTATATACATCTCTCTCTCTTTTTTTAAAAAAAATTATCTTTATCATTATTATAAATCTTTTAAGTACGCGTTAACGTCTTTGAGTGTGACCCACGTGTCTCTCAAGACTCAAGATCTTGAATTATTATGTATTCTTTTTGTCATAGATTACTCTCTGGTTGATCTGTACCACTAAGGCACTAACTACTAAGTCGCAATGCATCTCATTGTCCTTTAATAAAAATGAACATGCATATCCATGATTCGAATCCCAAGGAAAACTTGTCAAACAACTTCTTGTAGATACAGTACTATGAGTCTATGACTATCTTGACGCACCAGCAACAAACGCCCATTAAAAAGAGGAAGTATAATTTTTTATGTTGCATTACATAAAATTATTTTATGTAACACCAAAAAAACAATCAAACCTATTTGTTTTTTTTTTTGAAAAAATGTGTATCATTTTAAATGACACATCTTATATTCTTTCACTTTCATAAAGAAATAAGATCACATCTTTAAAACTTTTCTCACTCACTCTCTTTCATATGATTTATCTTTCTCTCACTTAAAATGATACAATTTTATGTCCTTTAAAATGATATACATTTTTCCCTCATTTTTCCTTTCTCTTTGCTTTGATAAATTTCACCTATTTTTTTATATATTACATGAGATAATTTATTATTATCTAATATAATATGAGAATCTGTATCTCGTCTTTAACATTAATGGCATTGTTATTTTACACAATACTCATCCTTTCAATTAAAATAATTATTTTCATGTGTAACATTGTAATAATTTTAAAAGTTAATTTGTATATACGGTCAAAATAAACAAATATATTATTATTTAGTGATTTTTTTATATCTTTTTAATAATTTATTATTTTATATGTTATTGAATATATTGAATTATATAATGAATCTTTAGATGATAGTTTTTTTTTACATTAACAATGTATTAAAAATAAACTCGTGATCATTTTGATTTTTCTTTCTAATTTAACCAGCTTTTTATAATAATGAAATTGTCTTGTTAACAAATACATGCAATGATTAAAGAGGATTTACTATGTTTACCGAAAAAAAGAAGAGAATTTCATATTTAATATTATTTCATATTACTAATGAAATTTATACAGTATTAAAAATAAATAGTTAACTCACTCTGTCACACTACTAGAAAAGTCATTGTTATGAACATACTTTTTTTGACCAAAAAAAATTATGTCAATAATTTAGACCAAAAAACAAAGATTATAGACTAAGTGAATAATGATTGATTCATCGACGAAATATTCCAAGGGAAAAATAGATGTCCCTTGATACCAATTGTTTGTTCTGGAATGATTAGGAATTTTATCAAACCTAGACATCCATAAGAAGGTCGCGAGTCACTCTGGAACATTAGTAGATAATTTTTATTTATTTACTCAATTGACGAAAATTAATAATATTAATTAAATCTATGGAAAATTTTCGTTAACTATTTGTAATTTGCAATTCGCATTCTTGGAAGATTCGAAAATCTTATTAAACCCAAATCAATCATCAATAAGTTGTGGTAATGGGTCAAGCAGTTACCGATTAAATTGAATTTATATAGAGATATGTATAAATATAGGGATAGGTTATTCTGGCTACTTTTATTTTGCCTACATTTGTCTACCCATTTCAATACTGTTAGATTACAAATCTTATCCAATGGTGGAGATTTATTATATAAAATAAACTCTTTAACTCATTTCTCTCTCTGCCTCTCATTCTTTCTTTCTCCTCTCCTTTTTCTCTCTTTAATGGCGTTTCAACATAAAAAAAAGGTGCAAACTTTTTTCTCAATTCATCCAACTCAGTTATTGTTATGAGCATCTACAAAAAAAATTAAAAAAGGATATCAAGAAGAAACAAACCCAGATGTCCTATGTTATATGATCATGTACGTCTGTTGAACATCAATGGTGAAAAACAAGATAAGAAGAAGGAGATAAGTTGATTCGATTTCAAATTTCAACATCAAAATAGAAACGTTTGTGTAATCGTGGATTAATTCAAAGGAAAATATTCTTCGTGATTTTCATTTTTTGTTTGTTTGTATTTTTGTGGTTTCTGCCATGTTTAATTATATCAGATTCAAGATCCAGCATTATTATTGTCTCATTAATCATTGATTGGATTTAGATTCAAATATAAATTCAGATTATAAATTATGTAAATCGACAGAGAAAAAGGGGAGGAGAGAGAAAGAGTGTGGGAGGTAGTAAGGAGAATGAAAGAGGAAATTTGTTTATTTTATTCTCTAAATCTCCATCATTAGATGAGATTGTAGTCTAACGGTATTAAAAGAAGTAGGCAAAGGTAGGTAAAATACGAGTAGGCAGAATAACTTATCCCATAAATATATAAATAAATTATTTGATAACCATATTGATGTGATTTAGTGATTAATATTTTACTTTCCTTCCCTCAAGTGTCAGGTTCGAATTTTATCTTGTACAATATTTAAAAATCGATTCATACGTTTATACGTTTTAAATGTCATCTCCATTTTAAAATTTTCGACGGAAAATATTTCGTCAAAATTAAAAATAGAAATTTTAACAGAAAGTATTTTATCAAAATTAAAAACAAAAATTTTAATGGAAAGTGTACTTGGTCAAAATTAAAAACAGAAATTTTAACGGAAAGTGTATTTCGTCAAAAAATTTCAACAAAAATAATTTTCCCTCAAATCTTTTTGACAAAAAATAAATTCCATTGCAATTAAAAAAAAAATTATGTTAAAAGAAATTATATTTATAAATTTTTGAAATAAATTAATTTTCGTCGAAAATTTTCAACGAAAAATGAATCCCATAAAAAATCCTTATAAAAAATAAATTAAAATAAATTATATTTATAAATTTTTTGACAAAAGACAATATTCTGCCAAAACTATTTTGCTATTAAGTGCACGAAGTGCAATACTGTTTATATGGACTTTTTTAAAAAAAAAAATTGAGTACATGAAAAACCTAAAAAAAGGTATACTTAAATATAATAAAACCAAATATATCATGTTTTTGAAATTATAGTTTTTTTAATTTTATTACTTATTTTTGGCACAACAATTTTATAAAACCTAAATTTAAAAATATTTTTCACATCCAGAAGATCATATTAATTAGGCTACTAATTCCATCCATAGATAAATCAAGCATCTCCTTAAGGACTCTTGACACTATATATATATATATATATATATATATATATATATATATATATATATATATATAAAGGAGAGTTCACTGCTGGAAAGTTTTGCCAAGTGTCACTCCCTGGTTAATTCTACAATTTAGTTATATACAAACTTTCTTTATTGGGTAAATTGAAAAAAAAACTCTTTTAAAAATTGAATTTTAATTTTTAAATCGAATAATAGTTGCAGACAAGGCATTGAATGCCCCACTGTCCATCACATTGGTATCAAAAAAAAAATCAGCTGTTTTAATTGCTTTTTATGTTGGAATTGGTCATCTCATCTGAAATTCGAAATTTTAAATGGTTTATTAATTAAATTTCGAAATTATGTATTTATTTTGCACAATTTTAAATTTTAAATTTTAAATTCAATAAAAAGGAAACTCTTTTCACGGACATGCATTCACGATCTCTATTCATGGAGATCAATAGAAACAAAAACAAATTTCACAATTGTTGAACACCTGATCGTCATTCAATTCACAATTTCGTTATGGTTATTTTTAAAAAAATATATATACAATAATGATATAACAAAGACATTATCTTTATTATATATTTGATTCAAATATCATAACAATCAAGAATCAAGAGAGCTGACAGACAAAATAAATAAAATCCCAAAACGAAAACTATCATATCAAATAAACTATCATACCAATATTCTTTTAAAAATTGAATTTTCGAAATATTAAATGGTTTATCAATTAAATTTCAAAATTATGTATTTATTTTGCACAATCTGAAATTCGAAATTTTAAATTTAATAAAAAGGAAACTCTTTTCACGGACATGCATTCACGATCTCTATTCATGGAGATCAATAAAAACAAAAACAAATTTCACAATTGTTGAAGACCTGATCGTCATTCAATTCACAATTTCGTTATGGTTATTTTTTTAAAAAAATATATACAATAATGATATAACAAAGACATTATCTTTGTTATATATTTGATTCAAATATCATAACAATCAAGAATCAAGAGAGCTGACAGACAAAATAAATTAAATCCCAAAACCAAAACTATCATATCAGATAAACTATCATACCAATATTCTTTTAAAAATTGAATTTTCGAAATATTAAATGGTTTATCAATTAAATTTCGAAATTATGTATTTATTTTGCACAATCAGAAATTTGAAATTTTAAATTCAATAAAAGAAAACTCTTTTCACGGACATGCATTCACGATCTCTATTCATGGAGATCAATAGAAACAAAAATAAATTTCACAATTGTTGAAGACCTGATCGTCATTCAATTCACAATTTCGTTATGGTTATTTTTAAAAAAAATATATACACAATAATGATATAACAAAGACATTATCTTTGTTATATAATTGATTCAAATATCATAACAATCAAGAATCAAGAGTGCTGACAGACAAAATAAATTAGATAATCAGGTGTTTTAATTGCTTTTTATGTTGGAATTGGTCGTCTGATCTGAAATTCGAAATTTGAAATGGTTGAAAATTTTGAATTTAAATATGGATGGTGGGAAAAGAATTTCTTTTAAAAATCGAATTTTAATTTTGTAATTGAATAATTAAATGACCGTTTGTGGTGGCAGACATAAAAGAATAATTCATTAATAAATATGATTTTGAAATTCGAAATTTTAATTGGATAATCAAGTGTTTTAATTGCTTTTTATGTTGGGATTGGTCGTCTGATCTGAAATTCAAAATGAAATTTTAAATGGTTTATCAATTAAATTTCGAAATTATGTATTTATTTTGCACAATCTGAAATTCGAAATTTTAAATTCAATAAAAGAAAACTCTTTTCACGGACATGCATTCGTGATCTCTATTCATGGAGATCAATAGAAACAAAAACAAATTTCACAATTGTTGAAGACCTGATCGTCATTCAATTCACAATTTCGTTATGGTTATTTTTAAAAAAATATATACACAATAATGATATAACAAAGACATTATCTTTGTTATATAATTGATTCAAATATCATAACAATCAAGAAAAGAGAGCTGACAGACAAAATAAATTAGATAATCAGGTGTTTTAATTGCTTTTTATGTTGGAATTGGTCGTCTGATCTGAAATTCAAAATTTGAAATGGTTTAAAATTTTGAATTTAAATATGGATAGTGGGAAAAGAATTTCTTTTAAAAATCGAATTTTAATTTTGTAATTGAATAATTAAATGACCGTTTGTGGTGGCGGACATAAAAGAATAATTAATTAATAAATATGGTTTTGAAATTCGAAATTTTAATTGGATAATCAAGTGTTTTAATTGCTTTTTATGTTGGAATTGGTCGTCTGATCTGAAATTCGAAATTTGAAATGGTTTAAAATTTTGAATTTAAATATGGATGGTAGGAAAAGAAATTCTTTTAAAAATCGAATTTTAATCTTTAAATCGAATAATTAAATGACCATTTGTGGTGGCAGACAAGACATTGAATGTCTCACTGCCCATCACATTGGTATCCAAAAAGAAATCAGCTTATTTAATTGCTTTTTATGTTGGAATGCGTCATCTGATCTAAAATTCAAAATTCAAAATGGTTTAAAATTTTGAATTTAAATATGGATGGTGGGAAAAAAATTTCTTTAAAAAATCTAATTTTAATTTTTTTAAATCGAATAGTGCATATTCGTGTATAAATAGGTATTTGGAAGCGTCTCTATTTCGTTCTTTTCTTTGTCCTCAAAGGCTTTGAGCCAATATTACCTAATATACGTTTGGTTATGTATTCCAAGTATGATTTTATTAAGGATCTTATCCTTCTAAGGAGGAGTGAAGGATTAAGGCTAGAGTTGTTAGAACATGGAAGGTTCCTAATTTTCAGCAAAAAAATTTGGACGGCAACGTAGAGATGATTCTGTTAGATGAAAAGGTATTTGTTTTTGTTTTGTTTTTTATATTACTGTTGGTTTGCGGTCCATGTTTTTAAAATGTACTAATCTATGCATGTGTTTTGTAGGGTGGAAGGGTCCACGCTACTATCAAGGGTTCTTTAAATATCCGTAACAAAATTCACGAAGGAGAAGTTTATTTCATAAAAAATTTTGGAGTTGGTTTGAATAGTGGGAGTTTCAGGCCAACTAAGCATGATTATCGTTTGTCCTTCAACTTGAGGACTGATGTAAAATCCACTATTGATTCTGTTATTCCCACCAATGGATTTGATTTTGTAGATTTTGACGTTATAGAGAAAGAGTCTTCTGATTCCCTTTATTTAGTAGGTTTGTAGATTTTGAACTGTCCGCTAAGTCATGCTTTTGTTGTTTGTGTGACAATATCATCTGTCTAACCATCCTTAATGTGTAGATGTCATCGGTTTAGTTTCTGGAATAGGGGAAGTTCGTGAGCATATTATCTCCGGTAGGAAGACAAAAATGGTTGTCGTGGAGCTTGATAACCTCAGGTATCTATTGGTTATTTGTTACGTGTTATGTTCATTTAATGTAAAATTCTATTTTGTGATTTATTGCAAAAACTGTGCAAGTAGGGGTCACAAGCTCGAGTGCACTCTCTGGGAGGACTACGTGGACCAGGTGCAACAAATTTTGGCGAGTAACCAATCTCCTCCAAACATGATGATAGTTCAGCTTGCTAGAATAAAGGGTTTCAGGGGTGAGTTCACATAAATATTTGATTATGATTTCATAATGGAATGTTTTAGTTTATTTCTCTCCTTATGGTTTTGAAATTAATAATAAATTTTAAAGGAAAAATTGGAATAACAAATACAAAGTATATGACGAGGATAATTATCGGTCCCAGTGTACCAGAGATTGTCGACTTCAAAGAAAGGTGCGAGCTGTTGTTATTCTATTATTCTGCTCTTTTCTTTATTATTTAACGCTGATTATTTGTAATGTTGTTGTTTTTTAGGCTTTCGTCTGATGTCATTGATAATTATCAGTTTAAATTTTGATTTTGTATATTTTTAGTTATTAAGTAAATTTTGATTTAAATTTTACTAATAAAGAGTTAACTTCAATTTAATTTGTAATTTTTGTAATAAAATTAAATTTCACGTAAATTTTACTGAATAGTTTAAAATTTATTTGAGAAATATTATATATAAAAAAATTTATTTACAAACTCTTATAAATTCAATTATGTATTTTTGGAAATAAATTCAATTAAAAATTTATTATAAGAGTTTATAATTTTATTTTTATAAATATAACTAAATCTCACCTCGGAATTCACGCTAGCCGCGTCTACATTGAGTTGTGCCCCATGTGAATGTGTAAGGCCGTACTTTATTGACAATAAAATAACACGTTGATTCTGGCATCAATCACGTTCCATAATTTCACACGTAAGAATCTGCGGGCTTCGCTACTCGTTGTGGACTGAGTCAGGTAGTCAAACTTGATCATCCACTTTTAAAATTTCATCCTTGAAAATTTTATTCCGTCAAAAAAACATGTCTAATGAAATATAATGTTTGCCTATCAAATTCAATTATTATCTTCTTAGATTTGTCTTTTTCTGTCGTTGTTGAATTGTAATGAGATTCTACATTAATATTATTGATTTCTTTATACGGAAATTACATTCCTTTTAATATCCATTATTTTATTTTTTTTACAAAGAAATATATTATTTACCCCGAAAATATTATATTTACAAAGTAAGAATTTAAAGAGCACTTGGAAGTAATTCTAACCGCAAAAAAAAATTATTTATAATTTTATGTATTTTATATTTATGTTTGATTAATAATAATATTTAAAAAAGTTAAAAAAATGAAAGAATCTCTTATATAAAAATATAGATATAATTTAATAATGAAAAAATATAAAAATATTCAAGATACAATATTGTCATGAGAATCTAACGACTGATCATCTTATTGTTTTACAGGATGAATGGTATGGTATGGTTTGTTCTATACTACTTTTTTTTTTTTGGGTAGAGTTCTATATACTACTTAACGAGTGACTTGACATATTATATTATAGATTTATTTCATTCTAATAACATTCTTGTTCTGTATGCTAAATTTTTTATAAAATTATTTAACTGGACTTCAAAATAGTAAATAGTTAATGAGTTATACATATTCAAAAAAATGTATCATAAAAAATTAATATTGTTATTGACTATTTGATAAAATAAGCATTCTTTGTCACTTAAATTTATTTAATAAATATTATTAAATCTTAACAATTTTTCTAATTAAAAAAATCTATAAAATAATTTTACTTTTTTTTTTTTGGAGATATATAACTTTACCTCGAATGTGGTGAACTTCAAAATCTCCTTAAAAGTGATTATTTAAGAATTGAATTTCCCAACTTAAGATTCAAATAATCACTTTTTATAGGGCATCCATTAAGATATAACAGCCAATTCAACTTCTTTAGCATCAGCAAATCTGCTTTTGGTTTTTGTGTTCAACCCTTATGGGCGTTTGGTTGAGGATAAATTTTTTGAATACTAAAAAAATAGAATTGATAGGGAAATAGTAAGAAAGTGAGATAAATAAGAAAATGTAAAAAAAAGTTGTTTGGTGGGGAAAAATTTTACTGGAAAAATAAGGTAACTTTTAGAAAATATATGTTTGGTTGGAGGTAAGATATAGATGAGAAAATAATCTGAAATAACAAAAATACTCACCACTAAGCTGCTGACCACACAAGCAAAAATCCTATCTTCACTCTCTTGCCTTTTCAGAGGGTATAAAGGGTGTGAAAATTTTCGATGAACAGTACTTTTCTCAGCTTTTAACAAATACCCACTTCAGAAAACACATTCTAAACAGTGAGGATGGATGGCTTTCTATGACAAAAATTAAAAAGCCATGCAAATTGAATAGCTGGCTTTCTAAGTAAATTTCTTTCAACCAAACAAGACATTTCAAAAAACCTTGTTGCATTTGCATAGAAAACCTGTAAAAAGAGGTTAGCCAAACGCCCCCTTAAGTTAATAATGAAAGAAATCATATTGTTATATCCTTTCATAACATTATTGTTATTATCTTTTAACATCAATTAATATTTTGTAAGGAAAAATTGATATTATTTTTAATAAAATATTAAGATGCTTGAATGGAAACTTTTATTATTTTTAACATTATAATTAACGTGATGTAATATAGATATAATAAAATAATTTTTTTCTTAAAATCATTAAGATCTTTTTTATTGTCAAATTCACACTTGAGAATGTATATAATTAATGGATTCGCTTTTTCTACGGTCAATGTAGATAGCTTATCTAATATAAGCGCAAAATGATATTGTTTTGAGGCAGAAATCAAAATATTTTTGTAATTATAATTTATTTTAGGGTTATAATAATCTTTTTCATTATAATTTTTTAATTTTTTAACCTAAAACAACATCATTTTGAGAGTGAACTACTGTAAAAATATTAAAACCATAATTAATAACGTACATTTGTGAAATAAAACAATAATAATGTGAGAGTGACATAAATATTGAAATAAATGTAATAATACAGAAATATATCATTTATTATTTATAAAACATTAGTGATTAGACTGAAAATTCGGGGGAAAAGAGTTATGTTGCGTTGTCATTGTCAGACGTCACAGTGAAAACACAAATATAAGTTTTATAATGTGTTTGGTCCTTTAATGCACTTGGATATGCCACGTTTTGATAGATACCTCCGGTTATCACTTATCAGTGTTCTCACGGTCCCAGAGCGAATAAATTCTTGGGGTTACGTCGATATTCTCTTCAGATTTTAAAAAAATTGTCCGGAAACTGCAGTTTATTTCCACCACAATTAATGATGGTTTGGTCTTTAACGCGAGTGCCCTTGGTCCTATCTATCCAAAATCTTCGGTAAATTATAATAAATGCATAAAATTATTAGGAGTAGATCCTTTCATGTTAATAAAAAATGATATGATTATATAAAAAAATATAATTATTTAAAGATGAATTAACAGCGAAAAAAAAAGAGAAAAAATATTAAATAAATAATTATAAAATTATTATTATTAATTTACTTTATATGATTATAATTTTTCCCATGACTATATCATATACTTTTAAAGTAAGAGAATCTATTTTCATGTGAGTATTATATTGATCCCTTGTAATTTAAAATAAATTGCAAGCGGCGGCGCTGTTTTTAAATTACTTAATTATGTTTAAACACCAACTTACTCGGGTTACTAACACCAACTTCCTAATCCGGCTTTATGTATGTTATATTACTATTTAAAAGAAAATAATGAAATTTAAAAGCTATAATGCTATATATTATCTTGATATACTTGCATCTTAAACAAAAACAAAAAGTATAGATTAGATCCTGCTGCATGATTAACATCTATCAACAATTTTTCTTAAAAAAATATATTCACGAAAAATATAATTTTATTGCACCATGTCTTATGTTAGCAATATTTCAAAATAGTGCAACTGCAAACCAAAAAATAAAATAAAAATATAGTGCAACTCAACTTGTCAAGACTATTTTCTAAGACAACTATCCCAATTTTGGAGTCTTCGATCCGAGGCTGCCGTGCTGTTTTTAATGATTTCAAAATTTCACGGTGGATCCTATAATCAATAGTTGATCCATTTTCCTATAATCAACATAAACGACAAAACTCTTTGTAACGATGATCCTATAATCAATAGTATTTAGATTATCCTTGACTGCATTTTTTTATATCTAATTTTTAAATATAAAAAAATAAAACTCCATGATTTTATAATCAAGTAACGCTCAATATTTTACGGCAAGAAATTTAATCCGAAGTTCAAATATCAATGAGTCTCATTAGTCAATAGCCATTACTTCCTCACTCATATATTGTTTTTTTGAACATTATAATAATAATAATTATTATTATTATTATTAAATTTTATGAATTTCTGACCTCCCTTAGCATAACAAGGAATTAATTACAATGCAAAATCATTTTCATGTCTTAATTACTCCATTCATATCATTTTCCTTCAAATTATCAAAAAATACATGAATAATTTAATTTTCCCCAGAGTTTTATAATTATGTAAAAATATTATTAAATTATAGTGTAAGATTTTTAATCCTTACAAATTGTTTAAAACCAAACTAAAAAAGTATTTACAAGATAGACACATGACTTTCCACGTTGATGAAAAATATAATTTAAACTCAGTATATATGTTTTTAAATAATACATGATCAATTTTATATTTGATCCATTGCAAGTAAATTTTTTTATATTATAACATTTAAAAAAGACTTGAATGTTTCTAAAGTGAATGTAGATAAGTTATCTACATTCGCTGTTAAAATGACGTCGTTTTGAGTTGAAAAATTAAAAAATTATAACAAAAAAGACTATTATAACCTTAAAATAAATTATAATTACAAAAATACCTTAATTTTTGCTTCAAAATAACGTCGTTTTGAGCTCAATGTAGATAAATTATCTACATTGACGATAGAAAAAGCGAACCCTTTAAAAAAAATTATATTGACTATTCATCAAATATATATTAAAATTAAACTCAAAATTATTCGTGTTAATATTTAGCCGTAGAAATAAATAAATAAAATATAAAATGTGACTCAGCTTGCAGTTTGAATTTCTTATGAACGAATTCTATCTATAACATTTCATCATTGAAAACTATAGTCAAAAGACTCAAAGCCATTTCATCATTTATTTAATTAAGTGATAATTCCCCGAACCAAAAAAGAAGAAGTGATAATTAGTTTCATACTCAGATAATACGAGAACATCTGGTGAGCGGGTAAAAAAGAAGGTAATTAAATATTTTATAAAGGGAAAAATGTTTGTGTTTTTAAATGACACAACTTATATTCTCTTACTCTCACAAAGAGGTGAGACCACATCTTTATATTTTTTTGTCCACTCTCTCTCCTCATTTATCTATCTCTTTCTCTCACTTAAAATGACACACATTTATATCCTTTAAAATGATACACATTTTTCCCTTTTATAAAAGTTAAAATATTATTTCTTATAACAATTATTCTTTATACATTTTTCTTTTTCTGTAATAAAAATAGAAAAATATTTTTCTCATGTTACATGAGAAAACTTATCCCATATTATACACCCATAAAAATTCGAACCAACATTTCTTTTCTTTTCTTTTTTTAATTGTGAGATTCACCTAATTATGTCTCTACAAGATAATATTATCTTGTAATATGAAAAAAGTATTACCCATAAAAATATAATATATATTTTCGTTTTTCTTTAAGTTTTCCACCGTACTAAAGATGTAATAAGATTTTTTCCCAAGGAATTTTTGAATAGTTCCCCACATGTTTGAATTATTGCTTTGGGTGAATCGGAAAGCAAAGGTGGTTCATTTTATGCCCCGGTCCCGCTGTCTCACAGGTCTACATGTCATTCGGTCTTCCAGATCCATGCCTTTTGTTTTTTTAATTGAACAAACACCTTTGGATGTGGATCCATCAATGAAAATTATTTTGATGATGAGTACAAAAAGAGTGGCCATATTTTAATATTGTTGCGGAAAAGTCACATGAAAATCGACCATACCTGATGGATCAAAATGGTTGCTTTATTATGGAAAGCTGTTTTATCTGGATCAGGAAGGCACTATAGTAACTCTCATCATTTAGACTTACAAAAGCATTAGCTCTATTATTGGAATATATTTTCATTGTTCTTGCATTACTACATCATTTATTAAAAATATAAAAAAGTTAGTTATTTTTATTTTATCCACTCCTTTGCTATTAATGTCAAATGAGTAATACTAATTTCTAATTGATAATAGAAGATTTACTCTGAAATTCATGCATATACAGCAGTAGGACCTGTTTGAATTATATTTTCAAAAAATAAAAAATAAAAAGACCTGTTTGATAATGTCTATTTTGTAAAAATAGTCTTAAAAATTTATAACTGTTTCTATTTCTAGAATCAAATTTAAAGAACATATGTAAATTATTTTTGTTTTGTGTTTTGACTTTTAACTTTCAAAACAAAAAAACACAAGAAATATATATTTCATTAACTATTCTACAAAATAGTTTTAAGAAAGAAAAAAAATAGAACAAAAATCCAACAGACCCGAAATTTATAGCTATATCTCTTGGGATGTACTTGTATGCTTCTAATCCCAGAATTTTAAATATAGAATCGATTAAGAAAACTGATTTCAGATAAGGTATCATCAAATAAAAAAAAGGGATATTAAAATAAGAAAATAAGTTATAAAATATAAGAAATTAAGAAATTAAGAAAATTATAAAGTATAAATTTAAATTGAAAAATGAGACCACATTAATGATTTATATTCGTATATTCAACGGACCCCTCAAAGAACCTTGGCCGATAAGTGAGATAATATTAATAATTTTAAGAAAAATTAATTTCTAATTAAGAAATTCAATAATGCATTTTAAATTATTTTAAAATATATTTTTGATATCACAACATTTTCTTTAAAGTAATTAAATTTTATAATTAAATTATTCCATAATAATATCCTAATTTACAACTTAATCTCCTACTATTTTACAATAAAAACAGGATACTTTGAGTGTTGATATATGAAAGTAAAATAAGGTGCATTATTTGATATTAAATAATTATTATCTCTAAAATATTTTCTCCCTGACTAAAAAAATGCATTACTTGAACTTATTCGACCATCATGAATCACTTTTAATGGTTGGTTTAGATCCTTTATTTTTAAAATACTAATTTTATGATACAGTTGTTTAAATTTTTTTTCTAAATATTATGAAAAATTATTAAAATTATTTGTTAGTTGTTTTTTATGAAATTTTTTATGAGATTAATGTGTGTCATTTTAAAGAATATAAACTTATATTCTTTCACCTTTTATAAGTATGTATTCAAGGGAGTATATAATTATAATATGAAAGTTAATTTTTTTTTCTCTTCACGTTTTTTAAAGAGAGAATTTTTTTTTAATTATATTAGAACTATGTATTTCTTGAAATACATAATCATAAGGGTAAAAATACATAATCTTATATTATTTAAAAAGACAAATAGTTTTCGTTTATTTATTAATTAAAAAATTTTAAAACACTTTTTTAATGAAAAATACAAATATTTTTCTTTCCTTAAATAGACACGAAACAAACCGCCCTCACCCATAGTCAACTTTCTTTTGATGATTGTTATCTTATCTATGTGGAATCCCCACCCAAGAAACAAGAGAGGGAAAAAATTGCAATATAACGATAAGAACTTAAGAAGCAAGATTTTTGACACGACAGATTGAGCCACCAGTGTCGAGTTGTCGTTTTTCTTTTAAAAAAAAGGTGACTAGATGAATCTCAATTATTTTGGTCTTTTATAATTGGAAAATATTTTTCTTAATAAAGATAGATTATCTCGTCTTAGTGACACAAAATTATAATAGAGACTCACAAATAATTGAGAAAAGAAAAAAAATAGAGGTGGAATCTACTTTTATTATGTGTGTGTAAAAATTTAATTTGTATCATATATTGAATATTAAATGAGATAAATATAACCTATTATAAACAGTGTTGTTAAAGGAGTAAAGGTGACTTTGAGTTTGAGTATCACACGCGGAGAGAGAGCGCGCGCTCTATTCTTTACTCAGCCACACCCTGTAATTTTTTTATGTTCAGTTCCCATCATCCTTCATCTTCATCTCGTTTTTTTCAACCCAACAACTTGTTTTTTGTTTTTGTTATCTTTTGTGTTTGTTTTATATATTCCTTCACGCCAAAGTGAAGTTCTTCATAGGTCGCTCATTTATTTTCGGTGCACATCTTCTTTGTTCACCCGAATTACGTTGCTTCATAAAATATCAATCCCACATTTTTCTTTGGTTCTTGTTTTCCTTGTCTGAGTTTTCTTGCATGCAAAACAGAGCACGCATTGGCTCTGTTCATTGTTGAAGAGATTTTATCATTGGAAGGTGAAAGATTGGACGGCACAGAGTTTTTCTATTACAGTAGAAAGAGATTATCAAAAAGAGGGAGGAGTTTTGGGGGGAAAAATGATGTCTGAGTTTGGACTGAGAATGGGATCCATAATGGTGTTGTTGTTTGGTTTTGCATCGGCTTTTGTGATTGTTTCGGCGGAAAAAAGGGTTATGGGAATGGAAATGGCAAGATTTAATGTTACCCAAGAGCCTGAACACAGTTTCCTCAACAGAGCTGTGAATTTCTTATGGCAATCGGGGGAATCGGGTTATCAACACGTATGGCCGGTAAGATCTTCATTTCATACTGGATTTTGTGGCTATCTTTGTTTATCTTAAACCCAAAGCCAAAGAAAAATTTTGGGTTGTCTTTGTTTCTCTTTTTTACTTTTTATGTTTGTTTGTGAGTGGTGATTGAAGACTTCGGATTTGGTTTGGGGGAGGGGATAATTTCATTGACTTTTTTGGATTCTATGGATGGGTATTTTCCCTCCCCTTTATTGAGACATGTTTTCGGGAAATAAAGGGAGAATTAGAATATTTAAATGGTGTAGCTTTGGCTAAAAAAGTGCTTCTGTTGAATTTGTCAGTGCTTTTAATGTGGAGCTTCTTATTGTTATCTTGCATGTGTTATTATTATTGTCACTGGAAATTATGTCAGGGAAAAGTTATACTCGATGTTACTTACGCAGGATATGGAATTTGGGTGGCAAATTGTTCTGGGTAGTTTTATTGGTTTTTGTGGAGCGGCATTTGGAAGTGTAGGTGGTGTTGGTGGCGGTGGCATATTCGTTCCTATGCTTAGCCTCATCATTGGGTTTGATCCAAAATCATCCACAGCTATCTCAAAATGTAAGAGAAGACACGTATTAAATGTGATTACTGATTACCACAGCTCACAATAATTTTTTCTTCATAGGCTTCTGTTATTTTCAACTAATTCTTTTGAATCACCTAATTGCCGAAAGAGAATAAAAACTTAATATGATATATCCTTGCCCACTACCTTTAGTTATTAGGCATTCTGTTTGTGACAGGTATGATCATGGGCGCAGCTGCGTCAACTGTTTACTACAACCTTAAGCTAAGGCATCCTACGTTGAATATGCCCATCATTGACTACGATTTGGCACTTCTCATTCAACCAATGCTTATGCTTGGTATCAGCATTGGAGTGGCCTTCAACGTTGTATTTCCTGATTGGATGGTGACTATATTGCTTATTGTTCTCTTTTTCGGTAAGGATTATTTTAACTGTGACTTCAGTTAGGCCTTCTTTTTCTTACATGTCTGACTGATTTTAATGGTCTGCAGGCACATCAACGAAAGCATTCTTTAAGGGGGTTGAAACATGGAAAAAGGAAACCATAATGAAAAAGGTTTAATTTAATTTATCATATATACTATTTTACTGCATATTTAGAACTAGGAAAAACTATTTGTGGTTTCGTTAGTTGTGTCATTTTAAATTTTTTATTATATGTACTTCTAGTAGTACATAGTTATAACATGAAAAATTATTTTTTTTCTCTCTTCTCAATCACATCAGCTGACGTGGAAAGTGAAAAAAATTAACTTCTCATGTTATAACTATGTATTACGAGATTACATAGAGTAAAATACTAAAAGAACACAATTTATATTCTTTAAAAGGATATACAGTAAACCCTAACATTTTTACTATAGCAAACAAGGGAATATATTAAATTTAACTAGAAGAAAATAATATTTTGTTAATAACTTTGTCTCTTTGAATTTATTGACCATCAAAACTCATTTATGAAGGTTCTCTGATGAATTGTATAATGATGAGTGTTTTGCCGTTTAATCTGGGGACACCTATTTAATGGAAAACACTATATTTATTGCTAACTGTCTGAACCTGTCTTGTTTCATATTAGGAGGCGGCTGCTAGGCGACAAGAGTCAACTGGTGAGCTCAGAAACCATTCTTTAACATTTACCAAAACATAATAGATTTGTCCTGGATCATTTTTGTTCTGATGTCAGAGTGTATGCAACTTTCCTTTTGGTAGGTTCTGGGGCTGAAATAGAATACAAACCTCTTCCCAGTGGACCAAATGGTGGCACAGAAAAGGCCACCAAGGAACATGAGGTCATTACTCTCTTGCGAGTTCTTATGAATGGGGTGATTTTTCATATCTAAATATCTAATAATATGGATTTTGCAGGTGACTATTCTTGAAAATGTATACTGGAAGGAGTTTGGACTTCTTGCATTTGTTTGGATTTCATTCCTTGCTGTACAGATTGCCAAGGTTTGCTCTTTCATATCTACTACAAAAGAACAGTTTATACATGCAAATTATCTAACTTTAGACCAATAATCTCCCTTGACAGGAATACTATACAACTACTTGTTCCACAGCATATTGGGTACTGAACTTGTTACAGGTAATTCTGTTCAGGAGTTGCCTCCAGAGCATTACCTTTTTACAAGTCTTTTTGCTTTTCTTGATTACAGATGATATTCTATTAGTACTTAACTTTTCTGAAAATGTATACGAATGTCTGTAACAACAATACTGGAAACTGTTTGAAGGATGCTTATGCTTTCCATGTTATGCAGATTCCAGTCGCAGTTGGAGTAACTTCGTATGAGGCAGCTGCCTTGTTCAGTGGACGTAGAGTAATTGCTTCCACGGGAAATCAAGGGAAAGATTTCACTGTTCTCCAGCTAGTTATCTATTGTATCTTTGGCTTACTGGCTGGAGTAGTTGGGGGCTTGCTGGGACTAGGAGGAGGTTTTGTTATGGGTCCACTTTTTCTAGAACTGGGAGTCCCACCTCAGGTGAGTTTCAAATTGCAGTTTTAGAAATTTTGTTAGGCCATGCTTGTGATAAGTATTCAGGAAATTTGCTCTCCACAGAAACTAGAATCATAGAATCATAAAATATACTTATCATTTTACATGGGAAGAAGGTGGAAGAAAAAATAAAAGAAAGAAAGAAAGAAAGAAAGAGAGGGCGTTATTGCTATTTTAGATATCCCTTGAAAATATATATATATGAGGTAGGATATTCTTACACTGGTGTAAGAGTTAGAAGTCTTACACTCAATCTTAATCATTGATCCACTTGTATCTAATGGCTCATATTACTAAAAGATTTGAACCCTTAGATATAAATTAGATCAATGGACAAGATTGAGAGTGTAACTTACACTGGTGTAAAATGATCCTGACCCTATATATATATATATATATATATATATATATATATATATATATATATATATATATATATATATATATATAGGGTTTTATAAGAGTTATGTTGTAGGAAAAGTGACTGTGTTATGTTATAGAGATTCGTTTTACGTGTCGAAGTTTTTTTTTTTTTTTTGCTGCGGGCCCCACAAAATGTTGTGAGTGTAGGAAACTTTTTGTGGTCATGTTAAATAATAGATGATAAACCCATATATATATGGGAATATCCGTTCACAAATTTTTTTTATAAATTAAACTAAGTACACTCTTGATTAAAGTATGACCGGTCATGCTTAGTGTAGTTTGTAAACAAATTTTTTGTAAATATAACATTTCCCTATATATATATATATGTATATGGGACAAGATCCGTTTACAAACTTTTTTGCAATTACACTAATGTAGGACCAGTGGTACACTGTGTGATTAATGTAGGACCGGTCCTACATAGTGCAGTTTGTAAACAAAAAAAATTGTAAATATAACATATCCCTATATATATATATATATATATATATATGAAAAAGTATTTCTACAGTCACTTTAGATAACATTATCTACAACTATCTTTTTTTAACTAAGTCTGACCACTAAGACATAGTTATACAACAAAGCCGTTCTTTTATTTTTTTTCCTCTCTTCAGACATTATCGACTGATGTGGCGGAAAGAGAAAATGCAATTTTTATGTCTTACTGGTCAGACTTAGTTAAAAAAAATAGATGTAGACAACCTAAAGTGACTTAGAAATGTTTAACTCATATATATATATATATATATATATATATATATATATATATATATATATATGCTTTATTAAAGGTCATTATTGTGTAGAAATCAAAAACTATTGATAGCATAAGTTCACCCACCTTCAGCCCCATCGCAGTGTTTTTGTGTGAAATTATTTGGTACTGGTGAGTGTAGAATTAATTTGCACTTTAAGGGGAAAGCGGGGTTTAGGAGTTGAACTTCTGCTATTAACTTGATTCAACGTCTTGTGTGCAGGTGTCCAGCGCCACAGCCACCTTTGCCATGGCCTTCTCCTCATCTATGTCTGTGATAGAATACTACTTGCTGAAACGTTTTCCAGTTCCTTATGGTTGGTGCCCGAAAACTTCTAGTTAACTATCTATTTAGCTTCCTCCTTCCCTATATGATGCAGTTAATTACTTGATTGCCTCTAACCTGTGCGTTTTTGTGAAATGTTGCACAGCTGTTTACTTTACCCTGGTGGCTACTATTGCAGCCCTGGTTGGACAACATATTGTGAGAAAGCTGATCATCTTATTCGGAAGAGCATCCCTTATCATCTTCATTCTGGCCTCTACAATATTTGTTAGTGCAATCTCACTAGGTGGGCCTCACAATTTTCTCTTGTTTGGTTTGGTTTGGTTATATACACATCTCAAAAATTTACTTGGGGCGGCATCATATTGATATGCTTACGAATTCTGACACGTTTTTCATTCATTTGTTAGGGGGAGTTGGCATTTCAAATATGGTGCACAAGATTCAGAATCATGAGTATATGGGATTTGAGAATATCTGCAAGTACGGGTCATAGCACATTCTCGAAGATTATTTTGTCGTGTTTACATTATCCATGTTCCGTACCAAAGCCTGGAGCGAAAGGTCGCCAAAATTGACTTCTGCTTCGTGCCGAGGCTTCTATCCTGTTAGAAAGGGTCATTTTTTATTGTTGCCATGTCATGGACTGATTCCATAGGAAATTCAGAAACTGAATTATATTCCGTATATTCTTTGTGTTCAAGCTTTTCTATCATCTAGTTTTTTTAATGAAAATTGTGTGGTCTAAATCCTTTTTGTGTTATTTATTGACAAATTGACAATAATCTCAATATTAAAATACCAATCATAATAAGAGTAAACGAAGGGGAAGCCAACCCTTTATATAGTTTAAACAAAACTTTGGGGTCATCTTCTGAACAAAATTGATGTGGAAACCGGTTATTAATTACTTTGACGATGCTTTATATCCTCTCACACACAGGATCATTACGCATAGATTATGAAAGTGTAGTTATATTTAAACCAATTTTTTTTTTTTTTTTTGTCATACTTTCTTTACACCACTTCTAATATCTTCACTAAAAGAGGTAAGTTTCCAGTTAACCTTGCGTACAGATAAATTTATGTGCTATAAAAAATTATATAAAATATTAAACGACAAATATCTTGCACAACTTAGATTATTTGGTCACAAGGAAAGCTCCAGCTCGAAGGCGCAGAAATAATTAGTTTCATAGAGTGCATATCATAAAATGGTTTGATTGGATTTTTAACTTTCTTCGGAGGCAATATCAGCTAAGTTTGGGTACTATAAGATGCAATCACTGCTATTATAATAGTTAAAAAAATATGTCACCAGCAATAGTCGGTTGAGTCATTTTTAGCACCAAAGTGAATTCAGGCACAAACACTCAAGCCCTCGAACTCCAATATTGACGGGCATAGAATTTATGGTACTGTTCTTTTCTTTCTAATAAGCGCGGTCTTTACACTATGGGTTGGGTGAAGTCATACCGTATCAGGGGAAAATTAATTTAACTTTCTTGCGTTTATGTTTGGTTGAAGGTAAAATATTACTGAAAAAATGAGGTGAAATTACGAAAATAACCCTTGACTAAATAATATTACACGGTACATGAACAGGATCAGAATAGGATCAAAAGAGGGTCATTTTCGTCATTTACTTCGTGCTCCTTTTTTCAATTTGCCTGTAATATCAAAATACCATCTTCGAAGTGGTATTCGTAAACAATGTTTTTCATCACAATTTTCAAAGAAACGAGAAATGATGGAACAGTGACTAAAGTGTCACGTTTGGACAAAAAAATTACCAGACTGCCACGCCAACAGTAAATTTTGCCAAAATGCCACGCGGCATAATTCGCTACACAGTGTAGCGAATTATGCATGCAAGTAATTCGCTACACAGTATAGCAAAATATGCCACGCCAGAACGCACTGAACCAAAAATGCCACATGTCAAATTTTACAAAATTCGCTACATAGGGTAGCGAAATTTGCAAAATTTGACATGTGGCATTTTTGGTTCTGACGTAGCATATTTCGCTACACTGTGTAGCGAATTACTTGCATACATAATTCGCTATACTGTGTAGCGAATTATGCCGCGTGGCATTTTAGCAAAATTTACTCTTGGCGTGGCAGTCTGGTAATTTTTTTGTCCAAACGTGACAAAATGGTCACTCTTCCGAAATGATGGGCAAATCAGTTATTGCTGAATTTTTAAAAAACTTGTACCAAATATGGATAACTTGGAATACCATTCTGAAATGCCTAGGTATCTTCAGAAAAACTCTTACCAAACGCCCCCTTAAATCATTCCGGTGTTAGAAATTTTATTTTGTTTTAGAATCAATTTTTGTTCGAAATCTTTTTTTTTTCTTCACTACTAGGGGGACTCACAAATTTTGTTTCAGTGACATAAGATCTCACTTCTCCTATTAAAGAAGAAGTGTTTTACCTTTTAATTATGGGCTTTAATGTTTCTACAATAAATATAGATAACTTATTTATATTCACTTTTAAAATGATATTGTTTTGAATTGAAAAATTAAAAAATTATAATAAAAAGACTATCATAATCCTGAAATAAATTATAATTATTAAAATATCTTGATTTTTATCCTAAAATGACGTCGTTTTGAACTTAATATAGATAACTTATTTACATTTAATTGTAAAAAAGATTAACCAATAATTATATTACAATTACACGCATCTTCATCATATAATTACACGCATCTTCATCATATAACTTATTTGCACTTGTATGTTATAGAGGAGAATATAAGGAAAAATCATTTCTGCAGTCGTTTTACGTACAACAACGGTAAGTGTATGGTTATGATTTTTCACAATTAATGTTTTCATCTTTTGTATAGTTATAATTCCTCATATTTAATGCTTTCAAATATATATATATATATATATATATATATATATATATATATATATATATATATATATATATATATATATATATAGGGTCAGGATCATTTTACACCAGTGTAATTACACTCTCAATCTTGTCCGTTGATCCCACTTATATCTAAGGGTTTAAATTTTTTAGTAATGTGAGTCATTGGATACAAGTGAATCAATGATCAAAATTGAGTATATATAACAAATATTTGATTGCTGCAGATATGTTCAACAATTATAAACCCCGGAATATAAACACATTACAATGCTCCAACTTTCACGGGCTTACGTTTCGGGCTTCTTTCCCCCTTATTGGCCTTTTTTTGTTTTGGGTGAAAGTTAATTGCGTTTGATTAGAACCTTAAAATTCCCAACCAAATATTGTATTTGTAAATTGACCCCAATGTTGGAAAAAGACGAAAGGGAGGGTTCCGTGTTTATGTTTTATGCAGTGATTCGGATAGCTATTCCCCAAATGGTATTTGTAATTGTAACAGGGCAGGTCTCAAACTGAGAACCCTAACGCAATCCCTTTCTTCTCGTGTGCGTGCGTGCGTGAAAACAAAGCAAAGCAACTCGATGGTGTTCTACTTCCAAGCACGCCCAGAATCTGGCGATTACACCATCTTCATGGGCCTTGACAAGTTCGAGAACGAGGAGCTCATCAAATTCGGTTTTCCCGAAGACATCTGGTCACCCTAACCGATTTCTAACTCTAATATTTCTATATTCTTATTCCTCTATTTTGTGTATTTATTCTCCGTTTTCAGAAATTCTCTGCAACGGAAAAAAAATAAAAATGCATATGTGATATGTCCTTTGTGTGTTTCCTTTATGATTGGTTTGATGATCAGTTGTTTGTGTAGCGAAGCTTTCTGTTATGCTTTGAATTTGATTAAGTAATAATTTGGTGGTAAATCTTTTTGCACTGTGTTTTATTGAAACCCTGGTGCTGTTTTTGTTGCTAACAGTCAGGTTTCTTCAGGATTGTGATTCAGCCAATTCTGTTGTTATAGTAATACTATCTTTATGCTGTGACTACAATTGAGTCGTTTTCATATAAGAAGCAATTTACTCTTGCAATGTGATATTATCGGTAGACTATTTGTTCTATTCCCTATCTCCCAGTTTCCCTATCTCCCAGCATGGGGCAGACTTGCTCTTTCTGGAAGATATAAGTCCCCTTGAGATCTGTTCAGTCAGGGATACTTGGGCTGAACGGAAGATGGTGGTGAACTTCTCTGGCTGGTGCAGCCGGATGAGGTGGTGGTGCATCTGTAAGGGCTCCGATGTTCAAGTTAGTAATATGAAGAGAGTGGAGCAATAAGTGTTAGATGCATACATGAGGGATTCACCTCTGTATTTATAGGAGGAAAAGCTAGTGGATCCTTGTTTGGGACCCATCCGGAGGTGATGGGACATAGACAGTCAGGGCCATGCCGCCACTCCTGCCATGGAAGGCGAATGTGATAATGGGTCGTGCATTGTGGGCCCATACTGAGACATCAGCCAAGATGATGGAATGTCTGACCTGCTTTGATGGTTGGATTCCGGGCCAAGTTCTCAACCCAGAACTAGACCCTTTTCTAAATTTCGTTGCCTGAAATTTTGATTGAATTATATTTTGATTTGATGATTTGATGGTTTTGTAGATAGTTGAATAAGATTTTTGTTTTTGCTCTTTTCTAAGGCTCTTTAATGATAAGATCTGTCTATTGTAGGTTCCATGTTGATAAAATGTCTTCAGCCCACGTCTATGTCAGGCTGCACAAAGGTCAGACTATTGATGACATGAGTCAAACGTTACTGGAAGACTGTGCTCAGCTTGTCAAAGCAAATTCAATTCAAGGTAAAAGCCTGACTGATTATTTATGTGGTTATTAGTTCGATTGATTTAAAAGCCAATTTTATGTATCCTTGCAAGCATATATATTAAGCTTCACGTTGCTCTTATTGAGGTTTCTTCAGTTATTTACAACTGGAAGTCAGGAAGACTAAATCTATCTTACTAGGCTTCAAGACAAAGATATATAGTTATACTTTACTAATATATGTATTTCCTTCCAATTTCTAATTCTATGTGCTTAGTGCTTATCTTTCTTTCTTTATTCTTGGCAGGAAATAAAGTCAACAACATTGATGTTGTTTACACTCCCTGGTCCAATTTAAAGAAAACTGCTTCGATGGATGTTGGTCAAGTTGGTTTTCACAACTCAAAAATGGTGAATGTTGTTACCCTTGGATAATTTGCATTTTCTTTCTCATTTTTTCAGTTCTCTGTCTTTTTCCTTTCTTTCGCAGTGGGTGAGTAGATGTTTGAGCTTCCATTTTCAAGTATCATTATCTGGTTTTCAATAAATAATTTTCATACATTTTAGGTTCGAACTATTAGAGTGGAGAAGCGGATCAATGAGATTGTTAACAGGCTAAACAGGACAAAAGCGGAAAAAAAACCTGATTTGAAAGGTAACTAATAAGTTTTCTTTCTTTGGCATATATATTTCTTTGGACATTTGAGTTAAAAGTTAAAAATGTTATTTGCTGGATAAGGAGGCAAATGTGCACCTTTTTTCTCAAAAAATAATTTTTGTTATCATATCTACCCATTTACCCATTGTTGTGTCTTATGTATAGTATGCTTGCAAATGGGATTTGACTTATCTGATCTTGATATATATATGGATACTTGCACTGCAGCTGAGCGAGAAGCAGTTAATGCAGCTGAAAGAGCGGAGAGAAAACAACAGCTGAGAGAAAAAGTGAGTATTGCAGAATTGTTCATTTATTTATTTATATTTTAATTCATGCCCAAACCAATTGTTCTTGTTATCATCCTAAGTATCTCTGCATGGTATAGATTATGCAACAGCCTTAGATTCTAAATATATAATATTAATTTAATTTTAATGCATTGTCAGTATAAAATTTTTTCACACTAGCATCCCAATATCTATTTCCACATTGTTTAATGAGTTTGACACCTTATGTAATTATTAACATATGTACTCATTAGATTATGTGTTATCGTATCATTGGATGTGTGACTTTTTACACTGACAGTACATCAAAATTAGACTCATAATATATTGTATGACAGTTACTAGAACTTGAGCTGCAGTCATTCTTCTAAGTGAATTGATGAATGATTGTTTTCATGTTCACCACTGTCTTTCGAACCGTCATCTTGTATACCATTTAGGGGCACAGTTCTCTAAATTGTCTTTTCCTTTGGCCTCATGTACTGCTTGAGTTCTTTGACTCACTTGCAGCTTGCCCTTTAGCATGTCTTGTTTGTGAACTTTGTTAAGAGTTCGAGGGTGCAACCTACGGTTTCTAGGATGTCTGCCTCTGCAGAATTTGTCTGATAAAAAGGAAACCTCTTCTTTGAGGTGTAGCATATGTGGAATTCAATTACTATGCTTTAATTGGCAAAATGTCTTATTGTCTTCTTCCTTGATTTCTAGTTCAATGTGCATATCACAGAAAATGCCACAATCAAACGTGAAAATATTCTTATTGGACAATTGTTTTATTTATTTTTAACCACATGTTTCTATGTGCAGAAACGCCGTGAGGAAATGGAAAGACTTGAAAAGGAGAAACAATCAGAGCTTAGGAGCTACAAGGGTTTGATGGTCACAGAAAATATGACATCCAACAAACAAATTGCATCAGGAAGCAAATCATTGCAGGAATTGGAGGAGGATTTCATGTAAGCATTGATTATTGGATTATAGGCAGATGGCTGGTGGTCAATTTGCTACCTGGCGGATTTACATTGATTAAATAACCCAACTCCTGGAATTGAAACTGCATTGTCTTGGTTAAGAAAACCAAATGGTGTGTACACAACTGTGATTGAGGGATTAAAGGAGAAGAGAAGAAAAAACGGGAGTGAATGTAATGCTTGGTTTTTGTACCTGGTGATGGCAATATACATGATTTATGACCTTGCTTGAGACAATGGTGTTTTAAATTAATTTTCTGGCAGTCGAGTCAAAAACTGAAGTTTCTTGATACAATTATCATAGTAGTCTTGTTGCTTGTCCGGTTTAGAATTTGGTTTCCTTTTTGCGCTTGATGTTCACTGTGTGTGAAAATTATTTGGAAATTATGTAGTGTTTATGAAACTGGAAGAGAAGCTTTTCATTCTTGCTTATATTAAGATTAATGATGAACAATAATTTAGGGCGACCTTATGTTGTAAGATTTACTCATTAACGTACATGCACTAAAATATCTGCTACTATATATGAATGCTTGCATAGTTGAATCGTACAATAAACTCTTCTGTTGTAACAGCATGATGATATTTTGTTAGTTTACACCTTGCTGAATCAGAAACTGAATTGAAATAGGACGATTTCTGCTATTATAGTAGAATTTTGATAAATATACTTATAATAATTTTTCGTAAGCGAACAATCTCTGATCTCATTTATCCAAAATTTGAATGTAACTATACTACTAATTTTGTTCTCTTTTACTTATATCTATTTATATTATAATTGCTAGAAGTCAATGTGGCATAAGATTATAATAATGATTGAATGATGATGAAACTCAGAAAATATTCAAAAACAAGTATTATCATTTCGCATCTCATTAGGATGAAACGGTAGTATTTGTCTGCAAAGAATTACATCTTGCAATAATTGCTCTTAAGTATTTTGGTTCTTACCAAGTTCCATGATCATTCCAAAATAAAAGAAGCAATTAATTCATTATTCTTATAAATTAAATAACTGGTGGTGGTGTTGTAATGTGACCTAGTTGATTAATAAAATCATTCTCTTGTTAATGAAGGTAAAACTATCTATCATAGGCTCTTCTTTGGGCCCCGTAAAGAGTAGAGCTTTATAACATCAAGGATATGTTCTCGGTAACCCGAGTGGAGTCAAGCATTCGAACGGAGAAACTTATAGCTTGGTCCTTTCCTTATTTGAATTACATTAAGATAAATGTTGATGGGACTAGTTCTACTGGTGGATTATATTCAGGCCGTGGTGGTGTCCTTCGGGATAGCTCCGGTAACTGGGTTATTGGTTTTTGTAAGAATCTGGAAAACGGAATAGCTTTGAACACAGAATTATGGGACTTATTGGTGGGTCTAGAGGTAGCTTGGAGCAAAGGTTTTAGAAATGTGTGGATAGAAGGAGACTCTCAGATGGCTCAACAGCTGGTCCTTAGAGGATGTAGTCACTCTCACCCATCTTCTGCTTTGATTAGTCGCATCAAGAAATTTCTGGCCAAGGATTGGAATGTTACTATTGCTCATATCCATCGTGAAGGGAATGCAGTGGCCGATTGGCTAGCTGCTTATGCTAGTAACTTCTCTTGGAATATTTAGTTCTTGGATCTTCCTCCTCAGGAGTGCATGCATCAGTTACAGAGTGACTTCATGGGAACTTACTGGCCTAGGCTTTGTGCTTAGTTTATTTTGTTTCTTTCTGTCTTTGTTCTTTCTTTTCATCTTGTGTCCAAAAAAAAATATATATCACTTTGAGTTTGTAGAATCATGAATAAATATATAATTTGTTCCTTAAGGTGGCGTTTGGTTCAGGTTTTTTGATGGGATACCTAGACATCATACCATGGCATTTTAACTTGACCATGTTTGGTACAAGTCATTTAAAAAATATGGCAGCAAAATGATTTGCTCATTCTTTCACTTTGTGTGCAAAAAGGAACGAGAAACAACGGGCAATAATGCCAATCTTGATGTGGTATTTTAATATAATCGGATAAATGGAGTAAAGTGAAAGAAGGACCTGACTCTAATACTCTCATGAACAGATAAAGTAGCGCCAAAGTTCCACTTAATAAGGGGTTACTTTAGTAATTTTATATCATTTTTTCATCATTATTTTATCTCAACCAAACATAGACTTAGAAAATTTTAATCAATTTTTCTAGTAATATTTTGTCCTACCAAACAACTTTTTTTCAACTTTATCAGCAAATTTACTTTCCTACAATTTCTTCAATAATTATTTTCCTCGATAAAAACAAAATTTCTCCTATATCAAACACTCTAAGAGATATATTTTGTGCGCTTTTAGTCTCAAAAAATTTGGTTGTGTATAAAATAGTTTCCAAATTTGTGCAAGTATTAATGAGTCAATCCTTTTATTACAAAGAAGTTGAATCGTTAAGTTAAATGCACGCGTGTATCCCTCGCAATACACCATGTGTGTGCTTTCATTGGGGTTTTTGAAGATCAACTATTGGAAGATCTAGCTTGAGATTGATTACAGAAATTTAGATATTATTTTGTACATAACCAAATAACCAACCTTCCAAAAACTAGAGCCATATCTCTGACGAATTAAATTGTGTATTTAACAAACTTAATAAAAAGGAAAATCATTAAAAGGACAGCTTTTAATTCAATTTTTTTTTTTGTAAACAACTTTTAATTCATTTTTCATGTCTCGAAAGAATTGCCATTAATAATATATTTTTATTATGAAAATATTATTTTATACAAATAATAATAATAATAAATTAAAATTCAGGAAGTGACGACACTATCATCTCCCTTCCTGGATCTGCTCGTGCCTTGTGACTTTGTGAGGTATTTGCTTAAATCATTACTAATTAAATATCTTCCACGAAAGAAGTACTCAAAAAAAAAATAAAAAAAATCCCGCTTGCGATATGCGATTTCCTTCTGCTTATTTAAACAAATAAAAATCACACACTATATGCAAGACTTATCTTACGAAATTAATCACGGTTTATAGCATTACATTGATGTTATCTTTAAAAATATATTATTTGAGATTATTTTTAAAAAAAAGCAACTTATTTAGTCATTTTGCCTCCAGAAAAATTGGTGCATTATAATATTTTAATCCAAAGTAAATATATTATAGGTTTTAACTTCTTTTTTTCAACACATAATTTCTTTTTTATCTTTACTCTTTTAAAAAAATTTGTAACCTCTAATATGTGATATTTGTTTCAATATTATTAATAACTTTATATGCACAATAAGTCATCTATAATATTTAGTAAATAATTACAACACCTGCGAAGCTCAATGCATCCGTTGTTCTAATAATGGGTAGCCTTCAGGGCTGTATTCCAAGGACAAGATGACCGGAGGAGATTGAATGAAGATACTTACAGGTTATACAAAAAAAAAAAAAAAAATTAATTACAACACCATTTGATATTTTATACACAAAATTTGATGCTTGTTTCTAAAAAATTCCATTATTTGATTAAAAATTTAAAATTTTAGACTATCTTTGTTATAAATAAAAATTAAATAACTATATATATAAATAAATATTTTCTTTTTAGTACAACAACGGGGCAAATGCCCAAAACAGAAATTACAAGAAGAAAGAGTCAGCTCCCAAGATAGTAATCATCCTATCAGGGGCTATATTAAGGACCACAAAAAGGCTCTTGGCAAGAGACAGTCCAGTTAGCCAGATAGTCTGCACTCATATTTCCATTCCTCTTCACATGGACCAACTTGATTTGCCAGCTCCTATTACACAAGCTCCTTATGCTACTAATTATCTGGTGATGGCAGGAGCCGACGTCTTCCTCAGAAATGGCTTGGACAGCCTGCATGCAATCGCTCTCAACAATGAGCTTTTGGGCTTTACACTCCCAGGCCACCTGCATTCCTTTGTAGATTGCCCACAATTCTGCATCAAGGGGGTGCAAAACACAATCTTATACATAAATCCCGTTATCCACATACCCTGATCATCTCGAATTAGGCCCCCGCAAGTAGCTATGCCTAAGTTCTCCTTGACCGCATCATCAACATTAAGCTTCCACCAGCTTTGAGGAGGGGCCTTCCATTTATCACTAAAGTTTGATACTGTATTCTTTTTCATATGAACCAGATGGGGAAGGCTGTTTCTAATATCTCTGATGTAAGCTAAGATGACTATAATTGGATCATTGGGCCTGGCAAAGGACGGGTCATAGATCTCCCCATTCCTCCATCTCCACAGGAACCAAATCGTAGTAACAAAGATATCCTTCCAGGCTAGAATTTGGCAATTAGGCCACCCTTTATGAAGATTTTTCTGCAACCAAACATCGAAGAGGGCTAGGAAGAAGTCACCCAGAGGATACCCCAAGAACCAAGCACTCCATACCTGAACAACCTTTGGGAAGTCCCTCATAACATGGATGATGCTCTCCACTAGAGAAACACATGCATGACAGGACGAAATCCTACCCCAATTCGCAGTTATTTCCTTTGTTAGAAGACGCCCATGGTACACTAATCAAACAAAGGATCGAATTCTGTGAGGACCCTTCCATTTCCAGATTAAGTTCCAAGTTGGATTTGGATCAAGAGCATTAAACTCCATCAGTTTATTTTATTGTAGGCAAGCTTGACAACATTCTTCTGACCGATCACATTACTCCAGACCAATTCATCATCCCCACGATCAATAGAAGGAGGAAGAGTAGCCCGAATTGAGTTCACAGCCTCCAAAAGAAGGAAATCAGAAATATTATGTAAAAGCCAATCTCCTGTGTTTGGATTCACCATGTCAACCACTCTTGTTTCAAAATCAGTAGCCATTTGGTTGGGCAAGGTATACTCACACAGGGGTTTCTCAAGATTGGTCCACCTATCTTGCCAGAAGTAGGTATCATTTCCATTGCCAACATCCCAATGCAAGTTGTCTAGGAATCTATTCCAAATTCGACTCAATCCTTTCTAGAGGGCCGAATCATAAGATTTGACTTTGGCTTGCCTTCTAATATCCTGGTTTCTAGCATATTTCCCATACAGAACCTGAGCCCATAAATCTTCCTTATTGTTGACCATTCTCCAAGCTACTTTATGAAGAAAAGCTTCATTATGCACTTTTAAGTTATGAATGCCTAGCCCTCCCAAATTCTTGGGCTTACACAAGTTTTCCCATGTAATGAGATGAACCTTTTTTGCCTCGGCATTGTCTCCCCAAATAAAAGAGCGCTGAATTTTCTCAATATCCTTGTACACCGTGATGGGGAGCGAGCCATGATGCATATGGTAGATTGGAATAGAGCTTAAAATCGAGTTTGCTAGGGTCACCCTCCCAGCAAAGGATAGGAGATTGCTTTTCCAGTTTGAGAGACGGGCTTTTACTCTCTCAAGCACTCCAGCAAAATTCCTCCTCCTCCTCCCCCAGCCATGATAAAGCATAGAACCAAGATACTTCCCCAGAGAACTGGCAGCAGAGAATCCACTAGCCCTAACAATTTCCTCCTTGATCCTAAGATTTGTATTCCTAGAGAAGTAGATCGTAGTCTTTTCAATACTGACTAACTGACCTGAAATATCACAAAAATCTTTAAGGCATCCCAGCATCACCTCTAACTGGTCCAGGTTAGCTTCACCAAATAAAACAAGGTCATCTGCGAACATAAGGTGGGAGATAGCAGGGCCATTTATTCCAGCTTTCATGGGCTTCCACTTATTGTTCCGGACAACATTAGCTATAAGACAGGAGAGCTTATCCATGCAGAGAACGAATAAGTAGGGAGATATAGGGTCTCCTTGGCGGATTCCTCTGGTGGGAGTGAACTGATCTGAGCAGCTTCCAATCCACATAACTTGGAATTTAGAGGAAGTGATACAAGATTCTATGATTTTGACCAGATTCACAGGGATCCCAGCTTCTAAAAGCACATTACTGACAAAGCCCCAACTTAACCTATCATAAGCTTTGGCCAGATCAATCTTAATAGACATAAACGCTTTCTTGCCTGTTAACCTATTCATAGAGTGGGTCATTTCCTGATATATAATAACATTATCGTGGATCACTCTCCCAGGAACATAGCTAGTTTGAAAGTGGGAGATCAAAGTGTTCATTAAGGGTTTCAACCGGTTGACTATGATCTTGGTGATTGACTTATAAATCGCATTGCATAAGGCTATAGGCCTAAGCTGTTCCACCCTCTCTGACTTCTCCACTTTGGGAATAAGGACCGGAAGTGTCTCATTAATACTAGAGATCTCGTGAGGATTGTCAAGATAAAATCTGATATCAGAGCAAAACTTCTTAGACAGAAAGTTCCAGTTCCGTGGGTAGAAAGCAGCCGGGTAACCATCTGGTCCTGGGGCTTTGTGAGGCCCCATTTGAAAAATAGCATTCCTTATGTGCTCATCAGAAAAAGGGATACAAAGAGCCTGCTTATCCAATTCAGTCAGCTGAGGCCAGTTCACCTTCGTGGCTATCCAGTTCCTGACAGATTGATCTTCAGAAAACAGCTTAATGTAGAAATTGGTGACCATGGACTTAAGCGAAGACTCATTCCTTATCCAAATGCCCACATCATTTTTAAGAGCCATAATTTTACTTCGTCTCCTCTTTGCAATAGCAGAAACATGGTAGAATTTTTTGTTGCGGTCCCCCCCGTCTTTGACCCAGGTAGCTCTGGATTTTTTATACCACAATTGCTCTTCAAGGTCCAGAACCTCTTCTAGCTCACCCCTCAAATATTTAACTAATGGAACATAATCATTTCATATCGGTGTCAAATTTAAAAGTTTAACACAAAATCTTAATTATCAATTTTTGTCAATATAATAATTATAATTTATTAAAAATTAATAATTAATTAATAAATATGACTCGATAAATTAAAGCTGTTAGATTGACAAAAATTTATAATTAAGATTTTGCATTAAATTTTTTAATTTGACACTAACGTCAATGTCGCTTAACTAATAACTGATTAAAATAAATTGAAAACGAATAATATCTACCTCGTAATTCTCCGAAAAAAAGAAAAGAAAAGGAATTGCAAGAGTTTGGACCGCGAACCGGTGGGAAACCGAACCCGTCCTATTTTGTTTTCATAGCTGAACTCGTTCTTTAAAAACGCAGGTTAAAGGGGTCTAAGCAAACTTCGCTAAAACCCTAAACGAACATAGACACTCTCTTTCTCTCGTTGTACATCAATGGCGACGCCGTCGTTGGACGAAGAAACAACTAAGAATGTGATACGACAAGTACGAATCATATTTCAATCTTGCTTTCTAATTCAAATCGTTTTTTTTTTTTTTAAAACTTTTCTGTAATTATCGTTTATCCAATTCTTGTTTTTCTCTCAGGTGGAGTTCTATTTCAGTGATAGTAACCTTCCTATTGACAGTTTTATGAGGAAAACTGTCAGCGAAAGCGAAGATGGAAGTATCCTTGTTCTTCTTTTTTTATTTTAGCTGTTTCTTGTGTAACTCTAGTGTTTTGTTAAAAGTAATTTGGAGTTTTCATTGTTATTCTTGACTGTGACCGCACAGTGGTTAGTTTGGCGCTGATTTGTTCTTTTAATCGAATGCGAAAGCACCTTAATTTGGGTGATATAAAGCCCGATGAAGTGACTGAAGATACTGTTAATGCTGTTGCTCAAGCTTTGAGAAATTCGGCTTCACTCAAGGTCTCCGAAGATGGTCAGATTCCTCTGCTCAACTTCTTTCTGTCTTTGTGAGAATATGCAATGTATTTTTTTTATTCTAGCTAGTTTAGAGCAGGAAATATTGGTTTCTTTCCCCTCAAGTTTTCTTGGCTTAGACATTGGTATATAATTTATATGCATTAGTGCATTTAGTGCTATTAACAGCTACAAATTATCCTGTTTGTTTGTTTGTTTTTCTTTTAAACATTTTTTTGGTCATTGAGATGAGTAGTTTAGGAAGCACGTGGTCATAAATACAAATAACTTCATTTTTGAACTTTGCGTTCCGTGAGGGGGACAATGAAATGACATTAGTTGAACTGCATATTTGTTTCTGTCAAATTGATGGTTGACTGGATAAAAATATCTTTTGTATTTATTTTTGGATGCTAATTCTATGTAGAATGAACACTTATAAGTTATAGTGCATGTCTTCCTTCTTTATTTGTATGTTTCAGGGAAAAAAGTTGGTAGGGCAACTGAACTTCCAAAGCCAGAAGAGGTAATTGAGCAGGTGGAGATAAGAACACTTGCTGCATCACCATTTGAATATGATCTGAAGCTTGAAGATGTGGAGACATTCTTTGGTCAATATGCCAAGGTAATAATAGCACCAGGGACCAGTACCATGAATTACATTCTAACATTTTAGCTAAAAAGCATTATGTTTCTTCTACTTATTCTCTGAGTTTTCAATGTATGGTGTTAGCCAATTGGAGTGAAAATTGCATAAAAAAGTTTGTTATAGCTCTTGACTGGGAATTAAGGGCTTAGCTCCAATGCTTCTTATAATCTAAGACATTCTTCATTATTTAAAGATAAACCAGGACATTGTGTTCCATGGATCCATATCCAAAACCATTGCTGATGCATACCCCAGTTGCCCCTCATTCTATCCATGAAAAGATGGTTGAGTTGGATTCCTCCACCTCAGGAATTCGTTGCACTCAACATAGATGGAACCTCTCTTGGGGACCCTATTAGAGCAGGATTGAGCATCCTTCTGCATCAACTGGATGGATCCTAATTTGTGGGTTTTACTGGATATATTGGGCATTCTTACAATCTGCATGCTGAACTTCTTGCCATTCTTCATGGACTTAACTCTTAAGGTGGCTTGGAACACCGAACTGAGAAGGTTATATGTTACTCTGATTCAAAAGATGCTTACTCTCTGATCACCTGTGCTCCTCCCCCTCAAAGGAATGGGAAGTATGTCTTTGACATACACTAAGAGCAGGTAACAGCTGCATGGACTTTCTGGCTAAGCTTGGAGCTTCCATGGACAACAAGCTCCTCACTATATACTCCCCTCCTACTGGTCTTGCACTCCACTTGATGGTCTTGCACGGGGTTTTGTTGGGTTTTTATTTCCTACTGTACCAAAAAGACCATGGATTCTATTCCAATGGTTAATCTTTGAGTGCTTTAGATTATGGATTACCTTTAATGAGAAACTGTTTAGATGACAGTTCCTATCAAGTACAAAGTACTTTGTGAGTTCTTTTTATATGTTTTTTAAATTTTGTATAACAAAAAGAAGAAATTCTTTGGTTTCAGGTTAATAGTGTCCGGCTGCCTCGTCATGTTGGAGACAAAAAATTCTTCTGTGGCACTGCCCTTATTGAATTCTCATCAGAGGAAGAAGTTGAAAAAGTTACGAAGCAAAAACTAGTCTATGCTGGGGTTGAGTTGGAATTAAAACCAAAGTAAGAATGCTTATAACCATTCAATTCAATTACCTAGGATGAATTTTACTAGACAAAGTTTAAATTTTTTCCTTATAAAGAATAATTTTTTAAAATATTTGAAAGGAAAGGTTCTTTGTGTAAAAGAAACTAAGAAAGTATTGCAATAGGAATTGCTTTTTCTCCCCCCCCAATATTTGTGAAATGGAAATAACGAGTTCCTTTAGCGCCAGGTTTTCCTGGCATCATTTTATGAAGAGTTTTAATTCTGTGAATTGTTTGTGAGATGCTTTCGTCACAAATTATGATAATTTTGGTACAGAGACAATCAGACAGAAATGCACCAATGCTCAGTGTTTGATAATATATATGGAATTATGGATATTGTCTAATGTTTATATTTATATCCATTTCAGAAAGGATTTTGATGCAGAGAGAGAAAAAGAATTAGAAGATTATGAAAAATCTCGACCACCTATGGGTTCAGATCGTCAGAATAACTCAAATGCAGAAGAAAAGTAAGAAGCTGCCAATTTTTTATCCCCCTCAAAATATACACACACACTTATATATATAAACTGATAGTTTTAATTCATGTTTATCACAGCTACCCTAAAGGCTTAATTATTGCCTTCAAATTAAAGAGCACTTCAGATGTAGTTCCATCAGAACAAAATGGTGTTGATCAACAAGCGAATGGCAATGGTGCTGTCTCCAAAACAGATGAAAAAAATCCCTCTGAAATTACTTCTGGGGAAAGTGACCAAAAGGTATCAGGAAATGTTGACGATGATGATGAGATGAAAGAAGGAAAGGAAACTGAAGGTGAAGAAAAGAGTCAAGAAACTGATGAAAAAATTACAGCTGCAGCTTACAAGGACAACATGGATGTTGTCTTGCGTGAGGATTTGAAGGGTGTCTTTCAGAAGTTTGGTACAGTGAAGGTACTTGACTTTTCCCCTTCTATTGAGGGAAAGGAAAATTCTCATTATGAATGAATAACATTTACAAGTTCAGTCTCATATATATACATGAGATGGAAACGCTATACAAAGTGAAGAAAGAAGCGGGAAAAGTGGTTATACATAACAAACTCTGGTTATACATAACAAACTCTAGAAACAGAAAACAAACTACAGTTCCTATCAGTTTCTATCGTGATTGGTGGCTGTGAAGGTTGAATCATCCACATCAGCGTTATTGGACTGTTGATGCGAGTTGGGCCGTTGCTGCGAATTGGGCCGTTGGATACCTGGTGTTACCCCCCCCAACAAGATGGCCATAGGATGTTAACAAGGCCCATCTTGGAAATGAACTGAGAAAAAAGAGAACTCAGGGGCTTCGTGAAAGCATCAGCAAGCTGATCGGAGGACTTGACCGGAAGAAGACGAAGTAACCCAGAAGTAATTTTCTCACGCGTGACATGGCAATCAATCTCGATGTGCTTCGACCGTTCGTGGAAAGTAGGATTATGTGCCAGGTAAATGGCAGAACGGTTGTCACAGTAGACCGAAGCTGGTTTCGTCCATGGCAAGTGAAGGTCCTGGAAGAGATATTGGAGCCATTGCAGCTCACAAGAGAGACTGGCCAGAGCGCGGTACTCAGCCTCAGAGGACGAACGAGAAACGATTGATTGCTTTTTGGATCGCCATGACACAAGAGAAGTACCAATAAAAACGCAGAGACCAGAAATAGACCTTCGTGTATCTGGGCAACAGGCCCAGTCAACATCAGCAAAAGCACGAATATCCAGTGAGGATGCAGCGGAGAAAAATAGCCCAGTTGCTGGACAACCTTTAAGGTACTTGAGAACACGAAGAGCAGCAGCCATGTGGATGTCAGTAGGTTGAGAAACGAATTGGGACAATTGCTGCACAGCAAAACTGATATCAGGACGGGTGGTGGTCAAGTAGAGGAGACGACCAACCAGACGTCGATAGGATGCTGGATCTTGTAGAAGAGTACCCTGAGTACGTGACAACTTGGATGAGGCTTCAAGTGGTGTGTAAACAGGTTTACCTCCGAGAAGACCAGCATCAGTGATTAGATCTAGAGCATATTTCCTTTGATTCAACGAAATGCCAGATTTAGACCGTGCTACCTCAAGGCCCAGAAAGTAGCGGAGTTGGCCAAGATCTTTGATCTTGAATTGGTCATCAAGATATGACTTGACCCGATTGATCTCAGTAATACAGTTCCCAGAAAGAACTATATCGTCAACATACACCAGAAGTATGGTGAAATTGGAAGATGACTGCTTTACAAACATGGAGTGGTCAGCATTGGTTTGAGAATAGCCCAGACTGAGCAAGGCAGAAGACAATTTCGCATACCACTGCCGGCTGGCCTGTTTTAACCCATACAGAGATTTCTGCAATTTACGTACAAGATTTGGCTGTGAAACAGATAAACCAGGAGGCAATTGCATGTAAACTTCCTCATGAAGTTCCCCATGAAGGAAAGCGTTGTTTACATCCAATTGAGCAAGATGCCAGCCCTTAATAGCAGCCACAGCAAGGAGTGTTCTAACAGTAGTGAGCTTGGCCACGGGTGAAAAGGTGTCAAAGTAATCCACTCCTTTTTGTTGAGTGAATCCTTTGGCAACCAAGCGTGCCTTATAACGCTCAACGGTCCCATCGGAGAGATACTTGACTTTGTAAACCCATTTGCATCCAATGGGATGTTTGTTAGGAGGGAGTGGCACTAAAGTCCATGTATGATTCTGATCCAAAGCCTGGAGTTCAGCCTGCATGGCTTGTTGCCATTCGATATGGTTGACAGCTTGTGAATATGTGTGTGGCTCTGTGTGTGTGCAAGTACTCAAACATAAATTTTTATATGAAGGGCAGCATTGATCATAAGACAGAAAATTAGCTAAAGGATAGCAAGATATACCTGAGGATGATGGATGCTGCTGACTGGTAGAAAGACCACAGTGATAGTCCTGAAGATATTGAGGAGCATATCTTAATCGTGAGGATTTTCGAATAAGGGGAACATTTGAATCAGAACTTGGAGAGGCATCTATTGTAGAAGTATCAAGAGTGGCACTGGGAGATAAGCCTATCACAAACTCAGGGGAAGGTATTGGCAAGGATGGTGTGGGGATATGAGAGGTAGGGGCTGCATTGTGATGAGAATGATTAGGTGAAAATGGTAAATCAGAAAGATCTGGTGGTAAGGAAGGTTCAATTAATTGGTTATTGTCAAGACTTGGACGTGGTGTCTTGAAAGGAAAAATATGTTCATAAAAAATAACATGGCGTGAGACAGATAGTTCATGAGAGTGGATATCATACAACAAATACCCTTTTGTTCCTGGTTTATAGCCAAGAAAAACAGTTTGACGTGCTCGTGGAGAAAACTTGGTGCGATGTGATGACAAAGTGGATGCATAACTCAGACACCCAAAGACACGTAAATGAAGAAGTGATGGGGACTCACCATATATTATTTCATAGGGAGTCTTATTGGCAAGAGTTGGACTACATACACGGTTGATTAAGTGAACACTGTGAGTAACAGCATATGACCAAAGTGGAATTGGTAATGAAGCTTGAAATAAGATTGCACGAGCCACATTCAAGATGTGCTGATGCTTGCGTTCAACAACACTTGTTTTGTTGTGTTTCAACGCAGCTAGTTTGGTGTATGATACCCTTGGATAAAAGGAATTCATCCATCATAAACTCTTTGCCATTGTCACTTCTAAAAATTTTAACAACAGAATGGAATTGTGTTTCAACAAATGCAATAAAATTGCGTATATGCATGCGAGTTTCACTCTTATTTTTCATTAGAATTAGCCAAGTAAATCGAGATAGGTCATCAACTAAGGTTAAAAAGTACTTGTGTCCATGTATGGATGGAACACTAAAGGGTCCCCATATGTCTGCATGCAGAATGTCAAAAATCATATTGGTTTTAGTGGTGCTAGGCTGGAAAGGTAATTTTCTTTGTTTAGCTAGATGACAAGCATCACAAGGACCTACAACTCGAGTTGAAATGAAAGGAAACTGAATTGACATTGATTGAATTACATTTTCTGAAACATGACCTAAACGCCTATGCCATAATAAAGAAGAGTCTATAGACTTGTCTATGACATGGACCAATTTATTTGCAGAAGTTGTAGCAGCAGCAACTTTATTTTGAGAATGAAAATCTTCAACTTGAGGAACTATCACATAGAGGCCGTTCTGGCATTCAGCAGTACCAATCGTCTCCTGGAATTGCATCTGCTTTATGAAACAAAAGGAATTATAGAATGTGAGACAACATTGCATGGATTGAGTTAATTTGGAAGCAGAAATAAGATTGACACAGAATTGAGGTACATACAAAACATTTAGCAATGTGAGAGATGGTAACAGCTTAACTGTACCAGAGGAATTGCAAGTTACGTGTGTACCATTAGGAAGAGTAATGGATATAGGTTCAATTTTATGCATTGAAGAAAAACAAGATGACATGTACATATGATCAGTAGCACCGGTGTCTATGATCCAATCGGTTTTAGGGATACCTGATGCAATTGTGTGTGCATTGGACACTTGTGCATTGTTCATAGCATGTGATGGATTCTCAACATCTGATGTGTGTCGTGGAATTTTGCAAAAGTGATAAGATGTGTTGATACTGGTTGGCTGAGAACGGATTTTGAGCTGAAAATGGACTTTGATTGACTGGTGGCTGTGTCTGCACAGAATCATTGGACTCAGGCTCATAAGCACTTTGCTGTAGCACATTATTAGCAGTATGTGCATTTCTTCCACGTTGGTAACCGGGAGAAAAACTGTCACGTTGGTATCCAGGAGGAAAACCGTGCAATTGGTAGCATGTTTCAATGGTGTGGTTATTCCTACCACAATGGGTGCAAATTCGGTTACCTCTTCCTCCCTGGTTGAACCTGCCTCGTCCTCTATTACCTCTTCCATTTTGATTATTGAACATCCTTCGATTTCCATTGTTAAAGGAGTTAGAGTTAGATCCATTACCAGAATTGTTATAAACTGCATATGCCTGTGAGTTAGCTACAGATGAGCTTCCAGCATCAAAATTGAATTGCCTCTATTGTTGCACAACCATCGAGAAAGCCTTATTCACATTAGGTAAGGGATCTATCAACATTACTTGTGATCGCACAGAAGTGTACTAATCGTTCAAGCCTTTCAAAAAGCGTATCATGTGGTCTCTATCACGATGTGCACGCATCTTATCAATTGCTCCACAGTTGCAAGGGGAAGGGCATTCACATGTGGGAAGCGGTTTGAGATTTTCTAACTCATCCCACAGAGTCTTCAAATGAGTGTAGAACTCTGTAACAGAATGATCTCCTTGCTGTAGTCTATAGATTTCCTCTTGAAGATCGGATATGCGAAATACATCACATTGAGCAAACCTTTGCTTCAAGTCAAGCCAGGCATCATGAGCACATTCGATCCATAAGATTGATTTGGCAATGGATTCAGAGATGGATCTGTGAATCCATGCCATCACCATTGTGTTGCAACGCTGCCATTGAGAGAAAGCTGGATCATCAGTAGGTGGAGCAACAATACTTCCATTCACAAATCTAAGCTTATTCTTGGATAGAAGAGATACGGTCATGCCACGAGCCCAAGTATGGTAATTACCTATGTAGCACCGATACGACACGCGACACGTGACACAACACGACACTCCGACACGTCAATCCTAAAAAATTATGGATTTCGACACGTTGGGACACATTTTAATATTAAATAATATTTTTAATTTATATAGTGTATATTTCATTTAATATTTAATAATTTAACAAAAAAATGAAACTAAATTAATAATACCCATCAACATGTTATAAAGATGGAAGCTTTAATAAAAAAAATAAGAACTGGGATGAGAGAGAGATATAATATCACATAGAGAGATCAAATCATATTAGAGAGAGATCAGAGAGAAGAAAATACAACAAGAGCGTGATAGGAATTGACAACAATGATGCTGAGATGATCTCTTATCTACTTAAGGGGAAAAAAGACAAAAGATAAAATTGATATAATCAGGTGGAAGCTTTATTAATATATTTTAACTTTAAAAATAAAATTAAAAATAAAATTTTAAAAAAAAAATTACGAAAATGCCATTTGACCGTGTCGGGCACGGTCAAATTCGCGTGTCGGAATGGTCAACGTGTCGGAAAAAGTCAACCGCATGTCCGACACCGTGTCAGAGCGTGTCGGACCCGACTCTTCCTGTTTTTACAAGTGTCTGTGCTTCCTTGGTAATTACTCCCAGTAAGTGGAGGATTAACCAAAATCAGAGAAGGACTCTTATTGGGATGCATATACAATGGATTCGAAGAATTAGTGTTGAAATCCATGGCTGGATCGTGAAACTCCATGGAAGAGAAAGTTCAAGAATCAAGATAGCAAAGCAAAAAAAAATCTGAAGCTGTATCTAAATAAAAAATCAGAATAAAAAAGACCAAAAAGAAAATAAAAATAGAAAAAGATCAAATATATCTAAATAAAAAATAAAAAATAAAAGAAAAAATAAAACCAAATATCATAAACTCGCATCAACAGTCCGATAACGCTGACGTGGATGATTCAACCTTCACAGCAACCAATCACGATAGAAACTGATAGGAACTGTAGTTTGTTTTCTGTTTCTAGAGTTTGTTATGTATAACCAGAGTTTGTTATGTATAACCACTTTTCCCGCTTCTTTCTTCACTTTGTATAGCGTTTCCATCTCATGTATATATATGAGACTGAACTTGTAAATGTTATTCATTCATAATGAGAATTTTCCTTTCCCTCAATATGGTATCAGAGCCTCGCCGTCCCCCACTTTCTCTTGTGGAGTTTCTTAGCACAGGTAGGCTGAGCCTGTTGCATTGTCCACCCTTCAAGCCCAAAGGGCTCTTGTGTGAGGGGGCGTGTTGAGATATATAATGTGGTCTTTATAAGGCTTTGGGCACTCCCACCCTTTGAGCTAGCTTTTGGGGTGGTGTATCCCAAAGTTCTTTACACCTTCCTCCAGCTGGTGGGACTTTATGCCTTTTGATGAAGTTTGTTTAAGGTTTTACAGCTGTCTATTACAATTCATACCTTTTCCCTCCATGCTTTTAGAAGGAACTTTTGTCTCTTAAGTTTTGTTTCAATACCCGGAGGCAGGCTAGACCCTGGTCCCGTGCAACTAATAATTGGCAATAAGCTTTTTGAATTGATTAAATTTTCTTGTTTTCCTGTTCAGTACATTGATTTCAAGATTGGAGAAGAGTCAGGATACATCCGGTTTGAAGAATCTGAAGCTGCTCAGAAAGCTCGTGCTGCTGCAGTTCTTTCAGAAAAGGGTGGTTTGGTTGTGAAGAATTATATTGCTACCCTAGATCCAGTGTCTGGTTAGTTCCCCTTCATTAAAAAAAAAACATTTATCTAATTTTTGTTTGGATTTCATTTGTAGTCTTAAAACATTGTTTCTCATCATCAGTTTCTAAAGATATAAGCTTTTCTCTAATTAAATGGGGAAAACTTGCTTTGGATGAGCAAAGCTACTTCTACAAAGTTATTTTAAATTTCCGTTATCAGTATTCAGTGATTACTCATTACATAAGCTGGAACAGTTTTTAAGAATCCTATTCTGGACATTTTTTTAGTATTTTTTGCACCTTTGGGAAGGGAGATAAAAGGTGGGGGCCTTTGGGCGAGGGGATTTAGAGAGCGTAGTTACTGAGATTAGTACTGAAGTGGTACCTGCTGACAGTGATAATTTGATTGGTTAAGCTGAGAGTTACTCTTGTTTGTCATGATCTCAGGTGAGGCCGAAAGAGAATACTGGAGCCTGCTTCGCGGTAATCATGATAAGCGCCGAGGATATAAGAGTAACGGAGGAAGGTAAGTAGCTTGATTCAAGGATGCCTTGAATTTTACTTGACTAATACTTTTTTTCCTTTCTCTTTTCGGATTTCCCTTGTTTTGTTAGCCGCGGGGATAGGGTTGGAGCTAAGAATATCAATTATATAATCTCTTTGCAGGGGAGGAAGGCATGGTAGAGGAAGGAAACATGCACGCGCTAGACAGAACGAATCTGCCGTAGATCGCCCAAATAAAGCTCAGAAGGTTGGTGCTTCATAATGGATTATATACTAGAGCAGTTTCGAGAACTTTTAAGATCCCGAAGATTTTGGTTGAACAAGCTTACTGCTTGGTCGCCTGATGTATTCTCAGCTACTCAAGTTTTGATTTCATGGTTCGTTGTAACATATTACAATCTCATTCCGTTCCCTTGCAACTTCTCTTTATTATATACTGCATTGCATTTGTTGCTTTCTCTCTCTTTTTTTACCTTATAAGCGTAAGAAGGTAAGTTAAAAAGTTGATAATTTTTTATGAGATAGAATATTATTATTACCGATTAATGTTATTATCAATGTCACTACTAGTTTGTTTTACTGTTAGATCGATTATGTTAATTTAATGGTTATATTTATTTTCACTTTTGTATGGTTATGGTTTATTATATTTAATGTGAAAGCATTAAATATGAGAAATTATAATTATATAAAGATAAAAATAAATATAAAGTATTAAATATAAGGAGAAGAAAGATTTTTAGAAAATTAAATCAGAATATTTGGTTGAACATAATAGATTTAATTTTGAAATAAACTAGTGAATTACCCGTGTGATGCTCGGGGGAAAAAGAACAAAATATTTATTGTCCGCCGTGGTTGGTTAATTGCACTGCAAACCTTATACTTACAAATTTCAGGTAGAAAAAATTACAGCATTGACACAGAATTTTGTAAATATCAATCATAAACAAAAATCTGCTATCCAAAGTGATCAATATTATGCAAATCAAATACAGTTATCTACTCGATGAGTTATGTAAAAAATAAATACGCCACAGTAGACTCTGTTAAAATGAGGATGAGTAAAAAAAGAAAAATGCATACAACTTATTGCTAACTATAACAGCACTAATAAAATCAAGGTAACAAACAGACAAAGCAAATATGGGATTAAAAGATCAGTTTGTACCTATAATAAGAAAACACTATTAATTCAGTGTCATTTTGCAAGGATTTGCGCCGTTTGTATTTGAAATTATACAAATTTGTATTTACAAAAATTAAAATCACATTTAAGAATTTAATTATAAAAGAAGAAGGATGCAATTTTAATTTAATTATGAAAATGTTTGGTAGGTCGGTCTTCCGGGCCGAACCCAGTTTGCCACCTATAACTATTAGCATGTAATAGGTTTTTATATTTATTCACAAAAAGGCTCTTATTCACAAAAAATAATAAATAGTTATTTTTTTGTAAGAATTTGTCGTTAATATTTAGAATTTTATAAATTTGTATTTACAAAAATTGAAATATGAATTAAGAATTTAATTATAAAAGAAGAATAGTGGAATTTTAATTTAATTATAAAAATGTGTTGGCAGGCAGGGCGGGCAGGCACTCTGGGCCAAATCCAGTTTGCAACCTTTAACCATCAGCATTTTATGTAAATAATTATTTTTTGCAAGGATTTGCGTCGTTTGTATTTGAAACTTTACAAATTTGTATTTACAAAAATTAAAATCAGATTTAATAATTTAATTATAAAAGAAAAAGAATGAAATTTTAATTTAATTATAAAAATGTTTGGTAGGCCGGCCCTCCGGCCGAACCCAGTTTGCTACATATAACTATTAGCATGTAATAAGTTTTTATATTTATTCACAAAAAGGCTCTTATTCACAATAAATAATAAATGGTCATTTTTTGTAAGGATTTGTGTCATTAATATTTGAAATTTTATAAATTTGTATTTACATCCTCATTGAAATATGAATTATGATTTTTTTTTTTTGGTAACCTTATTAGGAATTTAATTATAAAAGAAGAATAGTGAAATTTTAATTTAATTATAAAAATGTGTTGGCAGGCGGGGCGGGCAGGCCCTCTGGGCCAAGTCCAGTTTGCAACCTTTAACTATCAGCATTTTATGTAAATAATTATTTTTTGCAAGGATTTGCGTCGTTTGTATTTGAAATTTTACAAATTTGTATTTACAAAAATTAAAATTAGATTTAAGTTGTCTCCCATTAAAAGATGTTAAATTCTTTTTCCACCAATATCAATTTCAAATTTCGAAATTTAAAAAAGGAGTGGGATATTAATGCATCTGTCTGCCACTAACTATTGTTGAACTCTTTTCTTTGGGTCTTTTGATTTTTCGATAAATATGAAAAAAAATACATTCAATGTTTTTTAAAATGAGGGTTAACAATTCCCATGTAGAAAATAGTGGGAATTTAATACAGTTGTCTCCCATTAAAAGATGTTAAATTCTTTTCTCACCTATATCAACTTCAAATTTCGAATTTTAAAAAAGAAATGGGATATTAATGCACCTGCCTGCCACTATTTAATGCTGAACTCTTTTTGCATTAACTATTTAGTTTAAATATTTTAAAAAAGAATTAAATATCTATTTTAGAATTTTGAATTAAATAAATTATTTTTCATTCTTCTGTTTTAAAATTCTATATCGTATGATTGTTTTTCATTATCTGTTTTAAAATTCTATATCTCGTATAATTATTTCTCATTTTCCATCTTATCATTATGAGCATTGGCAACTCCTATATTTATTAGGATTCCATTCATATATGCATAAACAATTTTCCATTTTTATTCATTGAATTGGCAACTCATTATTAAATGTAAAAGTGCAAACTTAAAAGTGCTTTCTAAAGAATTACAGAAATATCACAATCCCTATATAGTGTAAATGTCATATTCTCATCCAAACCTTAGGCATAAATCCATGTAGAAAGTAATGGTATAATAAATGAGCTGCCACCAATAATTATCCAAATGTTTTCCCACCACTACAAAGTTTAAAATTCAAAATTCAAATTCAAAATTGAAATTTAAATGAAATTCAAAATTTAAAATAAATATTTTCAGAAAATAATGAGTTATTATTAATTTGAAAATTTCAATGTAAAAAGCAGTGGGACATCGAATGAGTTGTCTGCCACCAACAAATGGTTCACTTAAATTTTAATTTATTTTAATTCGATTTTTAGAGTAAATTATATATTTATTTATTTTTATTTTTTTGTAAATAATTATATATTTATTTAATTTAAACTGTTTAGCCTTTATTTTGCAATTTAAGATCCCATTGAATGTGTTGAGCAATTACAGTGTGTCATTTCAGTTCAAGAATCAGAAAAACCATTTATAGTGGCGACGACAATTACGTTTTAGGTGGCAATGATAATAAATGACATTTATAACTATTAAAATTGTTTGATTTATGTCTTTACATATTCATTAGATCTGTACATTAAATTTTCATATATGTTATCTTTACCTACTTAAATGCCATTTAAAATGACGTTTCACTTACCCGTAACTATTAGCATGTAGGTCAACAGATTGGACTTTAGCGTAATGTAAAAGTCCTTTTTTAAAATGACGTTTCGTGCAGTTTTTATAACTTCGAACAGATTGTAATTATACCCGATTAGCCCCTTTTTTTTGGGTCTTTTGATTTTTCGAAAAATATAGAAAAAAACTTTAAATATTTTTTAAAATGAGGGTTAACAATTTGCATGTAAAAAATAGAAGAAATTTAATACAGTTGTCTCCCACTAAAAGATGTTAAATTCTTTTCCCACCTATATCAACTTCAAATCTCGAAATTTCAAAAAAAAAAAGAGAATATTAATGAACCTGTCTGCCACTAATTAATGTTGAACTCTTTTCTTTGGGTCTTTTGGTTTTTCGATAAATATAAAAAAAGCATTAAATGATTTTTAAAATGAGGGTTAACAATTCCCATGTAGAAAATAATAAAAATTTAATAGTTGTCTCTCACTAAAAGATGTTAAATTCTTTTCCCACCTATATCAATTTCAAATTTTGAAATTTCAAAAAAAAAGTGGGATATTAATGCATATGTCTGCCACTAATTAATGTTGAACTCTTTTCTTGCGATCTTTTGGTTTTTTTATAAATATGCAAAAAAGCATTAAATATTTTTTAAAATGAGAGTTAACAATTCTATTAGAAAATAATAGAAATTTAATACAGCTATCTCTCACTAAAAGACGTTAAACTCTTTCCCCACCTATACAATTTTGAATTTTGAATTCTAAAAAAGAAGTGGGATATTAATGCACCTGTCTACCACTAATTAATGCTGATTTTCGCACTAACTATTTAGAATTATAAAAACATTATTAATGTTTTTGTTATTAATACTAAAAATGTATTAAATTGAAAAAAGAATACAAACCAAAAGAGAACTAACAGTACTTCTCTGCCTGAATCGCAAAATGACATGCATACTTTAAGACTCTTCCTGAATCGCAATAACAACGCCAAGAATATTATAAGTCAATTTTTTTTTTTGGTAGGCTATTATAAGTCAAATTAAACTTTTTATTAACGTAGACATTTACTTAGTTTTTATTATACGTCAAATGAAAGCTAGATAAAATCATCGGACATTATAAAGCCAAGAATGATTGCGAAATATGATTTATCATTTACATAGACATTTATTAACGTAGACATTTAATTTCAATAATTTATTCACATTTAATTTCGCTAGAGAAATAAAAAGAAAATAAGAAGGATATACAAAGGATACATAATAAAAGTCATACATAAAATAAAAAATAAAAAAATAAATAAGAAAGGGAAAGAATATATAATAATATATCTTTTTCGTTATTATGGAGCCACAATTGTGTGATGCATATTCAAATAGAAGAAAAAGAAAAAGAAAAAATGGGAAGCTTCAAAATTGAAAAATCAAAAGAGGATAACCCATATCTTCTTCAGTCTTTCACAGCTTACAACAACAAGTTTAGCTCTTCTCTGAAGATCTGCAAACTCCACATGCGCTTTTAAATAGTATAATAGTTGAAAGTGAACCCATCGTAAGGACGACAATTGTTCACTTGTTTCCTTGCATTGAACATTGAGGACATATGCTTCCAAGCTCGTTTACTGAACAAATGATCATCAAATCTACTTCCATGACCAACCTGCTCTAACAAAAGATAAACAAAATACCGATCCATCTCAGGTTCAAGATTGATTGCAAGAGATGAATTGGAAGAATCGAAAGAAAAATGAGAGAGAAGTGGGAAAATAAAAAAACCATAACAGATGTAGATATGTAGATCAGATCTAAGAAAAATATCCTATGATTTTACCTTTTAACTGTTTTCACTTTAAAGCCATAACAGATGCAGATCTATCCACGAAAATCTTTGAACGCAAAGCTTCGAACATTATTCAATAAAAAAAAGTTTAGATTCACAAATCCAAACGGAACAATGAGATGTGGTGGCAGTATTATGAATCCTTCCATCCTGAAAAATGAATAAATCAGTTAGTATAAAATTTATGAAAATGAATTCATAAGGTTTCTTCATAAAGAAACAGAAAATTATACCAATAGAACAATCCCTACACACATGAACAAAAAAAAAATGCAAGCAAGACAAAAAAAAGAAGCAACACTTCCCTATTTATAGGCAAAGTCGTAATTTATTTATTTAAAAAAAATTTAGCTTGTAGAATACACTTCACCGTTACCAATGCAGAAAATAGTGAAGGGAACTTAATTGTTAGGTGACTGATTTCAATTTCAATTAATACACTTCCCACCCATTTCAAATTTCAATTTGGAATTTTGAATTGAGAACATCATTAATACAGCTGTTTGCCACCAAGTATTTTATAATGATTTAAAAAAAACTCTCCCTCCTTTGTAGAATTTTTTTATTTACGAAATAAAAAATATTTCTAAAAGAAGTAACTTTTCAAACTATCTCCAGTGTGAACACAAAGCTGAGAATTAAGGAGGAAGTGACACGTCAGCAAAGTTTCTAAAGTTTGGTTCTGCTTTGTATATATTAAGATGAGTACACATGCATTCTAATTTTGACCAATGAACACACATGTATTCAGATTTCATTGAGATAGGCTAGGGATTAATTAATAGTTTTGGGCTAACTTGACCTTCCTCCCAAAATATTTGGGCCGACACCTAGAGAGGTGGATAGGGTCCAATTTAATTTCCTAATGAGTGTTGCTTCATGTAGGCTTCTAATTATTATTTCATGTCATTACTAAATAATAGTCCAAATTCTTATATGCTATGATTAAATTAATTCTATCCTTTTCAGGAGGGTTTCACACTCTTAATATATATATATATATATATATATATATATATATATATATATATATATATATACCCATAATTTTAGTTAAAATCATTTTCTTAATGTAATGTAAGTCCACCCTACAATATGTAGACAATTCAAATTATAGCCATGCTCCCATGTTCCTGACTGAAATTTATCCAAATTCCTACATTCGCGGGATGTTACATCAACTCATTCATCACCACAGTCATAGCATTCCATGCATCTTCATTAGTCTTCATCAAGTTCTCATTAGCTTGATGACTAGCAGTTAACTCCCTTTGCACAGCTGCCAGAGTATCCGCCACAGGATCAGACTGTCCACCTATTGCCCCACGACCACTTTGGGGCCTAACTAAAGCAGCCAAAATAGATCTGGCTGAGCATTGACATTCGATGCCTCAGAGTTGTTCTGGTTCCTCGTCATGACACTACACATGTTACACAAAGAAATGAGTTGATCAGGCTCACACTCAGTGGTCACAGATGCAATAATCATAAAGAGTACCAAGACAACTATAAAGCATTAAACACCAAGCAGACATAACAATAATCCACAAGTTTCCCTGAGAAACTGCTCTCATACCATAAAATGTAACACCTCATTGTACACCCGGAACTGTTAACATTGCTTTATGATATTAAGCGCGGTTACAATCACATTGGTTCAATTAAAAGCTCGGATAAATTTTTCTTTTGTAAATATGTTTATCCTTCATTTGGAAAATCGAATTTATAATAACCAATTTCGTGACTATAACTGAATGAAGTTGCGGAATAAATAAAACTAGGCTTAACATCATATTCTTATTTTATTAATCCATAATTTTCTATTACAGCGTGCCAAATAGTCCTTTTGGACCAACAAGACTTAATACTCATTTTATTCAATTCATTACTCAATATCTTCATTTATTTTATTACTATAGAAATTATGTACTTATTTTATAGTTCTCATCTCCTACTATGTTATAGATCTCTTCGTTATCTTCACATGGGTTCAAACCGCGCTCAATTTGGAGCACCGTAGCTCAAGTTATTCAATTTTTACTAAACCGTGTTTGTGCTGCTTTCGGATAGCGCATTTTAACGCTCTCCAGAGCGTTACGAGGCACTTATAGAACCCATTTTTCATTTTGGTAGTGCGTTACAACTACTAGAAAATCAACACTTCAAGCATGTATTTTTCCAAGATTTTGAACATAACTTGAATAACAATCTATACTCATTTCTACCCTTTTTTTTATCATCACTAACAATATTTGTAAAGGAAATAAGCTTCAATCAAACTCAAACAACCCAATCTTAAATCACATTTTCATAAATGGAACCCTAAATATGAATATCCTCAAAACACCAACAAAGGTGAAAATGCTTACCACAATACCGCCACAAGGGTTCAAGGAAGGATAACCAAGCAACAAGGAGGCAATGCTTCACCTCTAGATCCACCAACATCAAGATTTTCGCCCTTCCCACCAAGAATATCTCACTCCACAATGGATCCCACTCAAAACTAAGTTAGGGTTAAGAAAGAGGAGAAGATTTGAAGTGACTTTGGCTTTAGAACGAGTTGATTTGGATGAGAAATAGGAAAGTTAAGATTTTGAGTTTCTTCAAAATTGGTTTCCTCCTCTCCCTCCCTTGCTCCACGAAGAAGATGAAGAAATGAGTGGTTTGCTTTGTGTTTTCACACTTAACTTAAGTTAGTTATTTCAACTGAGTATAAGCTCATATATCTATTTAACTCCATTCTCTTTCAAACTTTACTCAAAGGTCTGGAATATTTTTCTAGGAATATTTCTACTTTTACTTTTATATTTTGGGTACTTTTGTCTACACCCATTTTTACCCCATAATTTTCACTGACTGCACTTTTTACCTCAAAGTGACCCCAATTTATTTAATTTGATATTTTACCTAATTCAACCTACTAATATAAAACTAATTGCCTAATTACATGCAATTAATTAAATCTCATGGTGAGGGATATTATACACTTGGAGTGAGAGTACGAGCTTCTCCGATGATATCCCGAATTTAGGGACATGTATGTCTCTAATTTTGCGGACAAAATTATTAAAAGGTGGGAGGGATGACTGTAAGAACCCGCATCGCTAAATAATTAAAAATAAATAACATTATCGATGTCGGAGCATGCAGTTAAAAAAGATTATGCATAATTATGGTAAAATTATTATCTAGAAGGTTGAATAATGCTTAAGTATCTTTTCTGATGAAAAGTGCAGATACCGATTTTCCTTCGCGATATAAATGCGTACCGGTGAAGTATTCCGAAAAATTATAATAAAAATATAAATATTCCTAGAAAAATATCTAGGTCAAGAATATCAAAGTTGAGATGAAAATAGTAAGCAGTGAAGTCAGAACTAATATCTGCTATTTCGCATTAGAAAGTGCGTACCCATAAAATGTCTCAAAAAAGTAATGTAAAAATATTATAATTCTTAGAAAAATGTCTAGGTTAAGAATATGAAGTTTGATAGAAAAATAATAAATGGAAGTAATATAACTAATACCGGGTGTTTTAAGTGTATTAATGCTCAATTGGGTTAGTGGGACTCATCTCTTGAGGAAAACATCAAACACCCACAAACCATCATTCCTTCAACCCTCATCTTATAAACATCACGAAGTTCAAATTGTGGGGAGAAAAATAGCACCTTGGTTGCTGCCTTAGGGGATTTGAAAGGTTCCATCTCATTTTGGGAGGAGTTGGGGTATCACCACACCTTGTTTTGAAGCCTATGTGAAAGAAAGAACCAGCCTTGATGACCCAAATTCGTGCACATCACTTGGATGTGGTAGAGAGTGGAGTTTAAGCATTTAAAGTCCTCTTCTTTCTCTGTTTTGGTGGGCCTAAGGTATACATCAAACATTCATCTTGTGTTTCATGTGAATAGAATGATCTTTACTTTGTTCTTCATGATAGAAAGTATGATTTAGGTTAAAGGTTGAGTCTTGAAGTTGTTTTTGTGTTTTGAACGAGTTGTTATGTTAATTAAATGACTAAAAAAGTTTGGGAGATCATTAAAAGTCATTATACCTTAAAAACTCATTTTTCTGCATTATGTCGAAGAAGTATTCGAATATTTTTTGGGCAGTATTCGAATACTTTCTGGAAAAATGTAGTAATCGAATACTTCGCGAGACAGAAACATCCTAGTTGAGTAAAATCGCAATATCTCGAGCTATAGAGCTCCAAATTGAGTGACATTTAGACCTACATGAAGCTAACACATAGGGCTACAACCCTGTAAATTTTCAGATTCATTGGATGAGTGGATGGATCGCAGTTTATGTTTGAAGTCGCGACCCTATTGTTGGAAATTCAGTTTGTGGTAGAAAATTTGCGAAAAATATAACCGGAGTTATACAACTCCAAATTCAGTTTGTTGCAATTAATGTTTTAAAAAGAGTTAAACGCAGTTTGGTGCTTGGGTGCTTTGGGAGAAGCCTGCAGCCACTAAACGAAAAAGAAAACATAGTCCATTTGACTTGAAATTTTAGGATATTTAAATTAATAATATTTTTGGCATAAAACAGACTATGATTTTGCTGTTTTGTGATCTGTGAGCTGTTGTTTGTATCTTGAGCTTGATTATACTACTTGACAAGTAAGTTTCGTGTTCCCAGGGTTAATCCCCATTTGTTCCACTATACTCTAAGAGGCAGATGGTAGTTTTATATGGTATATATGCTTATCTGTTATTTGAGATGATGAAATGATGCACTCTTATATATGTATGTTATGTGGTGTATTACACACAAGATGGCTAATACATGAGTGTAGTGTGGAGCTGCACAAGACTGTATTCCCTGAGTGTCGATATGAGGCAAGAGCCTTATACTTCTTTTGTATGTAGCAGACATGTGTAAATCATATTGTTCTCTGGCCAGTAGACTTGTTAGCACACATGCATGATATATATGTTGTTGCATCATGTGATTATGCTATTGTTGTTGAACTGTTATATTTGAGCTGTTATACCGAGTGAGCTTGGGGCGGAGGGACTCTTCGAGAACCCTTGCTTACCGAGATTTTTGTTTAGAGATCTCACATCGTGTGGGGTACATTTTCAGGTGTAGGCATCCATGAGATGGATGCTTCCCGAGGTAAGAGACCGGAGCAGAGTTGATTTATATACATGCTTTATTTATATCATTTGGACATGATTAGTGTACTTGAGATATGACTATTATGCTTATGTTGTATTTGTTTGTGAGCATGGGTTGTCCATGCCTCATTTGATATTTGTATTTTGTTGGACATGTATGTTTTGTATATGCTATGAGATATGGACGTTGGTCATTACTATGCGATGTAGCTTAATGAATTAGTATTTCTTTATGATATTGAGGCACTTTAGGAATTTATGTGTGGTTTTGCAATTACACAAGGATATAGATGGATTTTACATTACTATGTTAATAAAGAAAAAGTGATCTTGCATGTTGCAAGCTTAATATATTTTAGCTTCCGCATTTAATTAAGTTGCGCTTAATATTTTAATATGATAACAATCTGGTATACACGGGATGTTACAACAACCATAAGCCTTTGTAAAATCACAACCTATTTCAAAGATATAAGGCAATTAGCAAATATACTAATTTGAAACATTCATTTTAATTTTATCTTTTGCCATTTATAACATTGAGGTTTTTTCCAAGACCACAAGCATTGGTTACTTAATTTATGACTTAGAGATATTTTACAAAGGTCTACACTGATCTCCTTAGCGATATGAACCCCACCAAGAATGTGAGACCCAATACCAATTTAGTTAGGATTATTTCTACAATCAGAAATTTAAAACAAGAAATACAAAAAACCTTGACCCGTTATCTATGGAAGATAAGAACCAAAGGTATAAGAAGGATAAAGATGTCACACTCAAGAAAAAAGAAAGTGAGTGATAAGTCTAGTTTGGACGCCACAAGAACAAGCTTTTTGATAAGTTCAGAGTTCCAGATAAGAACAAAAGAGAAGAAATCTCTCAATTATATTATAACTTCAAAATCTGATTACAAGAGTTATTTTCTCCCTTATTTATACTTGGAACATCCCTCCAAGAATAGGAAAAGAATAGCAAATAAAAAGACACTAATTTAAAGTTGACAACTTGAAAAAAGGAAAAGACTCTAATCAACCCACTAAACATTAATGACTTTGGAAATGTGAATCAACCCCACTAAGAAAATGCTATCAGCCCCACTAAGCATTAATTGACATTGAAAATTTCTACTCATTCCACTCAACCTCCCTTACATTGATGGCATTAACTAAATTCTGATCATGAATAAATTTGGACTTGATGTCTTCATGATTAGCCCACATTTGCTGGATCAACCCACTAAGGGCTTCTTTAAACTTCTTGGCCCTTGATCTTGTTATTGGCCCATTTGGCAATTGCAATGGATCACTAGGTGTTGTCTCCTTATTCATATCATTACCTCCCTCTTCAAAAGGATTTGTCCTTAAATCTGCACCTACATCAAAAGGAGATAAATCAGAAACATTAAAGGTTGCACTAACATTGTACTCACCTGGAAGGTGAAGCTTGTAGGCGTTATCATTTATCCTCTCAATCACTTGAAATGGTCCATCACCCCTTGGAAGCAGTTTGGATCGTCTTTGGGCTGGAAATATTTCCTTTCTCATATGTAACCAAACCCAATCTCCTGGTTCAAAAAATACTTTCTTAATAACCTCAGTTAATGGTGCTGCTAGGCTACTAAAGTTCTTCACAAACCGTCTACGAAAACTAGTCAGCCCATGAAAACTTCGAACTTCACTCACACAAGTAGGGCTAGGCCAATCTTGAATTTCCTTTACCTTTTTTTCATTCACCTCTATCCCTTTAGAACTAACAGCAAAACCACGGAACACAAGCGTGTTAGTACAAAAAGAACATTTTTTTATATTAGCAAACAACTTCTCTTTCCTCAAAATATTCAAAACAAGTTTTAAATGCTCAACATGCTCATTCAAGATTTTTCTATAAATCAGAATGTCATCAAAATATACAACCACAAATTTTCCAAGGAATGCACGCAAAACATGATTCATCAACCTCATAAAGGTGCTGGGTGCATTAGTTAAACCTGTAATAGCCCGTTGTACACCGGTATTGTTAACATTAATTATGATATTAAGCGCAGTTACAATCACAGCAATTCATTTATAAAAATGCGAGTAAACTTTTTCCGTTTTATTACGCGAGTATTTAAAACAATAATAAAGCGTAATAAATAAAAGTTGTGACCGTAACTATAAACTCTTTGGGGAATAATTATTTATACTACTCTTATATCATACATTACTTCTCTCAAGTGACTAAGGGGTTCCCATAAACCCACTTAGCTAAAATCTCACTTTTACGTTTTCTACCTATCCGAACATGGTTTGGTCTTTGAATTTTTGCGGAAAAACCGCATTCTACAAGCCTCTCATCTTTTATTATATTACTCTAGACTTAATTACCTTTCTAGGAAGCTATCACACGAGTCATAAAGTTCTTGTTTGCTCCGAATATCGCCGTTTGAAGTTGGACAAGTTAATCTGCCAGCCACCCTCAAACTGGCTCCAAACAGTCTTCACTAAATATATTATTCTGGACAATCCACTAAACCAATTTCTCTCAAAGTTTTATACAGTAGACTAGACACCTCAAGCTTCGATTTGACATATCATACACCTAATTTGACCAAGAAACAAAGCAGGAATAAATTTCCCAAACTCGCTCCAGATCAGCCACAAGTGCAGTGGCCAATTGAGCAGTCTGTGCTCTCTACCTTCTACAGGTCGACGTCCAACCCAGAATTTTCTCAAACTTTGACACAAGATAGAGGACATCTCAAGATTTAAAACAGCGTATGGAAAGTCCCTATCAGACTTTTGCGGAGGGAGATATGCTCTCCCAAAGTTTACCTAAATTCTGCCAATTTCTAGAAAATTCGCTAGTGTTTCCTTTATTTTTCCAATAAATCCTAAATTTGCAAATGTGTTCTCTAACCTCAAATTGTACCTAATAATCATGGGTGGCACACAAGGACCAGCAATGCTTTGGTGCTCTTACAACCCTTCACAGTTTATATCCAATTTGCTCAAAATACATAACCAATGCTTACTTTTCCAAGTTAACTAATTTCAATCACAAAGGTCCAATTGCATGCATTCTTTAAATCATAAATCATCATTCACATCCTAGAATAGGCCTATTTCATCATATTACATACTTCATTGTTACATCAATTCTCCATATTACAATTTACAACTTCTCAAATAGACAAATTACAATTCTCCTTCAAGTATACAAAATAAATGCTCCAAAATAAAACATGATAATCAAAGACTAAACTTAGACAAAATACATCATGAACAAAAAGATAACAATAATCCTAATCATATGCATTGTTCATGACCTAAGTCTAGCCTAGGCCCAGTGGCCAACAAAATGCGAAATAGGTAAAAGTCCTCCTGCTCAACCTACGGGAATTTTGCTCGTCGCCCCAACACCACTGCTACCTCCTGAAATAAAGTCCCCAAAGAGGGGTGAGATATACGAATATATCTCAGTAACCCAGAGGTTCTGGCGAATACTTCGCCCAATGGCTCACTTTGATGCATATAAATAACATAACATAATATCTGAAAACGGGATAAAGCAAGGGATTTAGAGAAGTAGGGAAGCATAAGGATACAAAATACAACGAAACTATGGTCAATGCCAAAACCACGCAACATCCATCCTATTGGCCTCATAAGCCTACGGGTTTCAAACCAAGGCGTGTTCCCAGAACATCAACCAATGCACCCTCCATCTATAACCACCCGAGACTTCCTAGTGTGCTCCTCTACGGATCACACACCATGACCCCAGGTCAACTGGAACTCCCTCACGGAGACCTATCCAGTGGAAGTCCGTAACGCCCGAAGGCAAACAGTCTACTGGCCAGAGACACGGTACATCCTATGTACCACAACACATACAATATGCATGATCATGTTATCCTATATTATTTACATACATTTTCTACCATTACCCTCAACGGGCATGGTGGAACACACACGGAGATCAAACCCCCAGTACCAAGGGATTACCTTATTAATCTTCTTCACGTAGCTCCAATGCAATACTTCCTCGAGCTAGGTACAAACAGAAATGCCTACACATAAGACATTCCCAATTTAATTTCCATTCACTTGTTACATGCCAATTATCAAGCATAAATGCATGGTTCAAAATACTTACCACAATCCTTTTTGGTCCGGGACCAAGGGCAACCCACCGAGCTCACGGTTCAGGGTTCAAATCCGCAGGAGGTAACCTACAATGACCATATACGGATCATCAAAACACGGTAAACCCACCAAAGTCGCAAAACGTCAATTTTCCTCCCCTACCAAGTGAGGTTCGGCCATTATAGTGTTAACACACAATTATTTTTCTTTATTTTCTTTTCATTTTTCTTTATCATCCTAGGGCTACCACAATGTCATTTTAGGTGCCACTTTTCATTTTACACCATCCTAACATCATTTTACCATTTATTCCACTCTAGGTTCAATTTCAAATTCCACACAATCCAAATATTTTTCCATTTATTTTCCATGCATACATTCACCATCAACACCTCAAAATACCATTCAACACTACACAATATCAATTACACAATTTTTGCATCATCACTCCCTACATACCCCTAAATGGCCGAATTGTACATAGGCCTACACCAAGGATTATTCATTTCAATCCAACCACTCCACACATCATACAATCCTATTATTAACTCATACAACCATACAACAACTCAATTACACAATCACATCACCTTTCAAATTTCACAAGTTCATGGCATCACACTCAAAATCTACTAAGTTATCATCAATTTTTCCCAATAATTTTATTGCATTTATCACTCTAAAACATTATTCTAAGTCACTTTCATCTCATATACAATCTCATTTTGAGCTCTCTAACTCCATAAATCAAGCATGCAAGCCCTAGGTTTTCATGAAATTAAATTCATCAAATCAATCCATGAAAGGTGTTGAAACTTACCCACAATCAAGTCACAAGACTCCTCCAATTGATCCCCAAGCAATGACTTGAGCAAACAACTCCAAAATCACAAAAATCCTCTCAAATCTTGTGGCTGATTTTGCCCTATTCCTCCCAATCTAGTGAGTTTCAAGGCTAATTGATGGTATGGTTGAGTCCAGATCCTCGTTTACTTGAAGTTTGATGACAAACTTCGCTGAAATCGGTGGCTAGATTGCCAAGATTCAAACCAAGTTCTTCCCCCCTCTTTCATGGTGAAACCTGCGGCCCTTGGAGAGAGAAAGAGAAAAGAGAGTGATGATGAATAGTCATACACATGTGGGCTTAAGTGGTTTAAGTGAGGTGGGCCCCACCGCCACCTCACGCGATTTCAAAATAATTCAAAACTCCCTCCGATTTCACTAAACGTCCATAATTTCATAACCTATTTTGAAACTCTAATTTTCAACATTAACCATTGTCCTTTAATTAACCTTGATCAGATGAATCCGGAGTTTTCTGGTCGTTCGGAGAAATTGCAGTTTTAAGCTGTTACACGCGCCGTAGGCATTCTTCTCCAAACTCACTAATTTCCGTAAAATGTCACCAGAAATCATATTTCCTAGTCCTATACACCATTTATAACTTATATCCTAACCTAGAGCTCAAAACTCAATCGGCACATTTTACGGTGCAACTGTATCGCAGTATTTTTACCGGTAAAAACACTATTCACAGAATTTTCTGAAACTTGCCTAATCTCTCATTTTTTTTGTTCTGAATCCATTTCCAGGGTTATTTTTATCATTTGAGACCTCCTACTTAATTCACCTTCCTAGGGTTACGTGTTTGGCTAATTACCGTTTTACCCTTCCTTTGTATTTTAACCTAATTTTCAGGATTTTCACTAATCCTCCCCTTTAATCCATGTTTAATATATTAATATATAATTTAGAAATGTGAGGTGTTATATTCACCCCTCCTTTTTGAAGTTTTGTCCGCAAAATTAATTCATACATGTCTGCTAACTTAGGATACAGTGAGAGAATCTCATACTCCCGTTCCCAAGTAGCCTCCTCAGGTTTACGTCCTTCCCATTGAATTTTTAGCATTGGAATATTCTTACTTCTCAGCCTCTTCTCACTGCGGTCGAGGAGATCAATAGGACCAACATGAGTCTTCAAATTCTCCCGAATCTCAATATCATCTGGTATCACCACATGTGATTCATCCGGAACATAACGCCTCAGCTGCGATACATGGAAAACATCATGCATATTCGAAAACTATGGGAGCAAGGAAAGCTGATAGGCCACTAATCCCACTCTTTTCATTATATGATACGGCCCAATAAACTGAGGACTCAGCTTCCTCACACCCAATGCACGGCCAACACCCATAACCAGAGATAACCGCACAAATACATGATCACCTTCTTCAAATTCCAGCGGTCTGTGTCTATTATCATAGTAACGTTTCTGCTGATTCTGTGCCTGTTTAAGTTTTTCTCTGATCATTTTAATCTGTGTTGTAGTTTCTTGCACAAAATTCGGCCCAAATCTCTCTTTATCACCTACCTCAGTCCAATAAGTAGGAGTACGACATCTCTGTCCATACAATGCCTCATACGGTGCCATGCCCAGACTGGAACGAAAACTGTTATTATAAGAAAATTCCACCAATGACAAGTATCTATCCCAAGCATTACCTTGCTCGAGTGTGCAAGCTCTCAGCATATCCTCAAGTGTCTGTATGGTCCTCTCAGTCTGACCATCAGTCTGCAGGTGATACGCAGTGCTCAGCCTGATCTGAGTGCCAAAAGCCTGCTGCAAGGCTCCCCAAAAGCGAGAAGTAAATTTCGGGTCCCGATCCCTGACAATGCTAACCGGTATCCCGCGGAGCCTTACAATCTCCTTTACATATAATTTTCCTAATTTCTCCGTAGAGAAATTCACTCGCACTGGCAGAAAATGTGCAGACTTCGTAAGCCCGTCCACTATGACCCAAATTGAATCGTAACCAGCCTAAGTCCGAGGCAAACCAACAACAAAATCGATCGAGATGCTCTCCCATTTCCACTCTGGTATATCCAGCGGCTGAAGTAAATCAGAAGGTTTCTGATGTTCTATCTTGACTTTCTGACAAACCAAACACCTTGACATGTACTCAGTAACATCCTTTTTCATCCCAGGCCACCAGAACTTAGCTTTCAGATCTTGATACATTTTTGTGGCACCTGAGTGGATAGAATACTGACCCTTATGGGCCTCAACCATTACCTCCTATGCTAACTCTTTGGGCACAAAAATCCTGCCCTGATATAATAACAATCCTTGTTCATTCAAAGATATACCACTCTGCCCTTTCAAATATTTGATAATGTTGTTCCATATCTGAGTTTCTTTAATCTTCTCATGCAATTCATTTTCAATTCGCAACAATTCAATATCACAAGTTCTACCTGCAAAGAAGTCAGTTATCCACAAGTCTCTGAACTTTTCAATTACTTCATTGTCCCACATCATCAGATTCGACACACTGACAAATTTTCTACTCAAGGCGTCTACCACAACATTAGCTTTACCTGGATGGTATTTCAGCTCAAAATCATAATCCTTTAATAATTCCACCCATCTCTGTTGTCTTATGTTCAGCTCCTTCTGATCAAACAAATATTTCAAGCTCTTGTGATCACTGAACACAGCAAATTTCATCCCATACAGAAAATGCCTCCAGATTTTCAAGGCAAATACAATAGCAGCAAGCTCCAAGTCATAAGTGGGATAATTTTCTTCATGAGGCTTCAACTGCCTGGATGCATAAGCAACCACTTTTCTTTTCTGCATTAGTACACTACCCAAACCTTTCTTAGAAGCATCGCAATATAATTCAAATTCCTCCTCCGGATCTGGAAGAATCAACACCGTAGCAGTAGTCAACTTCTCTTTAAGTTTTAGAAAACAGTCTTCACATTCCTGGGTCCATACAAAAGGAGTATCCTTTCGTGTTAATCGGGTCAACGACAATACCATAGCAGAAAACCCCTCAATAAACCTGCGATAATAAGCAGCAAGACCCAGAAAGCTCCTGATCTCAGTCACAGTCTTAAGTCATTCCCAGTCACTTACTGCTTCAATTTTACTCGGATCCACCGCAACACCACTAGCAGAAATAACGTGACCCAGAAATTGCACCTCAGATAACCAGAATTCACACTTAGATGACTTAGCATACAACTTTTATCTTTCAACACCTGCAATACAGTCCTCAGATGCTCCGTATGCTCCTCTTTACTTTTGAAATAAATTAGGATATCATCAATAAATACTATCACAAACTGATCCAAATACGGTTTAAAAATGCGATTCATATAGTCCATGAACACTGCAGGGGCATTAGTAAACCCAAAAGGAATCACCTGATACTCAAAATGTCTATATCTGGAACGGAATGCCGTTTTAGGCACATCCTCCAGCTTAATCCAAATCTGATGGTATCCGGACCAGAGATCAATCTTAGAAAATACACAGGCACCCCTTAACTGATCCAACAAATCATCAATATGCGGCAACGGGTACCTGTTCTTAATTGTAACTTTGTTCAACTACCGATAATCAGTACACAACCTCATGCTACCGTCCTTCTTTTTCACAAATATTACCAGTGCTCCTCATGGAGACACACTCGGCCTGATAAAGTTCTTTGCAGATAATTCTTCAATATGCTTTCTCAGCTCAGCCAGCTCCAGTGGCGACATCCGGTATGGAGCCAAAGAGATAGGCCCCATACCAGGCAACAAGTCAGTCGAGAACTCAATCTCCCTCTTAAGTGGAAATTTCGGTATCTCATCAGGAAATACATCCGCAAATTCATTAACCACCGGAATACTAGAAATCTCCAGCTCCATATCACCAACCAATCCCCCCAAGAAGACATAACCCAGATCACCAGCCTTCAAGGCTTTAATAGTTTGACAGACAGACAGATACGGAGACGGACAAACTGAGGGCTTCTCGTGAGATAATATCAACCTCTTGCCGCAACAATCAATCATTGCGCAGTTTTAAGACAACCAATCCATACCCAAAATCAAATTAACAGAAGCCAGGGGCAAGATAATTAAATCAATAGTGTAACCCCTGCCTTCGTAGACAAACCCAACCTCTTTACAAATAAAGGAGGAATTATTAACCTCTCCTGTAGCAGTAGTAATACGCATAGGAGGAATCATCTGTGTTACTCTTAAACCCAACCCCTTAGTAACATATTCTGCCACGAACGAGTGCGTCGCTCCCGAATCAAACAAAACAGATAAATCAGTATTAGAAATGAAAATTATACCTTTAACTAGATTCAGTGCCTTTTCCGTCTACTGAGCATTAGTAGTATATACGCGTCCAACTGTAGGAGCAGATGGCAAGGCCTGTAGATTCGCAGCCTGCCCAATATTACTATAACACTCTCTGGTAAAATGCCCAACCTTACCGCACTTGTAACAAGAATTTGGGGCCGCAGTACAAGGACCCCGATGATACCTCTTGCATTTATCACAATGAGGAGTAGAATTTCTATCATTAAAACCGCTCCTCTGACCACCACCCCTCTTGAATTGACCAGGAGGCTTCCTTACCTGCAACCCCCTACCCCGGTTGTTATTTTCATGGTAGCCACCTCTATTATTATTACCAGAAGGACCAGATGTCCTCCTAACCTCTTGCTCTCTAGCAGAACTAGACTTCGGACACCTGCCATAAACAGTTTCAACCCTCTTGCACTAGGTCACTAAGTCAGCAAAGTTCCTCACAGCAGTATTAGACATCCTTTTTGCAATTTTCTCATTTAATCCCCTCTGGAATTTGGCAGATAAAAACTCAGGAGTCGGCAGCATACCCCCGTAGTTCGTAAACTTGACCAATTCATTAAATTTAGCCACATAAGCATCAACAGTCATGGTACCCTGTACCAATTTATCAAACTCACCCTGCTTGGCTTCCCGAACATTCCTGGGAAAGTACTCTTCATGAAATAATCTTTCAAATAAGGCCCAAGTTAGTTCTTCCCCCTGAATAGTAAACGGGCGAGATGCGTTGTACCACCACTCGTGGGCATCTCCCTCAAGCATATAAATAGAATAAAGCAGTCTCTGGGGATCCTGACACCTCATAACTTGAAATATTTTCTCCATCCCCATCAGCCAGGTATCCACAGAAGGCTCTGGAATATAAGTAGGATCAGTAGTGTGGTGACTAGCCTCGCTAGAATGACGACTAGCCCCACTCCCCTCCTGATGAGGTGTAACAGATGGTGTACGTGTAGGAGTCACCGTAGCCGTATGCGGAGGAGAACCATCCCTCCTCTGCCTAGCCCTATCAGCCCTCATCTCAGTCATGAAGGCATGCATCATATCCTGATTATTTTTCATCAGGTTTTCAGTCATTGTCCTATTCGCAGCAGTCTCCGCCTACAGAGCATTCGGAACTGCAGTAATCGGATCTGGTGCTAGAGGACCTGCACCTCGAGTTCCATGGCGACCTCGAGCCCTACTCATGATATCTGTACATGTAACACAAAGGAATGAGTTGATCAGACCCACACTGAGGAATCACATATACATTAATCATAAATAGTTCACAGATAGCTATGCAACACAAAATACAGTTATACATTATCAGAGTTCCCTAGCAAAACTGATCTGAACCATAAAATGTAACAGCCTTATTACAAAAAAATAAATAAAATGTAACAGCCCGTTGTAAACTAGTATTGTTAACATTAATTATGATATAGCGCAGTTACAATCACAATAATTCATTTATAAAATTGTGAGTAAACTTTTTTCGTTTTATTACGCGAGTATTTAAAACAATAATAAAGCGTAATAAATAAAAGTTGTGACCTTAATTGTAAACTCTTTGCGGAATAATTATTTATACTACTCTTATATCATATATTACTTCTCTCAATTCACTAAGGGGTTCCCATAAATCCACTTAGCTAAAATCTCACTTTCACGTTTTCTACCTATCCGAACATGGTTCGGTCTTTGAATTTCTGCCGACAAACCGCATTGTAAAAGCCTCTCATATTTTAGTATATTATTCTATAATTAATTACCTTTCTAGGAAGCTATTACACGAGTCATAAAGTTCTCGTTTGCTTCGGATATCGCCGTTTGAAGTTGGACAAGCAAATCTGCCAGCCAACCTCAAACCGGCTCCAAAAAGCCTTCACTCAATCAATTATTCTGGACAATCCACTCAACCAATTGCTTTTGAAATTTTATAAATTAAACTATACACCTCAAGCTTCAATTTGACGTATCATACACCTAATTTGACCAAGAAACAAAGCGGGAATAAATTTCCCAAACTCGCTCCAGATCAGCCACAAGTGCAGTGGCCAATTGAGCAGTCCGTTCTCTCTGTCTTCTACAGGCCGACGTCCAACCCAAAATTTTCTCAATCTTTGATACAAGATAGAGGACCTCTCAATCTTTAAAACGGCATATGGCACGTCCCTATTGGACTTCTATGGAGGGAGATATGCTCTCCCAAAACTCACCTAAATTCTACCAATTTCTAGAAAATTCGCCAGAGTTTCCTTTGTTTTTCCAATAAATCCCAAATTTGCAAATGTATTCTCTAACCTCAAATTGTACCTAATAAACATGGATGGAACACAAGGACCAACAATGCCTTGGTGGTCTTACAACCTTTCACAGTTTATATCCAATTTGCTCAAAATACATAACCAATGCTTACTTTTCCAAGTTAACTAATTTCAATCACAAAGGTCCAATTGCATGCATTCTTTAAATCATAAATCATCACTCACATCCTAGAATAGGCCTATTTCCCTTTCATCATATTACATACTTCATTGTTACATTAATTCTCCATATTACAATTTACAACTTCTCAAATAGATATATTACAATTCTCCTTCAAGTATACAAAATAAATGCTCCAAAATAAAACATGATAATCAAAGACTAAGACAAAATACAACATGAACAAAAAGAGAACAATAATCCTAATCATATGCATTGTTCATGACCTAAGTCTAGCCTAGGCCCAGTGGCCAACAAAATGCAAAATAGGTAAAAGTCCTCCTGCTCAACCTACACGCTTTTTGCCCGCCGCCCCGACACCATTGCTACCTCCTGAAATAAAGTCCCCAAAGAGGGGTGAGATATACGAATATATCTCAGTAACCCAGAGGTTCTGGAGAATACTCCGTCCAATGGCTCACTTTGATGAATATAAATAACATAACATAACATCTGAAAACGGGATAAAGCAAGCGATTTAGTGAAGTAGGGAAGCATAGGGATACAAAATACGACGAAGCTGGAATGGTCAATGCCAAAACCACGTAACGTCCAGCCTATTGGCCTCGGCATATAAGCCTACGGGTTTCAAACCAAGGCGTGTGCCTAGAACATCAACCAAGGTACCCTCCATCCATAACCACCCGAGACTTCCTAGTGTGCTCCTCTACGGATCACACACCATGACCCCAGGTCAACTGGAACTCCCTCACGGAGACCTATCCAGTGGAAGTCCGTAACGCCCGAAGACAAACAGTCTACTGGCTAGAGACACGGTACATCCTATGTACCACAACACATACAATATGCATGATCATGTTATCCTATATTATTTACATAAATTTTCTACCATTACCCTCAACGGGCATGATGGAACACACACGGAGATCAAACCCCAATACCAAGGGATTACCTTATTAATCTTCTTCATGTAGCTCCAATGCAATACTTCCCCGAGCTAGGTACAAACAGAAATGCCTACACATAGGACATTCCCAATTTAATTTCCATTCACCTGTTACATGCCAATTATTAAGCATAAATGCATGCTTCAAAATACTTACCACAATCCCTTTTGGTCCGGAACCAAGGGCAACCCACCGAGCTCATGGTTTAGGGTTCAAATCCGCGGGAGGTAACCTACAATGACCATATACGGATCATCAAAACACGGTAAACCCACCAAAGTCGCAAAACGTCAATTTTCCTCCCCCTACCAAGTGAGGTTCAGCCATTATAGTGTTAAAACACAAATTATTTTTCTTTATTTTCTTTTCATTTTTCTTTATCATCCTAGGGCTACCACAATGTCATTTTAGGTGCCACTTTTCATTTTACACAATCCTAACATCATTTTGCCATTTATCCCACTCTATGTTCAATTTCCAATTCCACACAATCCAAATATTTTTCCATTCATTTTCCATGCATACATTCACCTCTCAACACCTCAAAATACCATTCAACACTACACAATTTCAATTACACAATTTTTGCATCATCACTCCCTACATACCCCTAAATGGCCGAATTGTACATAGGCCTACACCAAGGATTATTCATTTCAATCCAACCACTCCACACATCATACAATCCTATTATTAACTCATACAACTATACAACAACTCAATTACATAATCACATCACCTTTCAAATTTCACAAGTTCATGGCATCACACTCAAAATCCACTAAGTTATCATCAATTTTTCCCAATAATTTTATTGCATTTATCACTCAAACATTATTCTAAGTCACTTTCATGTAATATACAATCTCATTTTGAGCTCTCTAACTCCATAAATCAAGCATGCAAGCCCTAGGTTTTCATGAAATTAAATTCATCAAATCAATCCATGAAAGGTGTTGAAACTTACCCACAATCAAGTCATAAGACTCCTTCAAATGATCCCCAAGCAATGGCTTGAGCAAACAACTCCAAAATCTCAAAAATCCTCTCAAATTTTGTGGCTGATTTTTCCCTATTCCTCCCAATCTAGTGAGTTTCAAGCCTAATGGATGGTATGGTTGAGTCTGCATCGTCGTTTACTTGAGGTTTGATGACAAACTTCGCTAACCAAGTTCTTCCCCCTCCCCGTTTCATGGTGAAACCCGCGGCCCTTGGAGAGAGAAAGAGAAAAGAGAGTGATGATGAATAGTCATACACATGTGGGCTTAAGTGGTTTAAGTAAGGTAGGCCCCATCGCTTCCTAACGCGATTTCAAAATAATTCAAAACTCCCTTCGATTCTAGTAAACGTCTATAATCTCATAACCTATTTAGAAACTCTAATTTTTAACATTAATCATTGTCCTTTAATTACCCTTGATCAGATGAATCCGGAGTTTTCTGGTCGTTAGGATAAATTGCAGTTTTAAGCTGTTACGCGCACCGTAGGCACGTTTCTCCAAACACACTAATTTCCGTAAAATTTCATCAGAAATTATATTTCTTAGTCCTATACACCATTTATAACTTATATCCAAACCTAGAGCTCAAAACTTAATCGGCACGTTTTACGGTGCAACTATACCGCGATATTTTTACCCGGTAAAAACATTATTAACAGAAATTTCTGAAACTTGCCTAACCACTCAATTTTTCGTTCTAAATCCATTTCCAAGGTTATTTTTATCATTTGAGACCTCCTACTCAATTCACCTTCCTAGGGTTACGTGTTTGGCTAATTACCGTTTTACCCTTCCTTTGTATTTTAACCTAATTTTTAGGATTTTCACAAATCCTCCCCTTTAATCCATGTTTAATATAGTAACATATAATTTAGAAATGTGAGGTGTTATAAAACCAAATGGCATAACCAACAATTCATACAACTCATATTTTATTTTGAATGCAGTTTTCCACTCATCACCTTCTTTCATTCTGATTTGATGATATCCACTCCTAAGATTAATAGTAAAAACACATGCACCATGCAACTCATCTAGCATATCTTTAATTCTAGAAATGGGATGTCTATGCTTTATAGTGATATTGTTGATGGCGCGACAATCAACGCACATCCTCCAAGAACCATCTTTCTTAGGCACAAGCAATATTGGAACAACACATGGACTTATGCTCTCATGCACATGCCCCTTTTGCATAAGCTCATTAACTTGCCTTTGGATTTCTTTTGTTTCTTCAAGGTTGGTTCTATATGCTGGCCTATTTGGAATTGTTGCCCCTGGTATGAAATCAATTTGGTGCTCTATACCCATTATTGGTGGTAAACCATTGGGTATTTCTTCTGGAAACACATCCTCAAAATCCTGCAATATAGAAACAATTGCACAGGGCAAAGAAGAATCAACTTCATTAGTGTTAAAGCAAGCCTCCTTATACAAGAGTACAATCATAGGCTGTTTTAGGACCAATGCTTTGTTAATCTCACCAACTTTCACAAAGAAGTTCTCCTTTTTTCTCTCTTTTTTTTTCTCACAACCCGAAACTTGTTTTTCACTCTCTTTTTCTCTCTGACTTTTTCTTTCTTTTTTTTGGTGACTCTCTTTTTTCAACCTTACTTGATCCTCATAAACTTGCATTGGACTTAAAGGAGCAAGAGTAATGGTTTTGTTATTCATAACCAATGAGTATCTATTAGTGTACCCGTCGTGCATCACAGATCGATCAAACTGCCATGGACGCCCTAAGAGAATATGTCCAGCTTTCATTGGCAGAACATCACATAACACCTCATCCTTATACTTTCCAATTGAAAATGGAACTACCACTTGCTTGTTCACCTTGATTTCTCCACAATCATTCAACCATTATAGTTTATATGGTATAGGATGCTTCAGAGTTGCTAAATTTAACTTCTCCACCAAACTAGTACTAGCAACATTTGTACAACTTCCTCCATCAATAATCACGGAACACACCTTGTCCGACATTGCATCTAGTATGAAAAATATTTTCTCGCTGCAACTGGATCTTCTTTAACTTGCACATTAAGAGCTCTTCTAGCCACTAAAAGCTCTCCTTCAACTGGTAATTCAATATCACTTGCATCTTCTTGAGACAATTTTTTTTAATCTGCAAAAAAACAAAAGTTAAAATACCCTCACAAACACAACCTACGTGTTTCTCTCCCAATTAATAGCTCTCACACTCGTGTTTCAAAATTAGGCTTTTACCCTCTTATAAGCTCACACACTCCGGCCTTTTTTCCCTCTTTTGAATTCCCTCTTTTAGTTCTTAGCTGAACTCAATTGAATTTTTCTTGAAGAAATGCAAACAGATCACAAGATGTAATACAAAGAGACAAGAATAACAAGAGAATATTTTTTTTTCGATGTCAAGAATTAAGGGTAAAAAAGGCTAGAATGACAATAAATTTAAGCAAATTAAGTAAGAAGGGAAGTACATACTGGAATAGAAAAGAACAAAACTGAAAAGAATTCAAAGAGACAAGTTTTACTTCAAGGAATTTGGGTCAGATTTTTTTTTCGTTTTTTTTTCTTCCTTTTTTTTTGCTTCTAAAGATACTATATATATATTTATTTATTTATTTATTTATTTTTATTTTTTTGCTTCTGCAGATACTAATATTTTTTTTCGTTTTTCGTTTTTTTAACAGTACCAATGGGAGTAGTTGACACAAACCTGATTTAGAAGACTAGCTTTGATACCAAATGATATGAACCTCACCAAGAATAGTGAGGCCCAAGACCAATTTAGTTAGGATCGTTTCTACAATCAGGAATTTAAAACAAGAAAAAAAAAAACCTTGACCCGTTATCTATGAAAGATAAGAACCAAAGGTATAAGAAGGATAAAGACGCCACACTCAAGAAAGAAGAAGGTGAGTGATAAGTCTGGTTTGAACTCCACAAGAACAAGCTTCTTGATAAGTTCAGAGTTCTACATAAGAAGCAAAGAGAAAAAACCTCTCAATTATATTATAACTTCAAAATTTAATTACAAGAGTTAATTCCTCCCTTATTTATACTTGGAACATCCCTCCAAGAATAGAAAAAGACTAGCAAATAAAAAGACGCTAATTTAAAGTTGACAACTTGGAAAAAGGAAAAGACTCTAATCAACCCACTAAACATTAATGACATTGGAAATGTGAATCAACCCCACTAAGCATTAATAACATTGAAAATGCGATCAGCCCCACTAAGCATTAATTGACATCGAAAATTGGTACTCATTCAACTCAGCCTCCCTTGCATTGATGACATTAACTAAATTCTGATCATGAATAAATTTGAACTTGATGTTTTCATGATTAGCTCACATTTGCTGGATCATCCCACTAAGAGCTTCTTTAAACTTCTTGGCGCTTGATCTTGTTATTGGCCTATTTGGAAATTGCAATGGATCACTAGGTGTTGTCTCTTTATTCATATCACTTAGGGTCCTAAATCATTAAGAAGGATTCACGAGTACTTCCATTGAATAACAATTCCAAAAAATAGGTTCCATTGTCCGGTTTAAAGCTAAACCACGTTTACCATTTTTAAAATTGGTGTTGCATCTCTTTACCAAAAATTCTAATATTTTAATGTGTTAAACTAGACATCTCAATCTTTCCAATGACATATTATATGTCTCAATTGAAGTTGTATAACTCCGGTTATGTCTTTCGCAAAGTGATTGCTGCAAATTGAATTTCTAGCAGGAAAGTCATAACTTCAAACTTAAATTTCAATCAATCCACTTATCCAATGGTTACGAGCTTGTACAGTGTTATAGCCCTATGTGTTAGCTTCACATAAGTTCAAACCTCACTTAATTTGGAGCTTTATAGCTCGAGATATCGCGATTTTACTAAAATAGGTTAACTGTTGTCGCAATAACCCAATATGTTACTGTTCATAACCAGATATTCAGTACGTATCCGGATATTCTACTGTTCGTATCCGGATATTTGTTGCAGAACATCAGTTTTTCGTCTAAATATCATTTTTCATGATTTAATCCAAAATGATCCATTTTTAATATTTACAAAGGTCCAAGCTACCATTTTTAAGCATGTTTAGGCTATTTGTCATCTAGTGTATCATGTTCTGATACTTTAATACTCAAAGGTCACTCTTTTCACATCAAACACAAGAGGGTTGTTTGGTTTATACCTTTGGGCTTTCAAAACAGAGGAAAAGGAAGACTTTCAAAGCTCAAACTCCACTCTTACAATCTGCCAAGTGAGGTGCACAAATTTAGCTTGATAGAACTTGGTTCTTTCACTATAAAGAAGGCTTCTTTGTGGTCCAAAGTGAATGTAGCTGGCTTCAATCAACAATTGAAAAGGAGACAACCCCCAACCCTCCCACCCCATATAACACCTCGCATTCCTAAGTTTAAATATTAAAATATTAAATGAGAATTAAAGAGAAGGATTAGTGAAAAATCCTGAATATAAGGCCAAAAACAAAGAAAGAGCAAAACAGTAAATTAGCCACGCACACAACCCAAGGAAGGAAATTTAGTAGAAGGTCTCAGATGATAAAAAGAACACTGGAAATGGATTCAGAACGAAAAATTGAGTGGATAGGCAAGTTTCAAAAAAATCAGTGAATAGTGTTTTTACCGGTAAAAATACCGCAGTACGATTGCACCGTAAAATGTGCCGATTTATTTTTGAGCTCTAGGTTTTAAATATGATTTATAAATGGTTTATAGAACTAGGAAATACGATTTCTGATAAAATTTGATGGAAGTAAGTTAGTTTGGGGAAGCGTGCCAACACCGCGCAATAGCTTAAAACAACATTTTCTCCGAACGACCAGAAAACTCCAGATTCATCTGATCAAGTATAATTAAAGGACAATGGTTAATGTTAAAAATTAGAGTTTCTAAATAGGTTTTAAATTTATGGACGTTTAGTGGAATCAGAGGGAAATTCAAACGGGTTTGAAACGCGTGAGGTGGCGGTGGGCCCCACCCCACTTAAGTCCACTTAAGCCACCTAAGATTCACTATTCATCATCCACTTCCCTTCCCTTTTTCCAGCACAAACCCGTGGCCATGGAGGAGAATAGGAGCAAGCTTCAAGCTTTGATTTCTCACACAATACCTCACCATAATCCACAAAGTTTGTCACTAAATTTCATGTAAACCACCATCCCAATCCAACCATACTAGTATTAGGCCTTGAAAACCAATAGATTGGGAGAAAAGTGCTACCCTTTGCTACGAAAATTTGAGGAGAATTGATGTTCATGGAGTCATTTGGCCTTCCATTGCTTGGATACGTCTTGGAGGAGTCTTAGGCCTTGATTGTGAGTATGTTTCTACATCATTTCTATGGTTAATTTGGTAGATCATATTTATGAACCCTAGACTTTTTTTGTTGATTTATGATGTTAGGGAGCTCAAATGGAAAATGTGTATTAGATGATAATGTCTTAGAATGATGTGTTAGAGCTAGAAATGCCATGAAAATTATTGATGAAAATTGTGAAATTTTAACATAGAAATTTTTAGGGTGTCATGACTTTGAAGTTTTGAAAATGTGTTAGGATTGGATTGATGAGTTGTTGTATGATTGTATGTTGATATAATGGGATTGTATGAGGTGTAGAGTGGTTAAAATTGAGTGAAAATCCCTTGGAATTGCATAGGTGACAATTCGGCCATTTAGGGAATTTTAGGGATTTGATGTTGTTGGTATTGCTTGGATGATGAATCATGTGTTAAATGGTATTTAGATGGGTTGTGTGGTGGTTGGAAGGTTGTAAAACCAATAGAAAAATACTTGGTAGTGTTGAGTGTGTATTTGGACATAGAACAAAATATTAAGCAAAATGACGTTTAAAAGACGTAAAACGAAAAACGACACTTGATATGGCCTTTCGGCAACCTTAGGATGCCTAATAAAATGAGAAAGAAAATTTTGGAAAAATAAAATGCAAATTTTCACTTGGATGGCTGAACCTACAAGGGTGTAGGGGAGGTTTTGACGTTTTTCGTATTCTGATGGAATTGCCGTGTACTGACGAGTCGTACATTGTTGTTGTCGGTTGACGTACATCGAATTGAACCCCGAACCTTGAGTCGGTGGATTTCCCTTGGTCCTGGACCAAGTGGGATTGAGGTAAGTGATTGAATCATGCTTGTATAATTAGTAACTGGTATGTGTTCGTATGAGTTTTGAATAATTGGGAATGTCCTCAATGTAGGCATTCTGTTGAGTAACGAGCTCGGAGAGTATATTGCTGTGGAGCTAAGTGAAGAGGCTTATTAAGGTAACCTCTTGGTACTGGGGCTTGATCCCCTTGTGTGATCCACCATGCCCGTTGAGGGTGATGGTAGGAAGTGTATGTAAGTAATGTAGAATAACATGTTCATGCATTTATTATGTATGTTAGTGGTACACTGGATGTACCGAGTCTCTGGCCAGTAGACAGTTTTTCCTTCGGGCGTTTCGGACTTCCACTGGATAGGTCTCCGTGAGGGAGTTCCAGTTGACCTAGGGTCGTGATGTGTGATCGGATAGGAGCACACTAGGAAGTCTCGGGTGTATGTGGATGGGAGGGGTACCTTGGTTGGATGTTCTTGGAACACACCTTGGATGAGACCCGTAGGCTTATATGCCGAGCCATTAGGCAGGATGTTGCGTGGTATTGGTAGCTACCATTCCAGCTTCGTCGTATTTTGTATCCCTATATCCCCTAGTTTCTCTAAATCTCTTGCTATATCCCGTTTTTAAAGATGTTATTGTATATTATTTATATGCATCGAAGTGAGCCATTGGGCGGAGTTTTCTCCAGAACCACTGGGTTACTGAGATATATTCATATATCTCACCCCGTCTTGGGGGCTTTATTTCAGGAGGTAGGAGCGGCGGGCAAGAAGCTCGTAGGATGAGTGTTGGAGGACATTTTTATATTTTGCATTTTGATGGCCATTGGGCCTAGGCTAGACTTTGGGCATGAACATTCCATATGTATGTAGGAGGAGATTCATAGTCATATTTGTTCATGTCATTTTGCCTAAGTCTAGTTGTATATGTCATTTAAAGTTCACATTTCAAGTTGTAATTTGAGTTATGAAATTGTAAGTTGTAATATGTAATTGAGATATTGTAATTGTACCATGGATACTTGATGTAATAAGATGGAAGAGCTTTAGGCCTATTTTAGGATTATGATTATGTGAATGCTTAGAAAATGCATGTAAATGGACTTTGATGATTGAAACATATTAAGTATTAATCAAGTGAGCAGTATGATATGAATTGTGTAATAACTATAAACTGAGTTGGGTTGTAAGTTCCCCAAGGCATTTTGGTCCTTGTGTGTGCCACCCATTGGTTATTAGGTACATTTGAGGTATTAGAAAGCATTTACAAATTTGGGGATTTTTGTAAAAACAAAGGAAACTCTGGCGAAATTTCTAGAAATTGGCATATTTTAGGTGAACTTCGGGAGAGCATGTCTCCCTCCACAGAGGTCTGATAGGGACGTGCAATATGCCATTTTGAAGCTTAAGATGCCCTCTATATTATGGTAAAATGTGATAGAATTCTGGGTTGAATGTCGGCCTGGAGAAGGCACAGAGTGAAGACTGCCCATTTGCTCACTGCACTTGTGGCAGTTCTGGACCGATTTTAGGAAATTTATTCCCGCTTTGTTTCTTAGTCAAATTAAGTGTATGATATGTCAAATTGAAGATTGAGATTTCTAGTTTGTTTTATAAAAATTTGAGAGGAATTGGTTGATTGTATTGTCTTCAGTAATTCATGGAGTGAGGGATGTTTGGAGTTGTTTTGGGGTTGATTGACAGCTTTGCTTGTCCAACTTCAAACGGCGATATCCAGAGCAAACGAGATCGAAATAACTCGTGTGATAGCTTCCTAGAAATTTAATTGAGTGTAGAATAACATATCAAAATATGGGAGGCTTGTAGTATGCGGTTTGTCCGTAGAAAAATAAAAACCAAATGCTTCAGTTTGGCTTAATTTCTTTGCTTAATTTCTTCTCTTGCTTCTTAGCTCCCCCCTTTTTTCTCAGGTCTTTTGGCTGGAAGTCAACTACCCTTATCTTTGCATAGGGCTGACCTTCAACAGTGTGCTCTTTGAGCGGCTCTTGCTCCTAACTTTTGATGACTTGGGCCCTTTGGGCGCAATTTGGGAACAGAGGAGCTGACCTTTTTTTTTTTTTAAAACCAAACAGGGGTGGAGCAAGTTCTTTAAATAAATTGAAGTCCCTTCCTTTTAGCAACTTCATGAGTCCACTGAATGATAGAGTATCAGATTCTTGAGTGGTGCTTTTGTGCTTGGTGTTGCTCCAAATCAGATAGGTACTCTATGTTGCTTGTCAAAAACTGTGAATTCCTCAAAGCATCTCAAGGAGCAAAAACCTAAACAGCAAGAGCAATTGGGTAAATCAGGATACTCAGGACAGCAAACTTGACAGAAAAAAAAAACATTTTTGGAAAACAAGTAAATCAGGGTGGCGAATCCCTGGTACACCGCAGAGGTTGTTATCTAGGAGCAGTTTGTTCAAACATATTCCACTTCAAACATTCAGGTATTCGTTCAAAAAGATTTAATCGAGTTAAAAGAATAGAGAACGAATGAACCTGAGGTCACCATAGTGACCCTTATTGCTCCCCAGCTCCTTGGTCTGCTCCTCTGTGGGGAGCATTTGTCACTGCTTCTGGAGGCAAGATGTTTGGAAATGGTGGATATTGTGTCTATCCTTTGAATTTTTTGCCCCAGTTACTGGTGAAGACTTGATCACGAGCCTTGAAGTACATCCAGAGTTGAATTTCTTCTTCTTTTTTCTTCATTAACTCATCTTTTAGGAGATTAATTTCTTCCTTCCAGCCAGTTTTGTCTTCTTCATGGGCCTGTTCTCTTTCTTCCATCTTCTTTTTCAGTGAGTCCACTGCTTTTACCAAATCCTTTACCGTCTTTTGTAAGCTTGAAGACCCCTCCCCTTCCTCGAGCTTTCTTTTCTGCGGCAGCGGTTCAGCATTTTTTATCTGGGCCAGTTCTCTCTGCAGGCCTCTCTTTTCTGCTTCAGTGTGCAAGTGGGCTTCTTTCAAAGCTTGTAGCTCCTTTCCAAGTGTATCTTCTATGGCCTGCACCTGAACTGCTAGAAGGTCTGCACCAAGCCTGAACAGAGTTTGACAAATAGTCGTGTCATTTGTTTCAGCCAAGAACTGTCTTCTTACCTTGCTCGCAGTAGCTCTCTTAAAGGGGAGTTTCTCCCTTCTTTGAGTCTTCTAGGGTTCTTCACTTTTCACACTGCCCGAAACCTCCATTCTTTCTTCCTCTTCCTCTTCTCCCTTCTCTTCTTTTTCTTCCTCTTTCTCACTCTCCATTCCTTCGTTTTCCCTGATTCTTCTCAGTGTGGACTGGTCAATGTCCGATCCTTCTGGGATAGTCTCTTCCTCAATCGGACTAGTGGGCTTCAGACCAGCCCTTTTACACATTTCAGTAACGAGACAGGGGAAAAAAATGGAGAGTTCCTTGGTGCATTCGCCACCAATTGTCTGTACACTATTCTTCCAACATCGAACTTTTTCCTGGTCAAGATGCAGAAAACCAGCACTGCTCTTTCCCAGTTTACTCTGGAGTCATTGCTCACAGGAATCAGACGGGAGTTTATAAAATGCATCCATACCTTTGCTTCGAACTTGAGGTACCTCCTAAGGACAAACTCCTTGGTTCCCCAAGTTGCTCCTTCTGAGCCTATTCCCTGAAGCACCTCCCCAGTTATGGCTTCATCTCCTCGGCCAGCACAGTATTTTTCAAACTCGTCCTGATCAGTGGGGACTGAAGCTGTGTTGTATGCTCCATTAATCTCCTCAGGGGAGAAGTCCACCTCTACTCCACTAATAATGAGCTTGGGAAGCTCTTCCTTCCTCACCTCTTTTAAAAATGCAGTTACAAACTCAGTGCGAGCTCTTGTAGGAGGTTCGACGAACAGTTCCTTGTCCAGTGTTGTTATGTCCTCTTCCAGCCATCGTTCGATCTCTCTATGCTTGGAGCTGTTGAGAATGATGCCCTTTTCTGGCATGATTTTACGGTTATTTGCCGTTTGGACAGCTTTGAGCTTTTTCCCTCCTCGAGTTCTCTTGCGAGAAGAGGCAGCAACAGGTATAATGGTTTTCTGGCGCGTCATGGTGTAAAGCTCTGAGTCAGGGAGATGGAGTGAGGAGTAAAGGTTTGGTCTTTGTAGTTTGAAGGGGAATAGAGTGTGAGAAGGGGATGATGGTCCCTGTGTTAACTTATAAGGAAATGAAGGAAGGGATGAGAGGGTGTGGATAAGAAGTGGTGATCGTGGGCTATGATGAGTAGTGGATAGGTGGGGTGTCTGATGTGCTTTAAGGCGTGTGGGAAAAGTAACTATCCTCTCTGCTCTGACGGTTACTCCCTTTTTGAAAATTGCCGTTTCTGTTGATTGGAGGGTTGCGACAGATGCCTACTTCTGTTGATTGGAGGGGTGTGACAGCTGCGACGTGGGTAGTACATCATGGAGCTGTTTCTTTTTTTTTTTTTATGTGTAGCCCATTGCAGACCCTTGGATCAAAGGGGCCAGTAGGAGCAGCCCAACTAAAATTAATTCTAAGTAATGGTTGCTCCTTGTCTTCTATCTTTGGGATCAGGTTGCTCAAGAGCAACCCCAAAAGTAGCCTCCTGCCATGGTTAGCACAATAAACTTTTTTTTTCTTAAACATGAATAACATAAACATAAAAATAAATCTGGGTTGTCTCCCAGTAGCGCTTCGTTTATAGTCCTAGCTCGACTTGTTGCCCCCTTGTTCAAACTTCAACTGGGTCAGTGAGATGAGAAGTCAGCTCCTCATACTCATTGGTCCCCCTGTTGTATTTTTTTAGTCTGTGTCCATTTACTCTGTACGTTGCTCCAGATGTCTCATGAGCAATGGTAAATGCTCCATTGGGGAGTGCTTCAGTGATCTCATAAGGACCTTCCCATCTTGATTTCAGCTTTTCAGGAAACAATTTCAATCTGGATCGATATACCAACACCTTGTCCCCAACTCCTAGTTCCTTCTTGATTAGCTTTTTATCGTGCCACCTTTTCATCTGCTCCTTGTAGAGGTTGGCGTTTTCATATGCCTCGCTCCGGAATTCTTCCAATTCAACCAATTGAAGCAACCTCTCTTCCCCAGCCATTCTGGCGTCCATGTTCAACAAAGTGATCGCCCAGAATGCTTTGTGTTGGAGTTCCAAAGGCAAATGGCAAGCCTTTCCGAATACCAATTTGTAAGGGGAGCAGCCAATAGGTGTTCAGTAAGCTGTTAGATACGCCCATAGGGAGTCATCCAGTTTGTTGGACCAATCCTTTCTACCTGGGTTCACCACCTTTTCCAGGATCCTTTTTATTTCCCTGTTGGACACCTCCACCTGCCCGCTAGTCTGTGGGTGGTAGGGGGTGGCAATTTTGTGCTGCACTCCATATTTCTTCAGAAGCAGTTGGAATTGTCTGTTTACGAAATGTGTACCCTCATCGCTGATGATTGCTCTAGGGGTTCCAAATCGAGTGAAAATATTTTTCTTGATAAACTTCAGCACTATCCTGGCATCATGGGTGGGGGTAGCAATAGCTTCTACCCATTTCGACACATAGTCGACTGCAACAAGTATATACTTGTTCCCAAAAGAAGGTGGAAAAGGTCCCATGAAATCAATGCCCCACACATCAAACAATTCAATCTCCATTATTGGAACAAGGGGCATTTCATGCTTTCTTGTAATATCTCATGTTCTCTGGCACCTGTCGCATTTTTTAACAAAGACATTAGCATCTCTAAACAGGGAAGGCCAGTACATACCTAATTGTAGCACTTTAGCTGCTGTTCTTGCTCCAGCAAAGTGTCCTCCATAAGGGGAATTGTGGCATTGCTCCAGTATTTTCTGTTGCTCTTCTTCAGGGATACATCTTCGAAGTAATTGGTCGGGACACTTTTTGTAGAGCAAAGGTCGTCCCAAAAATACTTCTTGGCTTCATGATGGAATCTCTTTCTCCCTTGGTAGCTTAAGTGGTATGGCTCTATTCCAGCAGCTAGGTAGTTTGCAATATCTGCAAACCAAGGATCATGTTTTTCAGAGATCATTAACAACTGCTCATTAGGGAACGTCTCTTTGATCTGATCTCCTTCTTGTGAGGCCATCCTCTCTAATCGAGATAAGTGGTCAGCCACCTTGTTATCACCTCCTCTCCAGTCCTTGATTTCAAGGTCAAATTCTTGGAGCAACAGTATCCATCTAATCAATCTTGGCTTGGCATCCTTTTTGGCAAAGAGTTGCTTGATTGCTGAATGATCAGTGAATACTGTAACTTTGGAGCATATCAAATATGACTGAAACTTGTTGCATGCAAACACAACTGACAACATCTCCTTCTCCGTCACTGTATAGTGGACCTGCGCCGGAGTAAGAGTTCTACTGGCGTAGTAGACAGTTCTGAAGATTTTGTCTTTTCGTTGCCCAAGTACTGCTCCCAAGCCAATATCGCTGGCGTCACACATCAATTCGAAAGGAAGACTCCAATCTGGGCTTTGAATGATAGGTGCGGACACCAGCCTTGACTTGAGTTCCAAGAAGGTTGTCATGCATTTTTCATCAAAATTGAACTTCCTATCTTGCTCCAGGAGTTCACAGAGTGGCTTTGCAATCTTGAAGAAGTCCTTAATGAAATTCCTGTAAAAACCGGCATGTCCCAAGAAGCTTCTTATCTCTTTCACTGTGGTCGGGGGAGGTAGCTTCTCAATTGCCTCCACCTTGGCTTTATCCACCTCGAGACCTTTGCTTGAGATTTTGTGTCCTAGCATAATGCCTTCTCTTACCATGAAATGGCATTTTTCCCAGTTCAGCACTAAATTGCTTTTGACACATCTTTCCAATACCTGTTCAAGGTTTTTAAGACAAGTAGGAAAAGAGCAGCCAATAACAAAAAAATCATCCATGAAAATCTCTACTGCTTCTCCTACTAAATCAGTGAATAAAGCAAACATGCATCTTTGAAAAGTTGCAGGGGCATTACACAGCCCAAATGGCATTCTTCTGAATGCAAAAGTCCTAAATGGACATGTAAAAGTGGTTTTGTGTTGGTCTTCAGGAGCAACCGAGATTTGGTTGTATCCAGAATACCCATCCAATAAACAAAAGAATTCTTTTCCAGCTAGATGATCCAGCATTTGGTCAATAAAAGGGAGGGGAAAATGATCCTTACGGGTCGCATTATTTAACTTTCTATAGTCTTGACAAATCCTCCACCCAGTTATCTTTTTGGTTGCTATTAATTCATGTTTTTCATTTTCAACTACAGTGATGCCACCCTTTTTTGGAACACATTGCATAGGGGCAACCCATTTGCTATTAGAGATAGGATAGATTATACCTGCATCAAGCCATTTGATGATTTTCTTTCTTACCACCTCTTTCATATTGGGGTTCAGCCTCCTTTGATGCTCCATAGATGAGCTGTCAGGATCTTGGAGCAAAATTTTATGCATGCAGATTGTTGGGCTAATTCCCTTTATATCAGCCATGGTCCAACCGATTGCTCCTCTGTATTCCTTAAGCTTCTGTGTGAGCTGAAGTTCCTGTTCATGGGTTAGTAAAGAAGAAATAATCACAGGGAGAGTGTTTTCTTTATCCAAATAAATATACTTCAGGTGTTCAGGTAAAGGCTTTAACTCCAAGGAAGGCGGTTGCTCTACTGAGGGAAAATTTGGTCTTTGCTCTTGCTCCGATCGGTTCAAGGATTCGAAGATCCTTTCTCTCTTGTCCCCAATATGAATGGAATTAATGGACGCAAGGTATTCCTCCAATTCGTCAAAGTCCTTCATGCCTATTTCTGACTGCAACTGCTCCTGCTGTTCTTCAGTTGAAATGCTAGAGCATTCCTCAGTGCTATCTTCATCAAACTTCATTGCTTTCATGACATTGAACTTCACCTCCTCTCTATTTACACTCATGGATAGTTCGCCTTTTGTGACGTTTATGACAGCATCACCAGTGGCTAGGAATGGTCTGCCCAGAATTATTGGAACTCCTTGGTCTGCTTCAAAATCCAAGATGATGAAGTCAGCTGGTAGAATGAACTTGTCTACTTGGACAAGGACATTCTCAATTTTTCCTTCTAGCTTGGCTATGGATCGGTCTGCAAGCTGAAGAGTGACTGTGGTTGGTCTTGCTGCTCCTATGTCAAGCTGTTTGAAGATAGAAGCTGGCATTAAATTTACACTCGAGCCCAGATCACAAAGTGCTCGACCAAGGTAGTTCTTCCCAACTGTACACGGGATGGTGAATATTCCAGGGTCCTTCAGTTTGGGAGGAATCTTAGTCAGGTATTTGCATGATTCTTCAGTGAGGGCTACAGTCTCAAATTCCT